>NC_141877.1:239452376-240052376 GCF_056163025.1 Triticum urartu | reverse complement strand
AATATCAGTCGCCATCACGCCAATCCGAGTCCACCTACAACATATATCCGCCACCAGTCTGAGTTCCACTAGATTCATCTCCGCCACCAGTCCGAGATTCCACCAGATTCATCTCCGCCACCAGTCCTATTCGGAGTACAGTAATTGTTGCTTTGTTTTCAATTTACAGACCACGCAATACTCCGAGTCTTGACAGAGTAGGACTCCCCAACTTCCGAGCCATCCACAGAAGAAAAATAGTTCCAAACTCAAAAAAAGAGTGAGAAAAAAGTGCAAAAAAAGAAAAAATTCAGAGTGTGCTCCTCCCTTGTTTACGTGTAGCGCCGTGAGTTGGTTAGTGTTTTAGGCTCGCGTCTCTAGTACGGTCTAGCCTAGGACCAGCACAGTACTGTCGTTGAATGTTTATTCAACTTTGCATATCTGAATTGATTATTGGTGACCCTTTTTGCTACCATATTATAAGCCTTCCCAGCTCCACATACATCTACGTCGTGCGTTTGACTCTCCCTGGTAATCGCTCTATCCAAGCTTTGAGAGTTTTGACTACAACGGTTGCTGATCACCACCAGCTGCTTGGTAAGAACTGGTAAGAATTTGAGATTCGCTTGAAGGATTTGTGACTGTCCACCACACCATCACCACCACTTCCTAGTAGTCTGTAGGATCATATTCTTGTGTGTTTCTATTGCTGCTACCATGGCAGGATCACAAGCCGACAAGATTGACTGGGAGAACATGACAAACAAAGAGTTACATAATAAGTTTCAGCAAATGATGAGTGGACAGGTGGAAGATGTGCTAAATAGATTTGACGAGGCCATGGAGAAGATAGGTTGCATTGAGAAGGTGTTCGAAACAAAGCTCGATAACAAGTTTAATGAATTGCTCACGCGTCTTCCACGACCACCACCGGCTACACCTAATGCACATCTACAACAACAACAACGTCGCCTTCCAAATCAAGTGGGACGAGCACAGCGCATTACCATTGACCCTGGGCAAAATTCTGGTGCCGCTGTTGATGCTTCTGTAGCTCCTGCTGCTACTGCAGAGGTGGAGGACCATTATGAGGATGAGGTTGACCAAAATTAGAACTACGTGCAACCACCAGCACCACCACCACTAGGTCGTCCTCAGGTATATCATCGCAACGGTAGAGCTGCACCACCATATGAGGTACAAGATCATGACCATCTTCCTAAACTGAAATTGAATATTCCACCATTTGAGGGTAGATATGTTCCTGATATATATCTTACTTGGGAGTTAGAAACTGAACAACATTTTACATGTTTACAATATCCTGAGGAGAGACGTATTCATGCTGCTGTTTGTGCTTTCACTAGCTTCACATGTGTTTGGTGGTCTGAACATTGTAGAGTATATCCTATTCCAACTACTTGGGCTGCTTTGAAAACTGCTACGCGTACTCGTTGGGTTCCACCATATTATCAACATGAATTGCTTCAAAAATTACAGCATTTAAGACAGGGAAAAAATTCTGTAGAAGAATATTATCAAGAATTACAAACTGTCATGATTAGATGTGGTATTGTTGAGCAGAGTGAAGCTATACTTGCACGTTTTATGGGTGGATTAAATAGAGAGATTCATACCATTCTAGAGTATAAAGAGTATACTAATATCACTCATTTATTCCATCTTGCTTGTAAAGCTGAACGTGAAGTGCAGGATCGACAGGCATTGGCGTGAACTAACTTTTCTGCAGGTCGATCTCCATCATGGAAACCACGTGATCCTTTACTTCCACTGCACCAGCATCTCCATTGGGTGCCACCTCCAGCCGTGATACAAAAAAGCAGGCACAACCACCATTATCTGCCAAGAGAACACCTGCCGGGCCTCCGCAGAGCTCTTCTTCTTCCATGGCATCAACAGGGCACACAGGTGATATTATTTGTCGTCGTTGTAAGGGAAAAGGACATTTTGTGAGAGAATGCAAATCTCAGCATGTGATGATTGCTACTGAGGATGGTGGGTATGAGTCTGGTAGTGACTATGATGACGAGACTTTGGCTCTTATTACACATGAAGAACGCGGTGGAGATGATTCTGATCATGAGACACAATACATGGCTGCTGAAGATGCTGACAGGTATGAATGTTAAGTTGCTCAACGTGTTTTGAGTGTGCAGGTTACACAAGCTGAGCAAAACCAGAGGCATAATTTGTTCCATACAAAGGGACTTGTGAAGGAACGTTCTGTTCGCGTCATCATAGATGGAGGGAGCTGCAATAACTTGGCTAGCATGGAGATGGTGGAGAAGCTATCTCTCACCACAAGACCGCATCCACATCCTTACTACATCCAATGGTTCAACAACAGTGGCAAGGTTAAGGTAACACATACTGTTCGTGTGCATTTTAGTATCTCTACATATGTTGATTAGGTCGATAGTGATGTGGTACCTATGCAAGCATGTTCCTTATTACTTGGTAGACCATGGCAATTTGATAAAAATTCTGTACACCATGGTAGAAACAATCAGTATACTCTTGTTCATAAGGATAAAAATATTACTTTGCTTCCTATGACTCCCGATTCCGTTTTGAAAGATGATATTAATAGAGCTAATAAAGCAAAACAATAGAAAAATAAGAGTGAAAATCAGATTGTGGCAAAATAATTTGAGCAACAAATGAAGCCTAATAATAAACCATCTAGTGTTGCTTCTGAAATTAAATTGAAAAGTGCATGTTTACTTGCCACCAAATCTGATATTGAAGATCTACATTTTAGCAAATCTGTTTGCTATGCTTTTGTGTGCAAAGAGGCATTATTTTCATTCGAGGTCGTGCCTTCCTCTTTGCCTCCTGCTGTCACTAACATTTTGCAGGAGTTTGCTGACGTCTTTCCACAAGACGTGCCACCGGGATTACTACCTATTCGAGGGATTGAGCATCAAATTGACTTAATTCCCAGTGCATCATTACCCAACCGTGCACCATACCGTACCAATCCAGAGGAGACGAACGAGATTATGCGTCAAGTACAAGAACTGCTCGACAAAGGTTATGATGCGGAGCATCCCAAGGTCATCCCCGTGGATCTACCTACATCTCCCACGACACCACTTGGACCAATGACAAGAGACCGTGCGAGAACCATTGAGAACGATGTTAACTCTCTCCTTGTTGAACTTCCCTTTGACCCACTTGAGACATGGCTACTACCTCAAGCGGAGACGCTTTGTGTGCTTAGGTACCAAGTAAGCAACCAAGGAGGAGTCACGATGCAAGAAGGACATCAAGAGCATGAAGAACATCATCCCAGCTCAGAAGTGTCGGAACAACCGCCCATGCACCGCCCAACTACCGCTCGGGCGGTACAACCACTCGACCACCGGTCAAGCTTTTGACATCAAGCGGTGCAAGGCCGATACATCACCGGTTTATCCCTGCAACAGCCATGTGACCGGTACAACCGCCCCAAGCACCGGTACAACTGCTGAGCACATCCGGAAACCCCCTCCAGGAACTAGTACCTGAGCTCCCAGCGGTACAACCGCCCCCATGACTGGAACAACCACCCTGCCTGCGCGCAGCGACAGGGGTTTCACCCCATGTATCCCCCAACTTACCACTTGGACTATATATACTTGTCCCTTAGCTCCGTACTAGGGTTAGCGTTGGTTTAGCTCATTTTCAGAGATAGAGCTTCGCTCATCCACATCGGATCTACTCCTAGTGAGAGATCGCGGCCTCTTCGGAGAAGATCCCTTTGGATTGAAGACCCCTCTTTAGGGAAGAACATCAAGACCTCCTCACGGAGAAGACTGGCTACCCTTGTATCGTCCTTGGTTGATTGTGTACCGTGTGAACCCTATGTATTTGAGGATCTAGCACATGTGTGACTTCCTTGTGTTGGTTTAGTGTTTCTCTTGTGTTTCTCTTGTGTTTCCCTCTCTTTCGACCTCATGTTCTTTGTGTTCACTGCGGGATCCGCTCCTATTGTGAAAGATCGGGCTATAGGGTTTCTACCCTACATAATCTTGGTATCATGAGCCAGGTTGATCACGATTTTGGAGCCTCCTCGTTGTGTTTCTAGCCTAGTTTTTGTTGTTTCTCGTCCTAATTCGAAAACTCCCTACAAAAATAACCCCAATTTTTTTGTGATTTGTTGGTGTGTTGAGATTTTGTTGGATTTGATCCGGGGATTTGCCTTGTTACTTGTGGACCTAGCATCTCCCCAATTTTCTCCACCTTCCATCCTTGAAATCGCTCGAATTTTGACATCGAAATCACCCTTGCCCGCCCCAAAACACGCATCGATCTAGATCTTGCGATCTTTTTACGACCCCAGCGGTACTACCCCCCCCCCCCCCCCGAGCGGCACTACCTCTTAAATACCACAAGCGGTACTACCGCCCCGCCCAGTTTCAGTCAAAACCGATTGGCATCTTTGCCTCAACCACTATACACCATCACCACTTCTGTATACCACCACCATTTTGGACCGTTTAGCTCTCCGATACGTTTTCCACGTCGAGCTTTGAGAATTTGAGTTGCGGTACCGTATCCTTTTGTGTTTCAGCTATCTAGGTACGGTTCGACATCGACATCACAGCCGCTCATCTTCGCCACGGACGCGTCAACAACAACGACCACCTCGACTACATCTTGGTATTCGTGCCACCCATTTGATCACCGTCCTCCATTCCTGCTTACGGACAAGGAACCGAAGAACAATAACCTTGTCTTGGTATTGGACATATCACTCTTGCCATTACATTGATAGCCACCATAGCCTTACTCCTTTGCGTTGCTTACCCATCGAGACTAGCCTTCGAGTATTGCCGGCAACGAGAATTGTGCACATTAGTGATCATACTTCCCATAGCATACATACATCATTGTTGCATATATTGGTACCATCTCTTGTGTCACAAAGTTGTCATCACATACACAATTGCTATCTTGGTTCGTCAAGCATGGCATGAGAAAAGAGCTCAAACATCAAAGAGCCAAATAAGCTTTTAAGCAAAGAGGAAAGATAAGCAAAGAGTTTTTAAGCAAGAACCATAGCATCATACAACATTAATATTGTCATACTCGATCATCTTGGATCATATCATAGAAACACCTTGCATAGAGCATACTTGGGATAGAAGTCGTTGCATTTTTGCTAAGTAGGTTGTGCACAAGTTCTTGTATCCGCCTATTGTGCAATCGTGCTAGCGTCTCTCTAGCGTTGTGAAACAAGAGCATTTTTGTGGATACCACATTTTAGCTCACCCTTGGTTGCACGACCCCACTTGTCTTTTTGCGTGTGTGTCTCTGTGTACCTTATTGCTCTGTCTACTTGTTACATTGCATCTTGCGAATCTTTTCCAACATTATTGAAGCTCAATTACAATTGCATCAAATTTTGTGCCACCATCCTAACCAAGCTCCACCATAACCTTTTACTTGTGTAGGTGTGAGAAACCGACAAGAGCTAGTACCAATTATGCTATTTCCTTGTCCTACATTGGAGTGATCATCGATCCACTTTCAACTTCGGTCAAGGTACATTTGGTATTCGTTCTTCTCTTTCTACCACTCACATTTGTCTTGGAATGATGGATAGGCCAAGTACTTTGACCAACCCACTCTTCATGGAGCAAGACGACGACATGAACTCCTTCGTCACCAAGAGTCACCTCTTTGGTGCACAACGTGCTTTGCATCAAGAGCAACAAGCTATGAGTAAACGCATCGACAACCTTGCCGCCGACTTGTGACTCTCCAAGCAACGTACAAGGGACTACTTCGACCACAAGATCGACGATCACAAGCAAGAGAATGACGCAACAATGGACGAGATTCGTGCTTTGTTGCTCAACCGCTCTTCTTCCACTTCAAGAAGGAGCCATTCAAGTCGACACTCCGACTTCACCCTCTCCGTCTCAAGTACACCGACTTCGAACACTCTACGCCGTGCCGCGCGCAACGATCGTCAAGCAAGCCTCAATCCTCTACGCGACACCGACTCTCAAGAGCGACGACAACGTCAAACCCAAGAGGCTTCCGCGCTAGCAAGAGAACGGCAAAGACAACGCCAAGATGAAGAGGAAGAGCGCGTGCATCTACATCAAGATGCCCAAGATGCCGAGGCACAGCGTCAAGAACAACAACTCCGTGACGCTCAAGCATTTGCGGCACAACAAGCTCTACGAGATTCAATTCGAGCCGGAGCCGACCGAGGCCCACAAGCCCGTGAACAAGAGGAAGCACTTCGCGAAGAGATTCATGAACGACAACATCAAGCTCGCGTGCACCGTCACGTTCCTCCTCGAGCTCGACAAGCTTCTCCACAAGCTCTCCAAGAACATCAAGTACATCAAGAACATGAAGACATTGGAGATCCTCTATGACAAGAGCATCATGAGGTCGACAACCCTCCATGCCAAGAGCACCATGAGTTGAACAATCATCTACAACACGGACGTCATCATCCATGACCCCAACACAATGAAGAGCAACGCTATGGCAAAATCCAGTTCACCATGCCCAAGTTCAACGGAAGCAACGACCCCGAAGCGTACCTTTCATGGGCATTGAAGGTTGACAAGATTTTCTGTTTGCATAACTATGAAGAATAGAAGAAGATCGTGATGGCATCCCTTGAGTTTCAAGACTATGTCCTCATTTGGTGGGAACAAGTAATCGAGCACCGTGAGGCAACAGGTGAACCACCCATCACTACTTGGGCGCAAATGAAGGATTTCATGAGAGCATGATTCGTGCCTACCTACTACAACTGCGACCTCTTCAAGAAACTCCAAATCCTCAAGCAAGGAACCAAGTGTGTTGAAGAGTACTACAAGGAAATGGAGGTTGCCATGATAAGATCCAACGTCACGAAAGATCATGAGCAAACAATGGCATGTTTCTTGAATGGCCTCAATCATCCCATCAAGAAGATTTCCGATTTCCAACCATACTCGAACCTCATCGAGCTAGTGCATCAAGCTACCAAAGCAGAACGCCAAGTGCAAGATGATTTTAAGTATGCCAAGTTCTCATCCAAGTCATACGAATTCTCCAACAACCAAGTTTCAATGACTCCATCACCGACTACCAAGCCTTCTACTACCAACATCGACAAGTCGAGCTCAAAGAAAGCCTCGTCAACTCCAAGTCATCCTACTATGAGCAACTTCAAGCCGAGAGCTTCATAATCATCAACCCCAACCGATGAAACCGTCAAGACGAGTTCCTTCAAGTGTTTCACTTGCGGAGGCCGAGGCCACAAGTCCTACGAATGTACCAACAAGAGGACCATGATCCTCAACAACGATGGCACTTATGACTCGATGAGTGAAGGAGAAATGGACGCTCTTGAGCAAGTTGCCATGCACCGGCAAGTGAACGATGAAGAAGAAGAAGACTTTTGTGATGAAGATTCAAGTCCCGCTCTTGTTGTCTCCAAAGTCTTGACTCTCCAACATCACCAAGAAGAAGACCAAAGATGCCACATCTTTCATACCAAGGCCGGCATCAATGGGCGATCCGTCAAGGTCATCATCGATGGAGGGAGTTGTCATAACCTCGCAAGTGAAGAACTTTGCTCCAAGCTCCAATTGCCCAAGATGAAGCACCCTCATCCATACAAAGTGCAATGGCTTAGCGACTCCGGCACTATCCAAGTCGAGCATCGAGTACAAGTCTCCTTCAATTGGCGCCTACGAAGAGATCTTGGAGTGCGACGTCGTTCCAATGACCGTTTGCCACATTCTCCTTGGACGCCCATTTCAATTTGATAGAGGAGTCCTCCATGACGGCCGTACGAACCACTACATCTTCAAGATGAAGGGCAAGGAGTACGTCCTCCGTCCAATGTCGCCAAGCCAAGTGATCGCCGACAAGCAAGCCACCCATCATGGAGATCATAGTGAGAGAGCGAGCCACCAAAAAGAGAGTGACCGCCACAAGCCCAAATCGAACACCTCCATGATGAGCGAAAAAAAGAACTTAGTCCTATTTGCCACCAAAAGTGAGATAAGAGGAGTGTGTGAGAACCCATCTAGTGTCCTACACTATGTCCTCATGTGCAAGGACAATGCACCACAAACTAACACTTCTCACACTCTTCCTCTAGTGTTGTCTTCTGATAGAGGCTAAGGTGTCCCGATTTTTCGATGAGATGGTGGCTATCGTTTTCTGTGGGAGTCGACCTTGACGATCCGACTACGAACGTGCGAGACGTCGCGCCTTAGCAATCGCTAAACCAACTTCCGAGGGTTATTGGCCACGCCGGAGCACGATCAACCTGACCACGAGGGTCTGTTTCCTGCGAGCAAACGAAGAACAAGCAAGAAACTGAGATTGCAATCGGGATATTGCGAATATAAGATGAAAGCTTTATTGATCAAGGGGGGTTTTGTGACGTCTTGGTCTGGTCGTTGGACACAAACGAAGTACGCGAAGTTTCAGCTATGGTGAACTTTTAATCTAAACAAAACCCAAAGTCTAAACGACGCCCTAAGGGCTGTATATATGGAGGAAGAGGGGGGAATTTCGTGGCCCTTGAGGGTGGGGTCCGAAACCAACCCTAACTCTTGTTTCCCCACACATACGGACTCTAAAAATAGCCTATACTTAAGTATTTCGAAATTACATGGGCCTGGCCCATTAATAAGGTGACGCAGCACCTAGAATAGCCTATGGACGAATATTATGAAGTGGCATCTTGTATATTTCATCCAAGGCTTCATGCACTCCTTATGGCGGCTTCAAAGTCCTCAAATCATCACTTGTAACTCCGTTCTTGATCCCCTTGCGCATGCCATCAACTCCATGCGTGTTCTTGCTCCAATGTTCATCCTTCTCCAAGCTAGGCCCTTCATTTGTAAGCAAAACAAATGTATCCAATTTAGGCAGCATCATAATCTCATGAACATTAGAATCATTACCAAGAAACAAAAGTACCTAGTAATTTAATTGGCGTGCGCGAGCTCTAGTAATTGGTCCAGTATATGTAACAGTAGGGGCTGTGGGTGTAACAATGGTATTGATGTCCTCATCATCCTCCCCTTCTTAATATGAAGTCGTCCTCGACGGAAGCGCATCTTCCTCACCCAAATAAGGCTTCAAATCTGCAATGTTAAAAGTGGGACTAACCCCAAAATCTACAGGTAGCTCAAGTTTATATGCATTATCATTTATTTTCTCTAACACCTTAAAAGGACCATCAGCACGTGGCATTAGCTTTGATTTGCGCAGATTAGGAAATCTATCTTTACGCAAATGTAACCAAACAAGATCTCCAGGCGCAAACACAACATGTTTTCTACCCTTATCTCCAGCAAGTTTATATTTAGCATTCATACGCTCAATGTTTTCCTTAGTTAACTCATGCATTTTTAAAATCAATTCAGAACGTTATTTAGCATCAAAATTAACCTTCTCTGAAGATGGAAGAGGCAACAAATCAATAGGTGCACGAGGTAGGAAACCATACACAATTTCAAAAGGGCACATCTTAGTAGTAGAATGCAATGAGCGATTATAAGCAAATTCAATATGAGGCAAGCATTCTTCCCACATTTTCTTGTTATTCTTCAAAACAGCCCTAAGCATAGTAGACAATGTTCTATTGACTACTTCAGTTTGTCCATCAGTTTGGGGGTGACAAGTAGTACTAAAAAGCAGCTTAGTCCCCAACTTAGCCCATAAACATCTCCAAAAGTGGCTAAGAAATTTAGTATCACGATCTAAAACAATAGTATTTGGCACACCATGTAAGCGAATAATTTCACGAAAGAACAAATCAGCAACATTAACAGCATCATCGCTTTTATGACATGGTATAAAGTGTGCCATTTTCAAGAACCTATCCACGACAACAAATATGCTATCCCTCCCCTTCTTTGTTCGAGGTAAACCTAAAACAAAGTCCATAGATATATCCTCCCAAGGAACACTAGGTACTGGCAAAGGCATATATAAACCATGAGGATTGAGTCGTGACTTAGCTCTTTGACATGTAATGCAGCGAGCAACAAAACGCTCAACATCCCGTCTCATCTTTGGCCAAAAGAAATGTGTAGCAAGTATATCCTCTGTCTTCTTGACGCCGAAGTGTCCCATTAATCCTCCTCCATGCGCCTCCTGCAACAACAAAAGACGAACGGAGCTAGCTGGAATGCATAGCTTGTTAGCACGAAACACAAATCCATCGTTAAGAACGAACTTGTTCCAAGTTCTCCCTTCCTTACAATTCTGCAATACATCTTTAAATTCAGCATCATGAACATATTGATCTTTGATGGTCTCCAAACCATATATTTTAAAGTCAAGTTGTGAAAGCATAGTATAACGACGAGACAAGGCATCAGCAATAACATTTTCTTTACCCTTCTTGTGTTTAATGACATAAGGGAAAGTCTCAATGAATTCAACCCATTTAGCATGTCTACGGTTCAGTTTTGCTTGACTTTTAATGTGTTTCAAAGATTCATGATCAGAATGTATAACAAATTCCTTGGGCCATAAATAATGTTGCCATGTTTCTAAGGTCCGAACAAGATCATATAATTCTTTATCATAAGTAGAATAGTTCAGACTAGGCCCACTCAATTTTTCAGAAAAGTATGCAACAGGTTTTCCATCTTGTAATAACACACCTCCTAATCCAATTCCACTAGCATCACATTCAAGCTCAAAAGTCTTATTGAAATTAGGAAGTTGGAGTAAAGGAGCATGTGTCAACTTATCTTTCAAAACCGTGAAGGCTTCTTCCTGTGCGGTACCCCAAACAAAAGGCACATCCTTCTTTGTAAGCTCGTTGAGAGGTGCAGCAATGGTGCTGAAATCTCTCACAAAACGCCTATAGAAACTAGTGAGGCCAAGGAAACTCCTCACTTGTGTGACCGTTTTGGGCTGCGGCCAACTCTCAATAGCTTCAATCTTGGCTTTATCAACTTCAATTCCCTGTGGAGTAACAACATAGCCAAGAAAAGATACTCGGTCGGTGCAAAAGGTGCACTTTCCAAGGTTTCCAAACAAACGTGCATCACGTAGAGCAATAAAAACAGCACGTAAATGTTCCAAATGTTCCTCCAAAGATTTGCTATAAATCAATATGTCATCAAAGTAAACTACCACAAATCGTCCAATGAAAGCACGTAAAACTTCGTTCATTAACCTCATGAAAGTACTAGGTGCATTAGTTAACCCAAAAGGCATGACTAACCACTCATATAATCCAAACTTAGTTTTAAATGCTGTTTTCCATTCATCACCCAATTTCATACGAATTTGATGGTATCCACTATGCAAATCAACTTTGGAGAATATTGTAGAGCCACTCAATTCATCAAGCATATCATCTAGCCTAGGAATAGGATGATGATAACGAATAGTAATATTATTAATGCCTCTACAATCAACGCACATACGCGACGTACCATCCTTTTTCGGCACTAAAATGATAGGAACAGCACAAGGACTAAGGGATTCGTGTATATAACCTTTGTCGAGCAGTTCTTGTACTTGACGCATAATCTCCTTCGTCTCCTCTGGATTGGTACGGTATGGTGCACGGTTGGGTAGCGAAGCACCGGGAATTAAGTCAATTTGATGCTCAATCCCTCGAATAGGTGGTAATCCCGGTGGCACGTCTTGTGGAAAGACGTCAGCGAACTCCTGCAAAATGTTAGTGACAGCAGGGGGCAAAGAGGAAGGCACGTCCTCGAATGAAAATAATGCCTCTTTGCACACAAAAGCATAGCAAACAGATTTGCTGAAATCTAGCTCATCAATATCAGATTTGGTGGCAAGTAAACATGCACTTTTCAATTTAATTTCAGAAACAACAGTAGATGGTTTATTATTAGGCTTCATTTGGTGCTCAAATTCTTTTGCCACAATCTGATTTTCACTCTTATTTGTCTCCTGTTTTGCTTTATTAGCTCTATTAATATCATCTTTCAAAATGGAATCAGGAGTCATAGAAAGCAAAGTAATATTTTTATCGTTATGAACAAGAGTATACTGATTGTTTCTACCATGGTGTACAGAATTTTTATCAAATTGCCATGGTCTACCAAGTAATAAGGAACATGCTTGCATAGGTACCACATCACAATCAACATAATCAGCATATGTAGAGATACTAAAATGCACACGAACAGTACGTGTTACCTTAACCTTGCCGCTGTTGTTGAACCATTGGATGTAGTAAGGATGTGGATGTGGTCTTGTGGTGAGAGATAGCTTCTCCACCATCTCCATGCTAGCCAAGTTATTGCAGCTCCCTCCATCTATGATCACGCGAACAGAACGTTCCTTCACAACTCCCTTTGTATGGAACAAATTATGCCTCTGATTTTGCTCAGCTTGTGTAACCTGCACACTCAAAACACGTTGAGCAACTAAACTTTCATACCTGTCAGCATCTTCAGGAGCCATGTATTGCGTCTCATGATCAGAATCGTCTCCACCGTGTTCGTCACGTGTAATAAGAGCCAAAGTCTCCTCATCATAGTCACTAGCGGACTCATACCCACCATCCTCAGTAACAATCATCACACGCTTAGATGGGCATTCTCTCGCATAATGACCTCCACCCTTGCAACGTCGACAAATAATATCATGTGTTTGCCCTGTTGATGCCATGGATGAAGAAGAGCTCTTTGCAGGCCCAGAAGGTGTGCTCTTGGCAGATAGTGGTGATTGTGCCTGCTTTATTGTATCACGGTTGGAGGTGGTAGCCGACGGAGGCGCTGGTGTAGCAGAACGTGTGGAAGTAGATGATGCACGTGGTGTCCATGATGAAGGTCGACCTGCAGAAAAGTTAGTCTGCGTCAATGCCTGTCGATCCTGCACTTCACGTTCAGCTTTACAAGCAAGATGGAATAAACGAGTGATATTAGTATACTCCTTATACTCTAGAATCGTCTGAATCTTTCTATTTAATCCACCCATAAAACGTGCAAGCATAGCTTCATTCTCCTCAACAATACCACATCTAATCATGCCAGTTTGTAATTCCTGATAATATTCTTCTATAGAATTTTTTCCCTGTCTTAAGCGCTGTAATTTTTGAAGTAATTCACGTTGATAATATGGTGGAACCCAACGAGTACGCATAGCAGTTTTCAAAGCAGCCCAAGTAGCCGGAATAGGATATCATCTACAATGCTCAGACCACCAAACACATGCAAACTAGTGAAAGCACAAACAGCAGCGGGAACACGTCTCTCCTCGGGATATTGTAAACATGTAAATCGTTGTTCAGTTTCTAACTCCCAAGTAAGATATATATCAGGAACATATCTACCCTCAAATGGTGGAATATTCAATTTTAGTTTAGGGAGATGGTCATGATCTCGTACCTGAGGGTGAGCCCTACCATTGCCATTATTTGCATGTGGACGACCTGGTGGTTGCTGTGCTGTTGGTGGCACGTAGTTCTGATTTTGATCAACCTCATCCTCATAATCTCCCACATAAGCATCCTCCTCCACATCAGCAGTAGGAGCCATAGAAGTATCAACAGCAGCACCAGCAGTTTGGCCCGACTGAAGAGGGACACGGCTCGCTCGGCGGAGGGCTGTTTCCCGATGTGGAGGTAGTCGGTGTTGTTGCTGTTGTTGCAGAGGTGCGGCAGGAGCAGCCAGTGGTGGTGGTGGAAAACGCGAAAGCAATCCAGCAAACTTGTTATCAAGCTTTGTTTCAAACGTCTTCTCCATGCCATCTATCTTCTCCATGGCCTCTTCAAATCTGTTTATCACATCTTGCACCTGTCCATTCATCATTTGCTGAAACGTATCATGAAGCTCCTTGTTCGTCAAGTTCTCCCAGTCAGTCTCGTCGGCTTGTGATCCTGGCATGGTTAGCAGCAATAGAAACACACAAGAATATGATCCTACAGACTACTAACAAGTGGTGGTGGTGGCGGGTGTCACAAATCCGTCAAGCAAATCTCAAATTCTTACCAGTTCTTACCCAGCAGCAGGCGGTGATCGGCAACCGTTGTAGTCAAAAACTCTCAAAAGCTTGGATAGAGCGATTGCCAGGGAGAGTCAAACGCACGACGTAGATGTATGTGGAGCTGGGAAGGCTTATAGTATGGTAGCAAAAAGGGTTAGCAATAATCAATTCAGAGATGCAAAGTTAAATAAACGCTCAATGACGGTACTATGCTGGTCCTAGGCTAGACCGTGCTAGAGACGCGAGCCTAGAACACTAACAAAATCACGGCGCTGCACGTAAATAAGGGAAAAGCACACTCTGGAACTTTTTTTCGCTCTTTTTTTTGCGCTCCTTTTTTTTGCGCTCCTCTTTTTTTTTCCGAGACCTACGCAGGCAAGGAAACACGACTCGGAATTTAGATTGATCTCAAGAACAAACCTAACATGAGAAGAACTCGGATTGGTGGTGGATATATGGTTGTGGTATATGGCAGCGGTGGTGGTATATGGTAGCGGTGGTGGTATATGGATAGAGATTGGTGGTGGTATATGGATACGGATTGGTCGTGGTATATGGATATGGATTCAGAGAGGTGGCGGATAAGCAAAAGTGGTAGATGGGCGATGATGATGGTGCGGCGGCGGCGTGACAACTTATGACCTGAACTCGAAACTCTAAAAGACTAGACTCTAAGACCAGCAACTTGACACGACGGTGCAACCGCAAATTCAACAAAGCAAAAAAAAACCCTAAAAAGATTATGCAAAGGCTCAGATTGGTTCGGATATGATGAACTAACCCTAATTTTTTTTGTGTGGCTTTTTTTTTCATGGACTGTAGGTATGAAGAACAGACTCGATCTAATCTACGAAAAACTATAAAAATCTCACCGAGCAACCTGGAAATCTGATACCACTTGATAGAGGCTAAGGTGTCCCGATTTTTCGATGAGATGGTGGCTATCGTTTTTTGTGGGAGTCGACCTTGACGATCCGACTACGAACGTGCGAGACGTCGCGCCTTAGCAATCGCTAAACCAACTTCCGAGGGTTATTGACCACGCCGGAGCACGATCAACCTGACCACGAGGGTCTGTTTCCTGCGAGCAAACGAAGAACAAGCAAGAAACTGAGATTGCAATCGGGATATTGCGAATATAAGATGAAAGCTTTATTGATCAAGGTGGGGTTCTGTGACGTCTTGGTCTGGTCGTTGGACACAAACGAAGTACGCGAAGTTGCAGCTATGGCGAACTTTTAATCTAAACAAAACCCAAAGTCTAAACGACGCCCTAAGGGCTGTATATATGGAGGAAGAGGGGGGAATTTTGTGGCCCTTGAGGGTGGGGTCCGGAACCAACCCTAACTCTTGTTTCCCCACACATACGGACTCTAAAAATAGCCTATACTTAAGTATTTCGAAATTACATGGGCCTGGCCCATTAATAAGGTGATGCAGCACCTAGAATAGCCTATGGACGAATATTATGAAGTGGCATCTTGTATATTTCGTCCAAGGCTTCATGCACTCCTTATGGTGGCTTCAAAGTCCTGAAATCATCACTTGTAACTCCGTTCTTGATCCCCTTGCGCATGCCATCAACTCCATGCGTGTTCTTGCTCCAATGTTCATCCTTCTCCAAGCTAGGCCCTTCATTTGTAAGCAAAACAAATGTATCCAATTTAGGCAGCATCATAATCTCATGAACATTAGAATCATTACCAAGAAACGAAAGTACCTGGTAATTTAATTGGCGTGCGCGAGCTCTAGTAATTGGTCCAGTATATGTAACAGTAGGGGCTGTGGGTGTAACAATGGTATTGATGTCCTCATCATCTTCTCTTTTGCAGGAATTTTACGATGTTTTCCCCGCTGAGCTACCTCCGGGACTACCTCCTCTACGAGGCATTGAGCACCGCATCGAGCTCATCCCCGGAGCGCCACTTCCAAACAAAGCTCCCTACCTCGTCAACCCTGAAGAAACCAAAGAAATACAAAGGCAAGTAAAGCATCTCACAGAACATGGACATGTGCGTGAAAGTTTGAGCCCTTGTGCCGTCCCGGTCATTCTTGTGCCAAAACGAGACGGTAGCTTTCGCATGTGCTTCGACTGTAGACCAATCAATGCTATCGCTGTTCGTTATAGGTATCCGATTCCACGCCTTGACGACATGCTTGATGAACTTAGTGGTGCCACTATCTTTTCGAAAATTGATCTTAAGAGTGGTTACTATCAAATATGCATACAAGAGGGTGATGAATGGAAAACCGCTTTCAAAACCAAGTTTGGCTTGTATGAGTGGTTATTCATGCCTATGGGTTTATCGGAAGCACCGGCTACTTTTATGCGTCTTATGAATCATGTCTTTTGCCCTTACATTGGTGTGTTTGTTGTGGTCTACTTTGATGATATCCTTGTTTTTAGCAAGTCTCTCAAAGAGCATGTCACCCATGTCCGAACCATTTTACAAACTCTTCGAAAAGAGCATCTCTATGCTAATATGGAGAAATGCCTTTTTGGTGTTGATAAGCTCGTTTTCTTGGGTTTTGTTGTCTCTTCCAAGGGTGTTCAGCTGATGAGTCCAAGATCAATGCTATTAAGACTTGGCCACAACCAACCAATTTGCAACAAGTAGAATAGCTTTATTGGCCTTGCGGGTTTCTATCGTCGCTTTGTGAAAGATTTTAGCACCATTGCTTCTCCTTTGCATGCTTTGAGCAAGAAGAATGCGCCTTTTGTTTGGGGACCATCCCAAGATACCGCTTTCAATGAGCTCAAGAATTTGCTTACTCATGCTCCCGTGCTTGCTTTACCCAACTTTGACAAACCCTTTGAGATTCATTGCGATGCTAGTGGTAATGGCATAGGAGGTGTGTTAACGCAAGAGAAGCGTCCCATAGCTTACTTTAGTGAGAAACTTTCCGGAGCGCAGCTCAATTACCCCATCTATGACAAAGAGCAATATGCCTTAGTCCGCGTTTTGCATGAATGGGAACACTATCTTCGCCCTCATGAATTTATCATTCATACCGATTATGAAACGCTCAAGTATCTTAAGGGCCAAACCAAGTTGAACAAGCGTCATGCTAAATGGAGTGAATTTATTGAGTCTTTTCCTTATGTCATCAAGTACATTAAAGGTAAGGAAAACATTGTGGCGGATGCCCTATCCCGCATATGCATGCTTGTTAATCAACTTGAGTTGAATGTCATTGGCTTTGAGCACATAAAAGACTTGTATGAGCATGACCCTACTTTTGCTACTCCTTATGCCAAGTGTTTGATGCATACTTCTTGGGAACGCTATTACATCAACGATGGATATCTTATGAGAGCTAACAAACTTTGCATCCCCGAGTCTTCTCTTCGTTTGTTGCTTTTGCAAGAATCTCATGGAGGAGGCTTAATGGGACATTTTGGACGAGACAAGACATTCTCTACGCTTTCAAAGAACTACTGTTGGCCCAAGATGTTTCGCGACGTCAACCGCTTCACCAACTGATGCTCTACATGTCGCAAAGCTAAGTCCAAAGCTCAATCCCATGGCCTTTATATGCCTCTACCCATTCCATATCAACCATAGGAAGACATTAGCATGGACTTTGTACTTGGTTTTCCAAGGACTCGAAATGGGAAGGATTCAGTATTTGTCGTTGTGGACCGTTTCTAAAAAATGGCACATTCCATTCCTTGCAATAAGATAGACGATGCTTCACATGTTGCTAATCTCTTTTGTAGGGACATATTGCGTCTACCCGGAGTGCCAAAGACTATCGTCTCGGACCAAGACATCAAGTTCCTAAGCTTCTTTTGGAAGACCCTGTGCGCCAAGCTCGGAATCAAGCTACTCTTCTCCACGGCTTACCATCCTCAAACCGACGGCCAAACGGAGGTGACCAACCGCACACTCTCTGCTCTACTTCGAGTACTCATTAAGAAGAACATCAAGGAGTGGGAGGAGTGCCTACCTATCGCCAAGTTCCCCTACAACCGAGCAAGACACTCAACAACCGGCAAGTCCCCTTTCGAGGTAGTCTATGGATTCAACCCGTTGTCACCATTGGACATTCTCCCCCTACCACTCCAAGAGTGCATCAATTTGGACGCAAGTGCACGAGTGACCCATCTTAAGAAGGTGCATGACGAAACAAGGGAAACCGTCGAGCGCCAAGTACAACGATTTGCAACCAAGCGCAACATCAACAAGCACCCCATGGTCTTCAATATTGGTGATCTCGTGTGGCTACACCTTCGCAAGGACCGCTTTCCATAAGAACGCAAGTCCAAACTTTGACCATGAGCGGACGGACCCTTCAAGGTGCTTGCATGCTACAACGACAACGCTTACAAGATCGACCTCCCCCGTGGCAAGTACAGCGTGAACGATATCTTCAATGTCAAGGACCTCTCGCCCTTCCATTGTGATGAAGAATTCGATCCGAGGATGGATCTTCCCCAAGGGAGGGGAGATGATGCGGAGCATCCCAAGGTCATCCCCATGGATCTGCCTACATCTCATTTTGTGAGATAGAGCTTCGCTCATCCACATCGGATCTACTCCTAGTGAGAGACCGCGGCCTCTTCGGAGAAGATCCCTTTGGATTCAAGACCCCTCTTTAGGGAAGAACATCAAGACCTCCTCACGGAGAAGACCGGCTACCCTTGTATCGTCCTTGGTTGATTGTGTACCGTGTGAACACTATGTATTTGAGGATTTAGCACATGTGTGACTTCCTTGTGTTGGTTTAGTGTTTCTCTTGTGTTTCCCTTGTGTTTTCCCTCTCTTTCCACCTCGTGTTCTTCATGTTCACCACGGGATCCGCTCCTATCGTGAAAGGTCGGGCTATAGGGTTTCTACCCTGCATCAGGTTATATAAGCGAATCCCTTAGTCCTTGTGTTGTTCCTATCATTTTAGTGCCGAAAAAGGATGGTACGTCGCGTATGTGTGTTGATTGTAGAGGCATTAATAATATTACTATTCGTTATCATCATCCTATTCCTAGACTAGATGATATGCTTGATGAATTGAGTGGCTCTACAATATTCTCCAAAGTTGTTTGCGTAGTGGATACCATCAAATTCGTATGAAATTGGGAGATGAATGGAAAACAACATTTAAAACTAAGTTTGGATTATATGAGTGGTTAGTCATGCCTTTTGGGTTAACTAATGCACCTAATACTTTCATGAGGTTAATGAACGAAGTTTTACGTGCTTTCATTGGACGATTTGTGGTAGTTTACTTTGATGACATATTGGTTTATAGCAAATCTTTGGAGGAACATTTGGAACATTTACGTGCTATTTTTATTGCTCTACATGATGCAATTTTGTTTGGTAACCTTGGAAGTGCACCTTTTACACCGACCGAGTACCTTTTCTTCGCTATGTTGTTACTCCACAAGGAATTGAAGTTGATAAAGCCAAGACTGAAGCTATTGAGATTTGGCCGCAGCCCAAAACGGTCACACAAGTGAGGAGTTTCCTTGGCCTCGCTGGTTTCTATAGGCGTTTTATGAGAGATTTCAGCACCATTGCTTCACCTCTCAACGAGCTTACAAAGAAGGATGTGCCTTTTGTTTGGGGTAGCGCACATGAAGAAGCCTTCACGGTATTGAAAGATAAGTTGACACATGCTCCTTTACTCCAACTTCCTGATTTTAATAAGACTTTTGAGCTTGAATGTGATGCTAGTGGAATTGGATTAGGAGGTGTGTTCTTACAAGATGGCAAACCTGTTGCATACTTTTCTAAAAGATTGAGTGGGCCTAGTCTGAACTATTCTACTTATGATAAAGAATTATATGCTCTTGTTCGGACCTTAGAAATATGGCAACATTATATATGGCCCAAGGAATTGTTATACATTCTGATCATGAATCTTTGAAACACATTAAAAGTCAAGCAAAACTGAACCGTAGACATGCTAAATGGGTTGAATTCATTGAGACTTTCCCTTATGTCATTAAACACGAGAAGGGTAAAGAAATTGTTATTGCTGATGCATTGTCTCGTCGTTATACTATGCTTTCACAACTTGACATTAAAATATTTGGTTTGGAGACCATCAAAGATCAATATGTGCATGATGCTGAATTTAAAGATGTATTGCAGAATTGTGAGGAAGGGAGAACTTGCAACAAGTTCGCTCTTAGCGATGGATTTGTGTTTCGTGCTAACAAGCTATGCATTCTAGCTGGCTCCGCTCGTCTTTTGTTGTTGCAGGAGGCACATGGAGGAGGATTAATGGGGCACTTTGGCGTTAAGAAGACGGAGGATATACTTGCTACACATATCTTTTGGCCAAAGATGGGACGGGATGTTGATTGTTTTGTTGCTCGCTGCACTACATGTCAAAAAGCTAAGTCAGGACTCAATCCTAATGGTTTATATATGCCTTTGCCTATACCTAGTGTTCCTTGGGAGGATATATCCATGGACTTTGTTTTAGGTTACCTCAAACAAAGAAGGGGAGGGATAGCATATTTGTTGTCGTGGATAGATTTTCGAAAATGGCACACTTTATACCATGTCATAAAAGCGAGGATGCTGTTAATGTTGCTGATTTGTTCTTTCGTGAAATTATTCGCTTGCATGGTGTGCCAAATACTATTGTTTCAGATCGTGGTACTAAATTTCTTAGCCACTTTTGGAGATGTTTATGGGCTAAGTTGGGGACTAAACTGCTTTTTAGTACTACTTGTCACCCCCAAACCGATGGACAAACTGAAGTAGTCAATAGAACATTGTCTACTATGCTTAGGGCTGTTTTGAAGAATAATAAGAAAATGTGGGAAGAATGCTTGCCTCATATTGAATTTGCTTATAATCGTTCATTGCATTCTACTACTAAGATATGCCCTTTTGAAATTGTGTATGGTTCCCTACCTCTTTCACCCATTGATTTGTTGCCTCTTCCATCTTCGGAGAAGGTTAATTTTGATGCTAAAGAACGTGCTGAATTGATTTTGAAAACGCATGAGTTAACAAAGGAAAACATTGAGCGTATGAATGCTAAATATAAAATTGCTGGAGATAAGGGTAGAAAACATGTTGTGTTTGCACCTGGAGATCTTGTTTGGTTACATTTGCGTAAGGATAGATTTCCTAATTTGCGCAAATCAAAGCTAATGCCACGTGCTGATGGTCCTTTTAAGGTGTTAGAGAAAATAAATGATAATGCATATCAACTTGAGCTGCCTGCAGATTTTGGGGTTAGTCCCACTTTTAACATTGCAGATTTTAAGCCTTATTTGGGTGAGGAAGATGAGCTTCCGTCGAGGATGACTTCATTTCAAGAAGGGGATGATGATGAGGACATCAATACCATTGTTACACCCACAGCCTCTACTGCTATACATACTGGACCAATTACTAGAGCTCGCGCATGCCAATTGAATTAGCACGTACTTTCGTTTCTTAGTAATGATTCTAATGTTCATGAGACTATGATGCTGCCCAAACTGGATACATTTCTTTTGCTTAAAAATGAAGGGCCTAGCATGGATAAGAGGGATGAACACTGGAGCAAGAGCAAGCATGGAGATGATGGCATGCGCAAGGGGATCAAGAACGGAGTTACAAATGATGATTTCTGGACTTTGAAGCCACCATAAGGAGTGCATGACGCCTTGGACGAAATATACAAGATGTCACTTCATAAATTTCGTCCAGAGGCTATTCTAGGTGCTGCGTCACCTTATTATTGGGCCAGGCCCATGTATTTTCGAAATACTTAAGTATAGGTTGTTTTTAGAGTCCATATGTGTGGGGAAACAAGAGTTAGGGTTGGTTTCGGACCCCTCCTCCAAGGGCCACGAAATCCCCCCCCCCTTCTTCCTCCATATATACAGCCCTTAGGGCGTCATTTAGACTTTGGATTTTGTTTAGATTAAAGTTTGCAATAGCTGCAACTTCGCGTACTTCATTTGTGTTCAATTACCAGACAAAGGCGTTACAGAACCCCACCTTTGATCAATAAAGCTTTCCTGTTATATTCGCAATATCCAGATTGCAATCTTAGTTTCTTACTTGTTCTTCGTTTGCCTGCAGGAAATAGACCTTCATGGTCAGGTTAATCGTGCTCCGGCGTGGTCAATAACCTCTCGGAGTTGGTTTAGCAATTGCTAAGGCGCGACGTCCTCGCACGTTCGTAGTCAGATCGTCAAAGTCGACTTCCTCCAAAACGATAGCCACCATCTCATCGAAAGACGGGACACCTTTGCCTCTATCAACCATCATACACTTCATTGTCATCATCCGCTGCCACTTATTTTGTTCACCATCGTCACCACCATCCATCCGCTTTCGTCATTCGTTGTCATCACCTTCTTGGTTCATCTTGTTGCTTGATTCATCTTAGAGAGAGAGAGAGAAAGAAATCTGAAAAAAAAGAAAAAGGAGAGGATGCGGGATAGAGTTTGTTTGGAAACTACATAAGTTTGGATCAATCATAGAGGAAACAGAAGAAGCAGCAATCATTGGAGTTGATCGAAGGAAGGAAGTAGGTCACGTGATTCTGCTGGTCCCTCGCCCGTAGCCCCGTACATATCCCAGTTGGTTTTTTTAAGAGAGAAAAACGTTTGAAGAGAGAAAGAGATAGAAGGACAGAAAGGATTGTACGCAACAAAAAAGGCAAGCACTGATCTACTATAAATCCCTCATTTTTCGTGGTATAAAAAAACAGATCAGGTCGAATCCTCCTGATTTGTAAGTTCGGATCAGCAGAATAACAGGGCAAGTTTTGGTGCGGCCTAAAACATAGAGGGAGTAGTTGGCGAGCTCAAGGTTGGAAAGAAAGAAAAGGTCCACGTTTGGAAAGATATAAGTCGTTCAATTGGCACGATCTTCTGGGTATCGAAAAATCGCCTATCTTTGGAAGGTTTGGATCGGTAAAAAAAGAGAAATTATAGCAGATCGGTTGACTTTTTAGGACGTTGCCAACAAGAAAAAAACTGTACGGCCAATCTGTTGATACTTTGGAAAGGGTGCGATCCGTGAAAAAAGGAAAAAAAACCAGATTCGGTTGGAGTTTAGGAAGCGATCCACATTGGCTGTTTAACTTTGGAAAGGAAATCAAAGAGATTGAAAAAAAGGCGATTCTGACCGGCCAAAAAAACAAAATTTGGAAAGTAAAGATTGGATCGGCCTCCAATGCTATGTTTTTGGTTAGTAATGTGGTGGTACAGGTTTTGGAATCGGCATTTATTGTGAGGAATTATTTTTGGACATTGCCAAAGGAGATACTGAAAGAAGTAAAGAAAAAGGAAAGTACCAGTCGGTTTGGTTTGTGGCTGATTTGGTGTCCTTGTGTGGCATGTTTGTTGTTTAATAAAAAAGAGCAGATTGCATTACGGGAGAGTGGAGATCGCAGCAAGGAAAAAACGAAAAAAGGACGAATTGTTTCCAGATCTGTTTCCTTTGAGACTACTAATTCGTTTGGGACGTAGAGATAAAAAAAGATTTGGTTCCCACGAAGTAGTACTCCTTGGTTTGGATACAATTTTTCTAAAAGAATCACGTGGCCCTCATTTTTTTGGGGCGAAGTTGACATCTTGTTTGATTTTTTCCCCTATTTTTGCTACGTTGGAATCTTGAGAGAGAGTAAAAAAAGGATATAGTGTTTGGAAAGAAACAAAAAGTTGCAGAGTTGACTTGGATAAGGGAAAAAAGACACCTGACTAGTCCTAGTCCTAGTTTGTTTGGAGAGCTGAGATTCTTTCTCAAATAGAACATTCACACGCACTGTATTTTGGTATTGGACATATTAGATTTGACGGAAGAAAGACAATTGGAGTGTCAGTTGATTTGTTCAGCGAGTGTTACATTTTATCTGTCTGTTGGTCATTGCTCAAGAGGACAACTTGCTGATTCTTGTTGATTCCACATGAAATGTATTTGTGTCTTAGACTCGCGTCTCTAGTACGGTCTAGTCTAGAACCAGCACTCGACCACTTTGAATGGATTTTCAGCTTGCATTAATTAATGTGGTTTTGGCATTTTTTTTGCACATATATAAAGCCAACCCAGCTCCACATATTTCTGCACCATGTATCCATACATTTAGCTGGCAATCGCTTTACCCAACTTTTGGAGTTACTTTACACCGCTGGTTGCCGATCACCGCCTGCTGCATGGTAAGAACTTGTAAGACATTGATATTTGCTTTATTGTTAGTGTTTTACCACCACATCCTAGTAGTTATAGGAACATTATTTTTGGATTATGTTTCTTGTTTCTACTAATCATGACATGATCTAGAGTCAATTCATGGGCTTTGTCGATCACGGGAGACGTGCCACCACCTATGCAAATTCCACAACGATCACGAGAGGTGCATAAACATCCAAATGCACATGCTCAGGTTAATGTTTCTATACCATCATTTAATGGTCGTTTTAGACCTACTTTATATATTGAATGGGAGTTCGACATAAATAATATATTTGCTTCCCATAATTTTTGAATGAACATAAAAAAATTAATGTTGCGGTTGGTTCTTTCACTGGTTATGCTTTAGTTTGGTAGAGTGAATATTGTCGGTTACACCCTGATTATATACCTATTACTTGGGATGATTTGAAACTTGCCATGCGACATACATTCGTCCCCGCTTATTATACTCGTGACATGATTAAAAAGTTGCGACTTTTAAAACAAGGTAGTGACACTATAATGAAATATTATGATGATTTACAAACTACCTTGTTACATTCCTCTTTAGAAGAAACTGGAGATGATTTTATGGATAGATTTTGGGAACGATTAAATCGTGACATTCAGGAGATACTAATTCATGAACAGTGTTATCCTATGGACCGTTTGTTTCATCTTGCTTGCAAAGCTGAATAGGAGATAACAAGACGTGTTACCCAGAAGACAAACAAGCGGAAGGTGCAAATCCCAAGAGTTGCGACGGTTGTTCCTTCCACCACTGCGCCTACTATGACAACAACATCCATTGTTGTGAGCACTACATCACCTCCACCACGTGATCTGTCGCCACCTAGAGTGCCTACATCATCTGAGTTAACCATAATAGGTAATGACAAAGGTATTAATCTTCCACCTCCACATGAGTATGATGAATGCTTGTTAATTTAAATGCACCATGCGATGAGCTACCTACTACTTTGATCACACCAACTATTTTAGAGGACTCTGTTGATGATTCGACTTTGCCATGTGATCAAACAATTTTGAGTGAACCCATTGAATTAAGTATTGATGCGAAAGAACCATGTGAATCAGGAAATAACTCAAATTTGGATCAAATACGTTTGAAAATAATTGTGCCAATGTTTAATCATTTTGATATGACCTCTAGTCTTGGTGATGGTTCATCAATGTTGGGATGGTTTAATGATAAGCATTTTCAATCTTTTGATATGAATAAGAGCTTCACTTATATGTGCAAACTGAGTTGCAATATTTTCATGCCTTTGAATTCTTGTGATATATATATTGGCTTTATATTTCATGATTTTTGAAGGGTGCTCTTGTATAACCATGTGACATGTGCCCCAACTGAGATCAGTAAAAATGGATGAATATACATATACAATGTGTACACCTTGTCTTTTTTGTTAGCCACATTTCAGACTAAGCAACGCCGAGGACGACTTTGATTTCAAGAAGGGGAGGATGATGAGGACATGGCTACCGCGGTTACACCCATATCCCCTGCTGTTTTACCACTTGGAACAATTTCTAGAGCTCGCATACACCAATTAAATTATCTGGTACTTCCGTTTCTTGGTAATGTTTCTAGTGTTCATGAGAATATGATGCTGCCTAACTTAGATACATTTGTGTTGCTTGCAATTGAAGGGCCTAGCACGGACAAGAAGGATGAACATTGGAGCATCGTCAAGCACGTGGATGAAGGTGTGTGCCAAGAGAACAAGAACATAGGTTCAAGTGGAGATTTCCGGACTTTGAAGCCACCATGATGACATATAAGAAGATGGACAAAATATACAAGATGGCCTTTCATAAATTTCGTCCATAGCTTATTATTGGTGTTGCGCCACCTTATTTTGGGCCAGGCCCATGTAATCTAGACCAGACCAAGACCGCTTATGAAACCCCACTTTTATCAATACTTCATCCATATTCGCAATATTCAGATTGCTTAATCATATTCTTGCTTGTTCATTGATTGCTTGCAGGAATAGACCTTCGTGGTCATGTTGATCGTGCTCCGGCATGGTCAATAACCTCTCGGAGTTGGTTTAGCGATTGGTAAGGTGTAACATCGTTACACGTTTGTAGTCGGATCGTCAAAGTCGTCTCTACCAAATCAATAGTTATCATCTCATCGAAAGATCAGGACCCTCGCCTTTATCACTTGCCATATTTGAAGTCTTCTTGTACTTGTCGTTCCGCCTTGGTTGCTTGATGAACTAGCTCGAGAAGTTTGGAGTAGGGTTGGAAATCGGCAATCTTCCGTATTGGGTGGTTGAGGCCATTCAAGAAGCGTGCCATTGTTTGCTCATAATCTTCTTTGACATTGGCTCGCATCATGGCAATCTCCATTTCTTGATAGTATTGTTCCACCGTCTTCATGCCTTGCGTGAGGAGCTGCAACTTCTTGAATAGATATCGTGTGTAGTATGTAGGCACGAAGCGAGCTTGCATGACGTCCTTCATTTGTGTCCAAGTCGTGATGGGTGGCTCGTCCTTCTCGCGACGTCGCTCGATCACTTGTTCCCACCAAATGAGCACGTGGTCTTGGAACTCGAGGGATGCCATGGCGATCTTCTTTTCCTCGTCGTAGTTGCGACGACGGAATATCTTGTCGACTTTCAATGCCCATGAGAGGTACTCCTTAGGGTCATTGCTTCCGGAGAACTTGGGCATGGTGAACTTGAACTTTCCTTAGCGGAGTTCTTCATCATAGTGACGATGTTGATGTCGCTCTTGTCGAGGAGGAGGATCTTCAAGCACTCGATCTACTTGGTGTTGCTCATGGCGTGGATGGGGGTCTTGGATCACTCGATCCAGTTGTCGAGGAGGAGGTCGGGGCATATGTTCACGGTTTCACCTTTCTTGTTGTTCTTCACGTTGAGTGGCTTTTTCTTGTCGTGCTTGACGAAGGGCTTCTTCTTGCTCACGTACTTGATGACTGCGTTGGGCAACTGCTCGATTGGAATCTCGGAGTGCGTCTTGAGCCGCTTGAGCTTGAGCTTCACGACTTTGGTGCTCTTGCCGGATTGCATCGCTGTCTTGAGATTCTAGACGTGGACGATGTGGCGACGATTGCTCTTGATCCATGTCTTCTCGCTCTTGGCGTTGTGCTTGCTCACGCGCTCGAACTCGGTCTCGGAGGCCATTGCCATGGAATGGATTTTCTTGCGCTTGGCGATCTTGAGTGTCGTTGCGTCAAGGAGGACCTGCGTCGGAAGAAGAATACGACGACGAGTGGCGACTCGAGTGGCGCCGTGAAGAGAAGGAAGACATGCGGCTCACTAGCATGTTGCGAAATTCATCCATTTGTTTGGATAGCTTGGCATCCAAATAGTCCCATTGTCATTCTCCTGATTGTCATAGGTTGGTGGCGAGTTGCTCGATGCGATCACCCAAAGCTTCACTCTCTTAATGTAGAGCTCGTTGCGTGATGAAGAAGTGATTCTTTGTGACGTAGTCGCATTCTCCATCTTGCTCCTCGAAGAGAGGCTTCGCCGAAGAAGAAGGCCTATCCATCATGTGGAAGTGGTGGCGAGTAGGAAAATGAGAGAACAAAACCAAAGTTACCTTTTCCGAAGATTGTGGATGTAACAAGTACGATCCCACATGATGCTATAATAGTAGAATTGGTACCGTGTATTGTTTCTCACACCTACAAGTGAACGGCTTATGGAAGAGCTTGGTTAGGAAGTGGCACAAATAATTCAAGCAAATGTTAGTCAAGATGTTGAAAAGGTTGAAAAGATTCACAAATGGCAAGTAAGACAAATAGATCAAACCCAAGGATATCACTAGGAACACACACATGAAAGATAAATGGGATCCGCACAACCAAGGAGTGAGCTTTCAGAAGTGGAACCATGGAAAAATCTCTTGTTGTACGAATACTAGAGAGATGCTAGCTCGATTGCTCTAATGGGATAGATACGCTAGTGCACCAACCTAATAGAGAAACGGGTCATCTCACCATCCCAAGTATGCTTATGTATGTATGAACCAAGATGATGAACTAGGCAAAGTGGAGCAATGCTATTTGCTTCCAAGCTCTTGCTTCTCTTCTCTTTTGCTTAAAAGCTTTTCTTCTTTTTTTGACTATGCCATAATGCTTGATATGTGAGCCACAATGCGAGGTAACAAATAGTATATGCACGGGAGAGACGTAACACTAATGGTGCACCAAAGGCGTGGCCTGGCAATACTCAACAAGCTAATCTCGACGGGTGAGCTACGCAAAAGAGGATCGAGGCTATCAAGGTAATGGCAAGGGTAAGACAATGGTGTCATCGAGGTTACGGTCCTTACTTATGGTTGGTATGAAGATGGAGTGGTCGAAGCTGATGTGGAGGCCGAGTCGATGATCGAGTGGCGGTGATGATGACATCGAATCGCGCCTAAGTAGCCAAAATACCTTAGGACACGAGAGAAACCGCAACCCAAAACTCAAACAAACGCGAGAAATATTGTGGAAGAACACAAGTGGTGGTGGGGTATCAAAATGGTGCAAAACGAAAAATGGCCAAAGTGCTCTCGATGGTCCGTGCGCACGGGGTAAGTGAGTCCCGTGTGCATGGGGTCCCGTGTGCACGGGGTCCCGATGCCCCGTGTGCACGGGGTCCTCTGGAAGCGTATGAAAAGCTTCGGATCCATGGTGATTTTCAACTTTGAGGCAAAATTCGATGGGTGGAAAGGTGGGGAAGATGGTACGGGTGTAGATCCACTTGCTAAAGACCAAATTCGTGGATCAAATCAACCAAATCTCACAAGATCCAACAAATTGCAAGAAAAATTTGGGGGCTATTTTTTGTGGGGATTTTTGAAATAGGACGAAAAACAACAAAATCAAGCTAGAAAGTGGAGGGTAGGGACTCTAAGATGTGAATCAACCTTGCTCATGATACCAAGATGTTGTAGGGTGAAACCCTAAGATGTATCTTTTCTCACTTGGAGGGGAAAGGGATGAACACCAAGAAACACAAAGAGGAATTCACTCCAACAATACCCAGTTACACATCCACTAGAATAGCAACACAAGATACACAAGTTCACAAATGTAATCAAAGGAAGATACAATGGTAGAGTTCTTCCCACTCCTAGGAGATGAGGCCTTGATGATGGTAGTCTTTTCCAAGATGGAGGTCTTGATATCCACAAGTGGATCCTCTCCAAAGAGGCCTTGATCTCCAATGGAGGTGGTAGAAGGAGCAAAGCTCTGAAATTCTCATCTATGTCTCTGCTAAACCTAAACATATCCCTAGGTATGAATTATATGGGCTGGGATAGGTAGGAGGTGAAGTGGATGCGAAGTGGAGGCCCAATAGCCCGCATCAACCGGCCATCCTGTAGGGCCCGTCCACACGGGGTAAGTTGGGCGCGTGCGCATGGTACACGCCCATGCGTACGTGGTGCTACAGTCGTAGCTCCTTGTGTAGTTTGTGGGCACTGGGTCTCGGGGGCCCGTGCACATGGGGTCGCCTGGGACTTCCTGTCCAGCTGCTGTTCGGCTCGTTCTTCATCCTTTGTGACTTGGGTTGCTTCTCCTTGGACTTGGTGGTGCTCCTCAACTGCTTGGAATGGTTCCTCCTCGTACCTAATGAGGCATAGAGTATTTTGGTGAGTAGCAACCAATTTCCACTTGTATGCATATGCATGTCAACTAGGAAGGAGTTCACCTCGGTTTCCATTGCACTTGCTCTAGCTCTTGTCATGCGTCCACGTAGTGGTTGATGTGATGGTGTAGAGTCCATGGGGATGACGGAAGGATGCTCCACATCACATTTCCTTCCCAATGAAAGCACGTGCCTTGCTAGATGATCTCTTCTTGTAAGATGAAGACTTTGAAGAAGACTTTGAGGGTTTTTTCTTCTTCTTGTCGTCAGAGTCATATTCCTTGCTCTTCTTCTTTTTCTTTGCTTCCTTATCCCATTGAGGACATTTAGATATGTAGTGGCCTGGCTTCTTGCATTTGTGGCATGTTCTCTTTTTGTAGTCACGAGTGGAAGTCTCAACATTCTTGGAGTTGGATCTTGAAGACTTTCTGAAGCGATTCTTCTTGGAGAACTTTTGGAACTTTCTCACAAGCATTGCTAGCTCTTTGCCAATGTCTTCAGGATCATCAGAACTGCAGTCAGATTCTTCAGATGAGGATACAACCTTTGCGAACTACTTCCCTTTGGCGCTCAAGCCAAACATGAGGTCTTGACTGATGCATCTGCCAGAGAACTCCATCTCGACCTGGGCTGACCTGTGCCATGAGTTCGTTGGCGCCTTCATGGGCGGCCACCAAGAACCAGGACGGCCCAGCGATTTGCAGCTTCTCCCACAGAAGGAAGGAGAGACTCCACGGAAGTACATGCACCGGTTTAGCCGAGTCCACAGGAATATTCCAGATATTCACCCGGTAGTTGTGATAGCTGCATTCCAGTACAACTTACGCAACCGTCGGATACGTTCCAAGATGAATGTCTGGTTGCCCAAGACTATGAAGGAACTTTACACCTTGGCGGACAAGTGTTCTTGAGTGGAGGAGGGGAGGAAACTCCCTGGAGAATAATATGGCGTCAACATCGACTCAGAACATAACGACGAGGCCACCTGTCAGAAGAAGAAGAACAAGAAGCGCAACAAGAAGCGCAAGGATAAGGCTGTGCTGACCGTTGAGGGATCAGGCACGCCTAGTACCGGCAAGAAGGCCAAGGCCGAAGCCCCCAGCAAGGTCATTGTCGCGTGCACTGACTGCCGGGAGGCTGCGGTAGCCGAGAAGGCTGGGAAAGGTGATGGGCCGTATTGCAAGATTCATCAGGTTGAGAAGCTCATCAAGAAGCAGAGGGCTGGATATGAGAAGCGTGATAAGGAAAAAGGCAAGAATGGCGCTGGCGGGAAGGGCCGAGGCAGTGAAGAAAATCGCACAGGCAAGGCTCTTAGGAACCAAGGAAAACCCGCCAGGGGCCGAGAGAAGGAGGATTGCAATGATGAAAGTGATGGAGGGGATGAAGAGGAAACCAGTGAACAGGAATTCCAGAAGGCAACTGACGCCCTATGCATTGATGGTGCACTCCTCTCACCACCAACTTAAATGGTGGGCGCATGAGGTCAATGCCATGGAGCCAGCGGTAGAATCTCGAAAGCCGCTCAAGTGGTAACGCACGCCCATCATCTTTGATGAAGAGGACCATCATGATCGCACCACTGCGGTAGGGTGCTTGTCGTTGTTGGTTTCACCAACGATAGGCAACCTCAAAGTCACAAAGATGTTGGTTGATGGTGGGGCCGGGTTGAATCTGATTTCCCCAAAGGCCATCAGCAAACTTCAGATAGCAAAGGAAGAACTCAAAGTCACGGGCATGTTTCAAGGAATCAACCCCGGTAGGAGTCATCCTAAGGGAAAGATCACGTTGCTAGTGACATTCGGAGGAGAGTTGACCTACCGGACTAAGAATGTTGTGTTTGATCTGGTTGACCTCCCGCTGCCAAACAACGGGATCCTTCGACGCCCAGCTCTGACAAAATTCATGGCAGCATCCCACTATGCCTACAACACCTTGAAGATGTCTGGGCCGGTAGGTGTCATTTCCGTTCCATTAGACGAGAAGGACACAATCATTTGCGTAGATAAGATGTACCGGGACGCAGTCGCGGCAGAGGCCGCAGAAGCCGCAATTCCCACCAAGGAAAGTAGAGGAAAGAAGAAGGCTAGTAGGTACACCAGCAAGGAATCTAGGAAGTGTACCTCTTTGGAGTACGCTGCGCCTGTTGATGACTCGTCGGAGAGTTCCCACAGCAAGAAATCCAAGGCCGTTGCACCTCATGTGAAAAAGGTCCCGGCAGGGCTTGCTGGCGCTGATGGTACCTTTACTATCAATGCCACCCTTCATGACAAATAGGAAAGAACACTTGTTGCCTTCCTGCGGGCGAATATCGATGTGTTTGCTTGGCAACAATCTGATATCCCCGATGTTCCCAGGGAGGTAATCGAGCACCACCTTACTGTCTGCCCACATGCCCGACCTGTCAAGCAGAAGGTATGAAAGAAAGCCTTGGAGCGGTAGCAATTCATTGTAGAGGAAATCAAGACACTTGCGGCAGCTGGTTTGGTCAGAGGAGTACTACATCCAACATGGTTAGCAAACTCAGTGGTCGTACGCAAGGCTAACGGAAAATGGAGGCTTTGCATAGATTTCACGGATCTTAACAAGGCCTGCCCGAAGGACCCATTTCCCTTGCCGCGCATCGACCAGATTGTGGATTCCACTTCAGGATGTGATTTGCTCTCCTTTGTGGATGCGTACTCTGGATATCATTAGATTTTTTATGTCCAAGGAAGACGAAGAGAAGACCTCATCCATCACCCCATGTGGCACATACTGCTTCGTGCTCATGCCTTTCGGGTGCAAGAGTGTTGGGTCCACTTTTTCAAGAGCAGTCCAGATTGGTTTTGAATCACAGTTGCATAGGAAAGCTTATATGGATGATATTGTGGTCAAGACCTAGGACAGATCAACCCTCATCCTGGATTTAGAAGAGACGTTCGCTAACCTGCGCAAGATCAGCTTGAAGCTGAACCCGAAGAAGTGCGTGTTTGGAATTCCCTCTGGCAAGCTACTTGGTTTCTTCGTGTCCCATCGCGGGATAGAGGCCAACCCCGATAAGATCAAGGCTATCGAGTAGATTCAAGCACCTAAGACAGTTAAGGACGTGAGGCGTTTGACATGGTGCGTTTCTGCGCTTAGCGGATTCATCTCCATGTCTACCGAGCGCGCCTTGCCGTTCTTCAAGATCTTGAAGAAGGCAGGACCCATGAAGTGCACTCCGGAAGTAGATACAACACTATAAGATTTGAAGACCTACTTGTCCTCTCTGCCCACTTTGGTTGCTCCCAAACCACAAGAGACGTTGCTACTATACCTGGCGGCAAGTAATCAAGTGGTTAGTGCAGCACTAGTGGCATAGCGGGAAGTGGAGGAAGCAGCGGCCTCAGCTAGTGTCCCTTCCAGGGAGGAGAGTGAGAACAGCCTGACAAGGCCAGATATGGATCAGGATAAAGAAGAGCGCGATAGCAGAGACAACCCTAAGGACGTGGCAAGAAAGAAAGTGGTGCATCGCCCAGTGTATTTAGTCAGCTCCCTATTGCAGGGGGCTAGATCCAGGTACTCTGGTGTGCAAAATTTGATTTTTGGCCTTGTCATGGCCTCAAGGAAACCGCGCCACTACTTCCAAGCCCATGAGATCACTGTTTTCACCCGCTTTAATTTGCAAAGGATACTCCGAAACCGTGAGCCTACCAGATGAATAGTTATCCAACTTTGGCCTGAAATTTGAAAGCACATAAAGAATTCAGAGCAGGGCATTGGCAGAGTTTATTGCAGAATGGACGCCAACGCCTGATTAAGAAGTGCTGGAAATAGTTATTCCCGGCAAGAAAGCATCCCAAGAATGGATCATGTATTTCGATGGTGCCTTCTCCCTACAAGGTGCAAGGGCTGGCGTGCTTCTCATTGTTCCCATGAGAGAGCACCTGAAGTGCGTCGTCCAGATGCATTTTCCCCGGGAGGAGGCGACCAACAATACAACAGAGTATGAAGGGCTCCTTGCCGAGCTCAGGATTGCCACCGAATTGGGAATCAAGAAGCTGATCATTCGAGGAGATTCTCAACTTGTGGTGAAACAAGTCAACAAGGATTACCAAAATCCATTAATGGAGGCATACATTGAGGAAGTGAGAAGACTGGAGGAGCGCTTTGACAGATTGCAAACGTAGCACGTACCCCATGCAGAAAACATCATTGCTGATCATCTGTTAAAGTGCGCTGCGCAAAAGCTTCCTATGGAACCAGGAACTTTTGTTCTCCATCTTACTCAGCCCTTCATATCCCCGACAAAAATGTCCCGAAAAGGAGGAAATTGGACTCTGGTAAGCCTCTCCCGGTAGAGCCTCCCGAGGCTCCTGGCAGGGACCCTGTCGGAAACAACTCCCCTTCGATTGCCGGGTTGCACCCTCCTGTCGGGCCATTGGTCCCTGCGGTTGATGAACGCGCTCCAGCGAATGAGGAGGTGTCGCTAGTCCTCATTGGCGAGCCCCAGGCTGCAACTTGGGCAAGGCACACAGTCCACTTCCAAGAAACTGGAGAACTTCCCGAAGAGCAAGAAGCTGAAAGAGTAGCCCGGAGGGCCAATATGTATCAGTTTGTCGATGACACACTATACAAAAGGAGGCCCAACGGTGTGAAATTGAAGTGCATTTTCCGGGAAGAAGGAAAGGAACTGCTGGCATAAATACACAAAGGTATGTGCGGCTCCCACATTGGATCAAGGGTGTTGGTTGGGAAAGCATTCCGGCAAGGATTCTATTGGCCCATAGCCCTCCAAGATGCGGTCGAGCTAGTCACCAAATGTGAAGCCTGCCAGTTCCATTCCAAGAACATCCATATGCCTACTCAAGCTCTTCAGGCAATCCCTTTGTCATGTCCGTTTTTGGTCTTGGGGCTCAATATACTCGGCCCTTCCCCCCGAGCTGCCGGGGGCTTTGAATTCTTGTTTGTTGTAGTCGACAAGTTTACAAAGTGGATGGAAGTAGAAGCCGTGAGAAAGGTGACTGGTCAGTCGGCTATTAAGTTCTTGAAAGGATTGGTGTGCCACTTCGGGGTCCCTGGCCAGATCATCATCGACAATAGCGCCCAGTTCACGAGCCGCCCCTTCATGCAGTATGTTCATGCCCTTGGAAGCAAGATCTCATTTGCCTCTAATGCACATCCCATAAGCAATGGACAAGCTGAGAGGGCGAACGCTGAAGTGTTGCATGGACTCAAGACAAGAACATTTGATAACCTGCAGAAGTGCGATAGGCAATGGATCGACGAGCTGCCGGTGGTTCTTTGGTCCCTTAGAATGAGAAAAATCAAGCTACCAGATAGACTCCCTTCTCCCTAGTCTATGGGCCAGAAGCAGTTATCCCCACGGAACTCATTTACGGGTCACCTCGAGTGCTTGCGTATGATGAAGTAGCGCAGGATCAGCACCAGTTTGACGACGCTGTACTTCTCGAGGAGAACTGTCTCCGGGCTGCTAGGTGTGCTGCACGCTATCAGCAAGCCCAGTGTCGCTATCATAGCCACAAGGTTCATGCCCGGTGTTTTGAGGAAGGTGATCTTATCCTTAGCCACGTTTAGTCCGCCAAGGGTGCAAACAAGTTGACGCTGAAGTGGGAAGTCCCTTATCGGGCAGTATGAGTCACCAGACCTGGCGCAGTCCGTCTAGAGACCGGAGATGGCATTCAATTGCAAAACTCATGGAATATTGAGCATATCCGCAAGTTCTACCCGTAAGGCGCGGCTGTCGGGCCCTGCCCAGCAGCCACCCTTTTGTACAGGCCTTGCCTTAGTTGCATGTAACCCCGTGTACAAAGCCAGGCGCAGACCCTGAGCAACAGATAAATAAATGAAGCGTTGGGGGCCCCCGACAAGTTGCATGCATGCATAAGCATTTCATGGGCATCGCATGTTCATGTAGATAAGATCGCATCTGGCATCATTTTCATCTGCATAAACTGCAGGCTCCTGCCAAGGACTTGGTCCCCAAGAGGAGATGGAAAGATAAGCCTACGCAATGATCTCCAACAAGCCAAACAGATAAGTTCTTTATCTTATCCATACATGTTCTGTAAGCGAGGACTGGTGGATAAGAAAACTTCGTCGCTTTTTGAAACTTAGGTGCTCCCATTCCTTGACTTGAACGTTGCTTCAGTCAGGATGGTTGCAGTGGTCTTGGGTGAAAAAAGATCAGCAGGGGCTGGTCCCTCTTCACGATTTGTGACCGGTAGGCCTAACTCCACGGCAACAAAACTGAGGGTACCGGCAGGGTAGCCTGCCGGGGGAAACTTGTTTACTTAAAAGTATAGAGGCGTTCCACCTCTGCATGGACATATTAATTGCATGAGTCCACGACAAGGTTTATATTTTTCATTAATATGTTGATCGAACAAGTACTGATCATACAGGACAGAAACGTGGATTCAAGAGATTACATAATTTGAACTAAAATTTGGCAAATGCCTATAGGTTTAAGATTGAGAAAAGATAAGTGCCCCGTAATCTCCTCTTTTCGTTTTCCCTCCGCCAGGTATTGTGGTGGGAAGAGGAGAGGGCTAAAGGAGCACCCAAGCAGGAACCCACTCCAATCCCGTGATGGCCTACCAGGCGTAGCATGACAAGATCAGGAGTGGCGAGGCTGCAAAGGAGGGGCACGGGGAGCAGCTCGGTGGTGCCCTGGTCACCACCTCCAGGACCATCAAGAAGTCCCAGCTCGAGCGCTGGTGGGATCAACCACCAATGCTCAGCTGGAAGACTGCTGGATGGGGATGAAGGCACCAAAGGAACATCGCTCCCCGGCTATCACCCGAAGAGACCAGTGATGATGGTGCGGGAGGGATGGGAAGAGCAGAAAGACGAGGCGGCAGGTCGCCAGAAGGAGATGAAGGCGTCGGTGCCATCGTACTCTGACATGACGCCCCGCCACCTGCCTTCTCCGTCTTCGCTTGTTTTCTCTCCATCACCACTGCTCCAGGGAGACGTCGGGCCCCCGGTCCGACATCTTCCCCGAAGAAGCGGCCGATGTCCAAGACGGCCAGGGGGCTTGGGGTGCTCGACTCTCCACCTTGGCGGGCAGGAAGGTGCTCCTTTCTTCAGCATCAGCCCTGGCTCTAGTCAGTTCTCCCACTGAAGGTGCAAGGCGCATCTATGATGAAACAGAACTTTCAACTCATCTGATGCAAGTCCTGATGAAGCCTTTGAAGCCTGGCCAAGCTCCAAGGACCACATTCCTCATCAAGGAATTTCTTTATGTGCCAAGGACTATATATCACATATTTACCAAAAGCCTTAGTCCAATCAGGGCCCACAACTCTGATGATGAAGAAGTTGTTGGCATAATGAAGAATCTGCTATTCAATATCATACACGACATTCCTATCAACTACCATGATTTCTTCATGAGGACTTTGGCCAATGTAGCTCTGTCATCTTTTGAGTTGAAGCCTTACTCTCACTAGACTATGAGATTCATCATATCAAGGTCTTCAATTCATTACAAGGCTGATTGTCAAAATCATCTCAACTACTTAACGCCAATTGAAGTCCTCAAACGGACTATTTCCTCAGCTGATGAGAAGGGCAAGGCTGCTGTCATTGATGAAGGCACTCGTCCATTGGATGGACAGTTTCGCAAAGCTGCATCATATTCCACCAATGACGATTCTACAATGCATGATATTGCCGCAAATGCTTCAAAGTAATATCCTCAGCCACTTCTCCGCGTGTGATGACTGGCCGTGAGCTTCTCCTCAGCCTACATCAGAAAGTTGATAGAAATCTTAAGTGGGTCAAGCATCAGTTTGGTGTTATTCTTCAGAACATGACAGTCACTCAAAATACAGTGAAGAAGAACCACTATTACTTGCATGAAGTCTATGACCGCACTTGGGCTATTCTTTCAAACCTTTACAGTGCTGAAGAGCTCAAGGAGATGGAATTTCAACATGACTTTGACTGGGCGTAGCCACCTTCGAAGAAATTCAAGAATGTCAAAGTTCCTCAGCTCGTTGCCAGCTCATATTCCTCATCGCGCGAGACGGATGAAGCCGAAGATTTGAACGACACCACGGCAGGCCCTACAACAACGGACGACCCCAACAATGCTGACGCTCCTCCATCGACATCATGATGATATTCTTCAGGGGCGTTAGTCCTCATTTTTCATCCCTTTTGGTCATTCCATGACAAAGGGGGAGAAATTTGAGTTAGTCTTCAAGCGGGTCTATATACGGGCATTTTTTCTGTTAAGTTATAACTCTCGCTCTTCTAAAGTGTACAACTCTTGCTCTTCTAAAGTGTTTGTTGATCGAGTTGTAAACTTAAGTCCTATGGTGATCTGATACTTCTGCTCTGCTTTCTGCATGCTATTTCCTCAGAACCTTAATGCATGCATGTCATGTTGAATTTCATCAGACACCATATTTCATCATGCATTTCAAATTCTTCATATCGTATGTTAAATGCGTGTATGAATTACACGATATAGGGGGAGATCTCCATGATTCTACTCTACAATGTGCATTTTCTATTCAAAGCAAATTACTCACATATGCACATCTTTAGGGGGAGTTCTTCTATATCTTGCAATCACATTCCTCAATATCAGTATTTACACCTCATATGTTTATCCCCGTTGAAAACTTAACCTATATTGTCACCAATCACCAAAAAGGGGGAGATTGTAAGTGCATCTAGTGCCCCTTAGTAATTTTGGTGTATTGAAGACTTATAGGTTAAGGCACTAATGCGTTTGTGGGTGTACACAGGTCTATAAGTCTATGCGGAGTTTGATATTTACGATGAAAGTCAACCCCTAAAAATGAATGTCCTCAGCTAAAGACTTTGGTTTTCTTGAAGACCTTGAAAGTGAAGAAATTGGTGTGACCTTGAAGGATTATGAAGCGTGAAGACTTTTGTTTTCGTAGTTTCATTTTCTCTTTCTTGATTCATAGGAAACACCATACTGTTAAAGGGCATCGAGGTAAAACTAAGGAAAAGTTTCCAAGTGATGCTCATCTCAAAATCCTACACCTACCCAATCCTTTTGAGTGAAGCCATTGGAAATCTCATACAGTTCAGTCAATTTCTTCAATGACAAAGACAGAGTTCTTCTGGTCTCTGAGGAATTTGTTCTGACTAAGGAGTTAGGAATTCCCAGTGTGAATTTCCTACAAGTAAGGAACATGATAGCCCTAAGGAATTTGATACTCAAATATCTGACCGTTGATGTGCTATGCCAGCTGTCCCAAAATATCTACCCACCTAACGGTCATATCATTGAAGGGCATTTATGTCTTATCATGTCGGGCTGCTCCCTAGGCTATAAATAGCCGCCCCCTACAACCACTAGTTGGTTGGCTGCTCCGAGAGAACCTAACACTTGTCATTGAGAGCACCCCATCCTCCGAGGACTTTGAGCAAAAATCATCAAGTGAGGAAAAACTGAAACCCAAACACCTACAAACCAAAGTGATTGAGCATCACTAAAGAGATTGTTCCTGTATGGACCCGACGCTTGTTACCTTTGAGGACTGTGCATCCTCCAGACGGTTAGGCGTCATGGTCTGGAGCATCTAAGAGGAAATTGTGGATCGCCGAGTGACTGAGTCTATCAAGGTTTGGAAGTCACCTGAAGACTTACCACGAGTGATTGGGCGACATCTGTGTGACCTTTGCTCAAGGAGAAACATGGTGAGGACTATGTGTCCGAGACTGTGCGTCCTTAGGTTTAAATACCTAGCCGCTCCAACCAGACGTACGACTGTCACAGCAGTTGGAACTGGTCTACCAAATCATCGTGTTCACCAAGCTACTAGTTCTATTTCCTCAACCCTTCCATGTCCTCATTCATGTGTTGATGAACTTGATCGTTACTGTTTGAAGACTATGACTGAAGACTTTGTTAATTTCCTCAGTCCTAATTCTTAAGTCACTTTGTCTTTAGCCTACTTATCCTGTTTATACGCTTCTTGTACTCAGTGCTTGTTTTCATTTCATCATGATGACTGTGCTACTACTCTGTTACGCTTACATCTGTGTACTTATTCCGCTGCTAGTTGTTTGTGACTTAGGAATTTCCTCACATAGAAATTTCTCAGTGACGAATTTGTAAAAATCGCCTATTCACCCCCCTCTAGTCAATATAACACACTTTCATGTGTTGAGCTCGATTGCAGGCGTACTCGGCGATGGGAAAGCACTCCTCCCACTCCTTGATGTTCTTCTTTATCAACACGTGGAGGAGAGTAGAGAGCGTTCGGTTGGTGACTTCCATTTGGCTATCGGTTTGGGGACGATAGGACATGGATAAAAGAAGCTTGGCGCAAATGGTCTTCCAAAAGTAGCTTAAGAACTTGATGTCCCGGTCCGACACAATGGTCCTTGGTTCTCCATGCAACCTCAAGATTTCCCTACAAAAAAAGATTAGCAACATGTGAAGCATCGTCTATGTTGTAGCATGTTATGAAATGTGCCATTTTTGAGAATCGGTCCACAACAACAAAGACGGAATCATTTCCATTGCGAGTTCTAGATGGGAGGAGAGTTCACTCTCTGGTCCATGGCCTCCATGGCGGCAGAGGGGTGGGATCCCCTTCAACATTGGATCCCCCTCTCTGTTCTCTTCTGTTTTGCGTTCCCCACATCTGGCCCTTCACGATTGCTTAAATTCCCGGAGATACCTAACTCCGATTGCGCTGAAATTTTTACACATTTTTTTCCATAAATTATCTTTCTTGTGCCAGAAGAAGGGCCCGAACCAACGTTCGAGGAGGGCACAAGATACCTGGGCATGCCAGGGGCTGCCCGGTGCGCCCTGGAGTTGTGGTCACTGTGGGCCCCCGTTTGTGTTGATTCCACCTCCCAAAAATCATAAATGTTCCAAAATAATTCTCCGTAAATTTTTATCACATTTGGACTTCATTTGATATGGATTTTCTATTAAACAAAAACATGCAACAAATAGGAACTGGGACTGGGCACTGGATCAATAGATTAGTCCAATAAATCATATAAAAAGTTGCCAAAAATATGTGACAGTTGTATAATATTGGCATGAAACAATCAAAAATTATAGATACGACAGAGTCGTATCAGCATCCCCAAGCTTAGTTCCCGCCCGTCCTCGAGTAGGTAAATGATAAGAAAGATAATTTTTGATGTGGAATGCTACCTAGCATAAACTTGATCATATATCTAATCATGGAATGAATATTAATACATAAGTGATTCAAAGCTATAGTCCATAATTTGACATAAAGACATCAATACTCAAGCATCCCAACAAACAATCATGTCTTTCAAAATATCAACGTTGAAGAAAGCTATCCCTACAAAATCATATAGTCTTGTCATGCTCTGTCTTCTTATCAAAAAGTATTTATCATGCACAACCCCGATGGCAAGCCGAGCAATTGGTTCATTACTTTTTAACGCGCTTCAACTTTTTCAACCCTCACGCAATACATGAGCGCAAGCCATGGATATAGCACTATAGGTGGAATAGAGTATGATCATAGGGGTAAATATAGAGAAGACAAAAAAGTAAGATAGTCTCACATCAACGCAGCTAACCAACGGGCTATGGAGATGCCCATCAATTAATGTCAACATGAGTTGTAGGGATTGCCATGCAACGAACGCACTAGGAGCTATAAGTGTATGAAAGCTCAATATGAAAACTAAGTGGGTGTGCATCTAATCCTAAAATGAAAAATTCCCACTAGTATATGGAAGTGACAACATAGGAGACTCTCCATATGAAAAACATGGTGCTACTTTGAAGCACAAGTGTGGAACTAGCATGCCCCTGCTCTCTTTATTTCCTTCTTTTTCTTTTTCTTTTCTTTCTTTTCTTTCTTTTTTTTCCTTTTTCCCTTTTTTCCTTTTTTATTTTTCTCTCTCTCATTGTCCGGAGTCTCATCCCGACTTGTGGGGGAACCATAGTTTCCATCATCCTTTCCTCACCGGGGCAATGCTCTAATAATGAAAATTGATGATCATCACACTTCTATTTACTTACAACTCAATATTACAACTCGATACCTATAACAAAATATGACTCTATATGAATGCCTTCGGCAGTGTACCAGGATGTGCAATGATCTAGCGTAACATGTATAAAAATGATGAACATTGGCTGGTCCACAACTACTATGTTAGCTATATGATCATGCAAAGCAATATGACAATGAATGCTCAAGTCATCAAAACGGAGGCGGTGGAAGTTGCATGGCAATATATCTCAGAATGGCTATGGAAAGGCTATAATAGGTAGGTATGGTGGCTGTTTTGAGGAAGATGTAATAGGCTTATGTGTGATAGAGCAATCATATCGCGGGGTTTGGATGCACCGGCGAAGTTTGCACCACATCTCGAGGTGAGAAAGGGAAATCCACGGTACCGCAGAGGCCAGCAAATTGCGAAAAAGTAAGAGTGTGTATAATCCATGGACTCACATTAGTCATAAAGAACTCATATACTTATTGCAAAATTTTATTAGCCCTCGAAGCAAAGTACTACTACGCATTCCCCTAGAGGGATAGATTGGTAGGAAAAGACCATCGCTCATCCCCGACTGCCACTCATAAGGAAGACAATCAATAATAAATCATGCTCCACCTTCATAGCATAACGAGAGACTATATGTGCATGCTTCAGGAATCACAAACCTTAACACCAATATTCTTACCAACCACAACTGTTTACTAGTACCTCCCACATATTCCATCTCTATATCGCAAAACCATTGCAAGGAATCAAATATATCATATTCAGTGATCCACAAGTTTTATATAGGATTTTATGACTAAGCATGCAATTGGCCAATTCCTGTTGACTCTCTAAATAGATATAAGTGAAGCAAGAGAGTTTAACTCTTTCTACAAAAGATCATTCTCTAATAAGTATAAGTGAAGCAAAATATCATTCTACAAATAACGGCTTTCTATATGAAGAGAAACAGACAATCCAAATTTCAAATGATATAAGTGAAGCACATGAAGCATTCTATAAAGCCATACTCACAATATATAATTGAAGTGCAATGAGCATTCTATAAATCGACCATGGACTATCTCATACCAGCATGGTGCATAAAATAAAAATGAAAAATAAACACAAAAGACGCTCCAAGATTCACACATATCACATGAATGAAACAAGAACGAAAACATACCAATACTTGTTGAAGAAAGATGGGATGCCTTCTGAGGCATCCCCAAGCTTAGATGCTTGAGTCTCCTTGAATATTTACTTGGGGTGCCTTGGGTATCCCCAAGCTTGAGCTCTTGCCTCTCTTCCTTCTCCTCATATCAAGACCTCCTCGATCTTTGATCACTTCATCCACACAAAACTCAACAGAAAGCTCGGTAAGATCCGTCAGTATAATAAAGCAAATTACTACTCCAAGTACTATTTCAAACCAATTAATATTTTGTTTTTGCATTGTAGATATAGTATTATAACTTTTCCATGGCTTATACCACCGATAAAAGTCGATAGTTTCATCATAACAAGCAAAACAATGCATCAAAAACAGAATCTGCCTTAAACAGGATAGTCTGTAGTAATCTGAACATCTACCATACTTTTTTTACTCGAAAAATTCTGAAAACGTAGGATAAAATAAAAAATTTGTATAGAAATACTTTTCAAAAAGTTTCAGAAACTTTCGATGTACCATTAAAAAAATGTAAAATCACACACTACAGCCAAAGTTTCTGTTTTTGCACCCCACATACCATTAAGCAATCTACTCATCCCAAAGGCGGATGGATGAAGTGGCCCCAAGCTTCTGGCATTCTCTGTGACAAGAGAGTGCCACAAAAGCTAAAAGGAAAGTTCTACAGGATGGTGGTTCGACCTGCAATGTTGTATGGCGCTAAGTGTTGGCCGACTAAAAGGAGACATGTTCAACAGTTAGGTGTGGCGGAGATGCGTATGTTGAGATGGATGTGTGGCCACACGAGGAAGGATTGAGTCTGGAATGATGATATATGTGATAGAGTTGGGGTAGCACCAATTGAAGAGAAGCTTGTCCAACATCGTCTGAGATGGTTTGGGCATATTCAGTGCAGGCCTCCAGAAGCTCCAGTGCATCGCGGGCGTCTAAAGCGTGCGGAGAATGTCAAGAGAGGGCGGGGTAGACCGAATTTTACATGGGAGGAGTCCGTTAAGAGAGACCTGAGGGATTGGAATATCACCAAAGAGCTAGCTATGGACAGGGGTGCGTGGAAGCTTGCAATCCACGTGGCAGAGCCATGAGTTGGTTGCGAGATCTTATGGGTTTCATCTCTAGCCTACCCCAACTTGTTTGGGACTAAAGGCTTTGTTGTTGTTGTTGTTGTTGTTGTTATGCCTGATCAAGAGGGTATGAAAGCTAAACCCGGTCGATTGGAAGCCCCTGAGGGAGTCCTGGACAAAGGGGTCCTCGGGCGTCCGGCCTATTAGACATGGGCCAGACTGATGGGCTATGAAGATACAAAGACCGATGACTTGACTCTACCCGTGTCTGGATGGGACTCTCCTTGACGTGGAAGGCAAGCTTGGCGTCCAAACATAAAGATTCCTTTCTCTGTAACCGACCTTATGTAACCCTAGATGTAACATCCCAAATTTTCAATTTGGAATGTTATACACTAGATCATCATTGCATATCATATTTTATAGCATTTTGGTTGATCCTAGAAATTCTACGCGACTGAAGGACCCTCGGAGAGAGTTGGGGATTTCGTTATTTTCATATTTGAGTTTTCTCAAATTTTAAAAATAGGATCATTTGATTTTATTTATTTTATCTTCAATTATTTCTATTATCAAACTATGAGAGAGGGAATAAAATGACTTTCCCAAAACAAAGAAATATTGAGGATTTAATAATAAAATCAAATAAGATTTTATTTTGGTTTTATTTGCTATTTTCTTTGAATTTAGGAAAAATGCGCGTTTTTCAAAATTTCATTTAGGCCCCAAATAAATGTTCATCTTGTGCGGCTTGATTTTAGAAGCCGGGCAAAATCTATTTCGGGACTTTTGGAGTCAGTTTAGTATTCCTTTTGTTTTTTTCCGAGCGTAATTATTTAAAAAAACGCGAACCGACTTCGGGCCGTGTTCGGCCTGGACTCTGTCCGGCCGAAGCCTTTAAGTACCGCCGCCCAGGGCCACCCCAACCCACCACCGCGCCCCACCCGAAACCCTAGCGCCAGGAGCCGCTGCCGCCGCCGCATGCCGCCACCGCCGCCTGAGTTCGCCGCTGACGAGGTAGAGCCACCCGCCGGTTTTTTTAGAAAACCGTTAGGTTTTCACCGGTTTTTTTTCGTTTTTTTAGATTCGTTTTTTTAGATAGATCGGTTTTTTTTGGTTTAGTTAATTAGCGAGCGTTCGCTCGTTTGTTCGTTTTAACGAACGCATTCATCATTTAGATCCAGATAACGAACGTTTGTTCCTTAATCTGTTCATCGCTTTTCTTTTCTCGGATTAAATCCGTGATTTTTCTGATCGCGATTCCTGATCCGATTTTCGTTCTAGTATAACTTTTCGCTCGTTTATCGGAATCAGGTGATTCAATCACATGGAGTTTCGTCTCGAAACCCTCTTTCCGTTTAACCAACTCAAAAAAGTTTTTGCCTCTGTAAAAATTTCCCTAGATCTAGAATAGTAAACGACGCTTGTTTGTTTTGCCGTTTGTCTTTCGTTGCTTCGTTCGATTTGGTTTTTTTTGCCAACCGGAGTTCTTAAGTTGAACTTTTTGGTTAGATCTCTTATTTGAGTTTTACCTGTGCATTAGTTGAGTACTTATTGTATGCTTGTTTGTTTGCGATAGAGTACCCGGAGTGCGCCACTTGCTACTTCGAATCGCTAGGTTTCCCGGATCATCGGAAAGGCAAGTAACACTTTGCTCATACTTCCTTCTACCCAGTTTTTATTGCATTAGATCAATCCTCACACATTGCATGTTTAGGATCTAATTAAATTGTGAGTTTGGGAAGTAGTTGAGGTAGTACCTATTACCTGTTTATTATCAAACCTTTGTGAGTTATTTCTACGTTTGCTTATGCCATGCTATGCTAGTAGACGTGGATTGGGTGAGTGAAATCCATGACAGATGTGAGTTTGTTAAATCAATGGTTTTATCTAAGGTGGCAACTTAAATACACAGCTGGGTGGATTGAGGCACCTGGGTATTCCAGCGATTGCCTGTTTTCTTTTGGACCGCCACCCAGGCTCAAAGGGATCATGAGATTATTCATGCTAGAAACTTCCGTGTGCAGCCACAAGCTACTATGGGCTCTAGCATAGTTGAGTAAGTCGTGCGAACTCTTACAGTGGTAGACTAGCAGATGTAGGGGAAAGTAGGTGTAACGGTCTACCCGTTCGTAAGGTGCTAGCACTTCTGAAAGACTATGTCTCGGTCATCCGTTTCTCAAACACCATGTAGTGCGAGAATCCCAACGGAGGAGATCGAGTCTTGTGGGGAAAAGTGCGCAAACCTCTGCAGAGTGTATAAACTAATCATGGTTAGTCGTGTCCCCGATTATGGACATCTTGAGTATCTAGTACTTGCATTATCATGTGAATCTCATCATGTTACTCTAATTAATTTGTTGGTTTTTAATGTTGATGTTTAATTGGGATTGAGAGGGTGTCTACACTCTTAATGTTTAACAACTACCATGATAGTTAAATAAAATTTATTCCTTTGCAGTAGGGAAAAATTGTCTTTACGCAAAACTGTAACCATAGAGCTTTACACCAACCAAATATGCATGTAGTATAGCATTACTCTTTCATTGCTCTCTATGTGTTACATTGCCAACATATTCCATGTGCTGACCCGTTTCGGGCTGCAACGTTCATGTTGCAGACTTTTCAGACGACGAGTAAGGTGCCTTTTAGGTCGTGGTTCTATACTCAGTGATGTCGTTGGAGTTGATGGACTCACTTATCTTCCAAGCCTTCCGCTGTTATCATATTTATATGGCCTTAAGCCATATTTATTGTAATAAGTTCTCTTTTGAGACACTCGATGTAATAAGTGTGTGATTGCTACTCTGTTATAAATCCTTCAAGTACTATGTGGTGTCAGCATTACTGATCCTGGGATGACACCTGAGCACAGAGATTGGACTGTTTGAGGTCTGGTTGCTACAAGATGGTATCAGAGCACACGCTGACTGTAGGACACGACCACTAAGATAAAACCCTAGATCACTACTCACTCTCTTCTCACTCTGACCTCTCATCTTTTCTACTCTTTTAGGATGGAGGATGCAAGGAACAAGTTCACGCAACCGGATGAAGATACACCCTTTGGACGTCATTTGAAGGAAGTCACTAGATATCTGAACATAGGAGTACCAAGCTTCACCGGGACCTACAATGCCACTTTACCTGAAGAAGAGCGCTGGATGATTCAAGTTCAAATTCCAGGAAGGACGTTCATGCCAATCACTGAACCCATAGAGTTTTCTTTTGATGCACCAACATGGAGTCTAGGAAAGAGCATGGCAGCTCACATCGCCATGGGACGCATTGGAGAAGTTTACCGTAATGATCTCAAGGATACTATATACCAGATTTGTGGGCGCCGAGATGAGCACTGGGAGATGATCAGCACCAGGAAGGATAGATCAATTGCAGCTTTTATCCAGGGGTTAAACCAGCACATTCGATGTCAGGAGAACCAGATGTGCGCCGACATGATAGATCTGAAGAAGGCGAGGACAAGAATCAAGGAACTGGAGGAAGAACTCAAGGCTACACGTGAAGATTATGAAGAGGAAATCGAAGTATTAGTGGAGAAGAATGACGATCTGATCAAGAAGATTGGAATATTTATGGGAGACCCTACACCAGTAGAAGAAGACAAAGAACCCAGGGAGATTCGCCCGGAAGACTACATCATCATCGACGACACCGACTCGGATCCAGATGATAGCAATGATGACTATGTTGATGAAGCAGGAGCAGATATCACGGAGTCTGCAACCGAGGAATATTTCTAGTAGACCACCCCAATAGTAGTAGTAGTCCACCATGTAAATATAGTAGTCTGAGCACTTTTGCGATAGTTAGATCGATTGTATGCCCTTGTTTGATTGAATGAAGTGAATTGTTTGCTTTTGCCTCATGTGCATATGGGTAGTGTTTTCTCTCTAGACCCCTCTCTATTCTTAAATCTCATCTTTTCTAAACCCTCAGATGCCTCCGAGACGTGACCCCGGATTTACCTTCCCACCGGAGCTCACCCAGTTGATCCAGCAGTAGAACACATTGATGCAGTTGCTAGTCCAGAATCAGAATCAGGGGAACAAAAACAACAACCCACCACCACCACCACCCGTTGATCACTTAGCCCATTTTCTTAGGCTGAATCCGCCGGTGTTTTCCAGTAGCACCGACCAATAGTAGCAGATGATTGGCTCCACAAGACAGCAAGGGAGTTGACCACAGCAGGACGCACAGATGCGGAAAAGGTGAAGTTTGCCGCACACCATCTTGACGGACCCGCAGCATCATGGTGGGAGAATTTCACCGCCACTTTCCCTATTGACACTGTCACATGGGACCAGTTCCAGCAGGCTTTTTGTACTGCCCATGTTTCAGCAGGAGCTATGGCCATGAAGAATCGAGAGTTTCGCAATTTGTGTGAAGGAGGACGGACAGTTGGCCAGTATGTGGAGGACTTTAGTAAGTTAGCACGTTATGCCCCGGATGACGTTGCTACGGATGCAGCTAAGCAGGAGAAGTTTCTGGAAGGACTGAATGATGAGCTGAGCATGCAGTTGATGGTAGAAACTTTCAATAACTACCAGGAGTTGGTAGATCGTGCTCTCATGATTGAAGGGAAGCAGCAGCAGATTGAAAATCGCAAGAGGAAGTATGGACAAGGGAAGTACAATTCAGGAGCTCAGCTGAAGCCACGTTTTACCACTAGACCGGGAGGACATTTTCAGCATACCCATGGAGGAGGTAGCTTGCACAATCGCAATGGCACCAAGAATGGTAATGGGAATGGAGGAAGCAATGGCCAGAACCGCACCAACCCATCAACCCCAGCCAAGAGAGACCTGAGCCAAGTCACTTGTTTCAAGTGCCAGAAGACCGGACATTATGCCAATGAATGTCCTGAAGCCCAGAATGGAAATGGCAATGGAAGCTCTGGGAATAAGCCGAACCCTTTCAACAGGGGACAGGTGAACCATGTTAACGTGGAGGAGGTTGAAGAGCAGCCGAATGCAGTAATCGGTAAGTTTTTGGTTAAGTCATTTACTGCACTTGTTCTTTTGATACTGGTGCATCGCATTCATACATATCAAGGGGATTTGTGGATAAGTATAACCTGCCCACCAAAGTTCTTAGAACCCCTATGTTAGTAAGCTCACCAGGAGTGGAGTATATGGCTAGCAAGGGATGTTTTCAAGTGCCATTGAGTATAGGTAGGCATGTGTTTCCCTTGGATTTGATCATTTTGGAATCACAAGGTTTGGATGTAATCCTGGGTATGGATTGGCTGTCGATGTATGGAGGAAACATCGATTGCGCCAGTAAGTCAATTTTGCTTACCACCCCAGAAGGAAGAAGGATCAAGTATGTATCCCGGCATGTGCCAAAGAGGACTCAAGTAAATTGCTTAACAGGAGTTGTGCAGGAGGAATTACCAGTAGTGAAGGATTTCCCAGATGTATTTCCAGAGGAGTTGCCAGGCATGCCACTGGATAGAGATATTGAGTTTTTGATTGAGCTTTTGCCAGGCACAGGGCCAATATCTAAGAGACCATATAGGATGCCCGCAAAGGATTTGGAAGAGATTAAGGAGTTACTGGATAAAGGTTATATTCGCCCAAGTTCTTCGCCTTGGGGATCGCCAGTACCTCTAGTGGAGAAGAAGGATGGATCGTTAAGGATGGTTGTTGATTATTGAGGATTGAATGAAGTAACCATCAAGAACAAGTACCCACTACCGATGATCAATGATCTGTTTGATCGATTGCAAGTAGCTAAGGTATTTTCTAAGATCGACCTGCGATCAGGATACCATCAGTTGAAGATTCGAGAACAGGATATACCTAAGACAGTTTTTACCACCAGGTATGGGCTGTACGAGTATACCGTTATGTCATTTGGTCTGACTAACGCACCTGCCTATTTTATGAACATGATGAACAAAGTGTTTATGGAGTTTTTGGATAAGTTCGTCGTAGTGTTCATTGATGATATCCTGGTTTACTCAAAGAACGAAGAGGAGCATAAGGAGCATTTGCGTTTGGTACTTGGTAAGCTCAGAGAACATCAGTTATATGCAAAGTTTAGCAAATGTGAGTTTTAGTTGAAGGAAGTTGGATTCCTCGGACACGTTATATATGGAGAAGGTATAGTAGTAGATCCCACCAAGGTTGACACTGTGACAAATTGGGAAGCCCCAACAATAGTTGGAGAGATCCGGATTTTTGTTGGACTTGCAGGATACTACCGGAGATTCATTGAAAATTTCTCGAAGATTGCGAAGCCTATGACGGAGTTGCTGAAGAAGGATACCAAGTTCATATGGACTGAGGAATGTGAGGCCAGTTTCCAGGAGTTGAAGAAACGTTTGGTTACATCACCTGTGTTGATTTTGCCAAATCAGACCAAGGATTATGAGGTGTATTGCGACACTTCACGTCGAGGACTTGGAGCAGTGCTTATGCAAGAAGGAAGAGCTGTTTCATATGCCTCACGACAGCTCAAGCCTCATGAGTTAAATTATTCCACGCATGATTTGGAGTAGGCAGCCGTAGTGCATGCATTGAAGACTTGGAGATACTTTCTCATTGGAAATCATTGTGAGGTGTACACGGATCACAAGAGTTTGAAGTATATTTTCATGCAGAAGTAGTTGAATCTCAGGCAAAGGAGATGGTTGGAGCTCATCAAGGATTATGATATGAGATTGCATTATCATCCCGGAAAGGCTAACGTAGTAGCCGATGCGCTGAGCCGTAAAATTCATGTCAACACCCTAATGACGGGAGATTTACCAAGGGAGTTAGCCGAAAATCTTTGTGAGCTACGTTTGGAGATAGTCCCGAGAGGCTATGTAGCAGCATTGGAGATTCAGTCTACTTTGATGGATAAGATCAGAGAAGCTCAAAAGACTGACAAGGAGATCGCTTCTATTAAGGAGAAAATGAGCAAAGGAAAAGCTAAAGGATTTCGTGAGGATGAGCATGATACCTTATGGTTTGAAGACCGTGTTTATGTGCCCAATGACCCGAAGATCAGGAAGTTGATTCTGCAAGAGGCCCATGATTCACCATATTCAATTCACCCATGAAATACCAAGATGTATTTGGATTTGAAGGATACTTTCTGGTGGACCGGAATGAAGAAGGATATTGCGGAGTATGTAGCAGTTTGTCATGTATGTCAGAGAGTAAAAGCAGAGCATCAGAAGCCAGCAGGATTGCTACAACCATTGCCGATACCTGAATGGAAGTGGGATAAGTTAGGCATGGATTTTATCACAGGATTGCCCAGAACTCGTTCAGGCTATATATCGATATGGGTTGTAGTCGATCGTTTGACAAAGGTAGCTCATTTCATCCCAGTGAAGACTACCTATACTACTGCCAAGTTGGCAAAGATATACATGACCAGGATCGTATGTCTGCATGGAGTTCCAAGGAGCATTGTATCAGATAGAGGAACCCAGTTTACCTCAAAGTTCTGGAATCAGTTGCATGAAACTTTGGGTACCAGGCTAGAGTTCAGTACAACTTTCCATCCGCAGACAGATGGACAGACCGAGAGAGTCAATCAGATTTTGGAGGATATGCTGAGAGCTTGTGCGCTAGATTACAGATCTATTTGGGACGAGAATTTTCCATATGCAGAGTTCTGTTACAACAACAGTTATCAATCCAGTTGAAGATGGCCCGTTTTGAAGATTTGTACGGAAGAAGGTGCAGAACACCATTGTCATGGGATGAAGTTGGAGACTGACAGTTGTTTGGACCGGATCTGATTAAGGAGTCTGAATAGAAAGTGAAATTGATTCGCGATAGGCTCAAAGTAGCCCAATCCCGGCAGAAGAGCTACGCAGATTCAAAACGCAAGGAGACAGTTTACGAAGTCGGAGAGCGAGTTTATCTTCGAGTATCTCCACTTCGAGAAGTTAAGCGTTTTGGAGTTAAGGGAAAATTAGCGCCATGTTTTGTAGGCCCATACAAGGTTTTGGAGCGTATGGGAGAAGTAGCTTATAAGTTGGAATTTTTCGAAGGATTGTCAGGAGTTCATGACGTGTTCCACGTTTCCCAGTTGAAGAAGTGCCACGCAGAGATGGCTGATATACCGCTGAGAGATACAATGCCGCTGGAAGCGATTCAGTTGGACAGTGATTTGACCTATGAGGAGAAACCAGTCAAGATTCTTGAGTATGCCAGCCGAGTCACCCGCAGCAAGGTTATCAAGTTTTGCAAGGTTCAGTGGAGCCACCACACGGAGGATGAAGCCACCTAGGAACGAGAGGAAGAATTGCTGAAGGACCACCCTCACCTATTTTCTAGCCAACCCGAATCTCGAGGGCGAGATTCATCTTAAGGGGGGTAGGTTTGTAACATCCCAAAATTTCAATTTGGAATGTTATACACTAGATCATCATTGCATATCATATTTTATTGCATTTTGGTTGATCCTAGAAATTCTACGCGACTCAAGGACCCTCGGAGAGAATTGGGGATTTCGTTATTTTCATATTTGAGTTTTCTCAAATTTTGAAAATAGGATCATTTGATTTTATTTATTTTATCTTCAATTATTTATATTATCAAACTATGAGAGAGGGAATAAAATGACTTTCCCAAAACAAAGAAATATTGAGGATTTAATAATAAAATCAAATAAGATTTTATTTTGGTTTTATTAGCTATTTTATTTGAATTTAAGAAAAATGCGCGTTTTTCAAAATTGCATTTAGGCCCCAAATAAATGTTCATACTGTGCGGCTTGATTTTAGAAGCCGGGGAAAATTTATTTCGGGATGTTTGGAGTCCGTTTAGTATTCCTTTTGTTTTTTTCTGAGCGTAATTATTAAAAAAAAACGCGAACCGACTTCGGGCCGTGTTCGGCCTGGACTCTGTCTGGCCGAGGCCTTTAAGTACCGCCGCCCAGGGCCGCCCCAGCCCACCACCGCGCCCCGCCTGAAACCATAGCGCCAGGAGCCGCCGCCGCAGCCACCTGCCGCCGCCGCCCCACCGCCGCCGGAGTTCGCCGCCGACGATGTCGAGCCGCTCGCCGGTTGTTTTAGAAAACCGTTAGGTTTTCACCGGTTTTTTCGGTTCTTTTTTACATTTGTTTTTTAGATAGATCGGTTTTTTTGGTTTAGTTAATTAGCGAGCGTTCGCTCGTTCGTTCGTTTTAACGAATGCGTTCATCATTTAGATCCAGATAATGAACGTTGGTTCGTTAATCTGTTCGTCGCTTTTCTTTTCTCGGATTAAATCTGCGATTTTTCTGATCGTGATTCCTGATTCGATTTTCGTTCTAGTATAACTTTTCGCTCGTTTATCGGAATCAGGCGATTCAAGCGCCTAGAGTTTCGTCTCGAAACCCTCTTTCCGTTTAACCAACTCAAACAAGTTTTTGCCTCTGTAAAAATTGCCCTAGATCCAGAATAGTAAACGAAGCCCGTTTCTTTTGCCGTTTGTCTTTCGTTGCTTCGTTCGATTTGGTTTTTTTGCCAACCGGAGTTCTTAAGTTGAACTTTCTGGTTAGATATCTTATTTGAGTTTTACTTGTGCATTAGTTGAGTACTTATTGTATGCTTGTTTGTTTGCGATAGAGTACCTGGAGTGCGCCGCTTGCTACTTCGAATCACTAGGTTTCCCGGATCATCAGCAAGGCAAGTAACACTTTGATCATACTTCCTTCTACCTAGTTTTTATTGCATTAGATCAATCCTCACACATTGCATGTTTAGGATCTAATTAAATTGTGGGTTTGGGAAGTAGTTGAGGTAGTACCTATTACCTGTTTATTATCAAACCTTTGGGAGTTATTTCTATGTTTCCTTATGCCATGCTATGCTAGTAGACGTGGATTGGCTGAGTGAAATCCATGATAGATGTGAGTTTGTTAAATCAATGGTTTTATCTAAGGTGGCAACTTAAATACACACCTGGGTGGATTGAGGCACCTGGGTATTCCAGCGATTGCCTGTTTTCTTTTGGACCGCCACCCAGGCTCAAAGGGATCATGAGATTATTCATGGTAGAAACTTCCGTGTGCAGCCACAAGCTGCTATGGGCTCTAGCATAGTTGAGTAAGTCATGCGAACTCTTACAGTGGTAGACTAGCAGATGTAGGGGAAAGTAGGTGTAACGGTCTACCCGTTCGTAAGGTGCTAGCGCTTCTGAAAGACTATGTCTCGGTCATCCGTTTCTCAAACACCATGTAGTGCGAGAATCCCAACGGAGGAGATCGAGTCTTATGGGGGAAAGTGCGCAAACCTTTGCAGAGTGTATAAACTAATCATGGTTAGCCGTGTCCCCGGTTATGGACATCTTGAGTATCTAGTACTTGGATTATCATGTGAATCTCATCATGTTACTCTAATTAATTTGTTGGGTTTTAATGTTGATGTTTAATTGGGATTGAGAGGGTGTCTGCACTCTCAATGTTTAACAACTACCATGATAGGTAAATAAAATTTATTCCTTTGCAGTAGGGAAAAATTGGCTTTACGTAAAACTCTAACCATAGAGCTTTCCACCAACCAAATATGCATGTAGTATAGCATTACTCTTTCATTGCTCTCTATGTGTTACATTGCCAACATATTCCATGTCCTGACCCGTTTCGGGCTGCAACGTTCATGTTGCAGACTTTTCAGATGATGAGTAAGGTGCCTTTTAGGTCGTGGTTCTATACTCAGTGGTGCCGTTGGAGTTGATGGACTCACTTATCTTCCAAGCCTTCCTTTGTTGTCGTATTTATATGGCCTTAAGCCATATTTATTGTAATAAGTTCTCTTTTGAGACACTCGATGTAATAAGTGTGTGATTGCTACTCTGTTATAAATCCTTCAAGTACTGTGTGGTGTTAGCATTACTGATCCAGGGATGACACCTGAGCACAGAGATTGGACTGTTTGAGGTTAGGTCGCTACACTAGATCCCTCCGGTGTCTATATAAACCGGAGGGCTAGGTCCATAGAGATATATCCTCATAATCATAGTCAGACAGACTAGACTTTTAGGGTTTAGCCATTACGATCCCGTGGTAGATCAACTCTTGTAATACTCATATTCATCAAGATCAATCAAGCAAGAAGTAGGGTATTACCTCCATAGAGTGGGCCCGAACCTGGGTAAACACTGTGTCCCTTGTCTCCTGTTACCATCGACCTTAGACACATAGTTCGGGACCCCCTACCCGAGATCCGCCGGTTTTGACACCGACATTGGTGATTTCATAGAGAGTTCCACTGTGCCGTCGTCAAAAGGTTTGATGGCTCCTTCGACCATCTACAACGATGCTGTCCAAGAGAAAGTCTTCCTCCCCGGCAGATCTTCGTGTTCGGCGACTTCGCACTGTGGGCCAACTCGCTTGGCCATTTGGAGCAGATCAAAAGCTACGCCCCTGGCCATCAGGTCAGATTTGGAAGGTTGAACTACGTCGCAGATATCCGCGGAGACTTGATCTTTGACGGATTCGAGACCACGACAGCTTCTCGCCACCACCACGATGAACACGATGTAAATCCGTCATCGGACCATACCCAGGAGATAGTACATGTAGCTGCTCTAGCCTTAGATCCGGAGCAGATCGCGCCATCCGAGGATGGGAAGCTCAACCCCGCCGCGGAAGCTGCAGACTCAGCGGCGTTGGAGCCGCACACAGACCTAACTTCAAGTGACATCTGTGTCACCGTAACCATGGACTCGTCTCCGGCTACAGGTTCCGAACCTTGTGCGTCCGCGTACGTCGAGCTTGATCGGTCATCGATCATCGAATTCATCTCCACAGATATTTTCCGGCACTCGCCTTTGGGCGACGTGTTAAACTCGTTAAGAGCACTATCCTTAGCGGGGGGCTCACAGCCGAATTATATCTGGTTCGAACTGGAGGCTGATGACGGAGAATTTCGCTTCCCACCCACCGCCCACTTCGTAGCCACTATCGAAGACTTAACCGACACGCTTGATTATGGCTCTGAAGACATCGACGGTATGGACGACGATGCCGATGAGGAGCAGGGCCAAGACCCGCCGTTTACCGGACGCTAGACGGCCACCTCTTCTTACGACGTGTACATGGTGGATACACCTAAAAGAACTAACGACGATGACAAAGAAAATCCAGTTGAGGACGAACCTCCTGTGATACAACCAAAATGCCGGCGTCAACGGTGCCGCTCTAAGTCGCGTCGTGGAAAAGACAGTAACACCGGCACGGGAGACGATAACACTCCGGACGATGCCGAAGACAGAGAAGATCCCGACAAACGAACTGTCGAACAAGACGATCGGGAAGATGGGCAAGTTAGCCCTAATGAACAGGCCATAAACAAAGACTCGAAGGACAGTAGTTATCTCCCGCTCTCCGAGGATTTTATCGTACCTGAGGAACCTCTTGAGTAGGAGCGCTTTAAGCACTAGATAATAGCCACATCTGCTCAATGATAGATGGACCGATGTCCTAGCAGCCAAAGAATACGGCCTCAAGCGCCCAGCTAAAAGCTACCCGAAGCGCAAATTGCTACCTCAGTTCGATGACGAGGCACCGGAGCCCGCACCATCATCGCGCAATGCGGCTGACCGACCGCCACTTGGTCGGGATAAAACGGCAACTCAAGTCGAACACCAGCCCGCCCCGCCTCATCGTAAAGGCAGAGATAAAACATTGCATACCTTGCATAACATGTCACTAACATTTTGCAGGAGTTCGCTGACGTCTTTCCACAAGACGTGCCACCGGGATTACCACTATTCGAGGGATTGAGCATCAAATTGACTTAATTCCCGGTGCTTCGCTACCCAACCGTGCACCATACCGTACCAATCCAGAGGAGACGAAGGAGATTATGCGTCAAGTACAAGAACTGCTCGACAAAGGTTATCTACGCGAATCCCTTAGTCCTTGTGCTGTTCCTATCATTTTAGTGCCGAAAAAGGATGGTACGTCGCGTATGTGCGTTGATTGTAGAGGCATTAATAATATTACTATTCGTTATCGTCATCCTATTCCTAGGTTAGATGATATGCTTGATGAATTGAGTGGCTCTACAATATTCTCCAAAGTTGATTTGCGTAGTGGATACCATCAAATTCGTATGAAATTGGGAGATGAATGGAAAACAGCATTTAAAACTAAGTTTGGATTATATGAGTGGTTAGTCATGCCTTTTGGGTTAACTAATGCACCTAGTACTTTCATGAGGTTAATGAACGAAGTTTTACGTGCTTTCATTGGACGATTTGTGGTAGTTTACTTTGATGACATATTGATTTATAGCAAATCTTTGGAGGAACATTTGGAACATTTACGTGCTGTTTTTATTGCTCTACGTGATGCACGTTTGTTTGGAAACCTTGGAAAGTGCACCTTTTGCACCGACCGAGTATCTTTTCTTGGCTATGTTGTTACTCCACAGGGAATTGAAGTTGATAAAGCCAAGATTGAAGCTATTGAGAGCTGGCCGCAGCCCAAAACGGTCACACAAGTGAGGAGTTTCCTTGGCCTTGCTGGTTTCTATAGGTGTTTTGTGAGAGATTTCAACACCATTGCTGCACCTCTCAACGAGCTTACAAAGAAGGATGTGCCTTTTGTTTGGGGTACCGCACAGGAAGAAGCCTTCACGGTATTGAAAGATAAGTTGACACATGCTCCTTTACTCCAACTTCCTAATTTCAATAAGACTTTTGAGCTTGAATGTGATGCTAGTGGAATTGGATTAGGAGGTGTTTTATTACAAGATGGAAAACCTGTTGCATATTTTCTGAAAAATTGAGTGGGCCTAGTCTGAACTATTCTACTTATGATAAAGAATTATATGCTCTTGTTCGGACCTTAGAAACATGGCAACATTATTTATGGCCCAAGGAATTTGTTATACATTCTGATCATGAATCTTTGAAACACATTAAAAGTCAAGCAAAACTGAACCGTAGACATGCTAAATGGGTTGAATTCATTGAGACTTTCCCTTATGTCATTAAACACAAAAAGGGTAAAGAAAATGTTATTGTTGATGCCTTGTCTCGTCGTTATACTATGCTTTCACAACTTGACTTTAAAATATTTGGTTTGGAGACCATCAAAGATCAATATGTTCATGATGCTGAATTTAAAGATGTATTGCAGAATTGTAAGGAAGGGAGAACTTGGAACAAGTTCGTTCTTAACGATGGATTTGTGTTTCGTGCTAACAAGCTATGCATTCCAGCTAGCTCCGTTCGTCTTTTGTTGTTGCAGGAGGCGCATGGAGGAGGATTAATGGGACACTTTGGCGTCAAGAAGACGGAGGATATACTTGCTACACATTTCTTTTGGCCAAAGATGAGACGGGATGTTGAGCGTTTTGTTGCTCGCTGCACTACATGTCAAAGAGCTAAGTCACGACTCAATCCTCATGGTTTATATATGCCTTTGCCTGTACCTAGTGTTCCTTGGGAGGATATATCTATGGACTTTGTTTTAGGTTTACCTCGAACAAAGAAGGGGAGGGATAGCATATTTGTTGTCGTGCATAGGTTCTCGAAAATGGCACACTTTATACCATGTCATAAAAGCGATGATGTTGTTAATGTTGCTGATTTGTTCTTTCGTGAAATTATTCGCTTACATGGTGTGCCAAATACTATTGTTTCAGATCGTGATACTAAATTTCTTAGCCACTTTTGGAGATGTTTATGGGCTAAGTTGGGGACTAAGCTGCTTTTTAGTACTACTTGTCACCCCCAAACTGATGGACAAACTGAAGTAGTCAATAGAACATTGTCTACTATGCTTAGGGCTGTTTTGAAGAATAACAAGAAAATGTGGGAAGAATGCTTGCCTCATATTGAATTTGCTTATAATCGCTCATTGCATTCTACTACTAAGATGTGCCCTTTTGAAATTGTGTATGGTTTCCTACCTCGTGCACCTATTGATTTGTTGCCTCTTCCATCTTCAGAGAAGGTTAATTTTGATGCTAAAGAACGTTCTGAATTGATTTTAAAAATGCATGAGTTAACTAAGGAAAACATTGAGCGTATGAATGCTAAATATAAACTTGCTGGAGATAAGGGTAGAAAACATGTTGTGTTTGCGCCTGGAGATCTTGTTTGGTTACATTTGGGTAAAGATAGATTTCCTAATCTACGCAAATCAAAGCTAATGCCACGTGCTGATGGTCCTTTTAAGGTGTTCGAGAAAATAAATGATAATGCATATAAACTTGAGCTACCTGCAGATTTTGGGGTTAGCCCCACTTTTAACATTGCAGATTTGAAGCCTTATTTGGGTGAGGAAGATGAGCTTCCGTCGAGGACGACTTCATTTCAAGAAGGGGAGGATGATGAGGACATCAATACCATTGTTATACCCACAGCCCCTACTGTTACATATACTGGACCAATTTCACGAAAGAACAAATCAGCAACATTAACAGCATCATCGCTTTTATGACATGGTATAAAGTGTGCCATTTTCGAGAACCTATCCACGACAACAAATATGCTATCCCTCCCCTTCTTTGTTCGAGGTAAACCTAAAACAAAGTCCATAGATATATCCTCCCAAGGAACACTAGGTACAGGCAAAGGCATATATAAACCATGAGGATTGAGTCGTGACTTAGCTCTTTGACATGTAGTGCAGCGAGCAACAAAACGCTCAACATCCCGTCTCATCTTTGGCCAAAAGAAATGTGTAGCAAGTATATCCTCCGTCTTCTTGACGCCAAAGTGTCCCATTAATCCTCCTCCATGCGCCTCCTGCAACAACAAAAGACGAACGGAGCTAGCTGGAATGCATAGCTTGTTAGCATGAAACACAAATCCATCGTTAAGAACGAACTTGTTCCAAGTTCTCCCTTCCTTACAATTCTGCAATACATCTTTAAATTCAGCATCATGAACATATTGATCTTTGATGGTCTCCAAACCAAATATTTTAAAGTCAAGTTGTGAAAGCATAGTATAACGACGAGACAAGGCATTAGCAATAACATTTTCTTTACCCTTCTTGTGTTTAATGACATAAGGGAAAGTCTCAATGAATTCAACCCATTTAGCATGTCTACGGTTCAGTTTTGCTTGACTTTTAATGTGTTTCAAAGATTCATGATCAGAATGTATAACAAATTCCTTGGGCCATAAATAATGTTGCCATGTTTCTAAGGTCCGAACAAGAGCATATAATTCTTTATCATAAGTAGAATAGTTCAGACTAGGCCCACTCAATTTTTCAGAAAAGTATGCAACAGGTTTTCCATCTTGTAATAAAACACCTCCTAATCCAATTCCACTAGCATCACATTCAAGCTCAGAAGTCTTATTGAAATTAGGAAGTTGGAGTAAAGGAGCATGTGTCAACTTATCTTTCAATACCGTGAAGGCTTCTTCCTGTGCGGTACCCCAAACAAAAGGCACATCCTTCTTTGTAAGCTCGTTGAGAGGTGCAGCAATGGTGCTGAAATCTCTCACAAAACGCCTATAGAAACCAGCGAGGCCAAGGAAACTCCTCACTTGTGTGACCGTTTTGGGCTGCGGCCAGCTCTCAATAGCTTCAATCTTGGCTTTATCAACTTCAATTCCCTGTGGAGTAACAACATAGCCAAGAAAAGATACTTGGTCGGTGCAAAAGGTGCACTTTCCAAGGTTTCCAAACAAACGTGCATCACGTAGAGCAATAAAAACAGCACGTAAATGTTCCAAATGTTCCTCCAAAGATTTGCTATAAATCAATATGTCATCAAAGTAAACTACCACAAATCGTCCAATGAAAGCACGTAAAACTTCGTTCATTAACCTCATGAAAGTACTAGGTGCATTAGTTAACCCAAAAGGCATGACTAACCACTCATATAATCCAAACTTAGTTTTAAATGCTGTTTTCCATTCATCTCCCAATTTCATACGAATTTGATGGTATCCACTACGCAAATCAACTTTGGAGAATATTGTAGAGCCACTCAATTCATCAAGCATATCATCTAACCTAGGAATAGGATGACGATAACGAATAGTAATATTATTAATGCCTCTACAATCAACGCACATACGCGACGTACCATCCTTTTTCGGCACTAAAATGATAGGAACAGCATAAGGACTAAGGGATTCGCGTATATAACCTTTGTCGAGCAGTTCTTGTACTTGACGCATAATCTCCTTCGTCTCCTCTGGATTGGTACGGTATGGTGCACGGTTGGGTAGCGAAGCACCGGGAATTAAGTCAATTTGATGCTCAATCCCTCGAATAGGTGGTAATCCCGGTGGCACGTCTTGTGGAAAGACGTCAGTGAACTCCTGCAAAATGTTAGTGACAGCAGGGGGCAAAGAGGAAGGCACGTCCTCGAATGAAAATAATGCCTCTTTGCACACAAAAGCATAGCAAACAGATTTGCTAAAATCTAGCTCATCAATATCAGATTTGGTGGCAAGTAAACATGCACTTTTCAATTTAATTTCAGAAACAACAGTAGATGGTTTATTATTAGGCTTCATTTGGTGCTCAAATTCTTTTGCCACAATCTGATTTTCACTCTTATTTGTCTCCTGTTTTGCTTTATGAGCTCTATTAATATCATCCTTCAAAATGGAATCAGGAGTCATAGGAAGCAAAGTAATATTTTTTATCGTTATGAACAAGAGTATACTGATTGTTTCTACCATGGTGTACAGAATTTTTATCAAATTGCCATGGTCTACCAAGTAATAAGGAACATGCTTGCATAGGTACCATATCACAATCAACATAATCAGCATATGTAGAGATACTAAAATGCACACGAACAGTACGTGTTACCTTAATCTTGCCGCTGTTGTTGAACCATTGGATGTAGTAAGGATGTGGATGTGGTCTTGTGGTGAGAGATAGCTTCTCCACCATCTCCATGCTAGCCAAGTTATTGCAGCTCCCTCCATCTATGATCACGCGGATAGAACGTTCCTTCACAACTCCCTTTGTATGGAACAAATTATGCTTCTGATTTTGCTCAGCTTGTGTAACCTGCACACTCAAAACACGTTGAGCAACTAAACATTCATACCTGTCAGCATCTTCAGGAGCCATGTATTGTGTCTCATGATCAGAATCGTCTCCACCGTGTTCGTCCCGTGTAATAAGAGCCAAAGTCTCCTCATCATAGTCACTAGCGGACTCATACCCACCATCCTCAGTAACAATCATCACACGCTTAGATGGGCATTCTCTTGCATAATGACCTCCACCCTTGCAACGTCGACAAATAATATCATGTGTTTGCCCTGTTGATGCCATGGATGAAGAAGAGCTCTTTGCAGGCCCAGAAGGTGTGCTCTTGGCAGATAGTGGTGATTGTGCCTGCTTTATTGTATCACGGTTGGAGGTGGCAGCCGATGGAGGCACCGGTGTAGCAGAACGTGTGGAAGTAGATGATGCACGTGGTGTCCATGATGAAGGTCGACCTGCAGAAAAGTTAGTCCGCGCCAATGCCTGTCGATCCTGCACTTCACGTTCAGCTTTACAAGCAAGATGGAATAAACGAGTGATATTAGTATACTCCTTATACTCTAGAATCGTTTGAATCTCTCTATTTAATCCACCCATAAAACGTGCAAGCATAGCTTCATTCTCCTCAACAATACCACATCTAATCATGCCAGTTTGTAATTCCTGATAATATTCTTCTACAGAATTTTTTCCCTGTCTTAAGCGCTGCAATTTCTGAAGTAATTCACGTTGATAATATGGTGGAACCCAACGAGTACGCATAGCAGTTTTCAAAGCAGCCCAAGTAGCCGGAATAGGATATCATCTACAATGCTCAGACCACCAAACACATGCAAAACTAGTGAAAGCACAAACAGCAGCAGGAACACGTCTCTCCTCGGGATATTGTAAACATGTAAATCGTTGTTCAGTTTCTAACTCCCAAGTAAGATATATATCAGGAACATATCTACCCTCAAATGGTGGAATATTCAATTTTAGTTTAGGGAGATGGTCATGATCTCGTACCTGAGGGTGAGCCCTACCATTGCCATTATTTGCATGTGGATGACCTGGTGGTTGCTGTGCTAGTGGTGGCACGTAGTTCTGATTTTGATCAACCTCATCCTCATAATCTCCCACATAATCATCCTCCTCCACATCAGCAGTAGGAGCCACAGAAGTATCAACAGCAGCACCAGCGGTTTGGCCCGACTGAAGAGGGACACGGCTCGCTCGGCGGAGGGCTGTTTCCCGACATGGAGGTAGTCGGTGTTGTTGCTGTTGTTGCAGAGGTGCGGCAGGAGCAGCCGGTGGTGGTGGTGGAAAACGCGAAAGCAATTCAGCAAACTTGTTATCGAGCTTTGTTTCAAACGTCTTCTCCATGCCATCTATCTTCTCCATGGCCTCTTCAAATCTGTTTATCACATCTTGCACCTGTCCATTCATCATTTGCTGAAACGTATCATGAAGCTCCTTGTTCGTCAAGTTCTCCCAGTCAGTCTCGTCGGCTTGTGATCCTGGCATGGTTAGCAGCAATAGAAACACACAAGAATATGATCCTACAGACTACTAACAAGTGGTGGTGGTAGCGGGTGTCACAAATCCGTCAAGCAAATCTCAAATTCTTACCAGTTCTTACCCAGCAGCAGGCGGTGATCGGCAACCGTTGTAGTCAAAACTCTCAAAAGCTTGGATAGAGCGATTGCCAGGGAGAGTCAAACGCACGACGTAGATGTATGTGGAGCTAGGAAGGCTTATAGTATGGTAGCAAAAAGGGTCAGCAATAATCAATTCAGAGATGCAAAGTTGAATAAACGCTCAACGACGGTACTGTGCTGGTCCTAGGCTAGACCGTGCTAGAGACGCGAGCCTAGAACACTAACAAAATCACGGCGCTGCACGTAAATAAGGGAAAAGCACACTCTGGAACTTTTTTTTCGCTCTTTTTTTTGCGCTCCTTTTTTTTTCTTGCGCCTCTTTTTTTTGCGAAAAATCACTATAATGGCGAGTGTCTCAAAACTCTTCCCTCGTCAAACTGATAGGATGGGCACGGAATTTTTTTTCACTTTTTTTTCAGAAATCAGGGCAGCGACGACGAAAAAGTGCGACAAAAAATCACTATGATGGCACGTGGCTCAAAAGACTCAGAAAACCCTAAAAATAGGATAGGAAAAAAATTTGCCCGTGAAAATTTTGGCCTAAAAACTGCCCGGGGATCTCCAGACTCTTTTTTTCGAGACCTACGCAGGCAAGGAAAAACGAATCGGAATTTAGATTTATCTCAAGAACAAACCTAATATGAGAAGAACTCGGATTGGTGGTGGATATATGGTTGTGGTATATGGCAGCGGTGGTGGTATATGGTAGCGGTGGTGGTATATGGATACAGATTGGTGGTGGTATATGGATACGGATTGGTGGTGGTATGTGGATATGGATTCAGAACGGTGGCGGATAAGCAAAAGTGGTAGATGGGCGATGATGATGGTGCGGCGGCGGCGTGACAACTTATGACCAGAACTCGAAACTCTAAAAGACTAGACTCTAAGACCAGCAACTTGACACGACGATGCAACCGCAAATTCAACAAAGCAAAAACCCTAAAAATATTATGCAAAGGCTCAGATTGGTTCGGATATGATGAACTAACCCTAATTTTTTTTTCTGGCTTTTTCGTGGACTGTAGGTATGAAAAACTGTAAAATCTCACCGAGCAACCTGGAAATCTGATACCACTTGATAGAGGCTAAGGTGTCCCGATGTTTCGATGAGATGGTGGCTATCATTTTCTGTGGGAGTCGACCTTGACGATCCGACTACGAACGTGCGAGACGTCGCGCCTTAGCAATCGCTAAACCAACTTCCGAGGGTTATTGACCACGTCGGAGCACGATCAACCTGACCACGAGGGTCTGTTTCCTGCGAGCAAACGAAGAACAAGCAAGAAACTGAGATTGCAATCAGGATATTGCGAATATAAGATGAAAGCTTTATTGATCAAGGTGGGGTTCTGTGATGTCTTGGTCTGGTCGTTGGACACAAACGAAGTACGCGAAGTTGCAGCTATGGCGAACTTTTAATCTAAACAAAACCCAAAGTCTAAACGATGCCCTAAGGGCTGTATATATGGAGGAAGAGGGGGAAATTTCGTGGGCCTTGAGGGTGGGGTCCGAAACCAACCCTAACTCTTGTTTCCCCACACATACGGACTCTAAAAATAGCCTATACTTAAGTATTTCGAAATTACATGGGCCTGGCCCATTAATAAGGTGACGCAGCACCTAGAATAGCCTATGGACGAATATTATGAAGTGGCATCTTGTATATTTCGTCCAAGGCTTCATGCACTCCTTATGGCGGCTTCAAAGTCCTGAAATCATCACTTGTAACTCTGTTCTTGATCCCCTTGCGCATGCCATCAACTCCATGCGTGTTCTTGCTCCAATGTTCATCCTTCTCCAAGCTAGGCCCTGGTAATTTAATTGGCGTGCGCGAGCTCTAGTAATTGGTCCAGTATATGTAACAGTAGGGGCTGTGGGTATAACAATGGTATTGATGTCCTCATCATCTTGAGTATCTCTGCAGAACTCGAACAGTAGGTGTGTGTGGCTGTGGGTATAACAGTAGGGGCTGTGGGTATATCGTAATGGCGGTGGCGTGACTAATGTGAATAGAACTCGGAACTCTAAACGAACTAGACACTAAGACCAGCAACTCGACACGACGATGCAACCGATAATTCAACTATGCAAGCAATGAAAAGAAAATTGCAAAGGCTCAGACTGGCTTGGACCAAGGATGAATAGATCTAACCCTTTTTTGTGGCTTTTTCTTGGACAATAGGTAAGAAAATAAATCTAATCTACGAAAACTGGAAATTCTCACCGAGCAACCTGAAAACTGATACCATTTGATAGAGGAGATAAGGGAAAAGGAGCCTGGTCCGATGTATCAGATGATGAGGACATGACTACCTTGGATACGACCAAAAATATTGCATACATGCATATTTGTCAGGTGATTTCTAATGCAAACTATTCAATAATCTATTTATGTTATCCAGAACAAAAATACTTCACACACTTTTGTGTTTTGTCTAATTGCAGGTGTATGGGACATTTGTATAATCCACATATGAAGATAAGGGAAAAGGAGAAGTTTATGTTGTGTTCAAAAAGTCCTCTAACGTCACTTTTGGGCCAAGAGAAGATAGAGTCCAAGTCTTTCACGTTCTGGATTCAGATTCGGACTGCACAGACATACCTGACTCAAAATGCCAACAACTTTTTCATACGGACTCCGAATTGGGTGATTCTTTTTTTGTTGGAAACTAGATTTCATGCTCTTTCCAACCCAATTGGATTCACCTTCAAATTCGTCCGGATAGTTGAGTTACGGACGAAACAATCTGACGTTGCAACAGAATCTGAGTCAAACTACAAGCCCAAAGGTGTTGCATCACCTCCACTTGGGCCCATGAGCCTTGTACGACCTAGGGTTAGTTTTAGGCTGCCTTGGGACGTCCTCCCACCTCCTTGGCCGCCACCCCTTGCTCCTATATAAGTAGATCCATCTAGTAGCTTTTTCCTTGGGATTTGTTTAGTTAAAAGTTAGCCATTGCAACTTCGTGTACTTCGTTTGTGTCCAATGACCAGACCAAGACCGCTTCCGGATCCCCACCATTATCAATACTTCATATATATTTGCGATATTCAGATTGCTTTATCATATTCTTGCTCGTTCTTCGATTGCTTGCAGGAATAGACCTTCGTGGTCAGGCTGACCGTGCTTCCAGCATTGTCAGTAACCTCAGGAGATTGGTTTAGCGGTTGCTAAGGCGCAACGTCGTGCACGTTTGTAGTCGGATCGTCAAAGTCGTCTCCACCAAATCGATAGTTATCATCTCATCGAAAGATCGGGACACCCTCGCCCTCTATCAAACATTCTCAATGATGTTTCAACTACCATGATAGTTAAATTAAAATCTATTCCTTTGTTGTAGGGAAAAATTGGCTTTTCGTAAAAACTATAACCATAGAGCTTTCCACCAGTCAAATATGCATGTAGTGATAGCATTATTCTGTTCTTGCTCTACTGTGTTATATTGCCAGCATATTCCATGTGCTGACCCGTTTTTGGGCTGCAACATATTCTGTTCTTGCTCTACTGAGTAAGGTGAGTTAGGTCGTTGCCGTGCAGCTCAGCTATGCCGTTGAAGTTGATGGACTCACTTTATCTTCCAAGCCTTCCGCTGTTATCGTATTAGATGGCCTTAAGCCCTATTTACTGTAATAAGTTCTCTCTTGAGACATTCGTTGTAATAAGTGTGTGATTGCTACTTTGTTATAAATCCTTCGAGTACTGTGTGTGTCAGCATTACCGATCCAGGGCTGACACTGAAGCATAGAGACTTGACCATCTGAGGTTGGGTCGCTACAACTGCGGGATCGGTTGTGCCGTCGTATGATTCGATATTGACGGGCTTGAACCCCTCGGGGAATTCATGATCCAGTACTTTATCTGTGAAGCAGAGCGGGTGTGCGGCTCCTCTATATCGGGCCGCATCGTGGCGGAGCTCTGAAGGAGTCCGTCTGCGGCATTCGGCTCGAGCGTGGTCAAGTTTGTCATGTTTGAATACGTAGCCGTCGTCGCGCCTCGAGGCACGTCCTCGTGATCTGTAGATCGATCTTGTGTGTCCTGTTCTACTATCCAGGGTCTGTCGGAGGTCGTACGTATGGCCCCGGACTCTTACGTCCCTATTTTGATGGGGTGGTGGGGCAGTCTGCTGTTCGGCCTGAGTTGCCGCTTTATCTCGACCGCGGGTTGGTCATTCCGCCGCCATGTCCCGACCTTGTGGTGGTCGATCCGCATTGTGCGAGGGAGATATATGCTCTGGTGCCTCCTCATCGAATTGAGGTAGCATTCTATGTTTCGGGTAGATCTTGGCTGGGCGGTTGAGGCTGTATTCCTCGGTTGTCAGGACGTCAGTCCATCTGTGGACGAGCAGGTCTTGTTCAGCTTGAAGCTGCTGTTGTTTCTTTTTCAGGCTCCTGCTCGAGAGGATCCTCAGACACGATGACGTCTTTGTTGCCGAGGCTTGTCTCCTCCTCGGAGGGTGGACGGTAACTTTCATCCTCCGGGTCATCTTCTATGGCCTGTTCGTCAGTGTTGTCTTGCCTGATGTCGTGTTCCTGTTCGGATGTAGCCCCGGCGGGGTCTTCACTGTTTTCGGTGTCACCCGGAGTACTATTTACTCCGGTGCCAGTGTTGCCGTCCTTTGAGCGACAGGGCTTATGGCGGTGTTTGGGCCGCCGACGCTTGGACTGTGTCTCGGAGGTTTTGTTCGCATCCGGCTCTTCTTTGTCGTCGCCAGATCCTTTAGGTGTATCAACCATGTACACGTCATACGAAGAGGTAGCCGTCCAGCGTCTAGTGAATGGCGGGTCTTGGCCTTGCTCCTTGTCGGGATCGTCGTCCATACCATTGATGTCTTCGGAGCCATAGTCAAGCACATCGGTTAAGTCATCGACGGTGCCTATGGAGTGGGTGGCGGGTGGGAAGCGAAATTCCTCATCATCCGTCACTAGCTCGAACTGGACATAGTTCAGCTGTGAGTCCTTTTCCAAGGACAAATTCTTTAAAGATTTTAGCACGTCACCCAAAGGCGAGTGTTGGAACACATCAGCGGCGCTGAACTCGAGGATCGATAACCGATCTAGCTCGGTGTCTGTGGGTGTACACAGTCCAGAACTTGTAGCCGGAGACGAGTCCAAAGTTCCATTAAAGCGAATATCGCAGGGTGTCGAGTCCACGTGCGGCTCCAACGCCGCGGACTCTGAGGCCTCGGATGGCTCAGTCTGCTTTGGCTCTAAGGTCGTTGCAGCCGCAGGAACCATCTCCTGGGTGTGATCCGATGACACATTTAAGTCATGTTCATCGGGATGAGGGGAGCGATCACCGTGGGCTCCAGTCCCTCGAAGATCAAGTCTCCGCGGATATCCGTGGCGTGGTTCAAGCTTCCGAATCCGACCTGATGGCCAATGGCGTAGCCGTCGATCTGCTCCAGATGGACAAGCGAGTTGGCCCGCAGTACGAAGCCGCTGAATACGAGGATCTGTCCGGGGAGGAAGGTTCCTCCTCGGACAACGTCATTATTGACGATTGAGGGGGCCATCAAACCTTTTGTCAATGACACAGTGGAACTGTCGATGAAAGCACCAATGTCGGTGTCAAAACCGGCGGATCTCGGGTAGGGGGTCCCGAACTGTGCGTCTAGGATCGATGGTAACAGGAGACGGGGGCACGATGTTTACCCAGGTTTGGGCCCTCTCTATGGAGGTAATACCCTACTTCCTGCTTGATTGATCTTGATGAATATGAGTATTACAAGAGTTGATCTACCACGAGATCGTAATGACTAAACCCTAGAATTCTAGCCTATGGTAATGAGTATATGTGGTGTCCTTTCCGGACTACCCCCTTCAGTTTATATAGACACCGAGAGGATCTAGGATTTACATGGAGTCGGTTACATAAGAAGGAATCTTCGGTCGCCAATCTTGCCTTCCACACCAAGTAGAGTCCAATCCGGACATGGTGCAGTCTTCGGCCTTCATGTCTTCACAGCCCATCAGTCCGGCCCATGGATAATAGGTCGGACACCCGATGACCCCTTAGTCCAGGACTCCCTCAGATGTTAATCCAACAGCCGTGCTCCTTCTTCAACCTCTGTTCTTGCTCCTGTCTCCCATGGGCGGCACCGCGGAAGTGCTGCCACGCACCTGAACCAGTCGAGTTTCCCACTCCTCTCCATCTGCGACTCCACTGCCGCGTCTTCCCCATCTTCAGGTCATTCCAGTCTAGGGCCTCGACGTCGTCCACCGGCCTTGGTGCGCTCGGCATGGCGTGGTCAACGTGGTCAACAAACAAGAGTCATCGGAAGATGACTGTACGTGAGGGGCTGACAATGGGGAGGCACCACGCCCATGGACACATGCATGCAACTGCATCCTTTTTACGTTGAAAAATAATGTTTTCTCCCCCTAACTCTGGGACCGACCAGCTACATCTTCGCACGCAAAGAAGTGTGTCCTTATTACGGGAAAAACAGTACCCCTTTGACAGCTGGGACCAAGCAGCTATATCTTTGCATGCAAGGAAGTGCATCCTTATCCTCCCTGACCGCTGGGACCCACCTCACCAGAGCGTACGTAGCGTTGTCATTCTGGTCGCGAACGTGTACGTGCATACTGGTCGATCGGTCTGTTTGCAAGCTGCAGCAATGAATCATGGCCGTGTAAGGAAGAGCACGTGTCGTAGTAGAGGCGCGCATGTGTCGTAGTAGAGGCGCACACGTAGCATGTACATGTACGTACAGCAGCCAAGGTGCAAGAAACTAAATACGGCCACGTACATACATACGGGCGGGGTCTCAAACGCCTACTCGCGCATACGTACGGCCAGGGCTCGTGTACATGGCTGGTTCGGAACGGAGAAACTGCGTCGTCGTCGTGTTCATGGGGAGGCAACGGAATGCGTCATGTTCATCGGGAGGCAACAAAATACGTGGTGTTCATCGGGAGCCAACCGGCTTGGACGCAGTCGATCGAAATGAGGCCTGGCGTACCACAGAACGAAGGAAACGACCTTGTGTTCGACCGGCCACGATCGAAACGGGATCCTGTTCATCGGGAGGGGTCTGGCATACCGAAAAACGGAGGAAACGAACTTCTCTTGGACCTCCTACGGTCGAAACGGGGTCCTGTTGATCGGGAGGGGTGTGGCGTGCTGCAAAACGGAGGAAACGGACTTGTGTTGGAGCGCTATGATCGAAACGATGATCCTGTTCATCGGGAGGGGTATGGCGTACCGCAAAACGGGACTCCACGGGATACTGTTCATCTCCACCATCGACTGCCTCCATGGGATACTGTTCATCCACCATCGACCTCCTCCAGCCTCCACATGCGACTGTTCATCCACGGGCTCCTGTTCATCCAGCCTCCACCGCTCCTCCACCGGCTACTGTTCAACCAGGCCTCTCCATAGGGTCCTGTTCAACAACCCCTCCATGGGCTACTATTCATCCAGCCCTCCACCGGCTAATGTTCAACCAGCCCTCCACGGGGTCCTGTTCATCCACCTCCCAACCGGCACGATCAATCGGGGTCCTGTTCATCCAGCGGCAACAGCCTCTACTGCCACGGGGTCCTGTTCATCCACCCCCACCGGGAACTGTTCATCCAACCCCCCCCCCCAACAACGCTCACTGTTCATCAAGAGGCAGCAAGTTCGATCGGCTTCAGTTAGCAGCAGTAGCGAAGGAATCACTCAATCGGGTTCTGTTAACAACCATCGATTGATCGCTCGGGTTCAGTAATGTGTAGCCTGCAGTGCAATCGCTCGGGTTTAGTTAGAGCCCAACGCCTCGCTCGGGTTTAGTTAGAGCGCAACACCTCACACACACGCGCGTATGTATGAGAGAAACGCGCATCACTCGGCCCCGGACCACCCACCGTAAACGGGACCCCCCCCCCCCCCCCCCGATATTTTCCTCGCCCTCGCTTCTACCATGGTTTTTTCCGTCATGGACGGCCCAAAGAATGTCATGCAGCTGCGTCTCTGGCCCGCCCAGGAAGAAAATCCCATTTTCTGTTATGATTTATTGTCATAGAAGTAGGAGCCCGCCACATCTATGATGATACCGGGTTTTGTCACAATTATAGTCATAGAAGTGTCATAAGCATGACAGAAAAAAAATTCGACATGACACGCATGTATCGTTGCTATTAAGCAAAACAAGATGGTGTTTATCCATACGTGAGTTTATCTTATCTACATCATGTCATCTTGCTTAAGGCATTACTCCGTTCTTTCATGAACTTAATACACTAGATGCATGTTGGATAGCGATCGATGTGTGGAGTAATAGTAGTAGATGTAGAATCGGCTCAGTCTACTAATCTTGGACGTAATGCCTATATACATGATCATTGCCTTGGATATCGTCATAATTATTTTCTGTTCTGTCAATTGCCCAACAGTAATTTTTTTACCCATCGTATGCTATTTTCTCGAGAGAAGCCTCTAGTGAAAACTATGGCCTCCGGGTCTATTTCTATCATATATTAAAGCCAAAAATACCTTGCTGCAATTTTCTTTTATTTATTTTATTTTGTCTTTTCTTAGATCTATTTATCAAAAACTATATCTTTTAATCTTGCTCATACCCATTGAGGGATTGACAACCCCTCTAGACGTTGGGTTGCAAGTATTTGTTGTTTGTGTGCAGGTGTTGTTTACATAGTGTTGCTTGGTTCTCCTACTGGATTGATAACCATGGTTTCATAACTGAGGGAAATATTTATCTCTATTGTATTGCATCATCCCCTCCTCTTCAGGGAAATCCCAACGCAGCGCACAGGTAGCACTCCCCTGTGATGCGGAGCATCCCAAGGTCATCCCCATGGACCTACCATCGCCTCACCAAGTGCCTAGTGGACCCATGACATGAGCACGGGCAAGAGCTCTTGAAACCGAGGTGACATCTCTCCTCTCACATTTCCACTTTGATGCACATGAGACATGGCTACTACCTCATACGGACACTTTGTGCATACTCAGGTATCATGGAGAAGCTAAGGAGCAAGGAGAAGAAGAAGAGGAAGATGGATGTGAAGACGGAGAAGAAGAAGTGATGAAGAAGAAACTACAGGCTCCTGACGTCCGCTCGCCACCGGACGTCCGACGATCTCCAGGCTCCGGACGTCCGGCCCTCTCCGGACGACCGACGCCACCGCACCCGAGCCAAATCTATGGATCTCCGGAATCCAACGCACGACCGATGCCCGGACGTCCGACCGAAGACCACCCGAGCCGAATCTACGGACGTTCGACAGGCACCGGTCGTCCGGACCCTCGCGAGCCTCCGGATGACCGGTGACTCCCGGACGCCTGACGCATGTGTGTTGTTTCGTGTTAGGCCGCAACCCATGTACCCCTTCGCCCCCCCTCTTTTGCACTAAGACTATATATATACCTCCTATTCCTTCTAGCTAGGGTTAGCATTGGTTTGGCTCATATTAGAGATAGAGCATTGCTCATCCACATCGAATCTACTCCACGAGAGGGACCGCGGCCCCTCTACGGAGAAGATCCACGTTGGATTCAAGACCTCCTCACGGAGAAGAACATCAAGACCTCCTCACGAAGAACACCGGTTACCTCTTGTATCGTCTGTTGTTGACTTTGGATCTTGTATCTTCCTTTGTGTTCATGGATCTAACGCATGTGTGATCATACTTGTTTGTTTGAGTGTTCCCCTTGTGTTTTCCCCTCGTTTCCCTCCTCGTGTTCTTCGTGTTCATCGCGGGATCTGCTCCTTTCATGAAAGATCGGCCGATTAGGGTCCCTACTCTACATCATCTTGGTATCAGAGCCTAGTTGATCACAATTCCGGAGCCTCCCTATTGTGTTGCTAGCCTAGTTTTTGTCCCAAATTCGAAAATTTCCCCACAAAAATAGCCCCAATTTTTTTGTGATTTGTTGGTGTGTTCAAATTTTGTTGGATTTGATACGTGGATTTGCTTTGTTTTGAGTGGATCTAGCTTTTCCCCCTTGTCTCCACCATTTCCATCCACAAAATCCTCCGGATTCGACGAATTTCCATATCTCCACCACGAACCCTAGCAGTTCATCTCGTGCCCGAGTTTCACCCAGGCACCGGACGTCTGACGACCGGACGACCGGCCCAGCCCGGACGTCCGACCCACACTGACGAAACTGAATTTTTTTCAGTTAGTCACCACCACCGCCCCACATTTCCGCATACGCACTCCTACCACCTATACACCATCACCACTTCTGCATACCACCACCATTGCTTACCCGTTTCATACTCCGACACGTGTTGCCTCTTCGAGCTTTGAGAATTTGAGTTGCGGTTCTGTATCCTTTTGTGTTTCGGCTATCTAGGTACGGTTCGACATCAACATCACCGCCGCTCTTCTTCGCCACGGACACATCATCAACAACGACTACCTCGACGACGTCTTGGTATTCGGTCTACCATTTTGACACCATACCGTAAGCAAGAACGGTAACCTCTTCTTGGTATCGTGATACATCATCCTTGCCATTATATTGTAGCCATCCTAGCCTTACTCCTTTGCGTTTCTTACCCATCGAGACTAGCTATTGAGTATTGCCGGCAACGAGACTTGTGCACATTAGTGATCATACTTCCCATAGCATACATACATCATTGTTGCATATCTTGGTATCATCTCTTGTGTCACAAGGTTGTCATCGCATACACAATTGCTATCTTGGTTTGTCAAGCATTGCATGAGAAAAGAGCTCAAACAACAACGAGCCAAACAAGCTTTTAAGCAAAAGGGATAGATAAGAAAAGAGCTTTTAAGCAAGAACCATAGCATCATACAACATTAAGATTGTCATACTCGATCATCTTGGATCATTGCATAGAAACACCTTGCATAGAACATACTTGGGATAGAAGTCGTTGCATTTTTGCTTAGTAGGTTATGCACAAGTCTTGTATCCTCCTATTGTGCAATCGTGCTAGCGTCTCTCTAGTGTTGTGGAACACGAGCATTTTTGTGGATTCCACATTTTGGCTCATCCTTGGTTGCCCAACCCCACTTATCTCTTTGCGTGTGTGTTTCCATGTACACTACATTGCTTGGTCTACTTGTTACATTGGAATCTTGCGAATCTTTTCCAACATTATTGAAGCTCACTTACAATTGCATTAAATTTTGTGCCACCATCCTAACCAAGCTCCACCATAAGCTTTTACTTATGTAGGTGTGATAAACCGACAAGAATCGGTACAAATTGTGCTATTTCCTTGTCCACATTGGAGTGATCATTGATCCACTTTCAACTTCGGTCAAGGTACATTTGGTATTCGTTCTTCTCTTTCTACCACTCACATTGTGTATCTTGGAATGATGGATAGGCCAAGTACTTATACCAACCCACTCTTCATTGAGCATGACGACGACACGAACTCCTACGTCACCAAGAGCCACCTCTTTGGTGCACAACATGCTTTGCATCAAGAGCAATAAGCAATGAGTGCATGCATCGACAACCTCGCTGCCGACTTGCGACTCTCCGAGCAACGTACAAGGGACTACTTCGACCACAAGCTCAACGATCACAAGCAAGAGAATGACGCAAGGATGGACGAAATTCACGCTTTGTTGCTCAACCGCTCTTCTTCCACTTCGTCTTCATCAAGAAGGACTCGCTCAAGTCGACACTCCGATTTCACCCTCTTCGGCTCAAGTACACCGACATAGAACACTCTACGCCGTGCTGCACACAACGATCGTCAAGCAAGCCTCAATCCTCTATGCGACACCAACTCTCAAGAGTGCCGACAACGTCAAACCCAAGAGGCTTTCGCGCTAGCACGAGAACGACAATGACAATGCCAACATGAAGAGCAAGAGCGAGTGCATCTACACCAAAATGCACAAGACGCCGAGGCACAACGCCAAGAACAACAACTCCGTGACGCTCAAGCACTTGCGGCACAATAAGCCCTCCAAGATTCATGTCGAGCCATAGCCAACCGAAGCCGACAAACTCGTGAACATGAAGAAGCACTTCACGAAGAAATTCAAGAACGAAGATTTCAAGCTCGCGTGCATCGTCAAGTTCCTCCTCGAGCTCGACAAGATCCTCCACAAGCTCGCCAAGAACATCAAGTTCATCAAGAGCATGACGAAAATGGAAATCCTCCACGACAAGAGCAACATGAGGTTGACAACCCTCCTCACCAAGAGCAACACGAGCTTGACAATCATCAATAACATGGGCATCATCATCCCCGACCCCAACACAATGAAGAGCAACACTACGGAAAGCTCAAGTTCACCATGCCCAAGTTCAATGGAAGCAACGATCCCGAAGAATACCTTTCATGGGCCTTGAAGGTCAACAAAATCTTCCGCTTGCACAACTACGACAAAGAGAAGAAGATCGTGATGGCATCCCTTGAGTTCCAAGACTATGTCCTCATTTGGTGGGAACAAGTTATCGAGCGTTGAGAGGCAAGAGGTGAACCACCCATCACTACTTGGGCACAAATGAAGGATGTCATGAGAGCACGCTTCATGACTACCTACTACAACCGCTACCTCTTCAAGAAACTCCAACTACTCAAGCAAGGAACCAATTGTGTTGAAGAGTACTACAAGGAGATGGAGATTGCCATGATATGAGCCAATGTCATGGAAGATGATGAGAAAACAATGGCATGTTTCTTGAATGGACTCAACCATCCTATCAAGAAGATCGCCGACTTCCAACCATACTCAAACCTCATCGAGCTAGTGCATCAAGCTACCAAAGCGGAACGTCAAGTGCAAGATGATTTCAAGTATGCCAAGTTCTCATCCAAGTCATACGGCTTCCACAACACCCAAGCTTCAACGACTCCAACACTGTCTACCAAGCCTTCTACTAGCAACATCGACAATTCGAGTTCCAAGAAAGCTTCGTCAACTCCAAGTCATCCTTCTACTACGGGCAACTTCAAGCTGAGAGTTTCATCATCCTCAACCCCCACCGATGAGACCATCAAGATGAGTTCCTTCAAATGCTTCACATGCGGAGGCCGAGGCCACAAATCCTATGAGTACACCAACAAGCGGACCATGATACTCAATGACGACGGCACCTACAACTCGATGAGTGAAGGAGAAATAGACGCTCTTGAGCAAGTCGCCATACACCGGCAAGTGAACGATGAAGAGGAACAAGTCTTTTGCGATGAAGATTCAAGTCCCGCTCTTGTTGTCTCCAAGGTCTTGACTCTCCAACATCACCAAGAAGAAGACCAAAGATGCCATATCTTCCACACCAAGGCCGGCATCAATGGACGCTCCATCAAGGTCATCAACGATGGAGGGAGTTGTCATAATCTCGCAAGTGAAGAACTTTGCTCCAAGGTCCAATTGCCCAAGATGAAGCACCCACATCCATACAAAGTGCAATGGCTTAGCGACTCCGGCACTATCCAAGTCGAGCATCGAGTATAGGTCTCCTTCAAAATTGGCGCCTATGAAGACACTTTGGAGTGCGACGTCGTTCCAATGACCATTTGCCACCTCCTCCTTGGACGCCCATGGAAATTTGATAGAGGATTCATCCACAACGGATGAACGAACCACTACATCTTCAAGATTAAAGGAAAGGAGTTCGTACTTCGTCCCATGTCTCCAAGCCAAGTTGTCGCCGACAAGCAAGCCACCCATTGTGGAGATAATAGTGAGAGAGCGAGCCAAGAAAAAGAGAGTGAGCACCACAAGCCCAAATCGAGCGCCTCCACGATGAGCGACAAAAGAACTTAATCCTATTTGCCACCAAAAGTGAGATAAGAGGAGTGTGTGAGAACCCATCTAGTGTCCTACACTACGTCCTTTTGTGCAAGGACAATGCACCATAAGCTAACACCTCTCACACTCTTCCTCTAGTGTTGTCTTCTCTTTTGCAGGAATTTCACGATGTTTTCCCCGACGAGCTACCTTTTGGACTACCTCCACTACGAGGCATCGAGCACCGCATCGACCTCATCCCCGGAGCACCGCTTCCGAACAAAGCTCCCTACCGCGTCAACCCCGAAGAAACCAAAGAAATACAAAGGCAAGTAAAGAATCTCATAGACCATGGACATGTGCGTGAAAGTTTGAGCCCTTGTGCCGTCCCGGTCATTCTTGTGCCAAAACGAGACGGTAGCTTTCGCATGTGCTCCGATTGTAGACCTATCAATGCTATCACCATTCGTTATAGGTATCCCATTCCACGCCTTGATGATATGCTTGATGAACTTAGTGGTGCCACTATCTTTTCAAAAATTGATCTTAAAAGTGGTTACTATCAAATCCGCATACAAGAGGGTGATGAATGGAAAACCGCTTTCAAAACCAAGTTTGACTTGTATGAGTGATTAGTCATGCCTATGGGTCTATCGGAAGCACCGTGTACTTTTATATGTCTTATGAATCATGTATTTCGCCCTTACATTGGTGTGTTTGTTGTGGTCTACGTCGATGATATCCTTGTTTTTACCAAGTCTCTCAAAGAGCATGTCACCCATGTCCGAACCATTTTACAAACTCTTCGAAAAGAGCGTCTCTATGCTAATATGGAGAAATGTCTTTTTGGCGTTGACAAGCTCGTTTTCTTGGGCTTTGTTGTATCTTCTAAGGGTGTTCATGTTGATGAGTCCAAGATCAATGCTATTAAGGCTTGGCCACAACCAACCAATTTGCAACAAGTGCTTAGCTTTCTTGGCCTTGCGGGTTTCTATCGTCGCTTTGTGAAAGATTTCAGCACCATTGCTTTGCCTTTGCATGATTTGAGCAAGAAGAATGCGCCTTTTGTTTGGGGACCATCCCAAGATACCACTTTCAATGAGCTTAAGAATTTGCTTACTCATGCTCCCGTGCTTGCATAACCCAACTTTGACAAACCCTTTGAGATTCATTGCGATGCTAGCGGTAATGGCATAGGAGGTGTGTTAACGCAAGAGAAGCGCCCCATAGCTTACTTTAGTGAGAAAATCTCTGGCGCACAACTCAATTACCCCATCTATGACAAAGAGCTCTATGCTTTAGTCCGCATTTTGCATGAATGGGAACTCTATCTTCGCCCTCATGAATTTATCATTCATACCGATCATGAAACGCTCAAGTATCTTAAGGGCCAAACCAAGTTGAACAAGCGTCATGCTAAATGGAGTGAATTTATTGAGTCTTTTCCTTATGTCATCAATTACATTAAGGGTAAGGAAAACATTGTGGCGGATGCCCTTTCCCGCATATTCATGCTTGTTACTAAACTTGAATTGGATGTCATTGATTTTGAGCATATAAAAGACTTGTATGAGCATGATCCTACTTTCGCTACTACTTATGCCAAGTGTTTGACGCACACCTCTTGGGAACGCTATTACATCAAAGATGGATATCTTATGAAAGCTAACAAACTTTGCATCCCCGAGTCTTCTCTTCCTTTGTTGATTTTGCAGGAATCTCATGGAGGAGGCTTAATGGGACATTTTGGACGCGACAAGATGTTCGCTACGCTCTCAAAGAACTACTATTGGCCCAAGATGTTTCGTGACGTCAACCGCTTCACCAACCGATGCTCTACATGTCGCAAAGCTAAGTCCAAATCTCAATCCCATGGCCTTTATATGCCTCTACCAATTCCATATCAACAATGGGAAGACATTAGCATGGACTTTGTACTTGGTTTGCCTAGGACTAGAAATGGGAAGGATTCGGTATTTGTCGTTGTGGACCGTTTCTCAAAAATGGCACATTTCCTTCCTTGCAACAAGATAGACGATGCTTCACATGTTGCTACTCTATTTTGTAGGGAAATATTGCGTCTACACGGAGTGCCAAAGACGATCGTCTCGGACCGCGACGTCAAGTTTCTTAGCTAGTTTTGGAAGACCCTATGCACCAAGCTCGGAATCAAGCTACTCTTCTCCACAGCGTATCATCCACAAACCGACGGCCAAACGGAAGTTACCAACCACACACTCTCCGCTCTACTTCGAGTACTCATCAATAAGAACATCAAGGAGTGGGAGGAGTGCCTACCTATCGCCAAGTTCGCCTACAACCGAGCAAGACACTCAACAACCGGCAAATCCCCCTTCGAGGTCGTCTACGGATTCAACCCTTTGTCCCAATTGGACATTCTCCCTCTACCACTCCAAGATCGCATCAATTTGGATGCAAGTGCATGTGTGACTCATCTCAAGAAGGTGCATGAAGATACAAGACATACTATCGAGGCCATGTACAATGACTTGCGACCAAGCTCAACATCAATAAGCACCCCATGGTCTTCACCATTGGTGTTCTTGTGTGGCTACACCTTCGCCAAGGACCGCTTTCCACAAGAACGCAAGTCCAAGCTTTGACCACGAGCGAATGGACCCTTCAAGGTGCTTGCACGCTGCAACGACAATGCCTACAAGATCGACATTCTACGCGACAAGTACTCCGTGAGCGACATCTTCAACGTCAAAGATCTCTCTCCCTACCATGGTGATGAAGAATTTGATCCGAGGACGGATCTTCCCCAAGGGAGGGGAGATGATGTGGAGAATCCCAAGGTCATCCCCATGGACCTACCATCGCATCACCAAGTGCCTAGCGGACCCATGACACAAGCACGTGCAAGAGCTCTTGAAACCGAGGTGACATCTCTCCTCTCACATTTCCACTTTGATGCACATGAGACAGGCTACTACCTCATACGGACACTTTGTGCATACTTAGGTATCATGGAGAAGCTAAGGAGCAAGGAGAAGAAGAAGAGGAAGATGGACGTGAAGACGGAGAAGAAGAAGTGATGAAGAACAAACTACAGGCTCCGGACGTCCGCTCGCCACCGGACGTCCGATGATCTCCAGGATCCGGACGTCCGGCCCTCTCCGGATGACCGAAGCCACCGCACCCGAGCCAAATCTATGGATCTCCGGAATCCAACGAAGGACTGTCACCCGGACGTCCGACTGAAGACCACCCGAGCTGAATCTACGGACGTCCGACAGGCACCGGACCTCCGGACCCTCGCGAACCTCCGGACGATCGGTGACTCCCGGACGTCTGACGCCTGTGTGTTGTTTCGGGTTGGGCCGCAGCCCATGTACCCCTTCGCCCCCCTCTTTTGCACCAAGACTATATATAGACCTCCTATTCCTTCTAGCTAGGGTTAGCATTGGTTTAGCTCATATTAGAGATAGAGCATTGCTCATCCACATCAGATCTACTCCACGAGAGAGATGGCGGCCCCTCTACGAAGAAGATCCATGTTGGATTCAAGACCTCCTCACGGAGAACACCGGTTACCTCTTGTATCGTCCGTTGTTGACTTTGGATCTTGTATCTTCCTTTGTGTTCATGGATCTAGCGCATGTGTCATCATACTTGTTGGTTTGAGTGTTCTCTTGTGTTCCCCTTGTGTTTTCCCCTCGTTTCCGTCCTCATGTTCTTCGTGTTCATCGCGGGATCTGCTCCTTTCGTGAAAGATCGGCCGATTAGGGTCCCTACCCTACATCACCCTGTGAACACATTCCACGGCTTCAGCCTTCTAGAAGTCAACAGCCTTCTCCTCTTCCTCATCATTCGCATCATCCTTGTATCGCTTGTCATGGCCTCTGGCTGGCTACTCTTCTTGCTTTTTGTCCTTCTTCTTGAAGCCCCCAACTCCAACCTTAGCTCTCCTCTCCTTGTCCCGCCTCTCCTATTCCTTCTTCTACTTCTCGACCAGGTATTCCACCCAGCGGTAGTCTTCAATGTCGTGGTCGGAGGAACAATGGATCTTCCAGTAAGGGCTCCCCGGGCCACCACATATGGCTCAATCTCCATCCTTGCTGCTAGCCTTGGGTTTCTTGCCGGGTGACTCCACCGCAACTACCACTTTGGACTTGCGCTTCTGATTCTTGCGCTTATTGTGACCACAAGAAGTATCAACCCTTTCCTCGGTATCAACGTATCTTCCTTCGCTCGAGCGCACCTGTCGGCGAGCTTGCTACTTGTGAGCACGTTGGGATTTCCTTGACGAGGAGACGATGATGCAGTACAGTAGAGATAAGTATTTCCCTCGTTTAAGAACCAAGGTTATCAATCCAGTAGAAGAACCACGCAATACCTCGTGAACAACATCTACACACAAAATAACAAATACTTGCACCCAACCCACACAAGGGGTTGTCAATCCCGTGGTGGGTAATTGTAAGGATCAAATCTCATGGTGGTAGATAGATAAACAAAAACACAAAATTAAAGAAAAGAAATTAAACTACAGCAAGGTATTTTGGATTTTAATATATGATCACTACAGGAATTAGCTTATTTGTCGTCTGCCACGGCGGACAGCAAAGGCACCAAAAGCAGATAGCAAAGTGCTTTGCCGTCCACCACCGACGGCAAACCTGTCCGGCAAAGAGGGATACGGTAAATAGGTTCTTTACCGACTACTTCGTCAAAGCGGACGGCAAAGGACCTTTGCTGTCAGTGGCGGACGACAAAGAAAATGGACGGTAGCTAATAGGTGTTAGCCATGTTGGGTGGCTAACGACAGCCTTTGCCATCCGCCAGCGGACGGAAAACATTCCCTCCCCTTTGTCGTCCGCTGGCAGATGGCAAAGTAACCAAATGGTCAGCTCCCAGGTTGCGCAGGTTGCTGCCACATGGAATCTTTGCCGTCGGTGGCAGACGGCGAAGAACCCTTTGTTGTCGGTGGCAGACGACAAAGAGGTTGTATTTTCTCTTTTTTTGTTTTTTCTTATATCCAAGCATTTTCAAAGCAAAATAGGTGATATATATATATATATATAATATATATTTCATAGGGCAATTACAGAGCAAACATATAAGATATCCAATACATAACTTCATCATACATGCATAGTTCCATCCAACCATACCAAGTTCCATCATACATAGCAAGTTCAACATAGAGGCACCCAATCATATATATTGCAATAGTTTCATCCAACGATATGTGCATAGTTCAACAATAAAAAAAGAAACAGATAAAGGGATAAGAAGCACTCCATCAATGCAAGCTTTCGTCAAGTGAATGAAATCTGCAAAATGGGAAATAAGAAAGTTAGGAGAAGAAGAAGAAGAAGAAGAAGAAGAAGAAGAAAAAGAAAATGAAGAAGAAGAAGAAGAGGAAGTAAGCATATTAGGTAAAATGGAGCTAACCTGGCTAATTATGCCATTTTTAGTGAACTAAGCATATTATGCCATTTTTGATATAAACCAGCTTAGTATAGGTCATTATTGAGCTAACCTAGGTAACTAAGCATATTAGAGCTAACTTAGATCATTTTGGAGAAGAAGAAGACGAGAAGAAGAAGAAGACTAGAAGAAGAAGAAGAATACTAGAAGAAGAAGAAGAAAAGTCTAGAAGAAGAAGAAGATTTCTACCCTTTTCCATCTCATTCTTCTTCTTTATCTCCTCTTCCTTGTTTTTCTTATTCTTATTCCTTATTTGTGTCATTTTAGAGCTTACATAGGTAATTATGCCATTTTTGAGCTAACTAAGCTTATTATGTCAATTTGGAGGGAAAATGTAAGTATAGGTCATTTTTGTGCTAACATAAGTAATTATGCCATTTTTGAGCTAACGTAGGTAAAATGGATCATTTTGGAGCTAACCTAGCTAAAATGGATCATATTGGAGCTAACCTAGGTAAAGTTGGTCATTTTGGAGCTAACCTAGGTAAAATGAATCATATTGGAGCTAACCTAGGTAAACTTGGTCATTTTGGAGCTAACCTAGGTAAAATGGATCATATTGGAGTTAACTTAGGTAAAAATGGGTCATTTTGGAGCTAACCTAGCTAATTATGCCATTTTTGCGTTAACAAAGCACATTATGCCATTTTTGACATAAGTAAGCTAAGTATAGGTCTTTATTGAGCTAACCTAGGTAACTAAACATATTAGAGCTAATTTAGCATTTTAGAGCTAACTTAGGTCATTTTGGAGCTAACTTGGGTAAAATTGATCATTTTGGAGCTAATTAGGCTTATTGTGTCATTTTCGAGGAAAATAAGCTAACAATATGACATATATGAGGTTACCAAGATTTTTATGCCATTTCAAACCTAAGTAAGCTAATTATACCAGTTTTTACATAAGTAAGCTAAGTGTATGTCATTATTGAGCAAACCTAGGTAACTAAGCATATTAGAGCTATCTTAGATAATTTCAGAGGAAACAAAGCTAAGTATAGATCATTTTGGAGCTAAGTAAGCTAATTTTGTCATTTTGGAGGAAGATAGGCTACATCTAGGTCATTATGGTAAGCATGTTGGAGGAAATAAAGCCAAGTCTGGGTCTTTATGCATTTCGTGAGCAAAAGACTAGAGAAAACTTACCGTCATCACGGAGGTTGTTGGGGATATAGCTATCAGTTATTACCCGCCCAGGAGGGGCCGGGTCAGCCCCAATGGCGGGTTACAAAGGAAGCCCAGTAAACATTAAGATGATAGTTTATAAAATCTTATAGAAGGCCTAAAAGGCCTAGAGGCGGCTTAAGGCCCAATATTGTAAATCGTCGTATGTAAGGAAAGACTTGTAAACAAAGGCATGTAAAAGAAGTCACCGAGCCGGACACGATTTATGAGCCGGCGGGGACTCTGTAGGCCACCAGGCGTCAACCCGTGTATATAAGGGGACGACCCGGTGGCGGCTTAGGGCAAGAAACAAGAGATCGATAACCAAGCTGGCGAGTTAAGCCTCTTGGTGATCGAAACCCCAGCAATATCAACACAACTAGATGTAGGCTTTTACCTTCATCGTAAGGGGTCGAACTAGTATAAAACTCTCATGTCCTTTGTCCCGATCAACCCCTTTAAGCTTCCTAGTTGCGATGGCCCTACGACTAAGTCCTTTTGCTAGGACATCTGTCGTGATAATTCCATGACAGTTGGCGCCCACCGTGGGGCCAGCACACGGTGGATTTGAGTTCTTGAAGGGCAACTTCGAAGGGCTCAAGGGATACGTTGTGGGCCGGATGACCAAGAGTCGTCACGGCAAGCTCTACATAGACGACGAAGGCTGGGCCCCCGATGTCGGCTCAATTGAGTACGGGTATCGGGTTCCCTTCGGCGGAATTCATGTCTTCATCGGCCGGATCGGCGAGTCAAGTCCTGAGTCGGACGTCCACACCAACCTCATCGTAACGGCTCAGTGCGCGAGGACCACCCGTGTTCAATCTGTCGTGAAGCATGCTTTCGTAGGCTGCGTCCACGGCGGTGAATACTCTGAAGGATTGGTGGATGGCGGTGAGACGACCGTCTGTTCTGACACTGCATCATCAACGGGCGAGACGGACTCTTTGTATCAGCTGCAGGATGGCATGCTCGGGGGTTGTTCCGGTGGCAGCAGTAATCCGGACCTCCTTGAGCCGCCGAATTGGGCCGGAGTCTTCATGACAGGAACACAGCCCGGGCAGAACTCCACAGCAGCAGCAGCAGCAACAGCTACCGGGTCGGCCGCAGCCGGGTCAGGAGACCCCGCGCGCCCCCCGGCTCAGATTCTAGTGGACCTCATGGATAAACTGACGACTCTGTTGACTGCCGTGGTAGAACCGGCGGATAAAGCCCAGCATGACGCAGAGGTGGCACGCATACGTGAAGAGATGGTACAAGCTAAGGAAAATCTAGCAGCGGAGGAGGTCAGGATGGCAGTGGAGCGGGCGGCTTTGGACGTTCGGGCTCAACAGCTTCAGGCAGAGACTTTCTGGCTCTCGATGGATCGGAACGCATCAAACGAGGTCATGAGAAGAAGGCATCAGATAACTCAGTCATGTCTACCTCTGATGCTCGATCCTAGGAACCTTTTTCATACACCCGGAGCTGGGACAAGCAACCCGCCGGAGGCAAATCGGGTCACGACACCCGGCGCACCAGTCCAACCGCGCGCCATGGAACCACCTTGTGTACATACCGCTCCACCACATTATGTACCAACGCCGCCGGGTCACTTCTCCAATCCTTTGGAAAACCTCATTGCAGCATCGGCTCATTTGGCGGCTCTTCTGACGGAAGGTGACTTGCCGGCAGCGATCGAAACGCGAAGGGTGAGAGAACTTCTTCAAACAGCTCTAGCACAGCAGGATGCATACTCCTATAGCCGAGACAGGATCCATTCAACTCCTCGCACGAGCCGGAGCCCAAGCTACAGTAGGCATATGGATTCAGCCGACATGTCAAGCAATGCTCAGCGCCGCAACCGGCCACACATGTATGAGCCGGTACAGGCTGGAGCCTTTAACTTGGCGGATCAGGAGAGGATCCGACAAGAGGCTGAGCGAGCGGTTCAATTGGCAGCAGAGCAGGCGGCTCATCAGACTTTTCCGGCTTATCCAGCAACCTCGGTTGAGGCAGGAGTGGCCACAAGAACCGGAGGTGTTCCTTGCCTGGTGTCGGCCATACGTAATGAGTGTTTGCCAAAAGACTTCAAGGGGCCTCATAAGGTGCCTAATTACACGGCCGACTTGCAGCCCAGGGCTTGGATTGAGAGTTATGAGATGGCTATGGAGTTGTTGGAGGTCAGCGACGCAACAATGGATAAGTATTTCACTATGATGTTGGATGGAACAGCTCATACTTGGTTGAAGGGGTTGCCACCCAATTCTATCGGCTCATGGGCGGAGTTGAAGGCCCGGTTCATCCAGAACTTCAAAGACACATGTAAGCAGCCTATGTCGATTGTGGACCTGACTAATTGTAAGCAAGAGGACGGTGAATCTACAACCCATTGGGTGCGTCGGGTCAAGGAGATAATACATTCGTCTGATAAGATGGATGCCGGCTTGGCAGTCTTGATGTTGGAGAAAAATTGCCATTTTGAACCTCTGAAGTAGAAGTTGGGGTGGCTCAAACGTGACTGCAATGACATGGGCCAGTTGATTGCGGCTCTCGTCAAGTATGCTGATTCTGATAGTACCAAAGACCTGGTGTCTGACGAAGAAAAGACAACGAAGGGAAAGAAGAACGGCAATGGAAAGGGTCACCAGCATAACCCGGCAAATCAAGGAGGTAATAAACGTAAGGCTGATGAGTTTGTCTCTAACACCAATGCACAGGGCGGCAATCAACGGCGCAAGGGCAGGCAACCCCCTCGGTCAGGTGGGTCAGGCCCCACCCTTGAGCAACTATTGAATGAGCCTGGTCCAAGACACGGCACCCGGGAGAAACCAGCCACCCACCTGTGGAAAGATTGTACGATCATGAAGGCGTTTAAAAATTCAAACGCGTTTGATGGAGGTCACGGTCCAGGCGCCAGTTCAGGTGGAGGCGGTTTCCATGGCCCGGGTGCCGGTTCAGGTGGAGGAGGATTTCACGGTCAGGGCCATCCTGGTAACCAAGGAGGATATAATCCACAACCCGGCCAAGGTAATCAGCCGCAACAGTCCGGAAATCAGAGCAACCCAAAGCAGCTAAATAGTGGGCAATACCATGTGTTCACCACTAGTTTATGTAAGAGGGACCAGACGCTTCACAAGAGGGTCGTCAATGCCGTTGAGTCGACGATTCCATGTTACTTACGTTGGTCCGAGTAGCCTATTGTGTGGAGCAGAGAGGATTACCCACCCCGGGTTGATAATCTGGGTCACTTGGCCTTGGTAGTGGCGCCTCAGGTTGGTGGATATAAATTCACTAAGGTACTCATGGATGGAGGCAGCAGCATCAACATCCTCTACTATGAGACGTTTCGCCGGATGGGGTTGACTGGTAAGAGTCTTAAGCAATCCAACACTGTGCTTCATGATGTGGTACCTGGCAAGTCGGCATACCCATTTGGTAAGATTGAACAGGAAGTAGCCTTTGGGGATGAGTATGACTCCAGAGCAGAAAAATTAACCTTTGAGGTGGTTAAGATCAAAAGCCCATATCATGCTTTGTTTGGACGGCCGGCTTATGCCAACTTCATGGCTTGGCCGTGTTATGTGTATTTGCAGCTCAAGATGCCGGGTTATAAGGGCACCATTACAGTACATGGAAGCCGGAAAATAGCCTTGGAGTGTGAAGAAGGTGATGTTGCCTATGTTGAGTCTATTTGTGCAACAAAGGAGTTAAAGTTTTATAAGGATCATGTTGACCCGGCAGACATGACGTCTTTAAAGAAACCAACGACGGAGCATGAGCCAGTGTTGAAGTTCAAATCAGCTGATAACACCAAGATGGTTGACTTTGTGCCTCGCGACTCATCCAAGCAGTTCATCATCAGTGCAAACTTGGATCCGAAATAGGAAAGCGCGCTCATCGAGTTCATCCGTGAGAACCGGGACATCTTTGCATTGAAACCTTCCGACATGTCAGGTGTCCCGAGGGAACTCGCTGAGCACACTCTCAATATTGATCCAAAGTTTAAACCTCTTAGACAGTTTCTGATGCGGAGCATCCCAAGGTCATCCCCATGGACCTACCATCGTCTCATCAAGTGCCTAGTGGACCCATGACTCGATCACATGCAAGAGCTCTCGAGACCGAGGTGACATCTCTCCTCTCACAATTCCACTTCGATGACCATGAGACATGGCTACTACCTCAAATAGAGACATTGTGCATACTCAGGTATCAAGAAGTTAGCCATGGAGACGCCAAGGAGCGAGGAGACATTGTGCATACTCAGGTATCAAGATGGACGTGAAGACGGAGAAGAAAAAGGGCTAAGTCAGAAGAAGCCCGGACGATCCGGACCGCCGTCCGGACGATCCGGCCTCAGCCCAGATGATCCAAACCCCGGCCCGGACGATCCGGATAATGTGCCCAGCGACACCCGAGACGGTATCTTGGAGATGGTTCATCCGGACCCAAGCCCGGATCATCCGGCCACGCCCGGACGTCCGGCCCAAGACCCGGACATCTGGCCCTCCCGCAGCTGCTACAACCCAGCCGGATCATCCGAACGCCAACCTGGATCATCCGGACTCCCAAAGCCCGGATCATCCGGACCAACTCCCGGATCATCCAGACATTGCCTGTGTGTGTGACTTGGGCCGAGGCCCGTGTACCCGTTTCGTCCCCCCACTTACCCTCTCGCCCCTTGGGCCATAAATAAACCTTCTACTCCTCATTTTTTAGGGTTAGCAAATGTTTGGCTCATGTTTGTGAGAGAGCTTTGCTCATCCACTTGGTAGTCTTCTCTATGGAGATTCGAGCCTCCACCGGAGAAGATCCCCCAAGCCGATTCAAGACCCCTTTTAGGGAAGAACTCAAGACCTCCTCATGGAGAAGACCGGCTACCCTTGTATCGTCCCTAGTTGTCCGTGGATCGTGTATCTTTCCTTATGTACTCGAGGATCTAGCCCATGTGTGACTTATTCATGTCGGTTTAGTGATTTCTCTCATGTTTCCTCTTGTGTTTTCCCTCGTTTTCCCCTCGTGTTCTTCGTGTTCTTGGACGGGATCCGCTCCTTTCATGAAAGATTGTCCCCTAGGGTTCCTACCCTACATCATCTTGGTATCATGAGCAAGGTTGATCACGATTTCGGAGCCTCCCCTCTTCGTTTTCTAGCTTGATTTTGTTGTTTTTCGTCCTAATCCGAAAATACCCACAAAAATTGCCCCAAAAAATTTTCTTGTGATTTGTGAGTTTTGATGATGTTTTGTTGGTTTTGATCCGTGAGTTTGTTGTGTTGCAAGTGGATCTAGCCTTCCCCCACCATCTCCACCTCAAAATCCCTCCAAAATCCGCGAAATCCCCGAATTTGTGGCCGTTTTTGAGTTCATCCCGAGCCCTCCCCGACCGTGTTTGACCCGCCTGGATCATCCGGCTGGTCGCCCGGATCATCCGGCTTCATCTGACCAAACTGCATTTCCTGCAGTTTTTTTAACCACCGCCGCCTACGCCTCCGCATACCCACTTGGACCACCACCCCCTAACTTCCGCAAACCCCTACGCAAACCTTTCCAATACCCCAACCCACACCACCACTTGATCGCTACCTACTCCGACGCTTTTTGTCGCACTTGGTTTTGAGAATTTGAGTTGTGGCTCACCGTTTCCTTTCGTGTTTCGGCTACCTAGGGACGGTTCGACATCAACATCTCCACCGCTCATTTTCGCCAAGGACTACTACGAATGACTACACACTTGTGGTATCAATTTTCCATTGGTATCATCTTGGTATTGTGATATCACCATACTCTTTTCCATTTGGATTGATAACCCCATAGCCTTACTTTTGCGTAGCTTACCCATCGAGACTAGCATTTGAGTATTGCCGGCAACGTGACTTGTGCACATTAGTGATCATACATCCCATAGCATACATACTATCATCGTGTTGCATATCTTGGAATCATCTCTTGTGTCACAAAGTTGTCATCGAATACACAATTGCTATCTTGGTCCGTGAAGCATCGCATGAGAAAAGAGCTCAAACATCAAAGAGCCAAACAAGCTTTTAAGCAAAGAGAAAAGATAAGCAAAGAGCTTATAAGCAAGAACCATAGCATCATACAACATTAAGATTGTCATACTCGATCATCTTGGATCATATCTCCGGAACCTCATACTTGGGATAGAAGTCGTTGCATTTTTGCTTAGTAGGTTGTGCACAAGTTCGTATCCGCCTATTGTGCAATCGTGCTAGCGTCTCTCTAGTGTTGTGCAGCAAGAGCATTTTCATGGATTCCACATTTTGGCTCACCCTTGGTTGCACGACCCCATTTATCTTTCCGTGTGTCATGTTTCCATGTACCACATCTTGATATTGGTCTACTTGTTGCATTTACAAGTCGTGAATCTTCTCCAACATTATTGAATCTTGCTTACATTCACATCAAAAATTGTGCCACCATCCTAACCAAGCTCCACCATAATCTTTTACTTGTGTAGGTGTGAGAAGCCGACAAGAATTCGTACCAATTGGGCTATTCCCTTGTCCTACATTGGAGTGATCATCGATCCACTTTCAACTTCGGTCAAGGTACATTTGGTATTCGTTCTTCTCTTTCTACCACTCACATTTGTCTTGGAATGATGGACAGGCCAAGTACATCTACCAACCCACTCTTCACGGAGCAAGATGATGACATGAACTCCTTCGTCACCAAAAGCCACCTCTTTGGTGCACAACGTGCTTTGCATCAAGAACAACAAGCCATGAGTGACCGCATTGACAACCTCGCCACCGACTTGCGACTCTCCGAGCAACGTACTAGGGACTACTTCGACCACAAGCTCGACGATCACAAGCAAGAGAATGACACAAGGATGGACGAGATTCGTGCTTTGTTGCTCAACCGCTCTTCTTCCACTTCAAGAAGGAGCCATTCAAGTCGCCACTCCGACTTTACCCTCTCCGGCTCAAGTACACCGCCATCAAACACTCTTCGACGTGCCGCACGCAACGAGCATCAAGCAAACCTCAATCCTCTACGCGACACCGACTCGCAAGAGCAGCGACAACGTCAAACCCAAGAAGCCTTTGTGCTAGCACGAGAACGGCAACGACAATGCCAACATGAAGAGGAAGAACGCGCGCGTCTACACCAAAATGCACAAGATGCCGAGGCACAACGCCAAGAACAACAACTCCGTGATGCTCAAGCACTTGAGGCACAACGAGCTCTACGTGATTCAAGTCGAGTCGTAGCCGACCGAGGCTGACAAGCTCGTGACCATGCCGAAGCACTTCGCAAAGAAGTCCGCGAGAGGATTTATCAAGCTCGCGTGCACCGTCAAGTCCCTCCTCGAGCTCGAGAAGCTCCTCCATAAGCTCGCCAAGACCATCAAGTTCATCGAGAGCATGAAGACAATCGGAATCCTCCACAACAAGTGCAACACGAGGTTGACAACCCTCCGCGCCAAGAGCACCACACGTTGAACAATCATCTACAACATGGGCGTCACCATCCCCGACCCCAACACAATGAAAAGCAACGCTACGGCAAGCTCAAGTTCACCATGCCCAAGTTCAACGGAAGCAACGATCCCGAAGAGTACCTTTCATGGGCATTGAAAGTTGACAAGATCTTCCGTTTGCACAATTATGAAGAAGAGAAGAAGATCACAATGACATCCCTTGAGTTCCAAGACTATGTGCTCATTTGGTGGGAACAAGTCATTGAGCGCCGCGTGGCAAGAGGTGAACCACCCATCACTACTTGGGCACAAATGAAGGATGTCATGAGAGCACGCTTCGTACCTACCTACTACAACCGCGACCTATTCAAGAAACTCCAACAACTCAAGCAAGGAACCAAGAGCGTTGAAGAATACTACAAGGAGATGGAGATTGCAATGATAAGAGCCAATGTCACAGAAGATGATGAGCAAACAATGGCATGCTTCTTGAATGGACTCAATCATCCCATCAAGAAGATCGTCGACTTCCAACCATACTCAAATCTCATCGAGCTAGTGCACCAAGCTACCAAAGCGGAACGCCAACTGCAAGATGATTTCAAGTATGTCAAGTTCTCATCCAAGTCCTACGGCTTCACCAACAACCAAGCTTCAACGACTCCAACACCAACTACAAAACCTTCTTCTACCAACATCGACAAATCGACTTCCAAGAAAGCTTCGTCAAATACAAGCCATCCTACTACAAGCAACTTCAAGCCGCGAGCTTCATCATCATCAACCCCAACCGATGAGACCATCAAGACGAGTTCCTTCAAGTGTTTCACTTGCGGAGGCCGAGGCCACAAGTCCTATGAGTGCACCAACAAGCGAACCATGGTCTTCAACGACGATGGCACTTATGACTCCATGAGTGAAGGAGAAATGGAAGCCCTTGAGCAAGTCGCCATGCACCGCCAAGTGAACAATGAAGAAGAACAAGTCTTTTGCGATGAAGACTCAAGTACCGCACTTGTTGTCTCCAAAGTCTTGACCCTCCAACATCACCAAGAAGAAGACCAAAGATGCAACATATTCCACACCAAGGCCGGCATCAATGGACGATCTGTCAAGGTCATCATCGATGGAGGAAGTTGTCATAATCTCGCAAGTGAAGAACTTTGCTCCAAGCTCCAATTGCCCAAGACGAAGCATCCACATCCATACAAAGTGCAATGGCTTAGTGACTCCGGCACCATCCAAGTCGAGCACCGAGTACAAGTCTCCTTCAAAATCGGCACCTACAAAGACACCTTGGAGTGTGACGTTGTTCCAATGTCCGTTTGTCATCTTCTCCTTGGATGGCCATGGCAATTCGATAGAGGAGTCGTCCACAATGGGCGTACAAACCACTATAGCTTCAAGATGAAAGGAAAGGAGTTTGTGCTACATCCCATGTCCCCAAGTCAAGTGATCGCCGACAATCAAGCCACCCATCGTGGAGAGAATAGTGAGAGAGCGAGCCACCAAAAAGAGAGTGAGCGCCACAAGCCCAAATTGAGCGCCTCCACGATGAGCGACAAGAAAAACATAGTTCTCTTTGCCACCAAACGTGAGATGAGGGAAGTGTGTGAGAATGCATCGAGTGTCCTACACTATGTCCTATTGTGCAAGGACAAGGCACCACAAACTAACACCTCTCACAATCTACCCTTGGTGTTATCTTCTTTATTGCAGGAATTCCAAGATGTTTTCCCCGATGAGCTACCTCCGGGACTACCTCCACTACGAGGCATTGAGCACCGCATTGACCTCATCCCCGGAGCACCGCTTCCGAACAAAGCTCCCTACCGCGTCAACCCCGAAGAAACCAAAGAAATACAAAGGCAAGTAAAGCATCTCATAGACCATGGACATGTGCGTGAAAGTTTGAGCCCTTGTGCCGTACCGGTCATTCTTGTGCCAAAACGTGATGGTAGCTTTCGCATGTGCTCCGATTGTAGACCTATCAATGCTATCACCGTTCGCTATAGATATCCCATTCCATGCCTAGATGATATGCTAGATGAACTTAATGGTGCCACTATATTTTCCAAAATTGATCTTAAGAGTGGTTACTATCAAATCCGCATACAAGAAGGTGATGAATGGAAAACCACCTTCAAAACCAAGTTTGGTTTGTATGAGTGGTTAGTCATGCCTATGGGTCTCTCGGAAGCACCGGTCACTTTTATGCGCCTTATGAATCATGTCTTTCGCCCTTACATTGGTATATTTGTCGTGGTTTACTTCGATGACATTCTTGTGTTTAGCAAATCTATCAAAGAGCATGTCACCCATGTCAGCACCGTTTTGCAAACTCTTAGAAAAGAGCGCCTCTATGGTAATATGGAGAAATGCCTTTTTGGTGTTGATAAGCTCGTCTTCTTGGGTTTTGTTGTTTCTTCTAAGGGTGTTCATGTTGATGAGTCCAAGATCAATGCTATTAAGACTTGGCCGCAACCAAGAAACTTGCATCAAGTGCGTAGTTTCCTTGGCCTTGCGGGTTTTTATCGTCGCTTTGTGAAGGATTTTAGCACCACTGCTTCGCCTTTGCATGCTTTGAGCAAGAAGAATGCGCCTTTTGTTTGGGGACCATCCCAAGATACCGCTTTCAATGAGCTTAAGAACTTGCTTACTCTGCTCCCATGCTTGCCTTACCCAACTTTGACAAACCTTTTGAGATTCATTGTGATGCTAGTGGTAATGGCATAGGGGGTGTGTTAATGCAAGAGAAGCGCCCCATAGCTTACTTTAGTGAGAAACTTTCCGGAGCGCCACTCAATTACCCTATCTATGACAAAGAGCTATATGCTTTAGTCCGCGTTTTGCATGAATGGGAACATTACCTTTGTCCCCATGAGTTTATCATTCATACCGATCATGAGACCCTCAAGTATCTTAAGGGTCAAACCAAGTTGAACAAGCGTCATGCTAAATGAAGTGAATTTATTGAGTCTTTTCCTTATGTCATCAAGTACATCAAGGGTAAAGAAAACATCGTACCGGATGCTCTTTCCTGCATATGCATGCTTGTCACGCAGCTTGAGTTAGATGTCATTGGCTTCGAGCATATCAAAGACTTGTATGAGCATGATGCAACTTTTGCTACTCCTTATGCCAAGTGTTTGTCGAATACATCTTGGGAACGCTATCACATAAAAGATGGCTATCTCATGAGAGCTAACAAACTTTGCATCCCCGAGCCGTCTCTTTGTTTGTTGCTTTTGCAGGAATCTCATGGAGGCGGCTTAATGGGACATTTCGGACGCAACAAGACATTCGCCACGCTCTCTAAGAACTACTTTTGGCCCAAGATGTTTTGGGACATCCATCATTTCACCAACCAATGTTCTACATGTCGCAAAGCTAAGTCCAAAGCTCAATCTCATGGCCTCTATATGCCTCTCCCAATTCCATACCAACCATGGGAAGACATTAGCATGGACTTTGTACTTGGTTTGCCTAGGACTCGAAATGGGAAAGATTCCATATTTGTCGTTGTGGACCGTTTCTCAAAAATGACACATTTTATTCCTTGAAAAAGATAGACGATGCTTCACATGTTGCTAATCTCTTTTGTAGGGAAATATTGCGTCTACATGGTGTGCCAAAGACTATCGTGTCGGACCACGACGTCAAGTTCTTGAGTTACTTTTGGAAGACCTTATGCGCCAAGCTCGGAATCAAGCTACTATTATCCATGGCATATCATCCACAAACAGATGGCCAAACAGAGGTGACAAACCGTACGCTCTCCACCCTTCTTCGTGTTCTAATCAAGAAGAACATCAAGGAGTGGGAAGAGTGCCTACCCATCGCCGAGTATGCCTACAACAGCGCAAGACATTCGACTACCGGCAAGTCCCCTTCGAGTTGTCTACGGCTTCAACCCGTTGTCTCCATTGGACATTCTACCTCTACCACTACACGAGCGCATAAACATGGATGCGAGTGCCCGAGTCAACCACCTCAAGAAGATGCATGAAGATACAAGGCACACCATTGAGCTCCAAGTACAAAGACTCGCGACCAAGCTCAACGTCAACAAGCATCACATAATATTCAACATTAGAGATATTGTGTGGCTACACCTTCGCAAGGAACGCTTCCCCAACGAACGTAAGTCCAAGCTTCTACCACGAGCCGATGGACCATTCAAGGTGCTTGCCCTCTACAACAACAACGCATACAAGATCGACATCCCACGTGACAAGTACTCCGTGAGCGACATCTTCAACGTCAAAGATCTCTCCCCGTACCATGGTGATGAGGATTTCGATCCGAGGTCGGATCTTTCCCAAGGGAGGGGAGATGATGCGGAGCATCCCATGGACCTACCATCGTCTCATCAAGTGCCTAGTGGACCCATGACTCGATCACGTGCAAGAGCTCTCGAGACCGAGGTGACATCTCTCCTCTCACAATTCCACTTCGATGACCATGAGACATGGCTACTACCTCAAATGGAGACATTGTGCATACTCAGGTATCATGGAGTTAGCCATGGAGATGCCAAGGAGCGAGGAGAATCCGAAGAGGAAGATGGACGTGAAGACGAAGAAGAAAAAGGGCTAAGTCAGCAGAAGCCCGGACGATCCGGACCGCCGTCCGGACGATCCGGCCTCAGCCCGATGATCCGGACCCCGGCCCGGACGATCCGGATAATGTGCCCAGCGACACCCGAGACGGCATCTTGGAGATGGGTCATCCGGACCCAGGCCCGGATCATCCGGCCACGCCCGTACGTACGGACCAAGTCCCGGACATCCGGCCCTCCCGCAGCTGCTACAACCCAGCCAGATCATCCGGTCGCCAACCCGGATCATCCGGACCCCCGAAGCCCGGATCATCTGGACCAACTCCCGAATCATCCGGCCACCGCCTGTGTGCATGACTTGGGCTGAGGCCCGTGTACCCGTTTCATCCCCCACTTACCCTTTCGCCCCTTGGGCCATAAATAGACCTTCTACTCCTCATTTTTAGGGTTAGCAAATGTTTGGCTCATGTTTGTGAGAGAGCTTTGCTCATCCACTTGGTAGTCTTCTCTACGGAGATTCGAGCCTCCAACGGAGAAGATCCCCCAAGCGGATTCAAGACCCCTTATAGGGAAGAACTCAAGACCTCCTCACGGAGAAGACCGGCTACCCTTGTATCGTCCCTAGTTGTCCATGGATCATGTATCTTTCCTTATGTACTCGAGGATCTAGCCCATGTGTGACTTATTCATGTCAGTTTAGTGATTTCTCTCGTGTTTCCTCTTGTGTTTTCCCTCGTTTTCCCCTCGTGTTCTTCGCGTTCTTGGACGGGATCCGCTCCTTTCGTGAAAAATCGGCCCCTAGGGTTCCTACCCTACATCAGTTTCTCCGACGGTTCAATGAAGAAAGGCGCAAGGCCATTGGAGAAGAGGTGGCCAGGCTCTTGGCGGCCGGGTTCATTGTGGAGGTCTTTCACCCAGAGTGGTTAGCCAACCTGGTGCTTGTACTCAAAAAGAATGGCACTTGGCGCATGTGTGTGGATTACACCGATTTAAACAAGGCTTGTTCGGCTGACCCTTTTGCCCTCCCCCGTATTGATCAGATCAAAATGCTATGGCGGGTTGCGCATGTTTGAGTTTCTTGGATGCTTATTCAGGTTATCATCAGATCAAGATGGCAGTCAAGGATCAGGAGAAGACAGCTTTTATCACTCCTTTTGGAGCTTTCTGCTATGTGTCTATGCCTTTTGGGCTTAAGAGTGCCCAGGCGACTTACCAACGGTGTGTGCAGAATTGTCTTCACGATCAGATTGCGCGTAATGTTCATGCTTATGTGGATGATATAGTGGTAAAATCCAAGAAAGAGGAAACCTTGGTCGCAGATCTGAAAGAGACCTTCGATAACCTCCGGGTCTACAAAATGATGCTTAACCCGGCTAAGTGCGTTTTTGGAGTCCCAACTGGCAAGCTCTTGGGTTTTTTGGTGTCCAACCGAGGTATTGAAGCTAACCCGGAGAAAATTAAAGCAATCACATCCCTGGCCAAACCAACATGTATCAATGACGTTCAACGGCTAGCGGGTCGAGTTGCTGCTTTGAACCGGTTCATAAGCCGGTTAGGGGAGAAGGCGATGCCTTTGTATTAGATGATGAAGAAAACGGATGATTTTGTTTGGAGCGATGTTGCAAACTCTGCTTTTGAGGATCTGAAGACACAGCTTGCAGAGCCGCCGGTTCTTGCTGCTCCAGTTGAGAAAGAGCCGCTGTTGTTATATGTAGCCGCCAACTCACGAGCTATTAGTGTGGCAATTGTGGTGGAGCGCAAGGAGGTTGGCAAGGAGCATCCGGTTCAACGGACGGTTTACTACGTCAGTGAGGTGTTAATTGAATCCAAACAATGATATACACATTGGCAGAAGCTCGTATATGGGGTGTTCATGGCGAGCCGGAAGCTTAAACATTACTTTCAGGGTCACCCAATCACTGTGGTTAGCTCTGCTCCTTTGGGAGACATCATTCAAAACAGAGAAGCCACTGGACGAGTCGCCAAGTGGGCCATTGAGCTTGGGTCTCAGGGGTTGAAGTATGTACCACGTACTGCGATCAAGTCTCAAGAACTGGTTGATTTTATTAATGAGTGGACAGAGATGCAGATGCCGGAAGAGAAACCAGACAAGACATATTGGACTATTCACTTTGATGGGTCCAGACAACTGGAAGGCTCGGGGGCTGGAGTTGTTTTAACCTCCCCTCAAGGTGACAAATTTTGTTATGTGTTGCGGCTGATGTTTCCGTGCACTAACAACGCAGCGGAATATGAAGCCTTGCTCCATGGTCTTCAAGTGGCCAAAGAGATGAGCCTGAGCCGGGTCCGGTGTCTTGGCGACTCAGATTTAGTGGCTCAACAAGTCTCAGGTAAGTGGGATTCCAAAGATCCTCTCATGGCGGCTTATCGCCGTGAAGTTGATGCTATTGCAGGGCATTTTAAAGGTTATCAGGTGGAGCACATTCACTGTAGGAAGAATGAAGCGGCTGATACTTTAAGCCGGTTGGGATCTCAGCGTAAGCCGGTGCCACCTAACACCTTTTTGGATGTTTTGCATAACCCGTCTGTCAAGTTACCCACAGAAGAAGATCTAGCCGTTCCTGACCCGGAGGCACAGTTGGTGGCGGCTCTTCATGTCATCCCAGATTGGACAGTGCCGTTCTTGGCTTACATGACCCGGGGAGAATTGCCAGCGGATGAGACCCTGGCTCGACAGATAACCCGGCGGTCTAAGTCAATGACGATTTCGGATGGAGAACTATACCATCGCAGCGTCTCTGGAGTGTTTCAGCGATGTGTTTCCCCTGAAGAAGGCCAAGAAATACTTCGTGAGATCCATGAAGGCGATTGTGGTCGTCACGCCGGGTCAAAATCTCTGGTGGCCATGGCTTTTTGTCACGGTTTTTACTAGTTGACGGCTCACGCTGATGTAGAGGATCTGGTCAGCAGATGTGATGAATGTCAAAAGTTCGCACGACAAGTACATGTGCCGGCTCAAGAGCTCCGGATGATTCCAATCACTTGGCCGTTTGCGGTCTGGGGACTTGACATGGTGGGACCTTTCAAAAGGTCTAAGGATAAAAAGACACATCTTTTAGTGGTAGTTGATAAACTCACAAAGTGGGTTGAGGCAGAGCCGGTGAGTAAGTGTGATGCGGCCACGGCAGTTCAGTTCATGAAAAAGGTGATCTTCCATTTTGGTTTTCCACACAGCATTATCACTGACAATGGCACTAATCTATCCCAAGGGGCTATGGAGGAGTTTTGTCAATGTGAGCATATTCGGCTTGATGTTTCTTCTGTAGCTCATCCTCAATCCAATGGTCAAGCTGAGAGAGCAAATCAGGAAATTTTAAAAGGTCTCAAACCGCGGCTTATGGTTCCTTTACAGCAAACGTCGGGTTGTTGGGTAGAGGAATTACCCTCGGTGCTGTGGAGTATCAACACCACACCTAACAGGTCTACAGGTTACACGCCTTTCTTCATGGTATATGGAGTAGAAGCAGTGTTGCCTAGTGACAACTGTCATGACTCGCCCCGTGTGGCGGCTTATGTTGAAGCTAACAATGAACAAGCCAGATAGGATGCACTTGATTTGTTAGATGAGGAAAGAGACTTAGCAGCAGCTCGATCAGCAATTTATCAACAGGACATGCGCCGTCATCACAGCCGCCGGGTTAAGTCCAGGACTTTTCAGGAAGGCGACCTGGTGCTCCGGCTCATCCAGGATCTGTCAGATGCACACAAGTTATCCCCACCTTGGGAAGGACCCTTTGTGGTCAGCAAGAACTTAAACGACGGGTCATATTACCTCGTTGACGTTCGAGAGCACAAAGACTGAAGTAAGTCGGAAGAGGAGACCCACCGGCCGTGGAACATTGCTCAACTTCGGCCATACTACACCTGAGCCACCGGCTCTCATCATGTACATACTTTAAAGGTTGTATATACTATGATAAGTAATAAATCAGGACCATCGGTCTCTTTTCTTTTCAAAAGATTAAGCATCTTTGTTGTTTCTTATTATTCAAATGACTATTAAGGAGCTGATCAAATTTGAATCAAGTCTAACCTTTTTGGTCCGGCTTATGATCGTATTCGAATCTAGCTGCAACTATCATGGTCACTTGGGGGCTTCCTGTTCAAACATAGGTCGTATTCGAACCAAAGAGAACATAGCTGCCGTAACCCTCTTGATCGGCTCAAGGCCAAACTCACTAGGGGGCTTCTTGATCGTATCCGAATCATAGCTTAACTCCTTTTGGGTCCGACTTGGATCGTATTCGAATCAGGGTTGTTAAAAACCTCTCAAGGTCATTTGGGGGCTTCCTGTTCATACATAGGTCGTATTCGAACCAAAGAGAACATAGCTGTCGGTACCCTCTTGATCGGTGCAACGCCAAAGCCACAGGGGGCTATATGGTCGTATTCGAACCTTAACTTAACCCCTTTGGTCCGGTTTACTGATCGTATTCGAATCAGAAACTCCCAACTTTTAATTACAAGGTTCAATTTTATTTACTTTTACCACCTGTTATTTGCCTTCTAGTTTTTTGTTGTCTCAGTTTCATGAATAAACAGCATGGTCTCTTTCGCCGGCTGGACTATTGGATAACAAACCACAAAGGTATGATAATCATTAAGTATTCAGAAGCATTGACTTCTCCAAAAAATTGGATTATCAGCTTCAACACCCAGGTTATTTAAACCGGTGGTCTAAAGATCAAAGGTACAAGTATGACTATTGTTTACAAGCAATTACCTGTTGTATTAATCAAAGGGTTATTTTCAGCCTTGTTCTCTTTTTATGTCGGTTTCTGTTTTCTACTATGGAAAAAATATTGGCTATAAGCCGGGTGTTCTAACCCGTTCGGTACTAAGCCGCCAAGCCAGTCTTTTCTCTTGTATCTACAGGAATAGAGTTGAAGTATTATAGGGACAACCGTAAATATGATGCATATATTGACATCAGGAAACACAGGATCACACACAAGTGTTTTATGCGTGATGGCATAGGCAAAGCATGCAGTGTTTTCACAACTAATCTATTACAAGGCTTTTATAAGCCGATGAAGATGGTTATTACTCCTCCCTCGCCGGTTCACCGCCCTCTGTTGACTGGAAGCTGGGTTTTGACCAATCAAAACCGTTCACGGCGACAAATTCTGCTTCTTCATCAATCAGGCCGACCGAATCAACTTCCGGAGCAAATGTATTTTCACGAACAGGCAGGATTAAATCAGTCACCTTGTACGAGGGAGTTGCCATCTTCTTATTTTCAACATCAAAATCCGGCTGATACTTGTCGATGTTGGTTTCAAATCCAAGAATAGTCGCCTGAGGTCGGACTCCGCGCATGCAAGCCATGAAGTCATCTTGTTCAAAGGGAGATCTGTCTTCCTTCACGGTAGGATATCCTCTGGCCACGTCCGCCGGGTCTAGATCTGGCACCCAAGCCTTGGAGCGGCTCAGGGCAGTCAAAGCTCTGGCTCTCACACAAGAGCTCTTCACTTCTTGAAACCTGGCGGGTAGGATTGATAGTTTCTTTAAGACGTCGCTGAGCCGTTTGGGTCCTTGATTGGCAGGAGAGATGGCGGCAAGTGCCCGTTGTGCGCCAATATACAATTGCTCCACTAAGGTATACACTGCCTTCAGTTTAATCACATGATCTTGGCTCGGATTCTTGCTTTGTGGGCCTGCACATATTTTATAAACAAAGTCAGCTAGCGGCTTATATTCCGGATCAGCAAAAAGTACACAAGATCAAAGACAGACGGCTTACCAAAGATGGCGGCCACCATTTGAGACACCCAGCCCTTTAAACTGTTCAGCTCTGTTGAAACCTCTTAAAGGGCTACTTCGGCCTTCTCGGCGCGTTGTGTCAGAAGCGTTTTTTCCTCTGCCCAGGTTTTCTTCTTGGCGGTGAAGCTGGTATTTAATTTTTCCGTCTCAGAGAGACTTACTTGAAATTTGGAGTTAGCAAACTTGATTTCTGCCTCCTGACCCGCCAGCCGGATCTTCGCATCAGTCAATTGCAAGCTCAGTTCAGATACGGCATTCTGCAAAAAACGTACCCAGATGAGTCAAGATTTCGCTTAAGGTTCAAAAGTCAAGATTCAAGTCTCAAGTATTTTACAAAACCACTTAACACTTGGGGGCTAATGTATGCCAAAACAATTTCTTATGACTCTAAAGACATACTTTAAGTCCCAAGTACTTTACAAAGTAACAACACTTGGCACTTGGGGGCTAATGTATGTTATTCAGCAAGTTTCTCAAGGTTAAGCCAGATTACGAAGTTCTTTGAATACGGTACAAGACAATTTAAAGTATCGGCTCATTTATGATCAAATGAACCGGCCCTTGGGGACTACATGTGAAGCTTTTGTTCTATTTTATTGAACTCAAGAAAAGTTTCAAAGGTAAAAGTCTTAGCCTATATTATAAAGTCTACAGATCATTCCGGTTCTCTCATAATCTGAAGACTTGGGGGCTGGTAGAATATAGATAAGCCAAAAGAACATACCTCGTATTTCAGCTGCAACTGTTTGACCATTTCGATCTCTGAGCCGCGACTGGAGTGCACATGGCTAAGATAGCCGGATAAAATATCGTTGGCATTCAGATGATCATAATGTGCAACATCAAAGCACACTTTCTGTCTCTCCAATGCCTCTTTTTTCGCCGTGTGGCGAGCCAACATGGTTGGATTCCCCGGCTCAACAAAGCGGCTCCCGGTGATCAAAACATCTTGCGCAGACGGTGACGGCGGGTTGGCCGAGCTCGATGGTCCAGTTGTGTAAGGGTTAATGATGGTATCATCAACCGACGGCTCAAGAGGATTTGCTTTTGCATTGACAGGCGGGTCTTCTGGAGTTTCAATTGATGGAGGAGAAGGTGGCCTCGCAGGTTCAGGTGCAAGGACTAGCGGGTCTTCCACCGGCTTAGTTACCTTGGCCTTCTTAGACTTAGCTTGACCACTAAGAGAAATATTATAGGACTGTCAGTATAAGGATACAGTTTGAAAAAACACGGAGGAAAGAGGATTTTTTCCTTACCCAGGGGCAGTCTTGAAGGCCAGAAACTGGGTCTGAGACGAGTCGCCAGAGGAGCGAGATACCTCCTACAAAGATAAGACAAAGTAAGTAATGCAAGGGAGGAGATCCATTAATAGAAAGTCAAAGATAAAGAAATAAACCTCGTTCTGGCGTTTTTGAGGATTTTGTTGAAGAACAACAGCCGGTTCGTCTTCGGTCCGGGCTTGATGGCGGCTCTCATGCTGCTGCTTTATCAAAAGAAAGTGAGGGTCCGGATAAGCTAAAGGGTGTGAAAACCTTACTTTCCGGGTTACGACTCGAAGTTTCTGTCTTGGCAAATGGGCTGAGTCGGAGGAAGTAGTTACCTCTTCTTCCACGGCCTGACTGGCCCTAGTGTCATCCTGGTAATGATCAGTGTTAATAAGATTATTAAAAAATTGTCCAAGGGAATCAAGGGCTACCTCCGACTCAGAAGTATCATCAAGCCTCATCAAATCTTCAGCAGTGCTCTTCTTCTTCTTTTTCGACCTCTGGGTCGTTTTCTTGGCGTTTATGGCGGCGGCTCTAGCTTTCTTGGCAGCTCCGTGGTCATATTTAGCTTTCCAGAAATCAGATTTGGCCTGCAGATAGGTAAAAACAAGATGAAAGGTCAGGTAATTGTTAAACAACACGGCTGGGAAAATACAAAGGAGAGAGATCAGAGTTTCCGTACTTCTGGCCCCGGGTTAAGCTTGCAGAAGGGGTTTAACCCGACGATACTACAGTCTTCATATTTTCCGTTCACCATAAGGGTTGACATTGAAACAATATCTTCTTCCGTTAGTTGAACGGAGTTGTGACAAAGAGAATCATCTAGGCCTCCACCATACTCGTACATCAATTTTGACCGACGGCTTAGAGGGATAACCCGCCATGAGATCCAGCAGCGGGTCAGATCAACTCCGGTTAAGCCGTTTCCTAATAAGGCATTAATCCTCTTTATTGATGGGATAAGCTTCTTGTGTTCGACAGCAGTAAGCTTGTCAGGGAGCGCGAACTTGGAGTCAAGACGTTCGGGGCGATAACCCGGCAGTGGCTTCTCGTTTGATGGTGAAATGTCTTGACAATAGAACCAAGTCTGATTCCAGTCTTTTCGATGACTTGGCAAGACTATGAGGGGGAAGACAGTGCCTTGCCGGCACTGAATTGAGATGCCTCCAAGCTCCAAGCTAAGGCCGTTGGTGCACTCGTTCTGCCGATTCAGATAAAAATATTCTCTAAACGGCTCCGCGCTCGGCTCTTCTTGAAGATACACCTCACAGAGCACTTGGAAGTTACAGATGTTAGAAATGGAATTGGGCCCGATATCTTGAGGGTGGAGTTTGAAAAAGTGGAGGACCTCTTTGAAGAACTTTGAGCCGGGCGGTGAGAAGCCACGGTTCATATGGTCAGTAAAAACAATCACTTCGCCATCTCTTGTATTAGGCCGTTCTTCGTCTGGTTCAGGGGCACGGTAAGACATGACGTCTTTTCCTGGCAAAAATCCTATGGAAAAGAACTCCTTCAAACGTTCCTCAGTTACGGTTGAGGGAACCCAGTTGCAGATGGTTGGCGCTTTGGACGGCATGATGTTCAAAAACGAACTAAAAAGAAAGGCAACATGCCGGTTCAATTCAATGGTGAAATTAACAGTTAAATGATGATAATACAGTGGAGTAATGGCGGCTTAGTTAAGGGCTAATGCCATATAAGGAAAAGTAAGCCGGCACAGTAAGCCGCCATGACTACAGATATTTGAGAAAGCAAATTCAGCTAAGTGTTGAGACAAACAAGTTTCCTAATTGCTTGGTATTATTCCAGATCAAATGGCTATTCAAAATGGGAAAAATTCTAGACCTAAAAAGTTTAGCGCAGATGAGTCTGTAAGTTCTAATGGGGTCTTTGAACCAGAGAAAGGGATCTATGGGTATCAAGAGTAGGCACAAAACCACTACCGCACAAGCATATATATCTTTTTGGATCAAGAAGAGGCCTGCGGTGGAAGAACTGCGATGAACTATGAAGAACACGCAGAAGCCTGGAAACCCTAATGCGGATCTGAGAAGCGAAAAGGAGAACACTTACAGCCACAGATCTTCTGCGGAGGTCGCCGCTGTTTCTCTGGACTGATTCGGGTTGATGCAGCAGCCAAGGTCGACGGAGATGGAGGTGAAGCGCGACGGCGGCGAGGCTCGAGCAGCAGAAGGGTTGCGAGAGGAAGAAACCGGAGAGAGAGAGAGAGAGAGAGAAGAATGAGGAAGGCTGAGGCGTGCCTATTTATAAGGAAAAAGGTGAACAGACGGGCACAAAAATTGAGGAAGAGCCGAATAATGGTTATCCAACTACACGGACGCCTCGATTCTCGGAAGGCATTAAAGATGAAGATCCGTTGGGAGATGACATCATAAAAGTTTTTTGTGTTTTCAAGAGATGACGTCATGGCAGGTTACAAAAAGCTTCTGTGAGGATAAGAAGATGGATTTTGTTTAAGTGTTGAAGATTGACAAAGAACAAAGTTCAAAGTCAACCTGCGGCCTAATGTTGGGGATATAGCTATCAGTTATGACCCGCCCAGGAGGGGCCGGGTCAGCCCCAATGGCGGGTTACAAAGGAAGCCCAGTAAACATTAAGATGATAGTTTATCAAATCTTATAGAAGGCCTAAAAGGCCTAGAGGCGGCTTAAGGCCCAATATTGTAAACCACCGTATGTAAGGAAAGACTTGTAAAGAAAGGCATGTAAAAGAAGTCACCAAGCCGGACACAATTTATGAGCCGGCCGGGACTCTGTAGGCCACCAGGCGTCAACCCGTGTATATAAGGGGACGACCCGGTGGCGGCTTAGGGCAAGAAACAAGAGATCGATAACCAAGCCGGCGAGTTAAGCCTCTTAGCGATCGAAACCCCAGCAATATCAACACAACTAGACATAGGCTTTTACCTTCATCGTAAGGGGCCAAACTAGTATAAGACTCTCGTGTCCTTTGTCCCGATCAACCCCTTTAAGCTTCCTAGTTGCGATGGCCCTACGACTAAGTCCTTTTGCTAGGACATCTGCCGTGACAATTCCACGAGAGAGGTGAAGGACCGCCGTGGCTCGTGTCGGTACCATCACCTGGAGAAGGAACGTGTGATGCTTGTCTGGAGGAACGTTGCACCAAAGATCATTGGCAATGTCTCGTTAGCATGACGACACTCAAATTTATGAGGACATAAACTTGAGCTGCCTGCAGATTTTGGGGTTAGCCCCACTTTTAACATTGCAGATTTGAAGCCTTATTTGGGTGAGGAAGATGAGCTTCCGTCGAGGACGACTTCATTTCAAGAAGGGGAGGATGATGAGGACATCAATACCATTGTTACACCCATAGCCCCTGCTACATATTGGACCAATCACTAGAGCTCGCGCACGCCAATTGAATTATCAGGTACTTTCGATTCTTGATAACGATTCTAATGTTCATGAGAATATGATGCTGCCTAAATTGGATACATTTGTTTTGCTTACAAATGAAGGGCCTAGCTTGGACAAGAAAGATGAACCTTGGAGCAAGTTCAAGCATGGAGATGATGGCATGCGCAAGGGGATTAAGAACGGAGTTACAAGTGATGATTTCAGAACTTTGAAGCCACCATAAGGGGTGCATGAAGCCTTGGACGAAATATACAAGATGCCACTTCATAAATTTCGTCCAGAGGCTATTCTAGGTGCAGCGTCACCTTATTATTGGGCCAGGCCCATGTATTTTCAAAATACTTAAGTATAGGCTGTTTTTAGAGTCCGTATGTGTGGGGAAACAAGAGTTAGGGTTAGTTTCGGACCCCTCCTCCAAGGGCCATGAAATTCCCCCCTCTTCCTCCATATATACATTCCTTAGGGCGTCGTCTAGACTTTGGGTTTTGTTTAGATTAAAAGTCTGCCATAGCTGCAACTTCGCGTACTTCGTTTGTGTCCAACGACCAGACCAAGACGTCACAGAACCCCACCTTCATTAATAAAGCTTTCCTCTTTTATTCGCAATATCCCGATTGCAATCTCAGTTTCTTGCTTGTTCTTCATTTGCTCGCAGGAAATAGACCCTCGTGGTCAGGTTGATCATGCTCCGGTGTGGTCAATAACCCTCGGAAGTTGGTTTAGCGATTACTAAGGCGCGACGTCTTCGCACGTTCGTAGTCGAATCATCAAAGTCGACTCCCACAAAACGATATCTATCTCATCGAAACATCGGGACACCTTCGCCTCTATCAAGTGGTATCAGATTTTCAGGTTGCTCGGTGAGATTTTATAGTTTTTCGTACTTTAGATCGAGTTTGTCCTTCATACCTACAGTCCACGAAAAAGCCACAAAAAATCGGGTTAGTTCATCATATCCGAACCAATCTGAGCCTTTGCATAATCTTTTTAGGATTTCGCATTGTTGAGTTTGCGGTTGCATCGTCGTGTCTAGTTGCTGGTCTTAGTGTCTAGTCCTTTAGAGTTTCGAGTTCTGTTCACAAGTAGTCACGCCGCCGCCGCATCATCATCATCACCGCTACCATATACCACCATCATTGTCACCGCTGCCATATACCACCATCGTCATCACCACTGCCATATACCACAATCGTCATCGCCGCTGCCATATACCACATATCTACTGCCATCACGATAATCCGAGTCCACCTCCATCATAGATTCGCCACCAGTCCGTGTTCCACCGCCCTACATATATTCGCCACCAGTCCGAGTTCCACCAGATTCATCTCCGCCACTAGTCCTAGTACGAGTCCAGGATTTGTTGCTTTGTTTTGGATTTCCAGATCACGCCATACTCCGAGTCGTGACAGAGTCGGACTCCCCAACTTCCATGCTACCTGCAGTCGTGACAGAGTCTGGAAAATTCTGGCTAGGCAGTTTTTAAGACCATTTGTAGACTTTTTCAAAAAAAATTGTTGCGGAGAAAAAAAGAGAGGAAAAAAGTGGGAAAAAATTCAGAGCGTGCTCCTCCCTTGTTTCCGTGCAGCGTCGTGATTTTGTTGGTGTTCTAGGCTCGTGTCTCTAGCACGGTCTAGCCTAGGACCAGCACAGTACCGTCGTTGAGCGTTTATTCAACTTTGCATCTCTGAATTGATTATTGCTGACCCTTTTTGCTACCATATTATAAGCCTTCCCAGCTCCACATACATCTACGTCGTGCGTTTGACTCTCCCTGGTAATCGCTCTATCCAGACTTTGAGAGTTTTGACTACGACGGTTGCTGATCACCGCCTGCTGCTGGGTAAGAACTGGTAAGAATTTGAGATTTTCTTGACTGATTTGTGACACCCACCACCACCTCTTGTTAGTAGTCTGTAGGATCATATTCTTGTGTGTTTCTATTGCTGCTAATCATGGCAGGATCACAAGCCAACGAGACTGACTGGGAGAACATGACGAATAAGGAGTTGCATGATAAATTTCAGCAAACGATCGGTGGACAGGTGCAAGATGTGCTAAATAGATTTGAAGAGGCCATGGAGAAGATAGATGGCATGGAGAAGACGTTTGAAACAAAGCTCGATAACAAGTTCAATGAATTGCTCACGCATCTTCCACCACCACCACCGGCTGCACCTAACACACCTCTACAACAACAACAACAACAACAACAACAACGACAACTACCTCCACGTCGCGAAACAGCCCTCCGCCGAGCGAGCTGTATCCCTCTTGCGCCTGGCCAAACTGTCGATGCTGATGTTGATACTTCTGTGGCTCCTGCTGCTGATGCAGAGGAGGATGATTTTGCGGGAGATTACGAGGATGAGGTTGATCAAAATTAGAACTACGTGCAACCACCAGCACCGCAATCACCAGGCCATCCACATGCAAATAATGGCAATGGTAGGGCTCCCCCTCAGGTATGAGATCATGACCATCTCTCTAAACTGAAGTAGAATATTCCACCATTTGAGGGTAGATATGTTCCTGAGATATATCTTACTTGGGAGTTAGAAACTGAACAACGATTTACATGTTTACAATATCTCGAGGAGAGACGTGTTCCTGCTGCTGTTTGTGCTTTCACTAGTTTTGCATGTGTTTGGTGGTCTGAGCATTGTAGATTATATCCTATTCCAGCTACTTGGGCTGCTTTGAAAACTGCTATGCGTACTCGTTGGGTTCCACCATATTATCAACGTGAATTACTTCAAAAATTGCAGCGTTTAAGACAAGGAAAAAATTATGTAGAAGAATATTATGAGGAATTACAAACTGGCATGATTAGATGTGGTATTGTTGAGGAGAATGAAGCTATGCTTGCACATTTTATGGGTGGATTAAATAGAGAGATTCAGACCATTCTAGAGTATAAGGAGTATACTAATGTCACTCATTTATTCCATCTTGCTTGTAAAGCTGAACGTGAAGTGTAGAATCGACAGACATTGGCACGAACTAATTTTTTTGCAGGTCGATCTTCATCATGGACACCACGTGCATCCTCCGATTCCACTGCATCAGCATCTCCATCAGGTGTCACCTCCAGCCGTGATACAAGAAACCAGGCACAACCACCACTATCTGCCAAGAGCACACCTGTTGGGCCTGCGCATAGCTCTTCTTCTTCCATGGCATCAACAGGGCACACAAGTGATATTATTTGTCGTCGTTGTAAGGGAAGAGGACATTTTGCGAGAGAATGCAAATCTCACCGTGTGATGATTGCTACTGAGGATAGTGGTTATGAGTCCGCTAGTGACTATGATGAGGAGACTTTGGCTCTTATTACACGTGAAGAACACGGTGGAGATGATTCTGATCATGAGACACAATACATGGATCCTGAAGATGCTGACATGTATGAATTTTTAGTTGTTCAACGTGTTTTGAGTGTGCAAGTCACACAAGCTGAGCAAAATCAGAGGCATAATTTGCTCCATACAAAGGGAGTTGTGAAGGAACGTTCTGTTCGCGTCATCATAGATGGAGGGAGCTGCAACAACTTGGCTAACATGGAGATGATGGAGAAGCTATCTCTCACCACAAGATCACATCCACATCCTTACTACCTCCAATGGTTCAACAACAGCGGCAAGGTTAAGGTAACACGTACTGTTCGTGTGCATTTTAGTATCTCTACATATGCTGATTATATTGATTGTGATGTGGTACCTATGCAAGCATGTTCCTTATTACTTGGTAGACCATGGCAATTCGATAAAAATTCTATACACCATGATAGAAACAATCAGTATACTCTTGTTCATAAGGATAAAAATATTATTTTGCTTCCTATGACTCCTGATTCCATTTTGAAAGATGATATTAATAGAGTTAATAAAGTAAAACAGGAGAAAAGTAAGAGTGAAAATCATATTGTGGTAAAAGAATTTGAGCAACAAATGAAGCCTAATAATAAACCATCTGGTGTTGTTTCTGAAATTAAATTGAAAAGTGCATGTTTACTTGCCACCAAATCTGATATTGATGATCTAGATTTTAGCAAATCTGTTTGCTATGCTTTTGTGTGCAAAGAGGCATTATTTTCATTCGAGGATGTGCCTTCCTCTTTGCCTCCTGCTGTCACTAACATTTTGCAGGAGTTCACTGACGTCTTTCCACAAGACGTGCCACCGGGATTACCACCTATTTGAGGGATTGAGCATCAAATTGATTTAATTCCCGGTGCATCATTACCCAACCGTGCACCATACCGTACCTATCCAGAGGAGACGAAGGAGATTATGCGTCAAGTACAAGAACTGCTCGACAAAGGTTATATACGCGAATCCATTTGTCCTTATGCTGTTTCTATCATTTTAGTGCCAAAAAAGGATGGTACGTCGCATATGTGCGTTGATTGTAGAGGCATTAATAATATTACTATTTGTTATCGTCATCCTATTCTAGGCTAGATGATATGCTTGATGAATTAAGTGGCTCTACAATATTCTCCAAAGTTGATTTGCATAATGGATACCATCAAATTCGTATGAAATTGGGAGATGAATGGAAAACAATATTTAAAACTAAGTTTGGATTATATGAGTGGTTAGTCATGCCTTTTGGATTAACTAATGCACCTAGTACTTTCATCTATATCTATCTATCTATCTATCTATACCTATACTAATTACAGACTCCTTGTAAAATCACACATTGAACGGTAATTAAGAGCCGTTTATCTGGTGGGACCGAATTATTACGGTGGAGATCGATTCATATAATCCTAGGGCAAAATTGACATGCCAGTCACAAAATTTTGCAAAATCATCCATCCGATCCCTGTGTTATGTATTCTACATAGTCATCGGATGAATCCCAGCCGGGCAAACTTTTACACACGCCTCCTCTTTTTTTATAATACAGAATACAAAAAAAATGTCTGCTCCATTGGCCCGTCTTCTCCTCCGCCTCCATTGTTTCTCCTCGGCTGCTCTCCATGCCCTAGGCGGCACTCCCATTCATGGCCGGCGACCCGTCTTCTCCTCTGCCTCCATTGTTCCTCCTCCGCTGCTCTCCATGCCCTAGGCGGCGCTCCCATTCATGGCCGACGAGCAGAAGCTTCAGCCTCCGTCGCGCCCCGAGGTACTCCGTCGCCGCGCGCCCAGCCGGCTCCCTTTTCCTCTTTGTTCTCCGCTGCAGGTCACCGGCCATCCGTGCTGCAACCCAATCTCTTCTCAATCCCGCCCCTGTCAAATCTTTAAATCTCCTCTTATTTCAACTTTTCATATCCAGGACCGTAGTGATGATCTCAGGTAAGCCATGTGTGTTTCTATTTTCCATTAGATTGATGTGCCTCTTTGATCTAGAAAAAGATGCCGGATCTGGGTGTTCTTTTGATCTGAAAAAGGTTGCATCACAATAGCATTAATAATTTGTGTTTTTGCGGGGATTAGTAATTTGTGTTTTAGGTCTCTATCTGAGCTTTTGATTTTTGTTGTAACATTAGTATTTTTTCTCACTATGTATATTTATCAAACTCGCATTGTTATTCTTGGAGTTCCATGTATACAGATCTCCTTCTTGTATTTCATTGCAATGTTATGATCAGTGATGCAAACCAATTTCTCCTCATCCAACCATTAGAATTCTTCTTATTTCAAGTTTTTAAATATAGATGGTTGATGCATCATATGAGGAGGTGTAGTACGCATGATGTTTTCAAGAAAGGAGGCCCCGGTTGGTACTTGAGGCCGTCAAGTTGAGGAATTACGTTGGACTGGTGGCACCACAACTTACAATCGAAGCCCTACTCGAATCCGTCTCCCGTTATTCCTGCCCCACTCCACTGGTAAATCACCCTGCATTGTTAAATCCCTACTCCTCCATCCGTTTAATTCATATAACCCATAACAAGTCGGCTTAATCCATCACATCTCATCAACAACAACAGGCCTTTTTTTCTATCTATCTTCATCACTTCTGTACGTCAGATTATACATTTGGGTGAGTGGGTGAGAACCAGCTAGAATGTGATCTCGCCTAAAGTGGCACCATGCAGCAAGTTTCTGTTAAACTACATCCACATCAACTGTCAACCAGCCAATTTACATTAACTGTTTACACAGGAAGCTTTACACATGTCTTCCCGTGCGACCATTTGTTAGACAACAAAAATAGTTGACGATTCCTATGGAATGAACTTCGACGTTGTATGTTATTTCTCCCGAGTAAACGCTAATTGTTAGATTATCGCATGGTAGTGGTATATATATATCTATTAATTCTCTCTTCTGGGATTACAAAAGGCTAAGTTGACATTTTAAGTTTTACAAACTTCCTAGATTTCTCAAAATGATTTCCAATAATGTGTATGATCTATCTTTGGCAGATCTGCAGTAAGATTTTCAAATTGTTGCCCATGCAAAATTAAGCTAGATGTATGGCGTACTTGAGTTATATAAATTCTATTTACAGCACATACACGTACTGTTTTTGAAAAGGGATCCAAATCTATGTTTTTATTATTATTAAACACCCATATGAAATTTCCCTGCAAATGTAACCATGGAATCCATATTTCCTAGGTTCGTTCGTGATAATATGCTATTTCTTTTGGAGTTCCAGTGTTTAGATTTTAGAGATGCTAACTTATACAAAAATATGTATCAGTGTGCCCTATTAGTGATTTGCATATTTAGAGCGGGGAGGTATATACATTGATAATGATCCGAATATTGTCAGCTAAATATGTTTTTACGAAACTAACAGATTTATGTGTTCCATTGTGCGCAGCACAATGTTTAGTGTACATGCGTGACACTATATCTACTTTTCCAAATAGTACTCTAGACTAGGAACTGTAAAAACAATATGTGAGAAAACTTAATCACTACCATACTATTTTTAAGTAGGTTGCAAATAGGATATATAGTCCTTATATGACTTTAACTACCTCCAATTCACGTCATTGATCACATTGTAACTGTTCCTGCTGCTGCAGGTTCGACTTCAATTTTTGCTTCTGTACGTATAGTGTTGGTTCGCTTCTCCATAGCTTTCTACCTCCCGGAATCCATCTTCCTATTGCCACATAATTACATCATTTGTTTTTGGGAAATCAATGTATAGATACATTGTTTCCCTCTGCAGTGCACATGCTCTTATATTTGTTTTTGGACTGATTCTTCGATTGATTTCATGCTATGATTGGATAACTAGATTATCTAATTTGAAATTCTCCAGTCTTTTGTATGTTCACTTGCATAGACGGCTTAATCAGTTAATCTAGAACCTAAACTGAAGACAAAATAGAGCACATATACTTGGTCATTTCTCCTAAGAAGATTAATCCACCTTGACTTTAACTTGACTTCCAAAGAAGTTCTGAATGATCAAGCATTTTTTTGGTTTTTAGTAAACTAAAATAATGTTGCACTCTGACAATAATATTCTGATTTTCTAAGTTAACAGAAATCTTTCAATTTCATACCAGTTTTTTTAATCGTGCATTTGAATGATGGCGATATTATCTATTCTCTGAATTCCGCTTGCATGTTTCGAGTTGAAACAGTAACTGAAATTGATAAGTATGCAACGATTTATGTCCTCCAGCATGAGTAAAATGTTGTGGGTTACCATTTCAGATAAGTAACCACTTTTATTTTCTTTGTCTATAATTGACATGTATACATGTTGTCGCTCTGCTTGAACCATCCATCTCCACATTACGCCCGAGACTTCCATCGCAATAATCTATATGTATCCAGGTAGTGTCCAATATGTATACACAAGCTCCTCTCACAGGCCGACTTTGCTGATTGTGACTGAGCGTGTGTGTGTGGCCGTGATGTAAGCTTTATCTTGGCCTGAGTATCAGTTCCCTTTTATGATACAATTTTTGGATGCTATTTTATTCTACATGTATAGGTTTCTACAGGTCCCATTGGCTGCTACCTTTTAGTGATACGACAGCTGAATGGCATGCTCACCAGTAGTTCTGTCAAAATGAAATCGACTGGACTGCATTTTTTATGTGTGTTACTAAGTACAAGCTGTGATTATTTTCTTTCTAGGGATAGAAAATTTCTAGGCATTAAGCTTTTTGAGACGTTAAGGTCTCTCATAATTAATTAGCCCTTGTAAGGTGTATACTGACAGTAAGCCCATTGCAGTAATTGGTTGGATAATTCTTTGATATGTTTTATTCAAATGTCTGCTTAAATTAGTGTCAGATTCCCCCTTCATCGATTACTTTTTTGGATATGAATTATTACCATAAGAAGTGCTCCCTCTGTAAAGAAATATAACAGTGTTTAGATTACTACTTTAGTTATCTAAACGCTCTTATATTTCTTTATGGAGGGAGTATATTGGTTCTTCAGTGTTTCATTCTGACAGTACACAAATTATATTGTTTTACGTTGGTCATTTCTCACTCTGCAGTCTGTATCTTTTGCTTCATAATTCATCTGTACACAAGATTGATGCCCAGAAGTTTCAGCCTTCCGTGCTAAATGCCATTCTTTTTTGACTTGATAAACACCAGGTAACATGGAGTCTTCTCATTTGTAATGGCATAGATATAGGAACGAGCAATTCAACTTTTCTTTAAGAAAGCGACACACAAAAGAGAACTAGATATTGTTGTTGAGAGCTAGCTCTGGTCACATGATCATCTATGTATATAGTTTTCAACAAAAGAGAACTGGATTATTGTTACTGAGGGCTAGCTCTGGCCGCATGGTCATCCATGTATATAGTTTTCAACAATAAATGTGTCCTGATTGGTACAGCATAATTTGCAATCTTAGTTTCTTCTGATCTCATAATTTGAAGATGAACTGGAGAGGGGAATGTGTACTATGTTTGGAATCCGTCACACTAAATGTGTATTTGTGGTATTGATGTACAGTTATTAAGAAAGTTACATTTTCCAGCTATTGTTCTACTGAGAGGATGCATGGCTGAAAATTGCTCTAGCTGGAGTTTTATGTCTTTGTGAATGAAGACTAGAGGCGCTGACTTGTAGCCACTCGAACACTGCCATTGGGGAAAATCTATATTGCTTATTGATCCAGTCTAGCTATTGCTAGAATACCAATTTTCGTACACTGCATAATACCCATTACTAATTGAATGTTGATTCTGACAACCTTAATACATCCACGATGGTGGAGGCACTTCAAAAAAGGTAAGCTGGAGAAATATAACAGAATCACACGACGATCCCCTTAGCTAATATCATATGGGTTCGATCGAGGTTGTCCGTCAACAGTGCATTGGTAAAAGTAAGCTGAAGGACTCGGACAGATTAATGAACTGCGCATGTTGAGTTTGAAAAAAAAGTGTACATATATGTTTTCTATTACAGATCATCTGACTATGTTTTGTATTAAGATTAAATCAAAATGCTACAGCAAGATACATTTAGTTACTATAGTTTTATTTTATTTTACTAGCACTCTCTTCTCCGTAAAAAATAATAATTATGGAACGCATTGATAAGCTATCAAAAAGAGATGATACATTTCCTTATCATTTTGCTCGATTGCTCGATGTTCATTATATAACAAAAAGTTCCAAAAAATATGTGTCTAAAATGCAGAATGAAGTATTGGTTAGTAATTAATTTCAGAACACAAATAAGCATGGAAATTAAGAAGCGCCCAGTTTTCTTGCCCTCACCTACTAATATAATATTTGTTCCCGTATGCATATGTATCTCACTTTTCCAATTATATGACATGGTCGTCTGAATTTTAATGCACCCTTGAAGTTGTGCTTCGTAACTAAATGTTTAAATTTCAGTACAACTAGGGTTTTCTTGGTGTGGTTGCATTCATGTAAACAAAAAATTCATTGTGTGCAGGTAATATCCTTCAAATATCACTTACAATATATGTTTTCAGTCTGTTTTGCTTCAAGTGAAGTACCTGTTTTCTCTCACTCTTTCATGGTACAACAATTAGCAACATCAATCTACACAATAAATAGAGCAGGTAAAAAACAACAAATAGAGGATGAAATCATGCAAATAAATAAGTATCATTATATCCATACATGGATAAATGTCTTTTCATCAACTGTGCTTGGCCTCTAAATTGACATGTGTGTGTGTGTGTGTGTGTGAGGCTTGGTATTAATTGAAACAAGTAGCAATCTAGTGCCAATTGTGTACATGTGTGTTTGTTTTGAAACGTTACTTGCATTTTCTTAAAACATCATTCTGATGATTGTCAATACTGTTGGACTAGCATGCGAAGTTGTCAAATGAATTCCTACAAAATGGTGTGTGGTTGGCTTTTTGAGCACATTAGTAAATGAATTGGGCCTTCCACGTGTAGGTTAAATATCACCTGGTAAGTATGAAAATCGGTGAATGATTCATCCATTAGTATAATACACTTGGTTATTGATTCAAATACAAATTTCCCGACTGTAGTTCTTTCATAAGAAACTTTCTATCAATTTTGGCTTGAAAGATATTTTATTCAAGAACGACAGTTTCATGATGCTTGCCCGTGCAACTGCACGGGTTGACGATTAGTGAGATTAATGAACGAAGTTTTACGTGCTTTCATTGGATGATTTGTGGTAGTTTACTTTGATGACATATTGATTTATAGCAAATCTTTGAAGGAACATTTGAAACATTTACGTGTTGTTTTTATTGCTTTACGTGATGCATGTTTGTTTGGTAACCTTGGGAAGTGCACCTTTTGCACCGACCTAGTATATTTTCTTGGCTATGTTGTTACTTCACAGGGAATTGAAGTTGATAAAGCCAAGATTGAAGCTATTGAGAGTTGGCCGCAACCCAAGACGGTCACACAAGTGAGGAGTTTCCTTGGCCTTGCTGGTTTCTATAGGCGTTTTGTGAGAGATTTCAGTACCATTGCTGCACCTCTCAACGAGCTTACAAAGAAGTATGCACCTTTTGTTTGGGGTACTGCACAGGAAGAAGCCTTCACGGTATTGAAACATAAGTTGACACATGCTCCTTTACTTCAACTTCCTGATTTTAATAAGACTTTTGAGATGTGATGCTAGTGGAATTGGATTAGGAGGTGTGTTATTACAAGATGGCAAACCTGTCGCATACTTTTCTGAAAAATTGAGTGGGCCTAGTCTGAACTATTGTACTTATGATAAAGAATTATATGCTCTTGTTCAGACCTTAGAAACATGGCAACATTATTTATGGCCCAAGGAATTTGTTATACATTCTGATCATGAATCTTTGAAACACATTAAAAATCAAGCAAAACTAAACCGTAGACATGCTAAATGGGTTGAATTCATTGAGACTTTCACTTATGTCATTAAACACAAGAAGGTAAATAAAATATTATTGCTGATGCATTGTCTCGTCGTTATACTATGCTTTCACAACTTGACTTTAAAATATTTGGTTTGGAGACCATTAAAGATCAATATGTGCATGATGCTGAATAAGATGTATTGCAGAATTGTAAGGAACGGAGAACTTGGAACAAGTTTGTTCTTAACGATGGATTTGTGTTTCGTGCTAACAAGCTATGCATTCCAGCTAGCTCCGTTCGTCTTTTGTTGTTATAGGAGGCGCATGGAGGAGGATTAATGGGACACTTTGGCGTCAAGAAGACGGAGGATATACTTGCTACACATTTCTTTTGGCCAAAGATGAGACAGGATGTTGAGCGTTTTGTTGCTCGCTGCACTACATGTCAAAAAGCTAAGTCACGACTCAATCCTCATGGTTTATATATGCCTTTGCCTGTACCTAGTGTTCGTTGGGAGGATATATCTATGGACTTTGTTTTAGGTTTACCTCGAACAAAGAAGGGGAAGGATAGCATATTTGTTGTCGTGGATAGATTTTCGAAAATGGCACACTTTATACAATGTCATAAAAGTGATGATGCTGTTAATGTTGCTGATTTGTTCTTCCGTGAAATTATTCGCTTGCATGGTGTGCCAAATACTATTGTTTCAGATCATGATACTAAATTTCTAGCCACTTTTGGAGATGTTTATGGGCTAAGTTGGGGACTGAACTGCTTTTTAGTACTACTTGTCACCCCCAAACTGATGGACAAACTGAATTAGTCAATAGAATATTGTCTACTATGCTTAGGGCTGTTTTGAAGAATAATAAGAAAATGTGGGAAGAATGCTTGCCTCATATTGAATTTGCTTATAATCGTTCATTGCATTCTACTACTAAGACGTGCCCTTTTGAAATTGTGTATGGTTTCCTACCTCGTGCACCTATTGATTTGTTGCCTCTTCCATCTTCGGAGAAGATTAATTTTAATGCTAAAGAACGTGTTGAATTGATTTTAAAAATTCATGAGTTAACTAAGGAAAACATTGAGCGTATGAATGCTAAATATAAACTTGCTGGAGATAAGGGTAGAAAACATATTGTGTTTGCACCTGGAGATCTTGTTTGGTTACATTTGCGTAAGGATAGATTTCCTAATTTGCGCAAATCAAATCTAATGCCACGTGCTGATGGTCCTTTTAAGGTGTTAGAGAAAATAAATGATAATGCATATAAACTTGAGCTGCCTGTAAATTTTGGGGTTAATCCCACTTTTAACATTGCAGATTTGAAGCCTTATTTGGGTGAGGAAGATGAGCTTCCGTCGAGGACGACTTCATTTCAAGAAGGGGAGGATGATGAGGACATCAATACCATTGTTACACCCACAACCCCTGCTGCTATACGTATTGGACCAATCACTAGAGTTCGCGCACGCCAATTGAATTATCAGGTACTTTCGTTTCTTGGTAACGATTCTAATGTTCATGAGAATATGATGCTGCATAAATTGGATACATTTGTTTTGCTTACAAATGAAGGGCCTAGCTTGGACAAGAAAGATGAACCTTGGAGCAAGTTCAAGCATGGAGATGATAGCATGCGCAAGGGGATCAAGAATGGAGTTACAAGTGATGATTTCAGGACTTTGAAGCCACTGTAAGGGGTGCATGAAGCCTTGGATGAAATATACAAGATGCCACTTCATAAATTTCTTCCAGAGGCTATTCTAGGTGTTGCATCACCTTATTATTGGGCTAGGCCCATGTATTTTCGAAATAGTTAAGTATAGGCTGTTTTTAGAGTCCATATGTGTGGGGAAACAAGAGTTACGGTTGGTTTCGGACCCCTCCTCCAAGGGCCACGAAATTCCCCCCTCTTCCTCCATATATACAGCCCTTAGGGCATCGTTAGACTTTGGATTTTGTTTAGATTAAAAGTTTGCCATAGCTGTAACTTCGCGTACTTCGTTTGTGTCCAACGACCAGACCAAGACGTCACAGAACCCCACCTTCATTAATAAAGCTTTCCTCTTTTATTCGCAATATCCAGATTGCAATCTCAGTTTCTTGCTTGTTCTTCGTTTGCTCGCAGGAAATAGACCCTCGTGGTCAGGTTGATCGTGCTCCGGCGTGGTCAATAACCTCGGAAGTTGGTTTAGCAATTACTAAGGCGCGACGTCTTCGCACGTTCGTAGTTGGATCGTCAAAGTCGACTCCCACAGAAAACGATATCTATCTCATCGAAACATCGGGACACCTTCGCCTCTATCACAAATGTTAATACTAGTAACCAATGAGCATTCAAATTAAACGCACCGTGGTCCCCGGAGCAATCTCTGGCATCGGCGGAGGGGTCTGGCCGGCCTTCTGGCACACAGACTGCACATTTTGTTTTCACGGGTTAGTCATACTACTTAGTAATGAAACAAACATTACGTGCATGATTTTGCTAATATGCAGAAGAAACTTACCATGAGGAGCTCGTACATGGCATGGTTCTGCATGTCACTCCGTGCCCTCTCCTCCTCCATCAACTTTGCCGTCTTCTCCTCCAACTCCAGCTCCCTCTCCGCCAGAAGCGTCTGGGTTCTATCTCTCTCAGTATGAAGAGCAGCCTGCAACACCACTCCTCGTTAGCATTGTAATCATCAATGGCTGCACACACAATGTAATGCTTGAAAGAAATTGGAGTCCGTATAACTAACCTGGAAGGCGAGCTTGATTGGCCGTGGACGAGGCCTTATCTCAGGATCTGAGCTCGTTTGGCGCACCTTGATCTCTGGGAGAGTGCAAGTACAACGGATAAGTCCATCTCCAATGGCTATCGAGCCATGGGATCTCCTGCCACTAGATATCATCACTAGCTCCGGATCAAACGGCTCGCTCGGCTTAAAGTCCTCCCCTTTCCTCGCCTTCCCCTCATCTCTGTACTTCACGCGCTTGTTGTGGGAGGAGATGTTGGTGAAGTTCTCTGGATGATCTAGGTCAGATGTAGAGAATGCCTTGGCCTTCTTGAACGGGGCAGTATGGGCCATGGCACAAAGGTCGAACATGTCTGGCACCGGTGTCATATTGTATCCTGCCTAAAAGAGAGGAACATAGTATTAGTAATTAAAGGGCTCTAGCTAGCATGACATAATGAATTGCATGAATCATGAAGCAAACCACATACCCAGTTCCGCCCGTATTGATATAAGTTGGCGTTGCCTTGATGGTGTGGCACACCTCTCATTTGGGCACGCTTGTCCTTGGCACCTTTGTGGATGGCCAGCCATGCGTCTGAGCACCACTCATCCACCAACGCCTCCCAATAATCCATCTTATCAGCACACCATCTTGGGGGCACCTAAGTCAGTAAAGAGAAACTTGAGCGCTACGCCTACGAATCAAATGAACGAAACTAAGAACAAGGCCTTAAGAATATAGAAAATTACCTTCATGTACTCCTCCTTCTGCAAAAACTTTCCGCGACCCTTCTTCTTGGGCTTATGAACACCACGCAAGGCAAAGTAGTCTCGAACAGCCTGCACCCGAGCCTTGTGGCGTAAGTTTTGTAGTAGGTGCCTGCACTCGGCATTGATAACCCGTTCACAGGCCTCCTCGTATCCCTCCTCACACCCGTAGAAGGTCTGCAATCAAACGAGACAACATTGATTGGTACAATAACTAAGCTTATTCGAAGATTTTTAATTGTGTAAATGAGAAATTACCCAAAACATTCTGATCACCATGTTGGCCCTCATGTGGCACAAGACACCGTTGATGATCTCCGCCGGCGGGGCCGGGGCAGCCAAGTACTGCTCCCTGGTCAATCCTAGCTGTGGAATCTGACCCTCACCGGGCAACGTGACCCACCCCGGGAAGTTTTGCCGTCAAATCACACCAAGGACTTGGTTGGGCCTGCGGACATCCTGAGCGTGGTCCCAACCCCTGTGATATGACCTTCAGCTCGGGGACGTCCTTGTCTTAAGCTACGACACTAGTCGGTCAGCACTCGGACCGGAAGATCCTCGACCATGGACCCCTAGACCCTCGACCCCTCGCCCCCTCGGTGGTCCTGTCGAACAACACTGTGAGCATCGTGCGGCTGTTATCGTATCTTAAGATGCGGACGTGCCCGATGCACCCCTAACCTCGACCGGGTTCCATCGGCGCCGACGCCCCTAACCTCGACCCTGTTCCGTCGGCGCCGACGCACCCCTAACCTCGATCCTCGACCAAGTTCCATCGGCGCCGATGCACCCCTAACCTCGACCCGGTTCCGTCAGCGCCGAGGCACCCCTAACCTCGACCCGGTTCCGCTTGCGCCGACGCACCCCTAACCTCGATCCGGTTCTGCTGGCGCCGACGCACCCCTAATGTTGACCCGGTTCCACCGGCGCCGACGCACCCCTAACCTCGATCCGGTTTCGTCGGTGCTGACGCGCCTCCTCTTCTTCTTTTTCCTCCTTTTGTTTTCTTCTGCTTCTTCTTCTTCTTCCTCTTGTTCTACTTCTTATTTTCTTTTTTTCATCTTTCTTATTTCTTCTTAACTAAACCTAAATTAAACTAAATATAAACCTAAACCTAAAAAAAGAAAACTAAACCTAAACCAAACTAAATCTAAACTAAACTTAAACTAAACTAAACCTGAACTAAACTAAAAAAACCTAAACTAAACCAAAACTAAATCTAAACTATAAACTATACTGAAAAAAATGAGGAGCAGGGGTCTCACCGGAGTGGGGGTGGAGGAGGCCGACGCCGGTGGCTTGGGTGGCGGGACGTCGGGGGCGTCTGGGGGGCGGGTGTCGGTGTCAAAACCGGCCGATCTCCGATAGGGGGTCCCGAACTGTGCGTCTGAGGATCGAAGGTAACAGGAATCGGGGGACATGATGTTTACCCAGGTTTGGGCCCTCTTGATGGAGGTAATACCCTACTTCCTGCTTGATTGACTTTGATGAGTATAGGGGTTACAAGAGTTGATCTACCTCGAGATCGTAATGGCTAAACCCTAGATGTCTAGCATGTATGATTATGATTGCCTCTACGGACTAAACCCTCCGGTTTATATAGACACCGGAGGGGCCTAGGTTTGTACAGAGTCGGTTTACAAAGAAAGGAAACTTCATATCCGAACGTCAAAGCTTGACATCCACGCAAAGGAGAGTCCCATCCGGACACGGGGGAAGGCCTTCTATCTTGTATCTTCACGGCCCATCAGTCCGGCCCATGTCACATAGCCCGGACGCCCGAGGACCCCCTAATCCAGGACTCCCTCAGTAGCCCCTGAACCAGGCTTCAATGACGATGTGTCTGGCGCACAGATTGTCTTTGGCATTGCAAGGCAGGTTCCTCTTCCGAATACTCCAAAGCAGCTGAACAAAAGAACTATATCTGGCTCCATACAATAATTACAACCCCTAACCACAAGGGTGAAATACTTAAGCAAAATAAGTCATGTCTACTGACAGCTTTTTCGGCGAGACGTTATGTTCGGGCCTTATTATTATTTCGAACCATTTTTTGGCCTCCCGCTTCGTGTTTCGAGGCTCGGTCTTAATAGGCATGTCTTGTCAAAGCAGAGATCGTGTCCCCTTATTGCGGGATTCCCATCAATATGGGTTTGGATAATTCAACTGTGCCGTTTGCATGACCCCTTGGGAATAGGCGAGTTTTAAGGTTCGTGAGGGGCGCTTTATATTCATTGCCTTTATAAGAGGATAATGATCCATCTTTTTACCCCACGCCTTCTTCTTCCTCAGCCCATCCGCCCTCGAGCTCCAACGCCCAAGTTTCAATCTTTTCTGTCCCCATCAAACACTCCAGCCATGTCCGGATCTGGTGCGCAGGGCAAGTGGATGGCCTCCTCCGTCACAGAGGGGAACATTAAGGAACTTCGGGAAGCAGGGTACTTGGCCGCAAACATCACGCATCGGCTTCCTGCTGAAAAGCAGATTATCCCTACTTCGGAGCCCAATGAGAGGGTTGTCGTCATTCTGGGAACGGGGGTCCCCAGACTTGCCTGTCTGCGGCCCGCGGCGTGGCTCCTCCAGCGGCCCTGTATGGTCCATCTTCACCAACAAACACCCAAGACCCTCGCGAGGTGGACGACGCAAGACCTCCTCAGGGGCAGCCTCACCAGTCTGGCTCGTGAGGGGCGGAGAGATCAAGGCAAGGCAAACCTCGCGAGGTTCCAATAATGTAAGCCATGACGACCAAGACCAGGCGGGCGCCAGCAAGTGTAGTGTCCTCGCTTCCTCTTTGGTGCTAAGGAGGCAAGCGCAGGCGAGGAGTTCCAAGGCATCAGGCAAAGGTTTCCATATCGGTGCAATAAGACCAAGACCAGCAGAACGACAGGACGGAGGTCACCGTGGAGCCCAAGACGGCGTCACCACCAGAGCCTTTGGCAGGCGAAGACTACTCTTGTCAGGATAACTTTTACTAGTTGTCTCCCTTCGAATTTGGCCGTTGTGGGATCCCTACCCGCTCAATATTTGGGAATAGGACCAAGGCCACTATAAATAGGACTAGCCACCATAGCAAGAGAGGGCGGTCGAGAGAGGATCTGGATAATCCTCAAACACACAAGCTCACCAAGCACAAGAACACCTCTCCTCAGGAGGCTGTTCTTCCCTTGTAACTGTTCATCCACAACCCAAGAGGCAATCCACCACACCACACTGGAGTAGGGTATTACACCACAACGGTGGCCCAAACCAGTATAAATTTTGTGTCTCGTGTTCTTTGGTTCCGTCGAAGCTAGGCCGTGAGATCGTTGAGTGTGCGAGCTAGAGAGGGGGGAGATCTTCATGCGCACCCCAGTGTTCAAACCTCAAGGGTTTTGCCGGAACCCGAAATCCGATATTTGGCGTGCCAGGTAGGGGTGCGCGGAAGCCTTCTTCTTCGTCCATCCACGCTTCGCCACTCCACCAACCTCATGGCCGACGCTCGCCGGGCTCGCCCGGAGCGCCGGGCCGCTCTCGCCGCCCGCGTCGCTCAGACGGCCCCAGTAGGCGGGCCTCCCCGCCATTCTCCGTCACCCGCCGCCAACACCGTCACCGGTCCGGCGGCAAACGAGCAGCAAGCCTCTTCGCTGCATCCCTCCGTGCGCCGAGACGGCCACACCGCCACCCCATGGCTGACTACGGACGACTCGTCATCTCACGCTCGCCGTGCGCCCACGGATGCGCAGGCCGCGCTGCTCAAGGCGCCCGAGCTCCTGCGTGGTCGATGACCTCTACGAGGACTGGCTGGACCGCATCGCCGAGCTCGTCAGCGCCGTGTGAGGCTCTCCTGCTTCGTCACTCTCGCTGCCTTGCTCGCCCCCAGCTACGGGCGATGTGGCTCACGGAGCGCCTCCGCCTCCTCCGCAACAAGATGGCACCCTTGCGCCGAGGCGTGCGGCTCAGGGAGTACCTCAGCCTCCCCCGCGTCAAGACGGCGTCCTCACTCCAAGATGCGTGGCCCAGCGGCGCGACCCACAGCGCCATGTGCCCGCGCACGAAGAAATAAGCTGCCAAGAGATTCCCCGTCCACAAGGAAACGCTCCACCACTCTCAGCTCCGCTGTGCCAGGATTGCTTGCTGCGACAGGGCCATGCGCCGCGTGCCGTGGAAGCGCAGGGGCACCACGACCAAGCTCTGCCTCCACGACGGGCCCAGTGGCCACGGCGGGCTGTCGCGCCTTCGCTCCTAAGTTGCACAGAGTGTCTGGCCAGGCAAGTTCAAGCCAGATCTGCCTCCTCTCTACGACGGCACTGTCGGCGTTCTGGGAACGGGGGTCCCCAGACTTGCCTGCCTGCGGCCTGCGGCGTGGCTCAAAGGGGGGCCCAGCACAGCCCATCTTCACCAACACAAACCCAAGACCCTTGCGAGGGGCCAAGCCTCGCGGGGCGGACGACGCGGAGCTTCCTCAGGCACGGCCTCATCAGGCTGGCTCGCGAGGAGGCGGAGAGGTCAAGGCAGGGTACCTCACGAGGTGCCCGTGACGCAAGCCATGACGACCAAGGGTGCCAGGCGGGTGCTAGCCCGCGCAGTGTCCTCCTTTCCCCTTTGGTGCAAAGGGGGAAAGCGCAGCCGCGGAGTACCGAGGCATCAGGCAAAGGCTACCATTTCGGTGCAACAAGACCAAGACCAGGAGGACTGCAAGATGGAGGTCATTGTGGAGCCCAAGATGGCGTCACCACCAGAGCTTTGTGCAGGCGAAGACTACTTTTGTCAGGATAAATGGTACTAGCTATCCCCTTTCAAATTAGCCCGCCATTGTTGGCTCCCTTCCCGCTCGATATTTGGGAAGAGGACCAGGGCCTCTATAAATAGGACTAGCCACCATAGTAGGAAGGGGATCGAAATCCGAGAGAGAGGTTGAGGGGCATCAACGGTCGAGAAGAGAGAGAGAGAGAGAGAGAGAGAGAGAGAAGGGTGACTGAACTCCTCCCAGTAGTTCATCGCCCCAGCCAAGAACAGACCCTCGCGAGGCTGTTCTTCCTTGTATTGTTCATCATCATCAGCCCGAGAGGCAATCCACCACACCACACACTGGAGTAGGGTATTACACCACAATGGTGGCCCGAACCAGTATAAACCCTGTGTCTCTTGTGTTGTTCTTTTCATAGCTTAGATCTTAGCGAGGCGGAGGGGTGCAGGTAGGTAGGAGGCAAAATCTCCGCGCGCACCCCAGTGTTCGAACCTCAAGGGTCTGCCGGAACCCAAAATCCAACATTTGGCGCGCCAGGTAGGGGTGCGCCGGAATTCGTCTTCCACCACCCCGTTCTCCTCCGACCATCGCGCCCATGTCTGACGCTCGTCGGGCCCGCGCCGAGCGCCGGGCCGCTCTCGCTTCCCGCGTCGCCCAGACGGCCCCTGTCAGCGGGCGTCCTCGCCGTTCCCCATCACCTGCCGTCAACGCCGCCACCGGCCCAGCGGGGGACGAGCAACAAGCATCATCTCAGCATCCGTCCTTGCGGCAAGACGGCCGCACCGCAACTCCCTCGCTCACCCCAGCTGGTTCTTCGTCCCGCGCGCTCCGCGTGCCCATGGAGGCTCGAGCTGCGCTCATCGCGACAAACGAGCTCCTGCGCTACCGTCCCGTCGACGACGTCTACGAAGAATGGCTCGACCGCATCACCGAGCTCGTCCGCGCCGCAGGGGGCTCTCCTGCGCCGTCCGTTCCGCTGCACCGCCCCCCGCCCCGCGCGGGCGACGAAGCTCCGGCGGCGCCCCGGCCGCCTCCTCCTCAGGAAGGCGCCATGGCTCCAAGGCGCGTGGCCCCTGGGCGGAACCCGCTCCGTCAGGTGCCAGCACGGCAAGAGCAGAGCTGCCAAGAAGTCCCTCGCCCGCAAGAAGCTGCCCGGGCGCTCCCTGCTCCAGCACGTCGCGACCATGCTCTTGCTCCCGCGCGTCAAGACCCCGGCTGCTCCCAGCTGCAGCGCGTGGGGACGTGCAAGACCAAGCTCTCCGTCACCCAAGGCCTCCCGTGGCCACAGCAGGCTGCCGTGCCTTCACCAACGAGCTACGCAGCGTCGCGTGGCCCGGCAAGTTCAAGCCAGACCTGCCTCCTCGTTACGACGGCACGGCTGACCCTGCGGAGTTCCTCCAGCTCTACGAGCTGGGCATCGAAGCTGCCAACGGAGACGAGAAGGTCATGGCGAACTGGTTCCCCATGGCGCTCAAGGACAGGGCCCGCACCTGGCTCCTGAACCTGGCTCCAGGCACGATCTCCTCCTGGGACGAGATGCGCACCTGCTTCATCGCTAACTTCCAAGGTACTCGCGACCGGCCACCCGCCGTGAGCGACATGCGCCGCATCAAGCAACAACCCGGGGGGACCCTGCAGAAGTACATCCAACGCTTCAACAACGCACGCCTCAAGATTCCCAAGGTGACCGAGGAGGCCATCATCTCAGCCTTCTCCGAGGGCGTGCGCGATGTCAAGATGAAGGAGGAGCTGGCGATGCATGAAGACCTGTGCACTTCCTTGGAGCTGTTCAACTTGGCAACCAAGTGTGCCAGGGCTGAGGAAGGGCGTCTCTCCCTCCTTGAGCTGCCTGCCGCAGACCCAGAAGAGAAGAAGCCCAAGGCCAAGGATGTGAAGCGCAAGGGGGCTGCCGTGCTCGCGGCAGAACCAGACACCAAGCGGGGCAGAGATCAGCCCGAACCTTCCAAGGGCAGCCGGTACTGTGTGTACCACGACCTCCACACCCACAACACCAACGAATGTCAAGAGCTCCGAGCCGTGCGAGAAGGAAGGATCGGCCGTCGCCCCGACCGCGGTGATCGGGGCTACGGTCGAGGAGGAGGAAGGAACGCAGGACGCTGGGAAGACCATGGCCCGCGCCAAGGGTGGGGCGATCAACCTCGCGAGGATCGCTGGCAAGACCCGCCTCGCGAGGGAGACTGGAGGGATCAGCCTCGCGAGGATCACCCGCAAGGCAACGCAGGCCTCCCTCCGCTGCTGCCGCAGCCAAGGAGAAACAAGGACCGCCACCAGGACGAGGGGGCTGGGGGCTTCCAGGAGCCGCGCGCGATCGCCTGCATCCTGGGCGGGGCTCAAGTCCCAGCCTCTCAACGCATCTTCAAGCAGTTCGCCCGCGAAGTGAATGCAGTCCTTCCCAGGCTCGAAGCCACGCGCCCTCTCAGGTGGTCGGCGTGCACCATCACGTTCAGCTCAGCAGATCAGCTCAAGTGTGCGGCTACAGCCGGAGTCCTGCCGATGCTTTGTTCCCCAATCATCAGCAACATGGTGGTCACCAGGACCCTCATCGATGGCGGGGCAGGGCTCAATGTCCTGTCCGTGGAAACATTCAACAATCTCCAAGTGCCCTACAGCCAGCTTCAGCCAACCAAGCTTTCTCCAGAATCACCGACGGCTCCACGGTCCCGATTGGGCAGGTCCTCCTCCCTGTCACCTTCGGGGCACGCGACAACTACCGCACCGAGCTCATCGACTTCGACGTCGCTCACATTCGCCTGCCGTACAACGCCATCCTTGGGTACCCAACACTGGCCAAGTTCATGGCCGTAACTCACCATGGCTACAACGTCCTCAAGATGCCAGAAAGTGGCGGAGTCATCACGGTGCCCTGTGAAGAGAAGGACGCGGTGTGTTCCCTGAAATGAGCCTTTCAGGCCGCGTCACTGGAAGACCCGGACCGCGGAAGCAGGAGGCTTCCCGAGACCGCCCCCAAGAAGAAGACATCGTCCGGCCCGACCCCTCAGGAGGCAGGCCCCTCTGGGCCCGTGCCTGCCCAGGGGGAACCTCCTTCCATCGCATAGGAAAGCGCGCCCGGCGCCCTCCTCAGGCAGGGCTCGGGGGCTCTCCCCTGGAGGGCCACCGACCTAGCTAGGGTCACGAGGGAGGCGCTTGGGCACCACATGGAGGCGTGTTTTGAAGCACGTTTCCCTCAAGAAGGAGCAAGGCAAGGAGAGCCAGACCCTTAGGAGTTCGTCAGCAAGGCCATTCAGGAGCTACAGGAGTCAAGAGTCATGAAAGGCGGCCGCCGCCTACCAGCAGTGGCTCCCCATCCAGGCGAGGATGGTGGGCTGCGCGTCTGCATCGACATACCAGGGCTCAACCGAGTCGCCTCTCTGGAGCACCTCTGGCCCTCACGAGTGGGGCGCTGCGGAGGTCCACCCCACAGCTACGTTCGCATGCCTTACGGCTTGCTGAACGCGGCTGCCATGTACCAGCGCCTCATGAGGGGCATCACGGAGGCACAAGAGGCCAGGCGTTCCGCAGCCCTGGCGGAGATGGATATGGTCCGCGAGGAGCCGCCAGCGCCTCCGGAGCCTCCCGAGGCCCCTGGGCCTGGGGGCTCGTGAGGATCGGCTTCCGCAGCCCACCGAGTCTGCTACACCAACACTCCTTCGTCCTCAACGTCATCAGGTGACATCTTTCAAGTTTCATTTCCAGCTGGGAGCGCCCCCCCAGGGCTGCATTATTCCCAGGCCGCGTGGGTCCGTCCCTGCGGCGTGTATCCCTTTTATTTCATGTTGTTAGCTTACCTTGTTGGGGGCGCCCCTCGGGCTGTGTGATCCCCAAGTCGCTCGGGCCAGGCCCAGCGGCATGTATCCCATTTGCGTTTATTTCTGGTTATGCGTTAGACCCACCATGCTTGATTATTTGATGCCGGTCCACGGCACCTCTTCTTCTCCATGCCGACCACTTGCACGTTAAAGGGGGGGTACCTGAGCATCGCGACTCAGGGCTCTTACTGGCTCTCCAGCCCTCACCCTCTGGCCTTGTCCACGGCATCACGACCTGGCATACCAGCGACGGCTGAGACCAGCTCGAGGGCCGGGACCCGAGGACGTAGAGTGCCGACATCTAACCAAATTTGCAGGGACACATCACAAGATAAGGCCCAGTGTCAGGCATAACCCGCTTAGAGGTAGGGCCCCGTGAGTCCCGCGCTGGCTCACGGGTGCCCAGATACACCTCGCCAGGCCCTATCGTGCCAGCCACGTGTCAGGGCGGGGCTGTACACGCCCCGGGGGCTCCTCCCGGAGGGGGCCCCCTCCCACGTACCAGTGGAAGCACCATGCTCCGCGCTGGCTGACGACACTGCCGAGGAGCGGCTATGCCCGTACACATACGGAAGCGCTATGCTCCGCGCTGGTGATAAACAACTGAGGGTGGCCCCCAGGCCGCATCAACCTCAGGGAGCCCAGAGCTCAGTGTCTAGCCTCATCGTAACGCCTCCCCTCGGGTGTGCCGCGTGAGGGGGCTGGGCACGGGGGCTGCGCCTGCGTCACACCCAGACGCACGCCGCCCAGCCAGGTCCCCCCGGGCCTGGTTCGTCGCGCGTCTCTCCCCGAGCGGCGCCAAGGTACGAAGGCCGTTTGAGCGTCAAGGGGGACTCCTGAGCATCGCGACTCAGGGGCCTAACTGGTCACGTAGCCCCTCACTCCTTAGTTCTGAAAGGCTAACGGCGGTTGAGGTATGCACGCGGCCGGGCTCTGCAGACGTAGAACGGTAGATCCACCCACATCACACCTCCCTACTTGCTGTTCGTGCACCAAGGGGGACTCCTGAGCATCGCGACTCAGGAGCCTAACTTGTCACGTGGCCCCTCACTCCTTGGCCCCGTCCTAGTTTCCGGTCGGGACCAACGCTGGGTGAGGCATGCGCGGGGCCGGGCTCTGCCAGCATAGAACATAAGCAAGTAGGAAGGAAAAGCGCAAATTTCAAGGAATTCAAAAGCAAATATTACAGTCCACACTGTTATCTCAATGCCAAACGCAAGTTTAAATGCCTCCCTGAGGCATGATACATGTGCAGGAATTAAAGGCAGGACAGGAGCCACAACGGAGTCACTTGTCGGCGGCGGAGCAACGCGGAGTGGGTTCGCCTCATGGAGCAGTGGGGTCGGCAGCGCCTTGCTTCGGCTTGGTGCTGAAGGCCCGGAACTTCCCCAGCAGAGCCTCCGCGCGACCCTTCACGGCCTCGGCAGCGGGAGCGGCACGCTCGCCGCTTACTGGCTCCAGCAGGCTGTCGAGGTCGACGCCGGGATCGCGAAGGTAGATGTGGGTGAGGACCCGCGTCAGTGCTGCAGAAGACAGGACACGCGCCTCGGCCTTGGCCGTGGGGCCAAGGCCAAGGGCGACATCTTCAAGAGCGCAAACCAGGAAGGGAAGCAGCTTGGCGGGGCCGTCCTCGGTGCCAGCCAGCGGGATCTCCAGGCCACTGTCGTAAAGCGTCCTCAGTGAGGAGCGAGCCTTCGCCTCCATCTCCGTGAAGGCCACGTGGTCCTCGGCAAGAACTAGGGCCTTGTCGTCCAGCTCGGCCTTCCTCGCCCCCAACCCCTGCTCCAGCACGCCTAGGCGGTCGTGGCGTTTCCTGACCTTGACCTCCCTCTCCTTGACGACCGCCTCGCGAGCCTTCACGCCTTCTTCCTGCTCTTGGCGAAGGCGGACCTCTTTCGCGAGCTGGTCCCGCAGGCCTTGCAGCTCGTCCTCCAGCGCCTTGCAGCGACCACGGACGTCGACCACCTCCCCCAGGGCTGCGTCACGAGCAGCCTTCGCCTCGAGGACGGCCCGCTTCTCCTCATCGCAAGCCGTCGAGGCTTGGGCCAGTGCCGCCCGAATCGAAGCGTCGGAGCGAACCCATCCTGCAGCTAGCTCCAAGCGCCCGGCCACCAAGCGAGGGTCGGCGCCAAGAAGATCCTGCCGCAGTCAGTCCAGCTCGGCAACAGCACGATCCAGAACGGCAGAAGGAGTCGGAGAGACAGCAACCGGGGAAAGCAAAAAGCAAAGCCTAGGCGGATGCCGCTCCTTTATCAACTCGCGCAGTTGCTAAGGCGCCCACGTCCAATCAACCGCCACGCGGCGCCCAAGGCCGCAGGCTGTTAGGGCCCACGGCGCTTCGCTCTTGCCCTTCCGCCTCCCTGCACGGCCAAGTCCGGGCGCGCCTTGGGCCCGGGGGCTACTGTCGGCGTTCTGGGAATGGGGGTCCCCAGACTTGCCTGCCTGCGGCCTGTGGCGTGGCTCAAAGGGGGGCCTAGCACGGCCCATCTTCACCAACACAAACCCAAGACCCTCGCGAGGGGCCAAGCCTCGCGGGGCGGATGACGCGGAGCTTCCTCAGGCACGGCCTCATCAGGCTGGCTCGCGAGGAGGCGGAGAGGTCAAGGTGGGGTACCTCACGAGGTGCCCGTGACGCAAGCCATGACGACCAGGGGCGCCAGCCCGTGCAGTGTCCTCCTTTCCCCTTTGGTGCAAAGGGGGCAAGCGCAGCCGCGGAGTACCGAGGCATCAGGCAAAGGTTGCCATTTCGGTGCAACAAGACCAAGACCAGGAGGACTGCAAGATGGAGGTCATCGTGGAGCCCAAGACGGCGTCACCACCAGAGCTTTGTGTAGGCGAAGACTACTTTTGTCAGGATAACTGGTACTAGCTGTCCCCTTTCAAATTAGCCCGCCATTGTTGGCTCCCTTCCCGCTCGATATTTGGGAAGAGGACCAGGGCCTCTATAAATAGGACTAGCCACCATAGTAGGAAGGGGATCGAAATCCGAGAGAGAGGTTGAGGGGCATCAACGATCGAGAAGAGAGAGAGAGAGAGAGAGAGAGAGAGAGAGAGAGAAGGGTGACTGAACTCCTCCCAGCAGTTCATCGCCCCAGCCAAGAACAAACCCTCGCGAGGCTGTTCTTCCTTGTATTGTTCATCATCATCAGCCCGAGAGGCAATCCACCACACCACACACTGGAGTAGGGTATTACACCACAACGGTGGCCCAAACCAGTATAAACCCTGTGTCTCTTGTGTTGTTCTTTTCATAGCTTAGATCTTAGCGAGGCGGAGGGGTGTAGGTAGGTAGGAGGCGAAATCTCCGCGCGCACCCCAGTGTTCGAACCTCAAGGGTCTGCCAGAACCCGAAATCCGACAGGCACCCCCGACCCTGCGGAGTTTCTGCAGCTCTAGGAGCTGAGCATCGAAGCGGCTAACGGCGACGAGAAGGTCATGGCGAACTGGTTTCCCATGGCTCTTAAGGACGGTGCCCGCTCATGGCTCCTGAACCTGCCCCCAGGCTCGATTTCCTCCTAGGACGAGATGCGCGACCGCTTCATCACCAACTTCCAGGGCTCTCGCGACCGCCCCCGATCGTGGGTGACCTACGCCGCATCAAGCAACAACCAAGAGAAACCCTGCAGAAATACATCCAACGCTTCAATAGCGCGCGAATCAAGATCCCCAAGGTAACGAACGAGGCTATCATCTCGGCGTTCTTCGATGACGTCCGTGGCGTCAAGATGAAGGAGGAGCTCGCCATCCATGAAGAGTTGTGCACGACCTTGGAGCTGTTCAACATCGCGACCAAGTGTGCAAGAGCTGAGGAGGGGCGCCTCTCCCTCCTCGAGCTCCCTGCTGCGGACCCAGAGGAGAAGAAGGCCAAGGTCAAGGACATGAAGCGCAAGGGAGTGGCCGTGCTTGCGGCAGTACTAGACACCAAGCGCAGCCGAGATCGTCCCAAGTCGTCCAAGGGCAGCCGCACGTTCTGCGCCTTCCACAACATGCGCATGCACAACACTAATGACTGTCAAGAGCTCAGGGCCATTCAAGATGGATGCTTCGGTTGACGCCCCGAGCGCAACGACCGGGGCTACAGCCGAGGAGCTGGACGTGGTGGAGGACGTTGGGACGACCGTGGGCCTCGCCAGGAGTGGCGCGACCAACCTCGCGAGGATCGTTGGCAGGATCAGCCTCGTGAGGGCGCCTGGAGGGACCAGCCTCGTGAGGACCGTCCTCAGGGCAACCCTGGTCTCCCTCCGCTGCCGCCGCCAAGAAGGAACAACGACCATCAACAGGATGAGGGGGCTGGGGGCTTCCAAGAGCCGCGGGCTATCGCCTGTATCCTGGGCGGAGCTAGCCTCTCAGCGAGTCTTCAAGCAGTTTGATCGCGAGGTGAACACAGTCCTCCCCAAGCTCGAAGCCACGCGCCCGCTCGGATGGTCCAAGTACGCCATCACCTTTAGCTCGGCAGACCAGCTCAAGTGCGCGGCAATGGCCGGCGTTCTCCCGATGCTCTGTTCACCCGTCATCAGCAATGCCCAAGTCACCAAGACCCTCATCGACGGCAGCGCAGGGCTCAATGTCCTGTCCGTCGGGACTTTCGACAACCTTCAAGTGCCATATGATCAGCTCCAGCCTACTAAGCCTTTCTGAGGAGTGACTGACGGCTGTACCACCCCAACAGGGCAAGCTCGTCTCCCTGTCACCTTCGGTCAGCGCGACAACTACCACACCGAGCTTATCGTCTTGACGTCGCCCACATCCATCTGCCGTACAATGGTATCCTCGGGTACCTAGCACTGGCCAAATTCATGGCAGTCGCCCACCATAGCTACAACGTCCTCAAGATGCCTGAAAGCGGCGGAATCATCACCATCCCCTGCGAAGAAAGAGACGTGGTGTGCTCCCTCGAGTGTGCCTTCCAAGCTGCATCACTCGAAGACCCCGACAGCAGCGCAGCGCGGTACCCTCCTGAGGCCAACCCCAAGAAGAAGAAGCAGCTGCTCTACACTGGACCCCAAGGGAGCGGCACCTCCAAAGGCATCACTTCAGGATCTACGTCCGCGCCTGGGGCGCCTCCCTCCCTCGCATAGGGAGGCGCGCCCGGTGCCGTCCTCGGGCAGGGCTTGAGGGCTCTCTTCTTGAGGGCCTCAGACCTGGCCAGCATGACGAGGGAGGCACTCGGGCACCACGTGGAGGCGTGCTTCGTGGCACGCTTCCCTCAGGAGGGCGCCAGGCGAAGAGCGCCTGGCGCTCAGGAGTTCATCAACGAGGCATCTCAGGAGCTTCAGGAAGCAAGAGCAATACGCGGCGACCACCGCCCACCTAGCATTGCTCCCCACCCAGGCGAGGGTGGTGAGCTGCGCGTCCGCATCGACATCCCAGGGCTCAACCGGGCCGCATCTCAGGAGCGCTTCTGGCCTTCGCGTGTTGGATGCTACGAGGGTCCACCTCACAGCTACATTCGCATGCCGTTCGGCCTGCCGAGCGTGGCTGCTGCCTTCCAGCGCAACCTGCGGAGCGTCATGGCGGGTCAGGAGGACATGCATCACGCAGTCCTGGCGGAGATGGAGACGGTCCTCCGGAGGCTGCCCGAGCCTCTAGGGCCTCCCGAGGCTTAGGGCCTGGACGGCTCATGAGGGGCGACTTCTTCGCTACGCGTCTTCAGCTACCCCAACACCCCTTCAGCAACCAAATCAGGTGACATCTTTCCAAGTTCATTTAGCTTGGAGCGCCCCTTGGGCTGCATCATTCCTAGGCCGCGTGGGTCTATCCCTGCGGCATGTATCTGCTTGCATCTTCAGTTCACTCTGCTGGGAGTGCCCCTCGGGCAGCATCATCCCCAGGCCTCTCGAGTTCAACCCAGTGGCATGCATCGTTCCTGCGTTTACCTGAGCCAGTTTGCTTCTCATGCATAATCTACCTATGGCTATCACATGCTTGATTGTCACCCCACCAAGGGAGCCGCATGCCGATTGTCTTTCTTCAGGATCCTTCGCATAAGAAGGCTAGGCACGGCGTCTATGCTTGGGCCCGTCCCTGCAGCGTTGATAAATCCAACAGCTGAGCTCTGTCTCGCGGGCCGGCCTTGTTCACGTCACCTCTTAGGGTCGTTGGTGCTTGGCCTTCTCGTATGATAGCCTCAAGAAATCCACTCGGCGCAGGTTGTCTAACCATCTCACAGGAACGCCAAAGCCATCAAGAACCAAGACCAGGCACAACCCGCCAAGAGGTAGGGCCTCGCGAGTCCCGCACTGGCTCACGAGCGTCCAAATACACCTCGCCTAACCCTACCGTGTAGGCCACGTGCCAGGGCGGGGTTGTACACGCCCCGGGGGCTCTCCGCAGTAGGGAGCCCCCTCCCACAAGCCAGCGACGGACGGGTGATCACCGCGGCGATCTGTTCCCCTCCTCGCGCTGACCTGCAAGAACTCCCTGAGGACTACAGCAGGCGGTACCGCGGACTCTCTCTCTTCCAAATATAAATAAAGAATGAGTTCATTATAGTACCTTGAAGTGGTATTTTGTTTTCTTTCGCTAACGGAGCTCACGAGATTTTCTACTTTAAGTTTTGTGTTGTGAAGTTTTCAAGTTTTGGGTAAATATTTGATGGATTATGGAACAAGGAGTGGCAAGAACCTAAGCTTGGGGATGCCCATGGCACCCCCAAGATAATCTAAGGACACCTAAAAGCCAAAGCTTGGGGATGCACCGGAAGGCATCCCCTCTTTCGTCTACTTCTATCGGTAACTTTACTTGGAGCTATATTTTTATTCGCCACATGATACGTGTTTTGCTTGGAGCGTCTTGTATGATTTGAGTCTTTATTTTTTAGTTTACCACAATCATCCTTGCTGTACACACCTTTTGAGAGAGCCATACATGATTTGGAATTTGTTAGAATACTCTATGTGCTTCGCTTATATCTTTTGAGTTATATAGTTTTGCTCTAGTACTTCACTTATATCTTTTAGAGCATGGTGGTGGATTTGTTTTATAGAAACTATTGATCTCTCATGCTTCACTTAGATTATTTCGAGAGTCTTAATAGCATGATAATTTTCTTAAAATCCTAATATGCTGGGAGTTCAAGATTAGTAAAATTTTCTTAAGAGTGTTTTGAATACTAAGAGAAGTTTGATGATTGATGATTGTTTTGAGATATGGAGGTAATAATATCAAAGTCGTGCTAGTTGAGTAGTCGTGAAATTGAGAAATACTTGTGTTGAAGTTTGCAAGTCCCGTAGCATGCACGTATGGTAAACGTTATGCAACAAATTTGAAACATGAGGTGTTATTTGATTGTCCTCCTTATGAGTGGCGGTCGGGGACGAGCGATGGTCTTTTCCTACCAATCTATCCCTCTAGGAGCATGCGCGTAGTACCGAGGTTTTTGATGACTTGTAGATTTTTGCAATAAGTATGTGAGTTCTTTATGACTAATGTTGAGTCCATGGATTATACGCACTCTCACCCTTCCATCCTTGCTAGCCTCTTCGGTACCGTGCATTGCCCTTTCTCACATTGAGAGTTGGCGCAAACTTCACCGGTGCATCCAAACCCTGTGATATGATACACTCTTTCACACATAAACCTCCTTATATCTTCCTCAAAACAGCCACCATACCTACCTATTATGGCATTTCCATAGCCATTCCGAGATATATTGCCATGCAACTTTCCATCATTCCGTTCATCATGACACATTCATTATTGTCATATTGCTTAGCATGATCATGTAGTTGACATAGTATTTGTGGCAAAGCCGCCGTTCATAATTATTTCATACATGTCGCTCTTGATCCATTGCATATCCCGGTACATCGCCGGAGGCATTCATATAGAGTCATCTTTTATTCTAGTATCGACTTGTAATCATTGAGTTGTAAATAAATAGAAGTGTGATGATCATCATTTTCTAGAGCATTGTCCCAAGTAAGGAATTATAAAAAAAAGAAAGGCCATAGAAAAGAGAAGGCCCAAAAAATGAGAGAAAAAGAGAGAAGGGACAATGTTACTATCATTTTCCACACTTGTGCTTCAAAGTAGCACCATAATCTTCATGATAGAGAGTCTCTTGTTTTGTCACTTTCATATACTAGTGGGAATTTTTCATTATAGAACTTGGGTTGTATATTCCAACAATGGGCCTCCTCAAGTGCCCTAGGTCTTCATGAGCAAGCAAGTTGGATGCACACCCACTAGTTTCTTTTGTTGAGCTTTCATACATTTATAGCTCTAGTGCATCTGTTGCATGGCAATCCCTACTCCTTGCATTAACATCAATCGGTGGGCATCTCCATAGCCCATTGATTAGCCTTGTTGATGTGAGACTTTCTCCTTTTTTGTCTTCTCCACATAACCCCCCTCATTATATTCTATTCCACCCATAGTGCTATGTCCATGGCTCGCGCTCATATATTGCGTGAAAGTTTATAGGTTTGAGATTACTAAAGTATGAAACAATTGCTTGGCTTGTCATCGGGGTTGTGCATGATGAGAGCATTCTTGTGTGACGAAAATAAAACATGACTAAACCATATGATTTTGTAGGGATGAACTTTCTTTGGCCATGTTATTTTGAGAAGACATAATTGCTTAGTTAGTATGCTTGAAGTATTATTATTTTTATGTCAATATGAACTTTTGTCTTGAATCTTTCGGATCTGAATATTCATACCACAATTAAGAAGAATTACATTAAAAATTATGCCAAGTAGCACTCCGCATCAAAAATTCTTTTTTTATCATTTACCTACTCGAGGACGAGCAGGAATTAAGATTGGGGATGCTTGATACGTCTCCAACGTATCTATAACTTTTTATTGCTCCATGCTATATTATCTATTGTTTTGGACATTATTGGGCTTTATTATCCACTTTTATATTATTTTTGGGACTAACCTATTAACCGGAGGCCCAGCCGAGAATTGATGTTTTTTTGCCTGTTTTAGGGTTTCGAAGAAAATGAATATCAAACGGAGTCCAAACGGAATGAAACCTTTGGGAACGTGATTTTCTCAACGAACAAGACCCGGGAGACTTGGACCCTACGTCAAGAAAGAAAAGAGGAGGCCACTAGGTAGGGGGCGCGACTGCCTACCCTAAGCGCGCCCTCCACCCTTGTGGCCCCCCTGTTGCTCCACTGACGTACTCCTTCCTCCTATATATATCCACGTACCCCCAAACGATTAGATACGGAGCCAAAACCCTAATTCCACCGCCGTAACTTTCTGTATCCACGAGATCCCATCTTGGGGCCTGTTCCGGAGTTCCGCTGGAAGGGGCATCGATCACGGAGGGCTTCTACATCAACACCATAGCCTCTCCGATGAAGTGTGAGTAGTTTACCTCAGACCTACGGGTCCATAGTTAGTAGCTAGATGGCTTCTTCTCTCTTTTTGGATCTCAATACAATGTTCTCCCCCTCTCTTGTGGAGATCTATTCAATGTAATCTTCTTTTTGCGGTGTGTTTGTTGAGACCGATGAATTGTTGGTTTATGATCAATTCTATCTATGAACAATAGTTGAATCTTCTCTGAATTCTTTTATGTATGATTGGTTATCTTTGCAAGTCTCTTCGAATTATAAGTTTGGTTTGGCCTACTAGATTGATCTTTCTAGCAATGGGAGAAGTGCTTAGCTTTGGGTTCAATCTTGCGGTGTCCTTTCCCAGTGACAGTAGAGGCAGCAAGGCACGTATTGTATTGTTGCCATCGAGGATAACAAGATGGGGTTTTCTTCATATTGCATGAGTCTATCCCTCTACATCATGTCATCTTGCTTAAGGCATTACTCTGTTTTTAACTTAATACTCTAGATGCATGCTGGATAGCGGTCGATGAGTGGAGTAATAGTAGTAGATGCAGGCAGGAGTCGGTCTACTTGTCTCGGACGTGATGCCTATATACATGATCATACCTAGATATTCTCATAACTATGCTCAATTCTGTCAATTGCTCAACAGTAATTTATTCACCCACGGTAGAATACTTATGCTCTAGAGAGAAGCCACTAGTGAAACCTATGGCCCCCGGGTCTATCTTTATCATATTGATCTCCTACTGCTTAGTTATTTCCTTTGCTATTTACTTTGCCTTTATTTTACTTTGCATCTTTTATCATAAAAATACCAAAAATATTATCTTATCATATCTATCAGATCTCACTCTCGTAAGTGTCCTTATAGGGATTGACAACCCCTATTTGCGTTGGTTGTGAGGATTTATTTGTTTTGTGCAGGTACGAGGGACTCGCGCGTAGCCTCCTACTGGATTGATACCTTGGTTCTCAAAAACCGAGGGAAATACTTATGGTACTTTGCTACATCATCCCTTCCTCTTCGGGGAAAACCAACGCAGTGCTCAAGAGGTAGCATGAACTTGCGTGAGGATTCCGTAGCATGGACCCCTGGGGCGACGGCACGCATCTCCGCGGAACGGCGGCCACAGCCCTGGCGCGGGCGGTGGCGCTCATCGCTCCTCCCTCCAGAATCATCGGCGTGAGCATAGAAGGGCAACAGGTACCCAGGAGGCGGCCTTTCGTGCCACGGACGCGACACCACCGGCCTCACGACCATCTCACGATGATGGGGCCTCCTCTTCTTCGGCGGGAGCAGCTCGGGCTTGTTAAGGGGAGCCTTGCCCTTTTCCGCGGCCGAGAACCTCCGAATCGGCGCCATGACTACACCAGCAAGGAGTGGAGCAAGGAAGGAGAAGAAGCAGGAGAGGCAGAGGAGAGACGGGTGATGGGGGCTCTGCCCCCACCTCCCATTTATAACCAAGGGGAGGCCAACCGCCAGCTTCCATGATCTAAGGTAATAATGATATTTTTCCTGCATGCAGCGAGGACCCCTCTAGTCGGGCAGTTGCCGAGGCTGCACGGGGAAGCGGAGAAGCCCATGTCCAATCAGTCGCCACGCATCAACCAAGGCCGCCGGCTATTGGGGCCCGCGGCGCTCCACACTTGCCCTTTGGTTTCACCTCGAAGCCAAACCCGAGCGCGCCTTGGGCCCAGGGGCTACTATCGGCGTTCTAGGAATGGGGGTCCCCAGACTTGCCTGCCTGCGGCCCGCAGCGTGGCTCCTCCAGCTGCCCCGTACGATCTATCTTCACCAGCAAACACCCAAGACCCTCGCGAGGAGCCAAGCTTCGCGAGGCAGACGATGCAAGACCTCCTCACCAGGCTAGCTCACGAGGGGCGGAGAAATCAAGGCAAGGCGAACCTCGTGAGGTTCCAAAAACATAATCCATGACGACCAAGACCAGGCAGGCACCAGCAAGCACAGTGTCCTCGCTTCCTCTTTGGTGCTAAGGAGGCAAGCGCATGCGAGGAGTTCCAAGGCATCAGGCAAAGGTTTCCATATCGGTGCAACAAGACAAAGACCAGCAGAACGGCAGGACGGAGGTCACCGTGGAGCCCAAGACGGCGTCACCACCAGAGCCTTTGGCAGGCGAAGACTACTTTTGTTAGGATAACTTGTACTAGTTGTCTTCCTTCGAATTTGGCCGTTGTGGGATCCCTTCCCGCTCAATATTTGGGAAGAGGACCAAGGCCACTATAAATAGGACTAGCCACCATAGCAAGAGAGGACGGTCGAGAGAGGATCCGGATCATCCTCAAACACACAAGCTCACCAAGCACAAGAACACCTCTCCTCAGGAGGCTGTTCTTCCCTTGTAACTGTTCATCCACAGCCCAAGAGGCAATCCACCACACCACACTGGAGTAGGGTATTACACCACAATGGTGGCCCGAACCAGTATAATTTTGTGTCTCGTGTTCTTTGGGTCCATCGAAGATAGGCCGTGAGATCGTTGAGTGTGCGAGCTAGAGAGGGGGGAGATCTTCGTGCGCATCCCAGTGTTCGAACCTCAAGGGTTTTGCCTGAACCCGAAATCCGACAAGGGTGGTGTTCATCCCCCACTTTCTCCGTGGACTAGAGTTCCCTCTCCACCCTTTCGTCCGCAGGCTCATGTTCTATTATGGGCTAGATATCCATGATCTAGCCCCAAATTCCTTCCTCCATATCTCAGTGTTCATCGTCGTCTGTGAGGCATTCCTCCGCATGCCCCCCATTTCGGCATGTGGCTCAAGGTCTTCAACATAAAGCCTAAAGTGGTCGACGGTCAACATGCAGAGTGCGGCGGTGCCATGGTGAGCAAGCTCCCCAACGTCATTTGGCCCAAGGGGGCCTTCGTGGAGACCGTGAAGGGATGGCAATAGGAGTGGTTGTATATCACGGAACCTCGCGATGCCACATGGGCCGCCACCCCTGAGTTCAAATCCGGGCCTCCAATGCGGCTTACATCGTGGATTAAAAAGGGCCTGGACTGGGCATTATCCGATGAGGTGATGACACTGCAAAAGCGTGTCAAGATTATGATAGAGAAGAACACCAGTCTTGCCGATGTGATCCAAGTGATGCTTTTTCGTCGGATTCTCCCCTACCAGCGCCGGACTCTCCATATGTGGGAGTTTAATCCGGCCAGCCCTCGGACCCTGCAGCAATTCTTCGGCACGACGCACGAAGAGGTATGGAAGCTGCTTTTCAAGGCCTAGAAGTCATGGCCAGAAACGACCGAAGACCTCGGCCTCGACTACGTTCATCCGGCCACTCTAGTAAGTTTTCTGATAACCTTAATTTGCAAATCCAAGGAGTATGATGAGCTTTCCATTCTTCCCTCAGGGCTGGACAAAAAAGGCGGAGCGGATTCGATGCCCTGCTCCGCTACCCAAAGACCCCGCCATCCCTCTGTTAACGAAGATGCTGGTCCTGGCGCCGTACCAGGCGCCGAAGAAGAAGGGAAGGGAGGCCAAAAGTGGCATCCGCCGTAAAGGTACTTCGGACGCTGTGTCTGGAGATACCAAAGCTCTCTCCTCCCACGAGGGAGACGAAGACGAAGAGGAGGAGGAGGAAGAGAGCAATTCTCCCCTTAAGGGGGGAAAGAACAAAAGGGCGGCTTCCGTGGACCTGGAGGCAGAAGCGTCCAAGAAGGGGAAGATCTCCCTCTCGAGTGATTCGGAATCGGATGCCGAAGACATCCCCGAGTGGCACCCAGGCCGAAGCCCCTGGTTGATTCGTAAGTATTCAAAGATACTACATATATCTGGCCTTTTACAAATTGTTGGAGAACATATCATTTATGCATTTCAGTCCGGCCTGTGATCTCCCCCAACTGTCATCGTCTTCGGGGAACTCTTTGGCGCCGGAGATGATGGAAGGCGAAACGCGTCTGCGAGCCTCTCCGCCACCTGCCACGGATGACACTGAGGTGTTGTCCCAAAGGACCTCTCCGGGCCAGGGAGAGGTGCAGAAGGCCGCTGAAATGGCGCCAAAGGGTAATGCCTAAGCTGCCGAAAACATTGGGGGCACAACCCCCGTGGCGACTGACGATGGGGGCCTGGACTAGTCTGGCCCCCAATCGAATACAACTTCGGAGACCCACACGACTCCGGAACCGAGCGAGCAACCTCCTTTAAGGGAGGGGGAGTGCCGACTCCAGCGGTGACCTCATCAATCCGGAGGCGCCGGGCACATTGAGGGAAGCACTTCAACGTGCTTCCGTCGTGGAGGAGCACCGTACCCTGATGGGTACGGTGGTTGAGAAGGTTCAGTCCGCCAAAAGCGGGCCGAACGAAGCTTTCACTAGCATGTTAACAGGCTTTGAGGTATGTGATATAATTTTCTTAGCCGCTTGTCATATTGGAAAAATATTCCCGTATATAGATAGTAGCCCCTGAGACTTTGTTCGGCTCTTCGGGAAAAGGGGCCGGACAGAGGATCAAATATTCACCGGAGATAACAGACTTATCTATTTTGATAAACAGGCTTCACTTTTAGTGGCTTCAGCCAAGGATGCTGAAGTTTCCGAACTCCAGCGAAAACTGAAGCTGGCTGACAATGAGATCCACCATATTAACAAGCGGTTCGATGAGGCCTAAGGTATGCTTTTAAAAGACCCCTTACAAGCTTGAATTGTAATGCAAACTCAGAGTTTAAGCTCATGTGCTACTTTGGGTATGATTGTAGGTAGTGCTGCCAAGGTCGAGACCCTCAAGAGTGCTCTTGTCGAAGCCAAGGAGGAGGCGAGGGCGAGCAAAGCGGCCGCAGACAAAGCGGATGCGGATTTAAAGGCCGAACAGGACAGGCGCCGCTAGTATGAGGAGAGGGTGACCGAGGTGGAGCAAGCGCTCCAGGATACCGCCAACAAGTGTGAGTCCTTAAAGGAGAGTAATAAAGCCCAAGTGGCCGAACTCTCCAAGGCTCTTCAAGAGGCAAAGGAGGCGTGGACCGAGTCCCGTGCGAAGCGTGAGGAGATCGAGCAGGCCAAACAGATAGCGGCTGGCGAGCCCTTTCTTTTACAGAGTAAATTCGACAATCAGAAGTATGCCTTGCTCACTCAACTGTGGAGTGCTCCAGACACCTTTGCGGATCTCCCGAAGAGCGCCACCGACGCCGAGCAGTACTTCGAGGCCCAGGAGGGATATGCGACAGAGAAGCTCTTCTAGTCACAATTCATGACGCAGGAGCGCCCAACGTTGTTGAATGAACAGATGACACAGTGGGCCGAGCTGCATAGGATGTCCGGATTGGCCATGAGGGACATCATAGTCCGGCTGTGGCCAGCCGAACCTATTCCGAGCAGCTACTTCGGCATGGTGCAGTGACTCGTCGTTGTGCTACCCCAAATTGACGCGGTCAAGCGGTCGGTATGTATAGAAGGTGCGGGGATGGCCTTCGCTCGTGTCAAGATGCACTGGGCGAAAATGAAGGCCGCTGTCATGGCAGTTGAGGGTCCGCCCGGAGGCAAGGACCACCGCAAGCCGGAGCACTATTTTGAGGACGTCTTAGAGGGTGCCCGTTTGATAGAGGGCCAATGCTCGAAGGATATTATGCTCGGGTGAATGTACCTGAGCTGCCCAGACATTGTATTATAAACGAAGGCTTTTGCAATATATCTATGCTTTCATCCAAACTAATTTCCTCCTGTGCGGCCGTATGTTATTATTCCAAAAGTTTGCCAGTCGTCGGCTTTAGCCCCCACGTAGATACTACGGGGGTGTTCGGAGTAACGTGTAATCACTCTTGACCCAACGTCTCAGTCCGTAAAGGAGGTGATTTACGTAGCGAACCACGCAATCAGACTATGCGGCTTTAGTACTTTCACTTAGCCATAGGAGTTTGATGGAGGGGTTAAGTACTAGCCCCTGGTGTGCATGCGGCCATCCGTACTCGGATGCCTTGGGTGCGTGACCGAGCCGAAGCCCGTCCTTCGTATAATACAGAAAAAATCGCAAAAGATTTATATTAAGTCACCGAATAGCTGACCAGCTCTCGCCACATCATTACAGTCAGTTTTCGGCTTTCTCTACTGAGGTGTTTGAACGGGCGAGCTGGAAACACAATCGCAGTAGTTCTCCCTTTACTACCCTAGCCGAACGGGCGAAATGTAAGGTAGTAACCGTAGGAGCCGGGCAACCCAACTATTGACCAAAGACATGATTCAGAGCCGATGCACATAATGCTATATTCAGGACGCCGAAGTGTATGATAAAAGTGTTTCAAACTTCTTTACTGAAAAATATGTATGGCTAGGTAGAGCCACTGGCGATTTAGTTTGTGCCGAGGTGTATATGATAATCGGACGAAAAGAGGGAATACAGATTAGGAGATAAGCCAAGACCGAATAGGTTGGGCGAAAATTGTTCCCATTATAGTCTGATTGATATGTCAAGACGTATTTTTACGGAGGATGCCATAGGCCTCGAGGCTATTATATATCTCGAGAACAAGGGAAAGCTGTATACAGGTCCTAAAAAAATAAAAAGGTGATCTTGAAGATCCTTTGGATACTCTATCGCCCGTCTGCGTTGCTTTTCGCCTTGATGTGTGATCCTTTGAGAGGATGGATGGTCGAGTACACTTAAAGGGCCTGGAAAAGGGCTCTTGGTACCATCGAAAGGTGATGTGGGTTGTAAAGAACCTGGAAAAATATAAATAAGAAAAAGAAAGGAAGAATATGAGGGTCCAGGTAGGATCGAGCCATATTGTGGACTTTAATATGCCTCCGTCCTTGCCCATGGTATCTTTAGTGCATAGTTATGTATGCATGGTGCATATGCCGCAATCCAGTTGGGGCTGCGATGGAGGCTGAATTTCTAATCTAGATCTTGACGAGCTGGACTGTCATTCTGCAGGGTAGACCGGACTCGTTTAACAGTGTTCGGTGGCTTGACTGCCGATGTAGTGTTCGGCTTGATAAGGCTACCCTGTACTTCAGCTGCGAGGGTCGCAGTGTGCTCCTCATTACGAAGGGAGCGCTCCATGTTTCCATTGACTGTTATAACGCCGCGTGGTCTAGGCATCTTGAGCTTTAGATAAGCATAGTGCGGGACCGCATTGAAGCGGGCGAACGCGGTTCGTCTGAGCAGTGCATGATAGCCACTACGGAAAGGGACGATGTGGAAGATCAAGTCTTCGCTTCGGAAATTATCCATTGAGCCGAAGACTACCTCCAGCGTTATGGACACTGTGCAGCAGGCCTCTACGACGGGTATCACTCCTTGAAGGTGATTTTGGTGGGCTTGATTCTTGACGGATCAATGCCCATTTTGCGGACAGTGTCCTAATAAAGAAGGTTAAGACTGTTGTCGCCGTCCATAAGGCGCATGAGATGGAATCCGTCGATAATTTGGTTGAGGACCAATGCTGTTTAACCTCCATAACGGATACTGGTCGGATGGTCTCTGCGATCAAAAGTGATCAGAGAGGCTGACCAGTGGTTGAATTTTGGGGTGACTAGCTCTATGGCATAGACGTCCCTTAATGCGCGCTTGCACTCCCGCTTGGGGATGTGAGTGACGTATATCATATTCAACGTTTTGACCCCGGGGGGAAATTTCTTCTATCCCCCTGTGTTTAGTGGGCGATGCTTTTCATCGTCGTCCTCGTTGGGCGGCCCTTTCCCCTTATGTTCGGTGTTTAACTTACCGGCCTGTTTAAAGACCCAATAATTTCTGTTGGTATGATTGGAAGGCTTGTCAGGGGTTCCATGAATCTGGCAAGGCCTATCTAGTATTTGGTCCAGACTAGATGGACCATCCTTGTTTCCTTTAAATGGCTTCTTCCGCTGACCAAGTTTAGAGCCACTGAATCCGGCATTAACATCGTGTCTTTGGTATCCTCGTTGTTGCTTCGACACTTGTGCTTGTTGCGTCATGGCTTGCCGTTGTCATCTCTGGCTTTGGAGGTGCCAGGGTTGTTGGTGTTGTTGCTTCTACGAGCAAGCCAGCTGTCTTCTCGCGTGCAAAAGCGAGTCAAGAGTAAGGTGAGGGCTGCCATAGACTTTGGCTTTTCTTGGCCGAGTTGTCAGGTGAGCCACTCATCACGGACGTGTAGGGGAACGCAGTAATTTCAAAAAGATTCCTACGCACATGCAAGATCTATCTAGGTGATGCATAGCAATGAGAGGGGAAGAGTGTTGTCCGTGTACCCTCGTAGACCGTAAGCGGAAGCGTTATGACAACGCGGTTGATGTAGTCGAACGTCTTCACGATCGGACCAATCCTAGCACCGAAGGTACGGCACCTCCGCGATCTGCACACGTTCAGGTCGGTGACGTCCCACGAACTCTAGATCCAGCTGAGTGTTAAGGGAGAGTTTCGTCAGCACGACGGTGTGATGACGCTGATGATGAATCTACCGGAACAGGGCTTCACCTAAGAACTGCTAGATATGACCGAGGTGGACTATGGTCGAGGGGGGCACCGCACACGGTTAAGACAATGATCAACTTGTGTGTCTATAGGGTGCCCCCCTCCCCCGTATATAAAAGAGTGGAGGAGTGATAACCCACAAGTATAGGGGATCAATTGTAGCCTCTTTCGATAAGTAAGAGTGTCGAACCCAACGAGGAGCTAAAGGTAGAACAAATATTCCCTCAAGTTCTATCGACCACCGATACAACTCTACGCACGCTTAACGTTCGCTTTACTTAGAACAAGTATGAAACTAGAAGTACTTTGTAGGTGTTGTTGGATAGGTTTGCAAGATAATAAATAGCATGTAAATAAAAGCTAGGTGTTGTTTAGATAAAGACACAACTAAATTAGTTTTAGTAGAGAGCTTTTTGTCACGAGAAAGTTATTTGTCCCTAGGCAATTGATAACTAGACCGGTAATCATTATTGCTATTTTATTTGAGGGAGAGGCATAAGCTAACATACTTTCACTTCTTGGATCATATGCACTTATGATTGGAACTCTAGCAAGCATCCGCAACTACTAAAGATCATTAAGGTAAAACCCAACCATAGCATTATAAGGCATCAAGTCCTCTTTATTCCCATACGCAAACAACCTACTTACTCGGGTCTGTTTTTCTATCACTCACACCACCCACCATAAGCAAATCATGAACATATTGCAAACCCTACAGCGGGGATCCCTCACGCTTGCACGACACGGAGAGCACCCTAGGACAGCACCAATAATAAAACATGCAACTCAAACCAATCATGATAGAGGCGAGGGTGTCCTGATCTTTTGATGAGATGATAACTATCAATTTGGTGGAGTCGACTTTGATGATCCGACTACAAACGTGCACGACGTTGCGCCTTAGCAATCGCTAAACCAATCTCCCGAGGTTACTGACGATGCTGGAAGCACGATCAGCCTGACCACGAAGGTCTATTCCTGCACGCAATCGAAGGACAAGCAAGAATATGATAATGCAATCTGAATATTGCGAATATAGATGAAGTATTGATAAAGGTGGGGATCCGTAAGCGGTCTTGGTCTGGTCGTTGGACACAAACGAAGTCCATGAAGCTGCAATGGCTAACTTTTAACTAAACAAATCCCCAGGAAAAAGCTACTAGATGGATCTACTTATTTAGGAGCAAGGGGTGGCGGCCAAGGAGGTGGAAGGACATCCCAAGGCAGCCTAAAACTAACCCTAGGTCGTACAAGGCTCATGGGCCCAATTTGAGGTGATGCAACACCTTTGGACTTGTTATTTGACTCGGATTCTGCCGCAGCATCAGATTGTTTCGTTGATATCTCAATGCTCCGGACGAATTTAAAAGTGAATCCAATTGATTTGGAAAGATCACTAAATCTACTTTCCAACAAAAAAGAATCACCCAATTTGGAGTCCGTATGAAAAAGTTGTTGGCGTTTTGAGTCAGGTATGTCTGTGCAGTCCGAATCTGAATCCAGAACGTGAGAGACTTGGACTCTATCTTCTCTTGGCCCAAAAGTAACGTGAGAGGACTCTTTGAACAGCACCTAAACTTCTCTTTTTCCCTTATCTTCATATGTGGATTGTACAATTGTCCCATACACATGCAATTAGACATGGCACAAAAGTTTGTGAAGTATTTCTGTCATGGATGAAATAAATAAATTATTGCATAGTTTGCATTAGAAATCACCTCACAAATATACATGTATGCAATATTTTTGGTCGTATCCAAGGTAGTCATGTCCTCATTATCCTCCCCTTCTTGAAAACAAAGCCGTCCTCGGCATTGCTTAATCTAAAATGTGTCTAACAAAAGAGACAAGGCGTACATGTTGTATATGTATATGTCATCCATTTTTACTTCCCTTGGTTTTTGCACAAATGACACATGTATACATGAGTAATTTTCATAGTTCATAAAATCAGAAGCCGAAATATTATCACAAGAAGTAGAAGGCATTAAAATATTGCAACTTAGTTTGCACATATTAGTGAAGCTCTTATTCATATCAAAGGATTGACAATGTTCATCATTAAACCATCCCAACATTGGTGAATAAACCTTAATTGCATAAAATTTACATGCTACAACATGCTTAAATAAGCAAACATGCAATAAGTCATTTGACACAGAATCATCACCAAGATTAGAGGTCATATCAAAATGATTAAACATTGGTTCTTTTGCATCAATAGTTAATTCAATGGGTGCACTCAAAATTGTTGGTATTTCAGTTGTTTAATCACATGACGCATTCATGATAGTAACAAGATTCTTTAAAATAGGTGGTGTGCTCAAATCAAGAGGTAACTCAACACATGATGCATTCAAGTTAACTAGGCATGCATCATTCTTGTGTGAAGTTATATCATCAATACCTTTACTGTTACCTTGTTGCAAAGACGCAGCTGATGTAGGTACGGACGTTGACAATGTACCATACTCTTGAGATGATGTCGCGCTCACAATCCAAGGTGGGGCTGTTCTAGTAGGTGCAACAGTGGAGAAACCAACCGGCGGTGGTGAGCATGAACTGGAATAGTAGTTGTTGTAGTCACCCAATGCATCCTCCTGTATCTATCTCTCAAAGGTACAAGCACGAACATACATACCAGTAATGCAACGAGGAATATACTGAAATCTTGCCTGAATATCATGGTTCAAACCACCAAAAAATCTATTCATTGTATCATCCTCAGATTCTTCTATGTCACAATGATGCATATAATATTTGAACTCTTGGTAGTAAGCATGAACATTGTTGTTGCCTTGTTTAAATTGTTCAAATTTGCGAAGCAATTCACGACGATAGTAAGAGGGGAAAATTGTTGTCTCATTACATATTTCAAATCTTTCCAAGTTATGGGTTGGTTATCAATGTTTTTCTTACAATGCTGATAGAGGCAAAGGTGTCCCGATGTTTCGATGAGATAGATATCGTTTTCTGTGGGAGTCGACTTTGACGATCCGATGAAGAACGTGCGAAGATGTCACGCCTTAGCAATCGCTAAACCAACTTCCGAGGGTTATTGACCACACCGGAGTACGATCAACCTGACCACAAGGGTATATTTCAAAGTAAGAAACTGAGATTGCAATCTGGATATTGCGAATAAAAGAGGAAAGCTTTATTAATGAAGGTGGGGTTATGTGACGTCTTGGTCTGGTCGTTGGACACAAACGAAGTACGTGAAGTTGCAGCTATGGTGAACTTTTAATCTAAAAAAACCCAAAGTCTAAACGACGCCCTAAGGGCTGTATATATGGAGGAAGAGGGGGGAATTTCGTGGCCCTTGGAGGAGGGGTACGAAACCAACCCTAACTCTTGTTTCCCCACACATACGGACTCTATAAACAGCATATACTTAAGTATTTCGAAAATACATGGGCCTGGCCCAATAATAAGATGATGCAGCACTTAGAATAGCCTCTGGACGAAATTTATGAAGTGGCATCTTATATATTTCATCCAAGGCTTCATGCACCCCTTATGGTGGCTTCAAAGTCCTGAAATCATCACTTGTAACTCCGTTCTTGACCCCCTTGCGCATGCTATCATCTCCATGCTTGAACTTGCTCCAAGGTTCATCTTTCTTGTCCAAGCTTGGACCTTCATTTGTAAGCAAAACAAATGTATCCAATTTAGGCAGCATCATATTCTCATGAACATTAGAATCGTTACCAAGAAACGAAAGTACCTGATAATTCAATTGGCGTGCGCGAGCTCTAGTGATTGGTCCAGTATGTATAGCAGCAGGGGTTGTGGGTGTAACAATGGTATTGATGTCCTCATCATCCTCCCCTTCTTGAAATGAAGTCGTCCTCGACGGAAGCTCATCTTCCTCACCCAAATAAGGCTTCAAATCTGCAATGTTAAAAGTGGGACTAACCCCAAAATCTGCAGGGAGCTCAAGTTTATATGCATTATCATTTATTTTCTCTAACACCTTAAAAGGACCATCAGCATGTGCATTAGATTTGATTTGCACAAATTAGGAAATCTATCCTTACGCAAATGTAACCAAACAAGATCTCCACGTGCAAACACAACATGTTTTATACCCTTATCTCCAGCAAGTTTATATTTAGCATTCATACGCTCAATGTTTTCCTTAGTTAACTCATGCATTTTTAAAATCAATTCAACATGTTCTTTAGCATTAAAATTAACCTTCTCTGAAGATGGAAGAGCCAACAAATCAATAGGTGCACGAGGTAGGAAACCATACACAATTTCAAAAGGGCACGTCTTAGTAGTAGAATGCAATGAACGATTATAAGCAAATTCAATATGAGGAAAACATTCTTCCCACATTTTCTTATTATTCTTCAAAACAGCCCTAAGCATAGTAGACGATGTTCTATTGACTACTTCAGTTTGTCCATTAGTTCGGGGGTGACAAGTAGTACTAAAAAGCAGTTTAGTCCCCAACTTAGCCCATAAACATCTCCGAAAGTGGCTAAGAAATTTAGTATCACGATCTGAAACAATAGTATTTGGCACACCATGCAAGCGAATAATTTCACGAAAGAACAAATCAGCAACATTAACAACATCATCGCTTTTATGACATTGTATAAAGTGTGCCATTTTCAAAAATCTATCCACGACAACAAATATGCTATCCCTCCCCTTCTTTGTTCTAGGTAAACCTAAAACAAAGTCCATAGATATATCCTCCCAAGGAACACTAGGTACATGCAAAGGCATATATAAACCATGAGGATTGAGTCGTGACTTAGCTTTTTGACATGTAGTGCAGCGAGCAACAAAACGCTCAACATCCCGTCTCATCTTTGGCCAAAAGAAATGTGTAGCAAGTATATCCTCTGTCTTCTTGATGCCAAAGTGTCCCATTAATCCTCCTCCATGTGCCTCCTGCAACAACAAAAGACGAACGGAGCTAGCTGGAATGCATAGCTTGTTAGCACGAAACACAAATCCATCATTAAGAACGAACTTGTTCCAAGTTCTCCCTTCCTTACAATTCTACAATACATCTTTAAATTCAGCATCATGCACATATTGATCTTTGATGGTCTCCAAACCAAATATTTTGAAATCAAGTTGTGAAAGCATAGTATAACGACGAGACAATGCATCAGCAATAACATTTTCTTTACCCTTCTTGTGTTTAATGACATAAGGGAAAGTCTCAATGAATTCAACCCATTTAGCATGTCGACGGTTCAGTTTTGCTTGACTTTTAATGTGTTTCAAAGATTCATGATCAGAATGTATAACAAATTCCTTGGGCCATAAATAATGTTGCCATGTTTCTAAGGTCCGAACAAGAGCATATAATTCGTTATCATAAGTAGAATAGTTCAGACTGGGCCCACTCAATTTTTCAGAAAAGTATGCAACAGGTTTGCCATCTTGTAATAACACACCTCCTAATCCAATTCCACTAGCATCACATTCAAGCTCAAAAGTCTTATTAAAATCAGGAAGTTGGAGTAAAGGAGCATGTGTCAACTTATCTTTCAATACCGTGAAGGCTTCTTCCTGTGCGGCACCCCAAACAAAAGGCAAATCCTTCTTTGTAAGCTCGTTGAGAGGTGCAGCAATGGTGCTGAAATCTCTCACAAAACGCCTATAGAAACCAGCGAGGCCAAGGAAACTCCTCACTTGTGTGACCGTTTTGGGCTGCGGCCAACTCTCAATAGCTTCAATCTTGGCTTTATCAACTTCAATTCCCTGTGGAGTAACAACATAGCCAAGAAAAGATACTCGGTCAGTGCAAAAGGTGCACTTTCCAAGGTTACCAAACAAACGTGCATCACGTAGAGCAATAAAAACAGCACGTAAATGTTCCAAATGTTCCTCCAAAGATTTGCTATAAATCAATATGTCATCAAAGTAAACTACCACAAATCGTCCAATGAAAGCACGTAAAACCTCGTTCATTAATCTCATGAAAGTACTAGGTGCATTAGTTAACCCAAAAGGCATGACTAACCACTCATATAATCCAAACTTAGTTTTAAATGATGTTTCCGTTCATCTCCCAATTTCATACGAATTTGATGGTATCCACTATGCAAATCAACTTTGGAGAATATTGTAGAGCCACTCAATTCATCAAGGATATCATCTATCCTAGGAATAGGATGACGATAACGAATAGTAATATTATTAATGCCTCTACAATCAACACACATACGCGATGTACCATCCTTTTTAGGCACTAGTATAATAGGAACAACACAAGGACTAAGAGATTCACGTATATAACCTTTGTCGAGTAGCTCTTGTACTTGACGCATAATCTACTTCGTCTCCTCTGGATTGGTACGGTATGGTGCACGGTTGGGCAATGATGCACCGGGAATTAAGTAAATTTGATGCTCAATCCCTCGAATAGGTGGTAATCCCGGTAGCACCTCTTGTGGAAAGACCTCAACGAACTCCTGCAAAATGTTAGTGACAGCAGGAGGCAAAGAGGAAGGCACGTCCTCGAATGAAAATAATGCCTCTTTGCACACAAAAGCATAGCAAACAGATTTGCTGAAATCTAGATCATCAATATCAGATTTGGTGGCAAGTAAACATGCACTTTTCAATTTAATTTCAGAAACAACATTAGATGGTTTATTATTAGGCTTCATGTGTTGCTCCAATTCTTTTGCCACAATCTGATTTTCACTCTTATTTGTCTCCTGTTTTGCTTTATTATCTCTATTAATATCATCTTTCAAAATGGAATCGGGAGTCATAGGAAGCAAAGTAATATTTTTGTCCTTATGAACAAGAGTATACTGATTGTTTCTACCATGGTGTACATATTTTTTTTATCAAATTGCCATGGTCTACCAAGTAATAAGGAACATGCTTGCATAGGTACCACATCACAATCAACATAATCAGCATATGTAGAGATACTAAAGTGCACACGAACAGTACGTGTTACCTTAACCTCGCCGCTGTTGTTGAACCATTGGATGTAGTAAGGATGTGGATGTGGTCTGCTGGTGAGAGATAGCTTCTCCACCATCTCCATGCTAGCCAAGTTGTTGCAGCTCCCTCCATCTATGATGACGCGAACAGAACGTTCCTTCACAGCTCCCTTTGTATGGAACAAATTATGCCTCTAATTTTGCTCAGCTTGTGTAACCTGCACACTCAAAACACATTGAGCAACTAAACATTCATACCTGTCAGCATCTTCAGCAGCCATGTACTACGTCTCATGATCGGAATCATCTCCGCCGTGTTCTTCATGTGTAATTAGAGCCAAAGTCTCCTCATCATAGTCACTAGTGGACTCATACCCACCATCCTCAGTAGCAATCATCACACACCGAGATTTGCATTCTCTCACAAAATGTCCTCTTCCCTTACAACGACGACAAATAATATCACTTGTGTGCCCTGTTGATGCCATGGAAGAAGAAGAGCTCTGTGCAGGCCCGACGGGTTTGCTCTTGGCAGATAGTGGTGGTTGCCCACTTTCTTGTATCACGGCTGGAGGTGGCACCTGATGGAGGTGCTGGTGTAGTGGAAGTAGAGGATGCACGTGGTGTCCATGATGAAGATCGACCTGCAGAAAAGTTAGTTCGCGCCAATGCATGTCGATCCTGCACTTCACGTTCATCTTTACAAGCTAGATGGAATAAACGAGTGATATTAGTATACTCCTTATACTCTAGAATGGTCTGAATCTCTCTATTTAATCCACCCATAAAACGTGTAAGCATAGCTTCATTCTCCTCAGCAATACCACATCTAATCATGCCAGTTTGTAATTCCTGATAATATTCTTCTATAGAATTTTTTCCTTGTCTTAAACACTGCAATTTTTGAAGTAATTCACGTTGATAATATGGTGGAACCGAACGAGTACGCATAGCAGTTTTCAAAGCAGCCCAAGTAGTTGGAATAGGATATAATCTATAATGTTCAGACCACCAAACACATGCGAAGCTAGTGAAAGCACAAACAGCAGCAGGAACACGTCTCTCCTCAGGATATTGTAAACATGTAAAACGTTGTTCAGTTTCTAACTCCCAAGTAAGATATATATCAGGAACATATCTACCCTCAAATGGTGGAATATTCAATTTCAGTTTAGGAAGATGGTCATGATCTCGTACCTCATATGGTGGTGCAGCCCTACTGTTGCGATGATATACCTGAGGACGGCCTGGTGGTGGTGCTGGTGGTTGCATGTAGTTCTGATTTTGATCAACCTCATCCTCGTAATGGTCCTCCACCTCTGCAGTAGCAGCAGGAGCGACAGAAGCATCAACAGCGGCACTAGAATTTTGCCCAGGGTCAATGGGAACACGCTGTGCTCGTCCCACTTGATTTGGAAAGCGACACTGTTGTTGTTGTTGTTGTTGTTGTTGTTGTAGAGGTGCATTAGGGGTAGACGGTGGTGGTGGTGAAAGACGCGCGAGCAATTCATTAAACTTGTTATCGAGCTTTGTTTCGAACGTCTTGTCCATGCCATCTATCTTCTCCATGGCCTCTTCGAATCTTTTTAGCACATCTTGCACCTGCCCACTCATCATTTGCTGAAATTTATCATGCAACTCCTTATTCGTCATGTTCTCCCAGTCAGTCTCGTCGGCTTGTGATCCTGCCATGGTTAGCAGCAATAGAAACACACAAGAATATGATCCTATAGACTACTAACAAGAGGTGGTGGTGGGTGTCACAAATCCGTCAAGCAAATCTCAAATTCTTACCAGTTCTTACCCAGCAGCAGGCGGTGATCGGCAACCGTCGTAGTCAAAACTCTCAAAGCTTAGATAGAGCGATTACCAGGGAAAATCAAACGCACGACGTAGATGTATGTGGAGCTGGGAAGGCTTATAATATGGTAGCAAAAAAGGTCAGCAATAATCAATTCAGAGATGCAAAGTTGAATAAACGCTCAACAACGGTACTGTGCTGGTCCTAGGCTAGACCGTGCTAGAGACGCGAGCCTAGAACACTAACAAAATCATGGTGCTGCACGTAAACAAGGGAAAAGCACACTCTGGGAATTTTTTCGCTCTGTTTTTTGGTGCCCCTCTTTTTTTTTGCAAAAAATCACTATAATGGCGAGTGTCTCAAAACTCTTCCCTCGTCAAACTGACAGGATGGGCACGATTTTTTTTTTGACTTTTTCGGAAATCAGGGCAGCGACGATGAAAAAGTGCGACAAAAAATCACTATGATGGCACGTGGCTCAAAAGACTCCGAAAATCCTAAAAATAGGATAGGGAAAAATATTTTTGCGTGTGAAAATTTTGGCCTAAAAACTGCCCGGGGGTCTCCAGACTATCTTTTTTTTTCCGAAACCTACTCAGGCAAGGAAACACGAATCGGAAATTAGACGGACCTTGAAAACAAACCTAATATGAAAGGAACTTGGATTGGTGGTGGATATATGGTGGTAGGATATGGCAGCGGTGGTGGTATATGGATACGGATTGGTGGTGGTATATGGATACGGATTGGTGATGGTATATGGATACGGATCGATGGCGGATAAGCGGTGGTGGTAGATGGCACGGGCAATGATGATGGTGCGGCGGCGGCGTGACAACTTATGACCAGAACTCGAAAATCTAAAAGACTAGACTCTAAGACCAGCAACTGGACACGACGATGCAACCGCACATTCAACAAAGCAAAATACTAAAAAGACTATGCAAAGGCTCAGATTGGTTCGGATATGATGAACTAACCCTAATTTTTTTTGGCTTTTTTCGTGGACTGTAGGTATGAAGAACAGACTCGATCTAAACTACAAAAAACTGTAAAATCTCACCGAGCAACCTGGAAATATGATACCACTTGATAGAGGCAAAGGTGTCCCGATGTTTCGATGAGATAGATATTGTTTTCTGTGGGAGTCGACTTTGACGATCCGACTACGAACGTGCGAAGACGTTGCACCTTAGCAATCACTAAACCAACTTCCAAGGGTTATTGACCATGCTGGAGTACGATCAACCTCACCACGGGGGCCTATTTCCTGCGAGCAAACGAAGAACAAGCAAGAAACTGAGATTGCAATCTGGATATTGCGAATAAAAGAGGAAAGCTTTATTAATGAAGGTGGGGTTCTGTAATGTCTTGGTCTGGTCGTTGGACACAAACGAAGTACGCGAAGTTGCAGCTATGGCGAACTTTTAATCTAAACAAAACCCAAAGTCTAAACGACGCCCTAAGGGCTGTATATATGGAGGAAGAGGGGGTAATTTCGTGGCCCTTGGAGGAGGGGTCCGAAACCAACCCTAACTCTTGTTTCCCCACACATACGGACTCTAAAAACAGCCTATACTTAAGTATTTCAAAAATACATGGGCCTGGCCCAATAATAAGGTGACACGGCACCTAGAATAGACTCTGGACGAAATTTATGAAGTGGCATCTTGTATATTTCGTCCAAGGCTTCATGCACTCCTTATGGTGGCTTCAAAGTCGTGAAATCATCACTTGTAACTCCGTTCTTGATCCCCCCGCGCATGCCATCATCTCCATGCTTGAACTTGCTCCAAGGTTCATCTTTCTTATCCAAGCTAGGCCCTTCATTTATAAGCAAAACAAATGTATCCAATTTAGGCAGCATCATATTCTCATGAACATTAGAATCGTTACCAAGAAACGAAAGTACCTGATAATTCAATTGGCGTGCGCGAGCTCTAGTAATTGGTCCAGTATGTATAGCAGCAGGGGATGTGGGTGTAACAATGGTATTGATGTCCTCATCAAATGCACACTCCACCAAACAGAAGCAAAACTAGTAAATGCTCTAGTGGCATCTCGCACTCACTCAAGTTCAGAAAATTCATGGTGACTAAAAACTTGTTCTACTTCAATCTCCCAAGCTAGATAAATAGCAGGATTAAATCTACCCTCAACTGACGGTAAAAAGATAACCTGGCCATGTGCTTATGTGTGTTGTCCCAACTCTCCTGATGGTGAAGATGTGTCCGTCGTCCAAGAACTTCTATCTCCGGAACCTGTCATGATTAGTAGAAACAAGAAACAAAATTCGAGAATAATGTTCCTATTAACTACTAGGATGTGGTTGTAAAGTGCTCACGGTAAAAGCAAATATCAATATCTTACAAGTTCTTACCATGTGGCAGGTGGTGACAGGCAACCAGCGATGTCAAATAACTCCGAAGATTGTGTAAAGCGATTGCCAGGGGAACGTACGTATACACGGTGTAGAAATATGTGGAGCTGGCTATATATGGTAGCAAAAGATTAGCAATAGTCAATTCAGAGATGCAATGTTGAATAAACGCTCAACGACGGTATTGTGCTAGTCCTAGCCTAGACCGGACTAGAGACGCGAGCCTAGAACACTAATGAGGTCACACCATAGCACAACTAGCATCAATAAAGGATATGAAGTAGCTCTGGACAGCAAAATATAAGTGAAGATCACAATAGCCGTAAAGATAATGATGTGAAACAACAGCCAAGCAGGATATATCAACAACTTTGTCTCCAACTTTCCTCTAGAAAAGTTTGTGTCAATTTTTTGATATTTTTTTCAAGAGTGGTATTGACGCAAGCTTTCAAACGCAAAAAGAATCACTCAATTCTGAGTTGATACGAGGAGTCAAAAAAATTCTAAAACTGGCATGAAAAACTGGAATAAGCTGTGTTCGTGAACTTCGAAGGGCAAAAAGACCTATTTAAAGCCGATTTTTAGGTGCCAAATATTGAACAAGCTTCCGCAACTATTTAGATGCGGCTCGTCTCTAGCTTTCATTTGAGTACTTGCGGAGCCAAAACGGACTTCGTATGAGAAAGTTATGCCTGTTTTACCAAACAGTGCACAAAACAGATTCCAATCTGAATTAAACTACGATATTGAGTCTAGATAGATCCGAATTTTGTTTTTTTTCTTCCCTCTTTTTTCCTCACTTTTTTTATTTTTCTTTTTTTCTCTGAATTTTTTTACTCTTTTTTCTCTCTCTTTTTTTCTCTCCCCCTCTTTCCAAAACAAACTAGATAAGATGCAGATTGGATCAAGCGAAGACGTGAATGATCTCAACTATGATTATGACAATGAACGATGGGTAGCACGTGGTGGAAATTGATGGATGGGTGGTGGACAACGAAAGGAATAACGATGCAGCGGTGGCGTGACTAATATGAACGGAACTTGAAACTCTAAACGAACTAAACACTAAGACCAGCAACTCGACATAACGATGCAACCGATAATTCAACTATGCAAGCAATGAAAGGAAAATTGCAAAGGCTCAGACTAACTTGGACAAAGGATGAATAGATCAAACTTTTTTTGTGGCTTTTTCTTGGACAATAGGTAATAAAATAAATGTAATCTAGGAAAAACTGGAAATTCTCACCGAGCAACCTGAAAACTGATACCACTCGATAGAGGCGAGGGTGTCCCGATATTTTGATGAGATGATAACTATTGATTTGGTGGAGTCGACTTTGAAAATCCGACTACAAACGTGCACGACGTTGCGCCTTAGCAATCGCTAAACCAATCTCCCGAGGTTACTGACGATGTTGGAAGCACGATCAGCCTGACCACGAAGGTCTATTCCTGCACGCAATCGAAGGACAAGCAAGAATATGATAATGCAATCTGAATATTGCGAATATAGATGAAGTATTGATAAAGGTGGGGATCCGTAAGCGGTCTTGGTCTGGTCGTTGGACACAAACGAAGTCCATGAAGCTGCAATGGCTAACTTTTAACTAAACAAATCCCCAGGAAAAAGCTACTAGATGGATCTACTTATTTAGGAGCAAGGGGTGGCGGCCAAGGAGGTGGAAGGACATCCCAAGGCAGCCTAAAACTAACCCTAGGTCGTACAAGGCTCATGGGCCCAATTTGAGGTGATGCAACACCTTTGGACTTGTTGTTTGACTCGGATTCTGCTGCAGCATCAGATTGTTTCGTTGGTATCTCAATGCTCCGGACAAATTTAAAAGTGAATCCAATTGGGTTGGAAAGATCACGAAATCTACTTTCCAACAAAAAAAATCACCCAATTTGGAGTCCGTATGAAAAAGTTGTTGGCGTTTTGAGTCAGGTATGTCTGGGCAGTCCGAATCTGAATCCAGAACATGAGAGATTTGGATTCTATCTTCTCTTGGCCCAAAAGTAACGTGAGAGGACTTTTTGAACAGCACCTAAACTTCTATTTTTCCCTTATCTTCATATATGGATTGTATAAATGTCCCATAGACCTGCAATTAGACATGACACAAAAGTTTGTGAAGTATTTTTGTCCTGGATGACATAAATAAATTATTGCATAGTTTGCATTAGAAATCACCTCACATATATACATGTATGCAATATTTTTGGTCGTATCCAAGGTAGTCATGTCCTCATCAAATCACGATCATCAATTAACCCATAGGACAAACGGATCTACTCAAACATCATAGGATAGCCATACATCATTGGGAAATAATATATAGCATTGAGTACCATGTTTAAGTAGAGATTACAATGGGTAAAAGAGGGGTTACACCGCGGCATAGAGGGGGAAAGAGTTGGTGATGACGGCGGTGAAGTTGTTGGTGTAGATTGCGGTGATGATGATGGCCTTGGCGGCGTTCCGGCGCCACCGGGAGAGAGGGGGAGAGAGCCCTTCTTCTTCTTCTTCTTCTTCTTCTTCCTGGACCTTCCCCCTAGATGGGAGAAGGGTTTCCCCTCTGGTCCATGGTCTCCATGGCATGGGAGGGGTGAGAGCCCCTCAGAGATTGGATCCGTCTCGCTGTCTCTCTCTGTTTCTGCATTTCAGATTCCGCCCTTTCACCATTTCTTATATCCCCGGAGATCCGTAACTCTGATTGGGTTGAAATTTGGACACGATTTTTATCCGGATATTAGCTTTCTTGCGGCAAAAGAAGGGAACCAACCGCCTTACGGGGTGTCCACGAGGGTCAGGGGCGCGCCCCCTGTCTCATGGGCCCCTCGAGCATCGTCTCGCGTTGATTTCACTTCCCAAAATTCACATATATTCCAAAAAAATCTCCGTCAGTTTTTATCCCGTTTGGACTCCGTTTGATATGGATTTTCTGCGAAACAAAAAACATGCAACAAACAGGAACTGGCAGTGGGCACTGGATCAATATGTTAGTCCTAACAAATAGTATAAAAAGTTGCCAAAAGTATTTGAAAGTTGTATAATATTGGTATGGAACAATCAAAAATTATAGATACGACGGAGACGTATCAGCATCCCCAAGCTTAATTACTGCTCGTCCTCGAGTAGGTAAACGATAAAAAAGATAATTTTTGATGTGGAATGCTACCTAGCATAATCTTGATCATGTAATGTAATCATGGCATGAACATTAAGACACGAGTGATTCAAAGCAATAGTCTATCATTTGACATTAAGACAATAATACTTCAAGCATACTAATAAAGTAATCATGTCTTTTCAAAATAACATGGCCAAAGAAATTTATCCCTACAAAATCATATGGTCTGGCTATACTCCATCTTCACCACACAAAATATTCAAATCATGCACAACCCCGATGACAAGCCAAGCAATTGTTTCATACTTTTGACATTCTCAAACCTTTTCAACTTTCACGAAATACATGAGCGTGAGCCATGGATATAGCACTATAGGTGGAATAGAAAATGATGATGGAGGTTGTGTGGAGAAGACAAAAAGGAAGAAAGTCTCACATCGAAGCGGCTAATCAATGGGCTATGGAGATGCCCATAAATTGATGTCAATGCGAGGAGTAGGGATTGCCATGCAACAGATGCACTAGAGCTATAAGTGTATGAAAGCTCAAACTAAAACTAAGTGGGTGTGCATCCAACTTGCTTGCTCATTAAGACCTCGGGCATTTGAGGAAGCCCATCATCGGAATATACAGGCCAAGTTCTATAATGAAAATTCCCACTAGTATATGAAAGTGATAACTCAAGAGACTCTCTATATGAAGAACATGGTGCTACACTGAAGCACAAGTGTGGTAAAAGGATAGTAACATTGTCCCTTCTCTCTTTTCTCTCATTTTTTTTCTTTTTCTTTTCTTTTTTTGTAGGCTTCTTTGGCCTCTCTCTCTTTTTTTGGGGGCTTCTTTGGAAACTTTTATTTTGATAACCTCACATGGGAAAATGTTCTAATAATGATGATCATCACACTTCTATTTACTTACAACTCAATATTACAACTCGATACTAGAACAAAATATGACTCTATATGAATGCCTCCGGCGGTGTACCAGGATGTGCAATGATCTAGCGTAGCAATGACATCAAAAAATGGACAAGCCATGAAAACATCATGCTAGCTATCTTACGATCATGCAAAGCAATATGACAATAAATGCTCAAGTCATGTATATGATGATGATGGAAGTTGCATGGCAATATATCTCGGAATGGCTATGGAAATGCCATAATAGGTAGGTATGGTGGCTGTTTTGAGGAAGATATAAGGAGGCTTATGTGTGATAGAGCATATCGTATCACAGGGTTAGGATGCACCGGCGAAGTTTGCACCGACTCTCAAGGTGAGAAAGGACAATGCACGGTACCGAAGAGGCTAGCAATGATGGAAGGGTGAGAGTGAATATAATCCATGGACTCAACATTAGTCATAAAGAACTCACATACTTATTGCAAAAATCTATTAGTCATCGAAAAAAAGTACTACGCGCATGCTCCTAGGGGGATAGATTGGTAGGAAAAGACCATCGCTCGCCCCCGACTGCCACTCATAAGGAATACAATCAATAAATAAATCATGCTCCGACTTCATCAAATAATGGTTCACCATACGTGCATGCTATGGGAATCACAAACTTCAACACAAGTATTTCTACAATCCACAACTACCCACTAGCATGACTCTAATATCACCATCTTTATATCGCAAAACTATTGCAAGGAATCAAACATATCATATTCAGTGATCTACAAGTTTTATGTAGGATTTTATGACTAACCATGTGAATGACCAGCTCATGTCATCTCTCTAAATAGATATAAGTGAATCAAGAGAGTTTAATTCTTTCTACAAAAGATATGCCCACGCTCTAACAAATATAAGTGAAGCAAAAGAGAATTCTACAAATGGCGGTTTTCTAAGTGAAGAGAAACAGGCAATCCAAACTTCAAATGATATAAGTGAAGCACATGAAACATTCTATAAAGCCATACTCAAAAAAATTAAGTGAAGTGCAAAGAGCATTCTATAAATCAAGCATGGACTATCCCATACCAGCATGGTGCATAAAATAAAAATGAAAACTAAATGCAAAAGACACTCCAAGATTTACGCATATCATGTGACGAATAAAAATATAGCTCCAAGTAAAATTATCGATGATTGTTAGAAGAAAGAGGGGATGCCTTCCGGGGCATCCCCAAGCTTGGTTGCTTGGGAGTCCTTGAATATTTCCTTGGGGTGCCTCGGGCATCCCCAAGCTTAGGCTCTTGCCACTCCTTATTCCTTCATCCATCGTGATCTTTCCCAAAACTCGAAAACTTCAATCACACAAAACTTAACAGAAAGTTCGGTAAGATCCGTTAGTATAATAAAGCAAATCACTACTCTTAGTACTGTTGCAAACCAATTCATATTTTGTTTTTGCATTGTAGATACTTTAATATAACTTTTCCATGGCTTAATCCACTGATAGAAATTAATAGTTTCATCAAAACAAGCAAACTATGCATCAAAAACAGAATATGTCTTAAATAGGACAGTCTGTAGTAATCTGAACATTCACCATACTTATGTACTCCAACAATTCTGAAAAAATAGGAAAAATAAATAATTTGTATAGAAAGACAGTGCAAAAAGTTTCAGAACCGTTTGACGTTCCAGTAAAAAATGTAAAATCGCGCACTACAGCCAACGTTTCTGTTCTGCACCGCACAAACCAACAAGCAATGTAAACATCCTACAGGAAAATCTTGGCACATTATTTTTATAATACAATGGAATTGTAAAAGGGGATAATTATTTTTGTTGAAAGTTTATGTAATCAAGATTCACAAAGTTTCCGTGAGCATGAACAAAGTTCAAGGAGCTCCCCCACTTGAACAATGCTTCTCTCTCTCACTTTCACTTTCCTTTTTGAAAAGTTTTGGGTTCCCCCTTTTTTTAAACTATATAAAAGCACTCAACAGAAATAAATGACTCTCTAAAACTTCCGGGTTGTCTCCCTGGCAGCGCTTTCTTTAAAGCCATTAAGCTAGGCATATAGTGCTCAAGTAATGGATCCACCCAGATCCCAAGGTATATCAAAGCCAATTTTAATTAACAATGATTTGTGATTTAGTAGTGAGCACAAAGCAACATATATCATGTAATGACGAAGTCTAACTCTCTTCCTATGCATCAGCATGTCATAAAAGAACAATTCATGCACACAAAGTAAAGGCCAATGCATAGTATAAACAATTTCTTGCAATTTTATCATATTGGAAACATGGAAAGGTGGAGATGTAGTTCCTCTCTCATAATAATTGAAAGTAGGAGCAGCAAGCACATGCATATTATAACTATCAAAATCATCATGTGTAGTAGCAAAACGCAGCCCATCAATATAATCCTTAATAAGGGCAAACTTCTCCGATATAGTGTAGTCGGGAGAATTCAAAAAGATAATAGGACTATCATGTATGGGTGCAATAGCAACAATTTCATGTTTAACATAAGGAACTATAGCAAGTTCATCTCCATAAGCATAATTCATATTGGCATCTTGGTTATAAGCATAGCAAGCATCATCAAAAAGGGATATTTCAAAAGAATCAATGGGATCATAACAATCATCATAGCAATCATCCTTTAGTAAGCACGAAGGGAAATTAAACAATGTATGAGTTAAAGAGTTACTCTCATTAGAAGGTGGGCACGGGTAGCTAATCCGCTCTTCCTCCTTTTGTTCTTTGCTCTACTCATCATCTTTTTCATCCAATGAGCTCACAGTTTCATCAATTTCTTCTTCCATAGACTCCTACAAAATATTAGTCTCTTCTCAGATAGTGGAGACTTTCTCAATAAATTCATCAATATCATAATTGTATTTATAATTCTCATAGCAATATTTAAGGATAGCTAAATTTTCAGGTCTATAAACTGAATCATCAAAATTTTCAAACTCTTTAAACAAAGATTCATTTTCATAAGCACCCATAAAAGCAACAAATTCTTCTATTTGTTCCACATCATAGTAATCATATATACCATTAGCATAAGAAGCCAAGGTTTTATCATCATTAAATTTGCATGAAAAGGGAAGGTGTGGAGCCTTCATCCTAGAGCAACATGTATAATCATATCTCAAGCATAGTTGCCTAGCATACCAATACAACATATAAATTTGATCCCATAATAGTTTCACTTTTTGTGCCAAGCGATAATTCCTAAAGTATTCACGTTGAACCAATGTGTCTCCCATTACATAACTGAATGGGGTTTTCTCAGGATTATCAAAGTAGTACATAATGTCTTTCACATAATAAGCATCGAGGGTTTTCGGAGGTTCCCCATCTCCATGAGTAGCAAGTACCACTAACTTTTTTGGTGTTTCGTGTTCCATATCCACAACTAAAGATAGAGAACAACTTAGAACGGGAAATAAAAACTACTTAGTGATAAAGCAAACAAGCACACACGAGAATATTCGCCCCATGCTATAACTCCCCGGCAACGGCGCCAGAAAAAGGTTTTGATAACCCACAAGTATAGGGGATCAATTGTAGCCTCTTCCGATAAGTAAGAGTGTCAAACCCAATGAGGATCTAAAGGTAGAACAAATATTCCCTCAAGTTCTATCGACCACCTATACAACTCTACGCACGCTTAACGTCCGTTTTACCTAGAACAAGTATGAAACTAGAACTACTTTGTAGGTGTTGTTGGATAGGTTTGCAAGATAATAAAGAGCATGTAAATAAAAGCTAGGGGCTGTTTAGATAAAGACACAACTAAATTATTTTTAGTAGAGAGCTTTTTGTCACGAGAAAGTTATTTGTCCCGAGGCAATCGATAACTAGACCGGTAATCATTATTGCAATTTTATTTGAGGGAGAGCCATAAGCTAACATACTTTCTCTTCTTGGATCATATGCACTTATGATTGGAATTATAGCAAGCATCCGCAACTACTAAAGATCATTAAGGTAAAACCCAACCATAGCATTATAAGGCATCAAGTCCTCTTTATTCCCATACGCAAACAACCTACTTACTCGGGTATGTGTGTCTATCACTCATGCCACACACCATAAGCAAATCATGAACATATTGCAAACCCTACAGCAGGGATCCCTCACGCTTGTGCGACACGGAGAGCACCATAGGATAGGACCAATAATAAAACATGCAACTCAAACCAATCACGATCATCAATTAACCCATGGGACAAAACGGATCTACTCAAACATCATAGGATAGCCATACATCATTGGGAAATAATATATAGCGTTGAGCACCATGTTTAAGTAGATATTACAGCGGGTAAAAGAGGGGTTACACCGCTGCATAGAGGGGGAAGAGTTGGTGATGACGGTGATGAAGTTGTTGGTGTAGATTGCGGTGATGATGATGGCCCCGGCGGCGTTCCGACGACACCGGGAGAGAGGGGGAGAGAGCCCCCCTTCTTCTTCTTCTTCTTCTTCTTCTTCCTTGACCTTATCCCTAGATGGGAGAAGGGTTTCCCCTCTGGTCCTTGGTCTCCATGGCATGGGAGGGGCGAGAGCCCCTCCGAGATTGGATCCATCTCTCTGTCTCTCTCTGTTTCTGCGTTTCAGATTCTGCCCTTTCACCGTTTGTTATATTCCCGGAGATCCGTAACTCCGATTGGGCTAAAATTTGGACACGATTTTATCCGGATATTAGCTTTCTTGAGGCGAAATAAGGGCACCAACCGCCTTACGGGGTGTCCACGAGGGTCAGGGGCGCGCCCCCTGCCTCGTGGGCCCCTCGAGCATCGTCTCATGTTGATTTCACTTCCCAAAATTCACATATATTCCAAAAAAAAAATCTCCGTCAGTTCTTATCCCGTTTGGACTCCGTTTGATATGGATTTTCTGCGAAACAAAAAACATGCAACAAACAGGAACTGGCACTGGGCACTGGATCAATATGTTAGTCCCAAAAAATAGTATAAAAAGTTACCAAAAGTATATGAAAGTTGTATAATATTGGCATGGAACAATCAAAAATTATAGATACGACAGAGACATATCAAGGAGGGGGGAGGGCCGGCCCTCTATGGTGCGCCCTAGGCGAGTCCTACTCCCACCGGAGTAGGATTCCCCCTTCCAAGTAGTAGGAGCAGGAGAGAAGGAAGGGGAGGAGAGGGGAAAGGAAAGGGGGGGCACCTAATTCGGATCGGGATAGGGGGGCGTGCCTCCCACCTTTTCCCTTCCTCTCCTCTATTCCACTAAGGCCCAATAAGGCCCATTTACTCCCCGGGGGGTTCCCGTAACCTCTCGGTACTCCGGAAAATGCCCGAACTCATCCGGAACCATTTTGATGTCCAAACATAGGCTTCCAATATATTGATCTTTATGTCTCGACCATTTCGAGACTCCTCGTCATGTTCATGATCATATCCGGGACTCTGAACTACCTTCGGTACATCAAAACACATCAACTCATAATACTGATCGTCACCAAACGTTAAGCATGCGGACCCTACAGGTTCAAGAACTATGTAGACATGACTGAGACTCATCTCCGGTCAATAACCAATAGCGGAACCTGGATGCTCATATTTGTTCCTACAGCACAACAACATACGTTGTTCCCTTTGTCATTGGTATGTTACTTGCCCGAGATTCGATCATCGGTATCTCAATACCTAGTTCAATCTCGTTACCCCCAAGTCTCTTTGCTCATTCTGTAATGCATTATCCCGCAACTAACTCATTAGTCACATTGCTTGCAAGGCTTGTAGTGATGTGCATCACCGAGAGGGCCAAGAGATACCTCTCCGATACTCAGAGTGACAAATCCTAATCTCGATCTATGCCAACTCAACAAACACCATCGGAGACACCTGTAGAGCATCTTTATAGTCACCCAGTTACGTTGTGACATTTGATAGCACACTAAGTGTTCCTCCGGTATTCGGAGTTGCATGATCTCATAGTCATAGGAACATGTATAAGTTATGGAGAAAGCAATAGCAACAAACTAAGCGATCATCATGCTAAGCTAACGGATGGGTCAAGTCAATCACATCATTCTCTAATGATGTGATCCCGTTAATCAAATTACAACTCATGTCTATGGTCAGGAAACATAACCATCATTGATTCAACGAGCTAGTCAAGTATAGGCATACTAGTGACACTCTGTTTGTCTATGTATTCACACATGTACTAAGTTTCCGGTTAATACAGTTCTAGCTTGAATAATAAACATTTATCATGATATAAGGAAATATAAATAACAACTTTATTATTGCCTCTAAGGCATATTTCCTTCACTCTCCCACTTGCACTAGAGTCAATAATCTAGATTACATTGTAATGATTCTAACACCCATGGATTCTTGGTGTTGATCATGTTTTACTCGTGAGAGAGGCTTAGTCAACGGGTCTGCAACATTCAGATCCGTATGTATCTTGCAAATCTCTATGTCTCCCTCCTTGACTTGATCGCGGATGGAATTGAAGCGTCTCTTGATGTGCTTGGTTCTCTTGTGAAATATAGATTCCTATGCCAAGGCAATTGCACCAGTATTGTCATAAAAGATTTTTATTGGACCCGATGCACTAGGTATTACACCTAGATCGGATATGAACTCCTTCATCCAGACTCCTTGATTTGCTACTTCCGAAGCAGCTATGTACTCCGCTTCACACGTAGATCCCGCCACGACGCTCCGCTTGGAACTGCACCAACTGACAGCTCCACCATTTAAGAAAAATACGTATCCGGTTTGTGACTTAGAGTCATCCGGATCAGTGTCAAAGCTTGCATCGACATAACTGTTTACGATGAGCTCTTTGTCACCTCCATAAACGAGAAACATATCCTTAGTGCTTTTCAGGTATTTCAGGATGTTTTTGACCGCTGTCTAGTGATCCACTCCTGGATTACTTTGGTACCTCCCTACTAAACTAATAGCAAGGCACACATCAGGTCTTTTACACATCATTGCATACATGATAGAACCTATGGCTGAAGCATAGGGAATGACTTTCATTTTCTCTCTATCTTCTGCAGTGGCCGGGCATTGAGTCTGACTCAACTTCACACCTTATAACACAGGCAAGAACCCTTTCTTTGCTTGATCCATTTTGTACTTCTTCAAAACTTTATCAAGGTATGTGCTTTGTGAAAGTCCAATTAAGCGTCTTGATCTATCTCTATAGATCTTGATGCCCAATATATAAGTAGCTTCACCGAGGTCTTTCATTGAAAAATTCTTATTCAAGTATCCTTTTATGCTATTCAGAAATTCAGTATCATTTCCGATCAACAATATGTCATCTACATATAATATCGGAAATGCTACAGAGCTCCCACTCACTTTATTGTAAATACAGGCTTCTCCAAAAGTCTGTATAAAACCATATGCTTTGATCACACTATCAAAGCGTATATTCCAACTCCGAGAGGCTTGCACTAGTCCATAAATGGATCGCTGGAGCTTGCACTCTTTGTTAGCACCTTTTGGGTCGACAAAACCTTCTGGTTGCATCATATACAACTCTTCTTTAGGATATCCATTAAGGAATGCAGTTTTGACATCCATTTGCCAAATTTCATAACCATAAAATGCGGCAATTGCTAACATGATTCGGACGGACTTAAGCATCGCTATGGTTGAGAAGGTCTCATCGTAGTCAACTCCTTGAACTTGTCGAAAACCTTTTGCAACAAGTCGATCTTTGTAGACAGTAACATTACCGTCAGCGTCAGTCTTCTTCTTGAAGATCCATTTATTCTCTATGGCATGCCGATCATTGGGCAAGTCAACCAAAGTCCACACTTTGTTCTCATACATGGATCCCATCTCAGATTTCATGGCCTCAAGCCATTTTGCGGAATCTGGGCTCATCATCGCTTCCTCATAGTTCGTAGGTTCGTCATGGTCAAGTAACATGACCTCCAGAACAGGATTACCATACCACTCTAGTGCGGATTGTACTCTGGTTGACCTACGAGGTTCGGTAGTAACTTGATCAGAAGCTTCATGATCATCATCATTAGCTTCCTCACTTACTGGTGTAGGAATCATTGGAACTGATTTTAGTGATGAACTACTTTCCAATAAGGGAGAAGGTACTCTTACCTCATCAAGTTCTACTTTCCTCCCACTCACTTCTTTCGAGAGAAACACCTTCTCTAGAAAGGATCCATTCTTAGCAATGAATATCTTGCCTTCGGATCTGTGATAGAAGGTGTACCCAATAGTCTCCATTGGGTATCCTATGAAGACACATTTCTCCGATTTGGGTTCGAGCTTATCAGGTTGAAGCTTTTTCACATAAGCATCGCAGCCCCAAACTTTAAGAAACGACAACTTGGGTTTCTTGCCAAACCACAGTTCATATGGTGCTGTCTCAACGGATTTTGATGGTGCCCTATTTAACGTGAATGTAGCCGTCTTAAAGCATAACCCCAAAACGATGGCGATAAATCAGTGAGAGACATCATAGATCACACCATATTAATAAAGTGCGGGTACGACGTTCGGACACACCATTACATTGTGGTGTTCCAGGTGGTGTGAGTTGCGAAACTATTCTACATTGTTTCAAATGAAGACCAAACTCATAACTCAAGTATTCACCTCCACGATCAGATCGTAGAAACTTGATTTTCTTGTTACGATGATTTTCCACTTCACTCTGAAATTCTTTGAACTTTTCAAATGTTTCAGACTTATGTTTCATCAAGTAGATATACCCATATCTGCTCAAATCATCTGTGAAGGTAAGAAAATAATGATATCCACCGCGAGCCTCAATGTTCATTGGACCACATACATCAGTATGTATGATTTCCAATAACTCTGTTGCTCGCTCCATTGTTTCAGAGAACGGAGTTGTAGTCATCTTGTCCATGAGGCATGGTTCGTAAGTACCAAGTGATTCATAATCAAGTGATTCCAAAAGTCCATCAGAATGGAGTTTCTTCATGCGCTTTACAGCAATATGACCCAAAGGGCAGTGCTAAAATAAGTTGCACTATCATTATCAACTCTGCATCTTTTGGCATCAATATTATGAACATGTGTATCACTACTATCAAGATTTAGTGACAATAGACCACTCATCAAGGGTGCATGATCATAAAATATATTACTCATATAAATAGAACAACCATTATTCTCTGGTTTAAATGAATAATCGTCTCGCATCAAACAAGATCCAGATATAATGTTCATGCTCAACGCTGGCACCAAATAACAATTATTTAGGTCTAAAACTAATCCCGAAGGTAGATGTAGAGGTAGTGTGCCGACAGCGATCACATCGACTTTGGAACCATTTCCCACGCACATCGCCACCTCATCCTTAGCCAATCTTCGCTTAATCCATAGCCCCTGTTTCGGGTTGCAAATATTAGCAATAGAACCAGCATCAAATACCCAAGTGCTACTGCAAGCATTAGTAAGGTACACATCAATAACATGTATATCAAATATACCTTTCACTTTGCCATCCTTCTTCTCCGCCAAATATTTGGGGCGGTTCCGCTTCTAGTGACCAGTCCCTTTGCAGCAGAAGCACTCAGTTTCAGGCTTAGATCCAGACTTGGGTTTCTTCACTTGAGCAGCAATTGGCTTGATGTTCTTCTCGAAGTTCTCCTTCTTCCCTTTACCCTTTTTGTTGAAACTAGTGGTATTGTTGACCATCAACACTTGATGCTCCTTCTTGATTTCTACCTCCGTAGCTTTTAGCATTGCGAAGAGCTTGGGAATAGTCTTATCCATCCCTTGCATATTATAGTTCATCACAAAGCTCTTGTAGCTTGGTGGAAGTGATTGAAGAACTCTGTCAATGACACTATCATCGGGAAGATTAACTCCCAGCTGAGTCAACTGGTTGTGGTACCCAGACATTCTGAGTATATGTTCACTGACAGAACTATTCTCCTCCATTTTGCAGCTGTAGAACTTATTGGAGACTTCATATATCTCAATCCGGGCATTTGCTTGAAATATTAACTTCAACTCCTGGAACATCTCATATGCTCCATGACGTTCAAAACGTCGTTGATGTCCCGGTTCTAAGCCGTAAAGCATGGCACGCTGAACTATCGAGTAGTCATCATCTTTGCTCTTCCAGGTGTTCACAACATCTCGCATTGCTCCTGCAGTGGGTTTGTCACCTAGTGGTGCTTCCAGGACGTAATTCTTCTGTGCAGCAATGAGGATAATCCTCAAGTTATGGACCTAGTCCGTGTAGTTGCTACCATCATCTTCCAACCTAGCTTTCTCTAGGAACGCATTAAAATTCAACGGAACAACAACACGGGCCATCTATCTACAACAACATAGACATGCAAAATACTATCAGGTACTAAGTTCATGATAAATTAAAGTTCAATTAATAAAATTACTTAAGAACTCCCACTTAGATAGACATCTCTCTAATCATCTAAGTGATCACGTGATCCATGTCAACTAAACCATGTCTGATCATCATGTGAGATGGAGTAGTTTTGAACGGTGAACATCACTATGTTGATCATATCTACTATATGATTCACGCTCGACCTTTCGGTCTCAATGTTCCGAGGCCATATCTGCATATGCTAGGCTCGTCAAGTTTAACCCGAGTATTCTGCATGAGCAAAACTGGCTTGCAACCGTTGTATGTGAACGTAGAGCTTATCACACCCGATCATCACGTGGTGTCTCAGCACGACGAACTATAGCAACAATGCATACTCAAGGAGAACACTTGTACCTTGAAATTTAGTGAGAAATCATCTTATAATGCTACCACCAAACTAAGCAAATAAGATGCATAAAGGATAAACATCACATGCAATCAATATAAGTGATATGATATGGCCATCATCATCTTGTGCCTTTGATCTCCATCTCCAAAGCACCATCATGATCACCATCGTCACCGGCTTGACACCTTGATCTTCATCGAAGCATCGTTGTCGTCTCGCCAACTATTGCTTCTACGACTATCGCTACCGCTTAGTGATAAAGTAAAGCAATTACATGCCGATTGCATTTCATACAAGAAAGCGACAACCATATGGCTCCTGCCAGTTGCCGATAACTGTGTTACAAAACATGATCATCTCATACAATAAAATTTAGCATCATGTCTTGACCATATCACATCACAACATGCCCTGCAAAAACAAGTTAGACGTCCTCTACTGTGTTGTTACAAGTTTTACGTGGCTGCTACGGGCTGAGCAAGAACCATTCTTACCTACGCATCAAAAACCACAACGCGGTATAGTGATTTCTTTTTTATATTCAGAAAGAACCCTGTTCATTGAATCTGATTCAACTAAAGTTGGAGAAACTGACACCCACTAGCCACCTGTGTGTGAAGCACGTCGGTAGAACCAGTCTCGCGTAAGCGTACGTGTAATGTCGGTCTGGGAAAGGAATGGGGGGGGCCCAACCCAATTCGGATTGGGCTAGGGGGCGCGCCTCCCACCTTTTCCCTTCCTCACCTCTATTCCACTAAGGCCCAATAAGGCCCATATACTCCTCAGGGGGTTCTGGTAACCTCCCGGTACTCCGGAAAATGCCCGAACTCATCCGGAACCATTCCGATGTCCAAACATAGGCTTCCAATATATCGATCATTATGTATCGACCATTTCAAGACTCCTCGTCATGTCCGTGATTATATCCGGGACTCCGAACTACCTTTGGTACATCAAAACACATCAACTCATAATACCGATCGTCACCGAATGTTAAGCGTGCGGACCCTTCGGGTTCGAGAACTATGTAGACATGACCGAGACTCATCTTCGGTCAATAACCAATAGCGGAACCTGGATGCTCATATTGGTTCCTACATATTCTACGAAGATCTTTATCGGTCAAATAGCACAACAACATACGTTGTTCCCTTTGTCATCGGTATGTTACTTGCCCGAGATTCGATCGTCGGTATCTCAATACCTAGTTCAATCTCGTAACCGGCAAGTCTCTTTGCTTGTTCCGTAATGCATTATCCCTCAACTAACTCATTAGTCACATTGCTTGCAAGGCTTGTAGTGATGTGCAGTACCGAGAGGGCCCAGAGATACCTCTCCGATACTCAGAGTGACAAATCCTAATCTTGATCTATGCCAATTCAACAAACACCATCGGAGACACCTGTAGAGCATCTTTATAGTCACCCAGTTACGTTGTGACGTTTGATAGCACACTAAGTGTTCCTCCGGTATTCGGGAGTTGCATGATCTCATAGTCATAGGAACATGTATAAGTTATGGAGAAAGCAATAGCAACAAACTAAGCTATCATCGTGTTAAGCTAACGGATGGGTCAAGTCAATCACATCATTATCTAATGATGTGATCCCATTAATCAAATGACAACTCATGTCTATGGTCAGGAAACATAACCATCGTTGATTCAACGAGCTAGTCAAGTAGAGGCATACTAGTGACACTCTGTTTGTCAATGTATTCACACATGTACTAAGTTTCTGGTTAATACAATTCTAGCATGAATAATAAACATTTATCATGATATAGGGAAATATAAATAACAACTTTATTATTGCCTCTAGGGCATATTTCCTTCAGGACGCTGTGTTCAAAGGCCGCGAGGGCTTCGGCGTCCTAACAATCGACAATTTGGTTCTTTTTAATTAAGAACCTGGTCCAGAGTTTCTGGGCTGACTCTCCAGGTTGCTGGACAATGTGAATAAGGTCATCGACATCTGGAGGCAGAACATAGGTACCTTGGAAGTTGTCTCTGAAGGCATCTTCCAAATCTTCCCAGCTACCAATAGAGTTTTCTGGTAGGCTGTTTAACCAGTGACATGTTGGTCCCTTGATTTTTAGGGGAAGGTACTTGATGGCATGGAGATCATCATTGTGGGCCATGTGGATATGGAGAAGGAAGTATTCAATCCATACTGTGGGATCCGTCATTCCATCATATGATTCAATGTTCAGGGGTTTAAACCCTTCTGGGAACTGGTGCTCCATTACCTCATCGGTGAAGCATAAGGGGTGTGCGGCGCCTCTGTATCGGGCAACGTCACGACGCAATTCGGATGAAGTCCGTATGCGGTTTTCGGGCCTAGTGAGGTTATGCCTGTCAGGCCAAGCTTGACGCTCGTCTTCCCGTGTTGGGGCGTGCCCCCTTGATCGGTAGATTGATCTTGTTTTGCCTTCTCTATTATTCAGGTCTTGACGAAGGTCGTAGGTGTACCCTGGAGCCGCTGTCTCTCTGCCTCTACGGCGAGGTAGTGCGGGTTGGTGTTCGGTGTAGGTGGCCGCTTTATCTCGCCTGCGTGGTGGCCGGTCTGGTTCATCAGCATGATCATGTCTTAATGGTATGGGCTCGAGGGCTTCATCGTCAAATTGTGGTAGTAGACGACGCTTAGGACAACTCTTTACTGGGCGTTGAAGGCCATACTCTTCGGCGGCTAGGACTTGGCTTGGGTCCACCTGTCGTTGAGTGTATCATGTTCGGCTTGGAGCCGCCGCTGCTACTTTTTTAGACTTCTAGCAATGTCGATTAGCTGGCGCTCAAAGCACTCCTACTCGAGTGGTTCCTCTGGCACGATGAAGTCTTCGTCGCCGAGGCTCACATCGTCTTTGGAGAATGGTAGATAATTACTGTCTTCCGAGTCCCCGATCCTGACCGGATCATCGTGATTGACTTGCCCTTTTCCCACATCGTCTTGCTCGGATGTGGGCTCGGCGGGGGATTTGGACTCCTCGGCACCGTACAGAGTGTTATCGTCTCCGGTGCCGGTATTACTGTCTTTGCCACGACGCGATTTTGAGCGCCGTCGCTGGCATGGATGTTTCGGTGGTGCCTCATCAGGTTTGTCCTCCACCGGATCTTTCCTGTTTGCATCATCATACTCTTCGGGTGTGTCCACCATGTATATGTCGTATGTGGAGGTGGCCGTCCAACGTTCGATAATCGGCGGGTCTTGGCCTTGTTCGTCTCCGGCATCGTCATCCATGTCGTCGATGTCTTCGGAGGCGTAGTCCAGCATATCGGTTAAATCTTCAACAGTGGCTAGGAAGTGGGTGGTGACGTAAAATTCCCCGCCCTCAGCCCCTAGTCTGGGCTGGGCGTACTTCGAAAGTGATTCCTCTATAATGGCGAGGGGTCGCGTTAAGTCCAGGGCCTTGTTTAAGAGCAAGGTATGGATGGGGAAACGAGAGTCCGCGGGGCTGGCCGGGGTAAACGCCTCCTGGCCATGCTTGCTTGGCACGGACTTCGAGAGCTCATATTTGGAATCCGGGGGCGAGTCCGACCTTTCAATGGTAGGGGGAATCTGGTCTAATCTCGAATTCGTCGGGGACACAATCGCCAGATCCTCAATAATGCGGTACACGGCAGAGAGTCCGGTGGGCTCCAAACTCCCATCTTTGGACCTGGTGGTTTGCTCCAGATCTAAGGCCAGAGCTATGATCGGGGCCGCTGTGATGCCCCAAGACCGATGCTCCATATGCCTTCCTTTTATTTTGTTGTTGTTGTGTGTTTCAACTATTTGTTGCCATGATTGATGAGTGCCATTGTCATTTTTCTTTTTGCATCATGTTCTTCATTGGTTATATTGTATTGCCATGGCTATGTCTTATCATATTGCTCTTGGTCATTCTTGTTGTTGCCATGATCATCTTGCTTTGTTATATGTTTCATTGTGCCTCTTGCCATTTCATTGTATTGCATCATGGTCGTCTTGTGGTTGCATTTCTATGTTCATGTGATATTGCGTGCATTCCCTCTCCCCTCTTTCACAAGTTTGTTTTCCTGGTCCCAATTCACCTCAACACCCAAACCAAGCCATGGTCAAATGCAAAACCCATTCAAACTGCCCCTTTCTTCTTTATCCCAATTAATTTTTCATGTGATATTTTCCTGTCCAGGAAAATGTTCGTTCTTTTCCTATAAATCCTACACCATGTCAGTACCTACTCTATTAAATTTCAGCTCAATTGGATGTGTTTGGTTGGGTTAAAAAATGGCCCAGGTTTGAATTTTATTCAAACTTGTATTATTTTTATACCTCTAAAATTTCCCAAACTAATTTTATAAAATCCTCCATATTTCCTGGAGAGCAGAAATATTTTCATCTTGGACATACCCCTCTCCTAACCCCCTGCACATTTCTATCCTTGTTTCCTTTTTGAAGGAATTATTTTGATAAAGAAAACATCAGAGGACAGTAGCAGCAGCCTAGCTGGGCCTCCTCCTACCAGGCCGGCCCACCAGCAGATCCAACCGCAGCCGCAGCGCAGCCCCTCGCTCTCTCCCATGGTAAAACCACGTGGATGCCCATGTAGGGCCCGCTTGCCAGCGACCCATCCTCCTCTCCTTCGTCCTCCTCGGCCCCCCTCTCTCTCTCATAGTAAAACCGGCAGGGGCACGATCACATGGCCACCGTGGCCGAGCCCTCACTCTGCATACCCTTCTATAAAGCACTCCGAGACCGCGCCCTAGGGTTTCTCCCTCTCCTCCTCACCTCCCTACGCGCCGCCGACTCTCCACAGATCCCCGTCTCGTGCTTGTTCGCTGCTCCCAGCCACCATGGCCGGCCTGAGCAAGAGCTCCTTACCGCCGTAGGAGTGTCGTCGGCCTCCCCTCCGTCGATCTCGCGCACCGCAAAGCCTCCCCGAGTCCATTCTGACGCCGATCCGAGCCCGAGGACTCCATCCATGACGTCCCCTTCTTCCTCTACTTTGTCTCCTTCACGGATCAGTGAAACGCCAAGTTCAGCGAGCCCCCTCGCCGTCTCTCCATCCGATCTATCGCCGCCAGCACCCCCATGGTGAGCAGTCGCTCCTCCAAGCCTCGTACCCTGTCTGTTTCCTCGCTGTAGCAGCATGCTTCTCATGCCCGAAGACCAGTCACCACGCTCTCGCCATGCGGATGAAACAGAGCACCTCGCTCTCTGTCCGTAGGTGCGTCCACGCACTCCATGCTATGCCCGCGTCCTTGCCAGATTCCTCGCATGCACGCGCACCCACATGCCTGCAATCCTGCTCGCCCTTGCCTCAGTTCGGCAGCACCGGGACGGCCCGAGTCAAGCACTAGCTCCTCTTCGGGTTCCCGCAACCGCAGCTTTGCACACGCACGCTCAAGCTCGAGGTCTCTGCCTTCGCCTCACTCCGCACGTCGCACACCACACCCCCCACCTATTTCCGCACCCCTGCCGTTGGCCTGTGGTCGCGACGGTCGCCGTCTTGCTCGCCGGCGTCGTCACCCAGTTCCTCTCTGATCCATGAAGAAGAAGGCCTGGCCTCTGGTTTTGTTAAAGTTGAGCCACGCCCTTGTTTTGGACAAACATACAGCAACAGCGCAGTGGTCAACACTCTGCTCCTCTATCAAGGAGGTCGTGGGTTCAAGTCCCAGCCGCCCCCTTTTTCTGGCTATGTTTTCCTGCTATTTTGCATACCCATAGCCGCTTGGGCTGATTCCTCATCTGGGCCGCTGTAGCGTGATGCTTCGGGCCCGTGCATGTTTTATTTTTTCTGCATGTGGTTTTGGTTAATTTCCAATGCACTGCATATTTACAGAAATGCCTTTATTTTGCATACTCACAGCCGCTTGGGCTGATTCCTCATCTAGGCCGCTGCAGCGTGATGCTTCGGGCCCGTGCATGTTTTATTTTTTCCGCCTGTGGTTTTGGTTAATTTCCAATGCACTGCATATTTACAGAAATGCCTTTTTCTGGCTCTGTTTTCCTGCTATTTTGCATACCCACAGCCGCTTGGGCTGATTCCTCATCTGGGCCGCTGTAGCGTGATGCTTCGGGCCCGTGCATGTTTTATTTTTTCTGCATGTGGTTTTGGTTAATTTCCAATGCACTGCATATTTACAGAAATGCCTTTATTTTGCATACCCACAGCCGCTTGGGCTGATTCCTCATCTAGGCCGCTGCAGCGTGATGCTTCGGGCCCGTGCATGTTTTATTTTTTCCGCCTGTGGTTTTGGTTAATTTCCAATGCACTGCATATTTACAGAAATGCCTTTTTCTGGCTCTGTTTTCCTGCTATTTTGCATACCCACAGCCGCTTGGGCTGATTCCTCATCTGGGCCGCTGTAGCGTGATGCTTCGGGCCCGTGCATGTTTTATTTTTTCCGCCTGTGGTTTTGGTTAATTTCCAATGCACTGCATATTTACAGAAATGCCTTTATTTTGCATACCCACAGCCGCTTGGGCTGATTCCTCATCTAGGCCGCTGCAGCGTGATGCTTCGGGCCCGTGCATGTTTTATTTTTTCCGCCTGTGGTTTTGGTTAATTTCCAATGCACTGCATATTTACAAAAATGCCTTTATTTTGCATTGCTAATAACTAAATGTGCATGCACCAAAATGAAACATGTCATATATGAAAAATTCTTAGAATTTCATCTAGATTCATAATATGCCTCTGTCATCCATGTTAAACTTGTTTAAATTACTGTTTGTATTATTTTCCTCAAATGCCATGCTAAAATGTTTTATTTCATAACTAAATAACCGTAACTTCAAATTAAATAAACTTTATATGTAAATGGGGTAGAAAAATGCATATATTAACATGGTGAACTTTGTTCTCTTGTTTAACAACAATAAAATATGCTTTAGGACAGAACAGTACCAACTCTAAAACTTGCATTTGAGGATTTTCCAGAATTATTGTTTGTTGTTTTCGGACTCATTTAAACTTGCCTAAATAGTTATTTTACTTATGCTTCACCTCTTTCCATGTTTAACAACATTTAATATTGTTGGGTACATAACGGGAGAGAACTACATAAATGTATGTGGTGTTTCGTCAATATGCAACTCGTTGCATATTGAGCTCCGCTTAACTTGTAGTATTGTTTGTGCACTTTGCCATGCCATGCATATTTAAACCGGACATGCATCATACTTGTTTGTGCATCATGCCATGGTTATGCTTGTGTGTTTACCATGTTGTTTGCTCTTTTCCGGTGTTGCTTCTTCTTGTTAGTTCCAGTAACGTCGCGTTTGTGAGGATCCGTTCGACTATGTACGTTTGTCTTCTTCATGGACTCGTTCTTCTTCCTTGCGGGATTTCAGGCAAGATGACCATACCCTCAAAATCACTTCTATCTTTGTTTGCTAGTTGTTCGCTCTACCTCTATGTCGTGCCACCTACCACTTGTTATATCATGCCTCCCATATTGCCATGTCAAGCCTCTAACCCACCTTCCCAGCAAACTGTTGTCTAGCTATGTTACCGCTTTTGCTTAGCCCTTCTTATAGTGTTGCTAGTTGCAGGTGAAGTTGAAGTTTGTGTTGGGGAACGTAGTAATTTCAAAAAATTTCCTACACACACGCAAGATCATGGTGATGCATAGCAACGAGAGGGGAGAGTGTGATCTACGTACCCCTGTAGATCGACAACGGAAGCGTTAGCACAACGCGGTTGATGTAGTCGTAGATCTTCACGGCCCGACCGATCAAGCACCGAAACTACGGCACCTCCGAGTTCTAGCACACGTTCAGCTCGATGACGATCCCCGGACTCTGATCCAGCAAAGTGTCGGGGAAGAGTTCCGTCAGCACGACGACGTGGTAACGATCTTGATGTACTACCGTCGCAGGGCTTCGCCTAAGCACCGCTACAATATTATCGAGGATTATGGTGGAAGGGGGCACCGCACACGGCTAAGAATATGATCACATGGATCAACTTGTGTGTCTAGGGGTGCCCCCTACCCCCGTATATAAAGGAGCAGGGGGAGGTGCGCCCGGCCAGGAGGAGGGCGCGCCAGGAGGAGTCCTACTCCCACCGGGAGTAGGATTCCCCCCTTTTCCTAGTTGGAATAGGATTCGGGAGGGGGAAAGAGGAGAGAGAGAAGGAAGGGGGGGGCGCCGCCCCCTCTCCTTGTCCTATTCGGACTAGGGGGGAGGGGCGCGCGGCCCAGCCCTGGCCACCTCTCCTCTCTTCCACTAAAGCCCACTAAGGCCCATATACCTCCCGGGGGGTTCTGGTAACCTCCCGGTACTCCGGTAAAATCCCGATTTCACTCGGAACACTTCCGATATCCAAATATAGGCTTCCAATATATCAATCTTTATGTCTCGACCATTTCGAGACTCCTCGTCATGTCCGTGATCACATCCGGGACTCCGAACAAACTTCGGTACATCAAAATGCATAAACTCATAATATAACTGTCATCAAAACCTTAAGCGTGCAGACCTTAAGCGTGTAGACATGATCGAGACACGTCTCCGATCAATAACCAATAGCGGAACCTGGATGCTCATATTGTCTCCCACATATTCTACGAAGATCTTTATCGGTCAGACCGCATAACAACATACGTTGTTCCCTTTGTCATCGGTATGTTACTTGCCCGAGATTCGATCGTAGGTATCTCAATACCTAGTTCAATCTCGTTACCGGCAAGTCTCTTTACTCGTTTCGTAATACATCATCTTGCAACTAACTCATTAATTGTAATGCTTGCAAGGCTTATGTGATGTGCATTACCGAGAGGGCCCAGAGATACCTCTCCGACAATCGGAGTGACAAATCCTAATCTCGAAATACGCCAACCCAACATGTACCTTTGGAGACACCTGTAGAGCTCCTTTATAATCACCCAGTTAGGTTGTGACGTTTGGTAGCACACAAAGTGTTCCTCCGGCAAACGGGAGTTGCATAATCTCAAAGTCATATGAACATGTATAAGTCATGAAGAAAGCAATAGCAACATAGTAAACGATCGGGTGCTAAGCTAATGGAATGGGTCATGTCAATCATATCATTCTCCTAATGATGCGATCCCATTAATCAAATGACAACACATGTCTATGGTTAGGAAACATAACCATCTTCGATTAACGAGCTAGTCAAGTAGAGGCATACTAGTGACGTTTGGTTTGTCTATGTATTCACACAAGTATTATGTTTCCGGATAATACAATTCTAGCATGAATAATAAACATTTATCATGATATAAGGAAATAAAATAATAACATTATTATTGCCTCTAGGCATATTTCCTTCAGTCTCCCACTTGCACTAGAGTCAATAATCTAGATTACACAGTAATGATTCTAACACCCATGGAGCTTTGGTGCTGATCATGTTTTGCTCGTGGAAGCGGCTTAGTCAACGGGTCTGCTATATTTAGATCCGTATGTATCTTGCAAATCTCTATGTCTCCCACCTGGACTAGATTCTGGATGGAATTGAAGCATCTCTTGATGTGCTTGGTTCTCTTGTGAAATCTGGATTCCTTTGCCAAGGCAATTGCACCAGTATTGTCACAAAAGATTTTCATTGGACCCGATGCACTAGGTATGACACCTAGATCGGATATGAACTCCTTCATCCATACTCCTTCGTTTGCTGCTTCCGAAGCAGCTATGTACTCCGCTTCACATGTAGATCCCGCCACAACGCTTTGTTTAGAACTGCACCAACTGACAGCCCCACCGTTTAATGTAAACACGTATCCGGTTTGCGATTTAGAATCATCCGGATCAGTGTCAAAGCTTGCATCAACGTAACCATTTACGATGAGCTCTTTGTCACCTCCATATATGAGAAACATATCCTTAGTCCTTTTCAGGTATTTCAGGATGTTCTTGACCGCTGTCCAGTGATCCACTCCTGGATTACTTTGGTACCTCCCTGCTAGACTTATAGCAAGACACACATCAGGTCTGGTACACAACATTGCATACATGATAGAGCCTATGGCTGAAGCATAGGGAACATCTTTCATTTTCTCTCTATCTTCTGCATTGGTCGGGGATTGAGTCTTACTCAATTTCACACCTTGTAACACAGGCAAGAATCCTTTCTTTGCTTGATCCATTTTGAACTTCTTCAAAACTTTGTCAAGGTATGTGCTTTGTGAAAGTCCAATTAAGCATCTTGATCTATCTCTATAGATCTTAATGCCTAATATGTAAGCAGCTTCACCGAGGTCTTTCATTGAAAAACTCTTATTCAAGTATCCTTTTATGCTATCCAGAAATTCTATATCATTTCTGATTAGTAATATGTCATCTACATATAATATCAGAAATGCTACAGAGCTCCCACTCACTTTCTTGTAAATACATGCTTCTCCAAAAGTCTGCACAACTCCGAGAGGCTTGCACCAGTCCATAAATGGATCGCTGAAGCTTGCACACTTTGTTAGCTCCCTTTGGATCGACAAAACCTTCCGGCTGCATCATATACAACTCTTCTTGCAGAAATCCATTCAGGAATGCAGTTTTGACATCCATTTGCCAAATTTCATAATCATAAAATGCGGCAATTGCTAACATGATTCGGACAGACTTAAGCATCGCTATGGGTGTGAAGGTCTCATCGTAGTCAATCCCTTAAACTTGCCGAAAAGCTTTTGCGACAAGTCGAGCTTTGTAGACAGTAATATTACCGTCAGCGTCAGTCTTCTTCTTGAAGATCCATTTATTCTCAATTGCTTGCCGATCATTGGGCAAGTCAACCAAAGTCCATACTTTGTTCTCATACATGGATCCCATCTCAGATTTCATGGCTTCAAGCCATTTTGCAGAATCTGGGCTCACCATCGCTTCTTCATAGTTCGTAGGTTCATCATGATCTAGTAGCATGACTTCCAGAACAGGATTACCGTACCACTCTGGCGCGGATCTTACTCTGGTTGATCTACGAGGTTCAGTAGTATCTTGTTCTGAAGCTTCATGATCATTATCATTAGCTTCCTCACTAATTGGTGTAGGTGTCACAGAAAATGGTTTCTGTGATGTACTATTTTCCAATAAGGGAGCAGGTACAGTTACCTCGTCAAGTTCTACTTTCCTCCCACTCACTTCTTTCAAGAGAAACTCCTTCTCTAGAAAGTTTCCGAATTTAGCAACAAAAGTCTTACCTTCGGATCTGTGATAGAAGGTGTATCCAATAGTTTCCTTTGGATATCCTATGAAGACACATTTCTCCGATTTGGGTTCGAGCTTATCAGGTTGATGTTTTTTCACATAAGCATCGCAGCCCCAAACTTTCATAAACAACAACTTTGGTTTCTTGCCAAACCAAAGTTCATATGGCATCGTCTCAACGGATTTTGATGGTGCCCTATTGTAACGCCCCGGATATAACTTTCCCAATTTGTACAACAACTCTTGCCGTTTCCGGCGTTAAGTTATATTTATTTCGCGGGTTCGGGTCTTTGTCTCCGTGTGTTGTTTTCTTTGTCATGCATCTCACATCATGTCATCATGTGCATTACATTTGCATACGTGTTCATCTCATGCATTCGAGCATTTTCCCCGTTGTCCATTTTGCATTCCGGCGCTTCGTTCTCCTCCGGTGGTCATTTCTAGCTTTCTTTCGTGTGTGGGGATTAAACATTTCCGGATTGGACCGAGACTTGTCATACGGCCTTGGTTTACTACCGGTAGACCGCCTGGCAAGTTTCGTGCCATTTGGACTTCGTTTGATACTCCAACGGTTAACCAAGGGACCGAAAAGGCCTCGTGTGTGTTGCAGCCCAACACCCCTCCAATTTGGCCCAAAACCCACCAAACTCTGCTCCATCTCCCAGAGCGTTCAATCATGATCGCGTGGCCAAAAACCGCACCTCATTTGGACTCTCCTAGCTCCCCCTATGCCTATATATACACCCCCCTCCAAAATTCGCGGTTCATTCTCCCCCCTGACCCTAAAATCTCAGATCCGACAGCGCCGGACACGTCCGCCGCTCGCCTCAGCCTACCACCGCCCCCACGTGGCAGCGCCACCTCCCACCGCCGCCGGCCCGCGAGGGCCCAAGGCCGGCCCTCTCCTCCCACGCCCGGGCCGCCGCCTCCTTCCTCCCGCGCCGCCCGCGCCCGAGGACGACCTCCCCGCGCCGCCCTTCTTCCACGTCGCCGACGCCCCGCCGCCGCACTCGGCCATCGCCGCCCCGGGCCGCGCACCTCGCCGGTGCCCGCACACCCGCGCCGCCCAAGGTCCCGCCGGCCGCCGCCGCCTCCTCCACGACGGCCAAGTCCCCGGCCACCCCGGCCTCTCCTCCCCCCGGCGAGCTCCCTCCTTTTCCGGCCACCACCGCCATCACCGGCCGACGAACCTCGAACGGCGCGCTCGGTGAACAGTAATTTCATATCTGAGATCTGGAATTTTGAGGGTTGACTTTCTCCTCCGAACCCTAATTTTTATGCAATTTTGACCGGTGATATCTCCGCATCCGTAGCTTCGATTTGGACATATAGTATATCAAAATGTTCCCCTCGACGAGTACATCATTTCATTCCATTGCATCATTTTCATTTGAGCTCATCTTGATGCCCGAAATGCTGTTAGAAGGAGGCTTCGTGAGTTATTTGTCAGATCTGCTAGTTCATCTTAGACTTTTGTCATTTTTGCCATGATTGTTGTGTGCATGATATGCCTGTGACTCCTTCATATGTTTTGTTAAGGATTTTGTTATCTTTCCAGAGGTGCAACCGATGCATTTTTAGGATGTGTGTGGTGACTTGTGCAAGCTTGCAAAGTGAGGCACCCGGTAAATCTGTTTTCAGGGACTTAGTGTCTGGGATTATTTAGTTCATGATGCCATATGTTCAGCTTGCTTCCTAGTGATCCGTGCCTCTTTTGAGGATGATCAGTAAAGGAGTTTTGTTAATCTTGTTATGCTCTATCCATCCATGTGTTTACTTGCAATTATGGAGCACCCTAGCTTGAGTCAATCGAGCTCTACTTTTGCTTCATGGTGAATCTGGGCAGATCGTCAACTCGTTTGCGATTTTGCCGGTGTTATTGTAGTTGATCCGTGCATGCTATGCCATTGTTCTTGCCATGTCTAGCTAGCATTTTGTGCCTTCTTAATGGGTGTATTCTTGCCTTGCTATTAATTGCACCGTAGTGAGTGCATCGAGCTCGTTTACATGCCTTCGTGAGTTATGTTTCAGCATGTCTCAGTTTTCACTAAGTCTGAAAACTGATTGTGTTTTAGCTATGTTCGTGTGCCTAGTATATTTTGTGAACCCTTTTGGCCCCAGGTCACTTTGGGTCTTTTTTTAAGCTTGTTGAGTAGCTCCATGCCATGTTCTTACTTGTCTTAATCAGGTCATGTATCATGTTGTTTTGCTGCTCCGAAGAGGGCTTCGTGATCTGAAATTTCAGACAAGTGTTATTTTCACTAAGTCTGAGATCTGTTTTGCATTTGCGTTTTTGCCATGCTTGTTTGAACCTCTTAATGGATGAATTGGCCGTAGCTCGGTGCTAGACTTTTGTTAAGCATCTTGTGTGCATCCCTGCCATATATTTTGTTGTCATGTTTGGTGGTTTAGCATGTTCGTTTCGTTGCACTTAGATGCCTACTTGCTGTAAATCGCAGACCGGTGTCATTCTTAAAACGCTTGCCATTTCCAAACCGTAACTGGAAGGCTCGGCCTCTCGCCTAGTGTTTTGTTCCACTCTTGCCGCCCTAGTTTCCGTCATATCGGTGTTATGTTCCCGAATTTTGCGTTCCTTACGCGGTTGGGTTATAATGGGAACCCCTTGATAGTTCGCCTTGATTAAAGCTTTTCCAGCAATGCCCAACATTGGTTTTACCATTCGCCACCTAGCCTCTTTTTCCCTTGGGTTACCGGAGCCCGAGTGTCATCTTATTTTAACCCCCCCCTGGGCCAGTGCTCCTCTGAGTGTTGGTCCGACCGAGTAGACTGCGGGGCCACCTCGGGGCAACTTGAGGGTTGGTTTTACTCGTAGGATGTCTCATCTGAGTGTGCCCTGAGAAAGAGATATGTGCAGCTCCTATCGGGATTTGTCGGCACATTCGGGCGGTGTTGCTGGTCTTGTTTTAACCTGTCGAACTGTCTTGAGTTACCGAGATACCGAGTCTGATCGGAACGTCTTGGGAGGAGGTCTATTCCTTCGTTGACCGTGAGAGCTTGTCATGGGCTAAGTTGGGACTCCCCTGCAGGGATTGAACTTTCAAAAGCCGTGCCCGCGGTTATGGGCAAATGGGAATTTGTTAATGTCCAGTTGTAGATAACTTGAACCTTAATTAATTAAAATGAATCAACTGAGTGTGTTACCGTGATGGCCTCTTCTCGACGGAGTCCGGGAAGTGGACACGGTGTTGGAGTAATGCTTGCGCAGGTTGTTCCTCTAGTTTTTCACGCTCGCGCTTGCCTCCTCTTCTCGCTCTCTTTTGCGAATAAGATAGCCACCACATATGCTAGTCGCTTGCTGCAGATCCACATATATTCGCCTTACCCTTCCTATAAGCTTAAATAGTCTTGATCGTGAGGGTGCGAGATTGCTGAGTCCCTGTGGCTCACAGATACTATAACTCCAGATGCAGGTCCAGGTGATTCCGCTCCAGGAGACGCGTGTGAGCTCAAGTGGGAGTTCGACGAAGACTCTCAACGATACTACGTTTCCTTTCCCGATGATCAGTAGTGGTGCCCAGTTGGGGGTGATTGGGACCGTTGTCGCATGTTGGGTTTCTTCTATTTTAGCGCCGTAATCGGGCCATGAGTGTTTTGGATGATGGATATTATTTATGTACTTTGATGTGACGTGGCGAGTGTAAGCCAACTATGTTATCTCCCCTTTATTATTCATATTACATGGGATGTTGTGAAGATTGCCTAACTTGCGACATATGCCTTCAATGCGATTATGTCTCTAAGTCGTGCCTCGACACGTGGGAGCTATAGTCGCATCGAGGGTGTTACACCTATTTAACGTGAATGCGGCCGTCTCTAGAGCATATCCCCAAAACGATAGCGGTAAATCAGTAAGAGACATCATAGATCGCACCATATCTAGTAAAGTACGATTACGACGTTCGGACACACCATTACGCTGTGGTGTTCCGGGTGGCGTGAGTTGCGAAACTATTCCACATTGTTTTAAATGTACACCAAACTCGTAACTCAAATATTCTCCTCCACGATCAGATCGTAGGAATTTTATTTTCTTGTTACAATGATTTTCAACTTCACTCTGAAATTCTTTGAACTTTTCAAATGTTTCAGACTTATGTTTCATTAAGTAGATATACCCATATCTGCTTAAGTCATCTGTGAAGGTGAGAAAATAACGATATCCGCCACGAGCCTCAACATTCATCGGACCACATACATCTGTATGTACGATTTCCAATAAATCTGTTGCTCTCTCCATAGTACCGGAGAACGGTGTTTTTGTCATCTTACCCATAAGGCACGGTTCGCAAGTACCAAGTGATTCATAATCAAGTGGTTCCAAAAGCCCATCAGTATGGAGTTTCTTCATGCGCTTTATACCGATATGACCCAAACGGCAGTGCCACAAATAAGTTGCATTATCATTATCAACTCTGCATCTTTTGGTTTCAACACTATGAATATGTGTGTCACTACTATCGAGATTTAATAAGAATAGACCACTCTTTAAGGGTGCATGACCATAAAAGATATTACTCATGTAAATAGAACAACCATTATTCTCTGATTTAAATGAATAACTGTCTCGCATCAAACAAGATCCAGATATAATGTCCATGCTTAATGCTGGCACCAAATAACAATTATTTAGGTCTAATACTAATCCCGAAGGTAGATGTAGAGGTAGCGTGCCGACTGCGATCACATCGACTTTGGAACCATTTCCCACGCGCATCGTCACCTCGTCCTTAGCCAATCTTCGCTTAATCCGTAGTCCCTGTTTCGAGTTGCAAATATTAGCAGCAGAACCAGTATCAAATACCCAGGTGCTACTGCAAGCATTAGTAAGGTACACATCAATAACATGTATATCACATATACCTTTGTTCACCTTGCCATCCTTCTTATCCGCCAAATACTCGGGTCAGTTCTGCTTCCAGTGACCAGTCTGCTTGCAGTAGAAGCACTCAGTTTCAGGCTTAGATCCAGGTTTGGGTTTCTTATCTTGAGTAGCAACTTGCTTGCTGTTCTTTTTGAAGTTCCCCTTCTTCTTCCCTTTGCCCTTTTTCTTGAAACTAGTGGTCTTGTTGACCAACAACACTTGATGCTCCTTCTTGATTTCTACCTCCGCAGCTTTTAGCATTGCGAAGAGCTCGGGAATAGTCTTATTCATCCCTTGCGTATTATAGTTCATCATGAAGCTTTTGTAGCTTGGTGGCAGTGATTGGAGAATTCTGTCAATGACGCGATCATCTGGAAGATTAACTCCCAATTGAATCAAGTGATTATTATACCCAGACATTTTGAGTATATGCTCACTGACAGAACTGTTCTCCTCCATCTTGCAGCTATAGAACTTATTGGAGACTTCATATCTCTCAATCTGGGCATTTGCTTGAAATATCAACTTCAACTCCTGGAACATGTCATATGCTCCATGATGTTCAAAACGTTGTTGAAGTCCCGATTCTAAGCCGTAAAGCATGGCACACTGAACTATCGAGTAGTCATCAGCTTTGCTCTGCCAGACGTTCATAACATCTGGTGTTGCTCCAGCAGCAGGCCAAGCACCTAGCGGTGCTTCCAGGATGTAATTCTTCTGTGCAGCAATGAGGATAATCCTCAAGTTACGGACCCAGTCCGTGTAATTGCTACCATCATCTTTCAACTTTGCTTTCTCAAGGAACGCATTAAAATTCAACGGAACAACAGCACGGGCCATCTATCTACAATCAAACATATACAAGCAAGATACTATCAGGTACTAAGTTTCATGATACATTTAGGTTCAATTAATCATATTACTTAAAGAACTCCCACTTAGATAGACATCCCTCTAATCCTCTAAGTGATTACGTGATCCAAATCAACTAAACCATGTCCGATCATCACATGAGATGGAGTAGTTTCATTGGTGAACATCACTATGTTGATTATATCTACTATATGATTCACGCTTGACCTTTCGGTCTCCGTGTTCCGAGGCCATATCTGTATATGCTTGGCTCGTCAAGTATAACCTGAGTATTCCGCGTGTGCAACTGTTTTGCACCCGTTGTATTTGAACATAGAGCCTATCACACCCGATCATCACGTGGTCTCTCAGCACGAAGAACTTTCGCAACGGTGCATACTCAGGGAGAACACTTCTTGATAATTAGTGAGAGATCATCTTATAATGCTACCGTCAATCAAAGCAAGATAAGATGCATAAAAGATAAACATCACATGCAATCAATATAAGTGATATGATATGGCCATCATCATCTTGTGCTTGTGATCTCCATCTTCGAAGCACCGTCGTGATCACCATCGTCACCGGCGCGACACCTTGATCTCCATCGTAGCATCATTGTTGTCTCGCCAATTTTATGCTTCCACGACTATCGCTACTGCTTAGTGATAAAGTAAAGCATTACAGCGCGATTGCATTGCATACAATAAAGCGACAACCATATGGCTCCTGCCAGTTGCCGATAACTCGGTTACAAAACATGATCATCTCATACAATAAAATTTAGCATCATGTCTTGACCATATCACATCACAACATGCCCTGCAAAAACAAGTTAGACGTCCTCTACTTTGTTGTTGCAAGTTTTACGTGGTTGCTACGGGCTTAAGCAAGAACCAATCTTACCTACGCATCAAAACCACAATGATAGTTTGTCAAGTTGATGCTGTTTTAACCTTCGCAAGGACCGGGCGTAGCCACACTCGGTTCAATTAAAGTTGGAGAAACTGTCACCCGCTAGCCACCTTTGTGCAAAGCACGTCGGGAGAACCGGTCTCGCGTAAGCGTACGCGTAATGTCGGTCCGGGCCGCTTCGTCCAACAATACCGCCGAACCAAAGTATGACATGCTGGTAAGCAGTATGACTTATATCGCCCACAACTCACTTGTGTTCTACTCGTGCATATAACATCAACACATAAAACCTAGGCTCTGATACCACTGTTGGGGAACGTAGTAATTTCAAAAAATTTCCTACGCACATGCAAGATCATGGTGATGCATAGCAACGAGATGGGAGAGTGTGATCTACGTACCCTTGTAGATCGACAGCGGAAGCGTTAGCACAACGCGGTTGATGTAGTCGTACGTCTTCACGGCCCGACCGATCAAGCACCGAAACTACGGCACCTCCGAGTTCTAGCACACGTTCAGCTCGATGACGATCCCAGGACTCCGATCCAGCAAAGTGTCGGGGAAGAGTTCCGTCAGCACGACGGCGTGGTGACGATATTGATGTACTACCGTCGCAGGCCTTCGCCTAAGCACCGCTACAATATTATCGAGGATTATGGTGGAAGGGGGCACCGCACACGGCTAAGAATATGATCACGTGGATCAACTTGTGTGTCTAGGGGTGCCCCCTGCCCCCGTATATAAAGGAGCAGGGGGAGGTGCGGCCGGCCAGGAGGAGGGCGCGCCAGGAGGAGTCCTACTCCCACCGGGAGTAGGATTCCCCCCTTTTCCTAGTTGGAATAGGATTCGGGAGGGGGAAAGAGGAGAGAGAGAAGGAAGGGGGGGGCTCCGCCCCCCTCTCCTTGTCCTATTCGGACTAGGGGGGAGGGGCGCGCGGCCCAGCCCTGGCCACCTCTCCTCTCTTCCACTAAAGCCCACTAAGGCCCATATACCTCCCGGGGGGTTCCGGTAACCTCCCGGTACTCCGGTAAAATCCCGATTTCACTCGGAACACTTCCGATATCCAAATATAGGCTTCCAATATATCAATCTTTATGTCTCGACCATTTCGAGACTCCTCGTCATGTCCGTGATCACATCCGGGACTCCGAACAAACTTCGGTACATCAAAATGCATAAACTCATAATATAACTATCATCAAAACCTTAAGCGTGCGGACCCTACGGGTTCGAGAACAATGTAGACATGACCGAGACACGTCTCCAATCAATAACCAATAGCGGAACCTGGATGCTCATATTGGCTCCCACATATTCTACGAAGATCTTTATCGGTCAGACCGCATAACAACATACGTTGTTCCCTTTGTCATCGGTATGTTACTTGCCCGAGATTCGATCGTCGGTATCTCAATACCTAGTTCAATCTCGTTATCGGCAAGTCTCTTTACTCATTTCGTAATACATCATCTTGCAACTAACTCATTAGTTGTAATGCTTGCAAGGCTTATGTGATGTGCATTACCGAGAGGGCCTAGAGATACCTCTCCGACAATCGGAGTGACAAATCCTAATCTCGAAATACGCCAACCCAACATGTACCTTTGGAGACACCTGTAGAGCTCCTTTATAATCACCCAGTTACGTTGTGACGTTTGGTAGCACACAAAGTGTTCCTCCGGCAAACGGGAGTTGCATAATCTCATAGTCATAGGAACATGTTTAAGTCATGAAGAAAGCAATAGCAACATACTAAACGATCGGGTGCTAAGCTAATGGAATGGGTCATGTCAATCATATCATTCTCCTAATGATGTGATCCCATTAATCAAATGACAACACATGTCTATGGTTAGGAAACATAACCATCTTCGATTAACGAGCTAGTCAAGTAGAGGCATACTAGTGACGTTTGGTTTGTCTATGTATTCACACAAGTATTATGTTTCCGGATAATACAATTCTAGCATGAATAATAAACATTTATCATGATATAAGGAAATAAAATAATAACATTATTATTGCCTCTAGGGCATATTTCCTTCAGTTTGTTCCTTGTTGGAACATGGATATGTTGGAATATCACAATATCTCTTATTTTAACTAATGCATCTATATACTTGGTAAAGGGTGGAAGGCTCGGCCGTATGCCTGGTGTTTTGTTCCACTCTTGCCGCCCTAGTTTCCGTCATATCGGTGTTATGTTCCTTGATTTTACGTTCCTTACGCGGTTGGCTGTTATGGGAACCCCTTGACAGTTCGCTTTGAATAAAACTCCTCCAGCAAGGCCCAACCTTGGTTTTACATTTGCCTAACAACCTACAACTTTCCCTTGGGTTTTCGCGAGCCTGAGGGTCATCTTTATTTAACCCCCCCACCCCGGGGGGGGGGGGCAGTGCTTCTCTAAGTGTTGGTCCGAACTGAGTAGAGTGCGGGGCCACCTCGGGGAAACTTGAGGGCTGGTTTTACTCGTAGGATGTCTCATCCGGTGTGCCCTGAGAACGAGATATGTGTAGCTCCTATCGGTATTTGTTGGCACATTCGGGCGGCTTTGCTGGTCTTGTTTTACCATTGTCGAAATGTCTTGTAACCGGGATTCTGAGACTGATCGGGTCTTTCCGGGAGAAGGAATATCCTTCGTTGACCGTGAGAGGTTGTGATGGGCTAAGTTGGGACACCCCTGTAGGGTATAAACTTTTGAAAGCCGTGCCCGCGGTTATGTGGCAGATGGGAATTTGTTAATATCCGGTTGTAGATAACTTGACACTTAACTTAATTAAAATGCATCAACCGCGTGTGTAGCCGTGATGGTCTCTTTTCGGCGGAGTCCAGGAAGTAAACGTGGTTCTTGTGTTATGGTTGTGCGTAAGTAGTTTCAGGATCACTTCTTGATCACTTCTAGCTTCACGGCCGTTGCGTTGCTTCTCTTCTCGATCTTATTTGCGTATGTTAGCCACCATATATGCTTAGTGCTTGCTGCAGCTCCACCTCCTTACCTTACCCTACCCATAAGCTTAAATAGTCTTGATCTCGCGGGTGTGAGATTGCTGAGTCCTCATGACTCACAGATACTTCCAAACAGTTGCAGGTGTCGATGATACCAGTGAAGGTGACGCTACCGAACTCAAGTGGGAGTTTGATGAAGATCTGGGTTGTTGTTATGTTTCGTTTCCTGATGATCAGTAGTGGAGCCCAGTTGGGACAATCGGGGATCTAGCATTTGGGGTTGTCTTCTTTTATTTTGGTTCCATAGTCGGACCTTGATTGTACTCTGGATGATGTATGTTTAACTTGTTATTTGTGTGAAGTGGCGATTGTAAGCCAACTCTTTATCCCTCTCTTATTCAGTACATGGGATTGTGTGAAGATTACCCCTCTTGCGAGAAAACTACCATGCGGCTATGCCTCTAAGTCGTGCCCCGACACGTGGGAGATATAGCCGCATTGTGGGTGTTACAACCGCGAACCCCTCGAAGATCAAGTCTCCTCGGATATCAATGACATAGTTTAGGTTCCCAAAACTGATCTGATGACCAGGGACGTAGCTGTCGATCTGTTCGAGGTGGCCAATTGAGTTGGCACGCAGAACGAAGCCACCGAATATAAAAATCTGACCGGGGAGGTAAGCTTCCCCGGAGACGCATCATTGTAGACGATCGAACGAGCCATCGAGCCTTTTGTTGATGGCACAGTGGAACTCTTAATGAAAGCACCAATGTCAGTGTCAAAACCGGCCGATCTCGGGTAGGGGGTCCCGAACTATGCGTCCGAGGATCGAAGGTAACATGAATCAGGGGACATGATTTTTACCCAGGTTCGGACCCTCTTGATGGAGGTAATACCCTACTTCCTACTTGATTGACTTTGATGAGTATAGGGGTTACAAGAGTTGATCTACCTCGAGATCATAATGGCTAAACCCTAGACGTCTAGCCTGTATGATTATGATTGCCTCTACGGACTAAACCCTCTTGTATATATAGACACCGGTGGGGCCTAGGGTTTGTACAAAGTTGGTTTACAGAGAAAGGAAACTTCATATCCGAATGTCAAAGCTTGCCATCCATTCAAAGGAGAGTCCCATCTAGACACGGGGGAAGGCCTTCTATCTTGTATCTTCATGGCCCATCAGTCCGGCCCATGTCACATAGCCCGGACGCCCGGGGACACCCTAATCTAGGACTCCCTCACCAGGGCGCACGGGGCATCAGGGAGGCGTGGGCGGCGGGGCGGTGGAGCGTCGAGCGGGCCGGGGCTACAGGGGGGCGGCGGGCGGCAGGCCGGAGTGGTTTTCCGGCGCGGTGGGGCATCGGGGGGGGGGGGGAGCGGCGTGCAGGAGCGGCCGGGAGGCGGAGCTGCGGTGGCGGCGGTGTTGTCGAGGACGGGGGTGGTTGGGGCGGCGGCTGGGTGCGGGGCAGCGGTGTGTGGTCGGGGTGTGGTGGGGGTCGGGGGCGATTTGACTAGTGGTGGGCGATGGAGGTTAGAGAAGACAAACAGAGAGGAGGCGGGGGAACGACAGTTACATAGTCAAATCTTTGTCGTCATCTGGCAGGCGACAAAGAGGTGGTGCTGGTGGGCCGTCAAGGTTTGGACCTCTACTGGGTCCTACCCACCTCTTTGTCGTCCGCTAGTTGACGGCAAAGAATATGTGCCGTCTGCTAGCGGACGGCAAAGAACGGGCTGACGACAAATAGGGCCTCTACCGTCATCCCTTTCTTTGCCATCCATTTTTTGGAAGCGGGCGGCAAAGACCTTCTTTGCCGTCCACTAGTAGATGGCAAAGATCTGATTGATGGCAAATTCTTTGTTTCCAGTAGTGGATAAAGATAGACTCGGGGCCATAATTTTCACTAGAGGCTTTTCTCTTGAACAAAAAGCATACAGTGGGTAAACAAATTACTGTTGGGTAATTGATAGAAAAGCGCATAGTTATGACGATATCCAAGGCAATGATCATGTATATAGGCATCATGTCCAAGACAAGTAGACTGACTCCTTCCTGCATCTACTACTATTACTCCACACATCAACCGCTATCCAGCATGCATCTAGAGTATTACGTTCATAAAGAACAGAGTAACACCTTAAGCAAGATGACATGATGTAGACAAAGTAAACTCAATCAATATGAATAAACCCCATCGTTTACCCTTAATGGCAACGATACAAATAGGTGTCATGTCCATTTCTATCACTGTTATTGAGCACCGCAAGATCGAACCCATCACAAAGCACCTCTCCCATTGCAAGATAAATCAATCTAGTTGGCCAAACCAATCAGGTATATCAGAGAGAAATATAAAGCTATAACAATCATGCATAAAAGAGTTTAGAGAAGACTCAAATAATATTCATGGATAATCTGATCATAAACCCACAATTCATTGGATCCCAACAAGCACACCGCAAAAGAAGATTAGATCAAATAGATCTCCAAGAACATCGAGGAGATTATTGTATTGAAGATCAAAGAGAGAGAAGAAGCCATCTAGCTACTAGCTATGGACACGTAGGTCTGTGGTAAACTACCCATACATCATAGGAAGGGCAGAAAGTGTTTGACACAAGAAAAATCTAATATTGCTCTTCGTGAGAAAGGAAAGGGAGGAGTATGATTTCTCTCATGCACTGGGAAAAAAATGCGGGTGTGCCAGTGTACTGTGGTACATAATGAAAACAAAGAGATGGGAATGGTATTTTATTAATCTTAATGATAACAAATACAATTCCTTATAGGCATTCTGTGGCCTACTAGAGCGGCCATCCTGACTAGCGATGTGCGGTCTCCTGGTTCCCAAGGCCTCGAGAGACTCCCGGTTAATTACTCCCATGGGTTGCTCTGTGAGATACCTCAGATTAAGTCGTGTGGTCGTCTTCGCTTCACATTCTCCATGCATGATGCTGATGGTGTGTGTAGGTGTGGGTAGCGGCAAAGCCCATGTCCTCGTCAGTACACGTGCCGCTCAAAACATGGATTTGTGCTAGCCACGTCCGCCCTCGCCTTCATGCCTCATCGGTCTTGACAACATTGATGTAATCGGTGTTGGAGTAGCATGGGTCCTGCTTGCCTCGGACTTCTTGGCGATATAGTGGCTTCATCGGGGTATGCAAGGGGTTTCCTCACGGGAGTATTCTTTTGTGGAGACTGGCATCACTGTAAAACCAATGCACGCTCGCATCGGCATGGCCAGTGTGGTTGGCGCCTCATCTCGACTAGACGCCGAGGTTGCGACAATCTGCATAGACAAAGACATAGCCTCACGAGGCTGTGAAAGGTAACATCTTAGAGGGACGCCTTATTCAGTGGTCTGCCAACACAATGATCACACCGTGGGGCCGAAGAGAGGTGACATGGAGGGGCGTAGTTGATGCCCCATCTCAGCTAGACGCCGTATTCGGTGGTCTGCTAAGACAAGGATCACGCCGCCTCTACGACAAAGAGAAATGTATGCAACACAGGGTGCACCTCATATCGGCTGGACGCTGTATTCTGTGGTCCAACAAGATAAGGGCAATACATAGCAGTGCCAAATAAAGGTGGTGTCATGTAGTGGCGTGGTTTATGCCTTGTCTCAGATAGATGCCTTATTCAGTGGTCTGCTAAGACAAGGAGCACCCCGACTATATGCCGAGACATGTACGCTATGAAGAGTGCACCTTGTCTCAGCTGCACGCCGTATTCAGAAGTCCGCCAAGACAGGGGAAACACATTGCGATGCCAAAGAAAAGGTGACGTCATGGAGGGGCGTGGTTGATGCTTTGTCTCAGCTAGACGTCGTATTCGGTGGTCTGCTAGGACAAGGAGAATGCCGCCTGTACGCCGAGACCTGTATGCCATGAGGAGTGCACCTCGTCTCGGTTGGACACCGTATTCGGTGTTCCGCTAAGACAAGGGAAACACATTGCGGGGCCAAAGAAAGGGGACGTCGTGAAGGGGCATGGTTGATACCTCGTCTCAGCTAGACGCCGTATTTTATGGTCTGTTAAGACAAGGATCACGCCAGACCTGTACGCCATGAAGAGTGTACATTGTCTTGGTTGGACGTCGTGTTTGGTGGTCCGCCAATACAAGGAAAACATATCACAATGCCAAAGAGGTGACATCACGGTAGGGCGTGGTTAACACCTCATTGGTGAGCTCCGTATAGACCCGATCACGTCATACGAAGATGAAGGGCTCGGTGTACACAAGCTCCGGTGGTGTCGGCGTAGTCTCCTGGTCCAGTGGTGCCGCTTCCATTGCACCTGGTACAAAAAGGGAGCACGTTGTCCTCGGCCATCTCCATTGGGTACGTCGACTTCCATCTTCATTGCACTTGGTACGAGAAGAGCACCGCGTCGTCTGCGGCCATCTGTGTTGGATGTGTTGTCCGCCATCTCCATTGCATCTGTACATAAAAATAATATATACATACCATAAGGAAAGAAGAGGACGTCCATGTGATGCCCGCGTATATGGACATCTTGAAGTTCTTCATGGTTGTCAACGGACTCAACGGTGCAGCGTGTCGTGACCTCCATGGCCTTCGAGGGTGTTGTCGTTGCCAGCTCGCGCAGCTTCGAGCCCAGACGAGTTGCCCTTACCCATCGGCACATCCTCTCGACAGTCTTCTCACGTGTGTATGTGCATCTTATTGACTCACGAGCGAGGTCGCTGTACGCGCGACACTCCTTCCTTTGCGTGCCTAAGTTTCCCGTACGTGAGATGTACCTTGCTACATGCTAGCTGGGGTCTGGTGAGTTGTCTGCCTCCTCTATTTATAGGTAGAAGGGGTTGGGTTTTCGACAAAGCATGGCGTTGCTGGATCTTCTTATTCCTTTTAGTGATCTTATTGTCGGTCAAGGATGCACAATGCAAAGGAAACACCATATCGTATGTATGGAAGACCATATGTACGAGTGTCTTGAAGGAAATCATGACAGATATATATCCTTTTAAATGGTCTTCTCTCTGGTGCTTCTAGACATGCGAGGTTGTCTGCTGGTGCAAGTATACGAATACGTACCAGTTGTCGTATCTAGCCGAGGTTGTGTGGTACTTTAGTACTCCACCTGGTCGACTCATTGCATGAACATGAAGATCTTTCACGTATCTTGTACAAGTATGATACTTCTTTTCATTCTCTTTTTCTCCGAGGGTAATGCATGTATTTGGGTACTTACATGTGCGAGCTTGTCGGCCGGCCGAGATACCCGAATACATATACATGATGTATACATATAGTGTCTAGGTCAAGCTTTCCACGTGCATGCAAAACTTCTCCTTTTTTAACAAGCATGCATAAGATGTACATGCGATAATAAGCCAGGTCTCACATATATTACCAGCATCAAAACTCACAAAAAAATATTTTATGCAGAAATGCAAAAAGACTTGTCGAACAAATGCCCCCATGGCGAGTCAGGTTTGAGTGTGGAGCAAGTCAAACTTGACTTGGCGAATAATTTTTTTTCCTCTCTTCTTGGTGCATGATTCATATGCTGCCTCAAGAACCGGTTTGGAGATTTACTACATGCTCGTTATTTCGATGATAATTGTTTAGTAACAATATGAATTAGTGTAGGTATGTTCATCCAGACTTGCATTATCTAGGGAGCTCGTTGGGTCATATAACAAGCATGATACCAGCCAATGAGGTAACACTATATCATCTTCATTCCATGGCGAACTAATATGCCTTGTCCTAAAAACAAGAATAAACAAAAATTACCAATCTCGTCACGGCCGCCTTATTACTGTAGTGCCAACCAACTTGATTGGAGGGTTTCACAAATTCACACTAGCACTGGCGCATTGCACTGCTCCCATGATATCCTTGTGTTGAGATCATCGATGGATCCCATCCATCGAGAATCGCCACACCATTCACGGCAAGGCTATTTTGGTGATAGGCCAGAATGCCATCAGCCTTATGGATGATTAGGTTGTTGATGTTGCCCCATGCTTCAATGTTGTTGGAGACGGGGCCACAGGGACACATTGGCGCCACCCGCCACCTTTACGACCGGAGGTGTTGCCTTCTAGCGCCCATCGTATGCATTGGTGTAGACCATTGGTTGTCGGGGTGTTGTCGACGCTGTCATGGACGCTGTTGGGGAACGCAGTAATTTCAAAAAAAAATCCTACACACATGCAAGATCCATCTAGGTGATGCATAGCAACGAGAGGGGAAGAGTGGTGTCCATGTACACTTGTAGACCGTAAGCGGAAGCGTTATGACAACGCGGTTGATGTAGTCATACATCGTCACGATCTGACCGATCCTAGCACCGAAGGTACGGCACCTCCGCGATCTGCACACGTTCAGCTCGGTGACGTCCCACGAACTCTAGATCTAGCTGAGTGTTGAGGGAGAGCTTCGTCAGCACGACGGTGTGATGACGGTGATGATGAAGTAACCGATGCGGGGCTTCGCCTAAGCACAACAATGATATGACTGAGGTGGAAATCTATCGAGGGGGCACCGCACACGGCTAAGAGATCAACTTGTGTGTTCTAGGGTGCCCCCTCCCCACGTATATAAAGGAGGGAGGGGGAGGCCGGCCAGCCTCTCTAGGTGCGCCAAGGGGGGAGGAGTCCTCCTCCTAGTAGGAGTAGGACTCCCCCTTTCCTGGTCCTACTAGGAATAGAAGGAAGAGGGAGAAGGAGAAAGGAAAGGGGGCCGGCCCCCTCACCCAATTCGGATTGGGCTTAGGGGGCGCGCCCCCTCCTAGGCTGCCTTCTCTTCTCTCCCACTAAGGCCCATTAAGGCCCATATACTCCCCGGGGGTTCCGGTAACCCCTCGGTACTCCGAAAAATGCCCGAACTCGCCCGGAACCATTATGATGTCCAAACATAGACTTCCAATATATCAATCTTTATGTCTCGACCATTCCGAGACTCCTTGTCATGTCCGTGATCATATCGGGAGTCCGAACTACCTTCGGTACATCAAAACACATAAACTCATAATACCGATCGTCACCGAACGTTAAGCGTGCGGACCCTACGGGTTCGAGAACTATGTAGACATGACCGAGACTCATCTCCGGTCAATAACCAATAGCGGAACCTGGATGCTCATATTGGTTCCTACATATTCTACGAAGATCTTTATAGGTCAAACCGCATAACAACATACGTTGTTCCCTTTGTCATCGGTATGTTACTTGCCCGAGATTCGATCATCGGTATCCCAATACCTAGTTCAATCTCGTTACCGGCAAGTCTCTCTACTCGTTCCGTAATGCAACATCCCGTAACTAACTCATTAGTCACATTGCTTGCAAGGCTTATAGTGATGTGCATTACTGAGGGGGCTTAGAGATACCTCTCTGATACACGGAGTGACAAATCCTAATCTCGATCTATGCCAACTCAACAAACACCATCGGAGACACCTGTAGAGCATCTTTATAGTCACCCAGTTATGTTGTGACGTTTGATAGCACACTAAGTGTTCCTCCGGTATTCGGGAGTTGCATAATCTCATAGTCATAGGAACATGTATACGTCATGAAGAAAGCAATAGCAATAAACTAAACGATCATAGTGCTAAGATGACGGATGGGTCTTGTCCATCACATCATTCTCTAATGATGTGATCCCGTTCATCAAATGACAACACATGTCTATGGCTAGGAAACTTAACCGTCTTTGGTTATCGAGCTAGTCAAGTAGAGGCATACTAGGGACACTTTGTTTCTCTATGTATTCACACATGTACTAAGTTTCCGGTTAATACAATTCTAGCATGAATAATAAAAATTTATCATGATATAAGGAAATATAAATAACAACTTTATTATTGCCTCTAGGGCATATTTCCTTTAGTCTCCCACTTGCACTAGAGTCAATAATCTAGTTCACATCATCATGTGATTTCACATCAATAGTGCACATCTTTATGTGATTAGTTCACATCTTCATGTGACTAATACTTAAAGGGTTTACTAGAGTCAATAATCTAGTTCACATCGCTATGTGATTAACACCCAAAGAGTGGTCATGTTTTGTTGGTGAGAGAAGTTTAGTCTACGGGTCTGCAACATTCAGATCCGTATGTATTTTGCAAATTTCTATGTCTAATAATCTGCACAGAGCTACTCTAGCTAATTGCTCCCACTTTCAATATGTATCTATATCAAGACTTAGAGTCATCTAGATCGGTGTCAAAAGTTTGCATCGACGTAACTCTTTACGACGAACTCTTTTATCACCTCCATAACCGAGAAATATTTCCTTAGTCCACTAAGGATAATTTTGACCGCTGTCCAATGATCTACTCCTAGATCACTATTGTACTCCCTTGCCAAAATCATGCTAAGGTATACAATAGGTCTGGTATGCAGCATAGCATACTTTATAGAACCTATGACTGAGGCATAGGGAATGACTTTTCATTCTCTTTCTATTTTTTGCCGTGGTTGGGTTTTGAGTCTTAACTCAACTTCACACCTTGCAACACATGCAAGAACCCCTTCTTTGACTGTTTCATTTTGAACTACTTCAAAAACTTGTCAAGGTATGTACTCATTGAAAAAATTGTCAAGCGTCTTGATCTATCTCTATAGATATTGATGCCCAATATGTAAGCAGCTTCACCGAGGTCTTTCATTGAAAAATCTTATTTAAGTATCCTTTTATGCTATCCAGAAATTCAGTATCATTTCCGATCAATAATATGTCATCCACATATAATATCAGAAATGCTACAGAGCTCCCACTCACTTTCTTGTAAATACAGGCTTCTCCAAAAGTCTGTATAAAACTATATGCTTTGATCAACTCATCAAAGTGTATATTCCAACTCCGATATGCTTGCACCAGTCCATAGATGGATCGCTGGAGCTTGCACACTTTGTTAGCACCTTTAGGATTGACAAAACGTTCTGGTTGCATCATATACAACTCTTCTTGAAGAAATCCATTAAGGAATGCAGTTTTGACATCCATTTGCCAAATTTCCTAAATTGCGGCAATTGCTAACATGATTCGGACAGACTTTTAAGCATCGATACGAGTGAGAAAATCTCATCAAAGTCAACACGTTGAACTTGTCAAAAACATTTTGAGACAATTCAAGCTTTGTAGATAGTAACACTACTATCAGCGTCCGTCTTCCTCTTAAAGATCCATTTAATCTCAAAGGCTCGCCGATCATCGGGCAAGTCAATCAAAGTCCATACTTTGTTCTCATACATGGATCTCATCTTAGATTTCATGGTCTCAAGCCATTTCGCGGAATCTGGGCTCATCATCGCTTCCTCATAGTTCATAGGTTCGTCATGGTCTAGTAACATGACTTCCAGAAAGGATTACCGTACCACTCTGCTGCGGACCATACTCTGGTTGACCTACGAGGTTCGGAAGTAACTTGATCCGAAGTTTCATGATCATCATCATTAGCTTCCTCACTAACTGATGTAGGAATCACTGGAACTAATTTCTGTGATGAACTACTTTCCAATTCGGGAGAAGGTACAACTACCTCATCAAGTTCTACTTTCCTCCCACTCACTTCTTTCGAGAGAAACTCCTTCTCTAGAAAGGATCCATTCTTAGCAACAAAGATCTTGCTTTCGGATCTGTGATAGAAGGTATACGCAACAGTTTCTTTTGGGTATCCTATGAAGACGCACTTCTCCGATTTGAGTTTGAGCTTATCATGTTGAAACATTTTCACATAAGCATCATCACCCCAAACTTCAAGAAATGACAGCTTAGGTTTCTTGCTAAACCACAGCTCAGATGGTGTCATCTCAATGGATTTTTAGACGGTGCCCTATTTAACGTGAATGCAGCTGTCTCTAATGCATCACCCCAAAACGATAGTGGTAAATTGGTAAGAGATATCATAGATCGCACCATATCTAATAAAGTACAGTTGTGACGTTTGGACACACCATTATGCTGTGGTGTTCCAGGTGGCGTGAGTTGCGAAACTATTCCACATTGTTTCAAATGAAGACCAAACTCAACTCAAATATTCATCTCCACAATCAGATCATAGAAACTTTATTTTCTTGTCATGATGATTTTCCACTTCTCTCTGAAATTCTTTGAACTTTTCAAATGTTTCAGACTTATGTTTCATCAAGTAGATATACCCATATCTGCTCAAATCATCTGTGAAGGTCAGAAAATAATCATACCTGTCGCGAGCCTTAATACTCATCGGACCGCATACATCGGTATGTATTATTTACAATAAGTCAGTTGCTCGCTCCATTTTTCCAGAGAACTGAGTCTTAGTCATCTTGCCCATGAGGCATGGTTCGCAAGCATCAAGTGATTCATAATCAAGTGATTCCAAAAGTCTACCCGCATGGAGTTTCTTCATGCGCTTTACACCAATATGACCTAAATGGCAGTGCCACAAATAAGTTGCACTATCATTATTAACCTTGCATCTTTTGGCTTCAATATAATGAATATGTGTATCACTACGATTGAGATTCAGTAAACCATTTATATTAAGTGTATGGCCATATAAGGTTTTATTCATGTAAACAGAACAACTCTGACTTAAATGAATATCCTTATTGCAATAAACATGATCCAATCATATTCATGCTCAACGCAAACACCAAATAACATTTATTTAGGTTCAACACTAATACCGAAGGTAGAGGGAGTGTGCGATGGTGATCTTATCAACCTTGGAATCACTTCCAACACACAGCGTCACCTCGCCCTCAACTAGTCTCTGTTCATTTTGTAATTCTTGTTTTGAGTTACTAATCTTAGCAACTGAACCGGTATCAAATACCTTGGGGTTACTATGAACACTAGTAAAGTACACATCAATAACATGTATATCAAATATATTTTTGTTCACTTTGCCATACTTCTTATCCGCCAAGTATTTGGGGTAGTTCCGCTTCCAGTGACCATTCCCTTTGCAGTAGAAGCACTCAGTTTCAGGCTTAGGTCTAGCTTTGGGCTTCTTCATGGGAGTGGCAACTTGCTTGCCATTATTCTTGAAGTTCCCTTTCTTTCCCTTGCCCTTTTACTTGAAACTAGTGGTCTTGTCAACCATCAACACTTGATGCTTTTTCTTGATTTCTACCTTCGCCAATTTCAACATCGCGAAGAGCTTTGGAATTGTTTCCGTTATCCCTTGCATATTATAGTTCATCACAAAGTTCTAGTAACTTGGTGATAGTGACTAGAGAACTCTGTCAATCATTATCTTATATGGAAGATTAACTCCCACTTGATTCAAGTGATTGTAGTACTCAGACATTCTGAGCACATGCTCACTAGCTTAGCTATTCTCCTCCATCTTGTAGGCAAAGTACTTTTCATAGGTATCATACCTCTTAACACGGGCATGAGTCCGAAATACCAATTTCAGCTCTTGGAACATCTCATATGCTCCATGGTGTTAAAAACATTTTTGAAGTCCCGGTTCTAAGCCGTAAAGTATGGCGCATTAAACTATCAAGTAGTCATCATACTGAGCTTGTCAAACGTTCATAACGTCTGCATCTGCTCCTGCAAAAGGTCCGTCACCTAGCGGTGCATCAAAGACATAATTCTTCTGTGCAGTAATGAGGATAATCCTCATATCACGGAGCTAGTCTGCATCATTGCTACTAACATCTTTCAACATAGTTTTCTCTAGAAGCATATCATAAATAAAATGGGGAAGCTATATGCGAGCAATTGATCTACAACATAGATATGCAAATACTATTAGGACTAAGTTCATGATAAATTTAAGTTCAATTAATCATATTACTTAAGAACTCCCACTTAGATAGACATCCCTCTAGTCATCTAAATGATCACGTGATCCATATCAACTAAACCATGTCCGATCATCACGTGAGATGGAGAAGTTTTCAATGGTGAACATCACTATGTTGATCATATCTACTATATGATTCATGCTCAACCTTTCGGTCTCAGTGTTCCGAGGCCATATCTGCATAAGCTAGGCTCGTCAAGTTTAACCCGAGTATTCCGCGTGTGCAAAACTGGCTTGCACCCATTTTATGTGAACGTAGAGCTTATCACACCCGATCATCACGTGGTGTCTTGGCACGATGAACTGTAGCAACAGTGCATACTTAGGGACAACACTTATACCTTGAAATTTAGTGAGAGATCGTCTTATAATGCTACCACCGAACTAAGAAAAATAGGATGCATAAAGTATAAACATCACATGCAATCAATATAAGTGATATGATATGGCCATCATCATCTTGTGGCTTTGATCTCCATCTCCAAAGCACCGTCATGATCACCATCGTCACCGGCTTGACACCTTGATCTCCATCGAAGCATCGTTGTTGTCTCGCCAACTATTGCTTCTACGACTATCGCTGCCGCTTAGTGATAAAGTAAAGCAATTACATGGCGATTGCATTTCATACAACAAAGCGACAACCATATGGCTCCCGCCAGTTGCCGATAACTCTGTTACAAAACATGATCATCTCATACAATAAAATTTAGCATCATGTCTTGACCATATCACATCACAACATGCCCTGCAAAAACAAGTTAGACGTCCTCTACTTTGTTGTTGCAAGTTTTACGCGGCTGCTACGGGCTGAGCAAGAACCGTTCTCACCTACGCATCAAAAACCACAACGCGGTATAGTGTTTGCTTTTTGATCTTCAGAAAGAACCATGTTCATTGAATCCGATTCAACTAAAGTTGGAGAAACTGACACCCACTAGCCACCTGTGTGCGAAGCACGTTGGTAGAACCAGTCTCGCATAAGCGTATGCGTAATGTCGGTCTGAGCCGCTTCATCCAACAATACCGCTGAATCAAGAATGAACTAGTGACGGCAAGCAATATGTATATACCCACGCCCACAACTCCTTTGTGTTCTACTCGTGCATATAACATCTACGCATAGACCTGGCTCGGATGCCACTATTGGGGAACGCAGTAATTTATAAAAAATTCCTACGCACACGTAAGATCCATCTAGGTCATGCATAGCAATGAGAGGGGAAGAGTGGTGTCCATGTACCCTCGTAGACCGTAAGCGGAAGCGTTATGATAGAGCGGTTGATGTTGTCGTACATCTTCATGATCCGACCGATCCTAGCCCCGAAGGTACGGCACCTCCATGATTTGCACACGTTCAGCTCGGTGACGTCCCACGAACTCTATATCCAGCTGAGTGTCGAGGGAGAGCTTCGTCAGCACGACGGTGTGATGACGGTGATGATGAAGTAACCGATGCGGGGCTTCGCCTAAGCACAACAATGATATGACTGAGGTGGAAATCTGTCGAGGGGGCACCGCACACGGCTAAGAGATCAACTTTTGTGTTCTAGGGTGCCCCCTCCCCACGTATATAAAGGAGGGAGGGGGAGGCCGGCCAGCCTCTCTAGGTGCGCCAAGGGGGGAGGAGTCCTCCTCCTAGTAGGAGTAGGACTCCCCCTTTCCTAGTCCTACTAGGAATAGAAGGAAGAGGGAGAAGGAGAAAGGAAAGGGGGCCGGCCCCCTCACCCAATTTGGATTGGGCTTGGGGGGCGCGCCCCCTCCTAGGCTGCCTTCTCTTCTCTCCCACTAAGGCCCATTAAGGCCCATATACTCCCCGGGGGGTTCCGGTAACCCCCCGGTACTCCGATAAATGCCTGAACTCACCCGAAACCATTCTGATGTCCAAACATAGCCTTCCAATATATCAATCTTTATGTCTCGACCATTCTGAGATTCCTCGTCATGTCCGTGATCATATTCGGGACTCTGAACTACCTTTGGTACATCAAAACACATAAACTCGTAATACCGATTGTCACCGAACGTTAAGCGTGCGGACCCTACGGGTTTGACAACTATGTAGACATGACCGAGACTCATCTCTAGTCAATAACCAATAGCGGAACCTGGATGCTCATATTGGTTCCTACATATTCTACGGAGATCTTTATCGGTCAAACCGCACAACAACATACGTTGTTCCCTTTGTCATCAGTATATTACTTGCCCGAGATTCGGTAGTTGGCATCCCAATACCTAGTTCTATCTCGTTACCAGCAAGTCTGTTTACTCGTTCCGTAATTCAACATCCCATAACTAACTCATTAGTCACATTGCTTGCAAGGCTTATAGTGATGTGCATTACCGAGAGGGCCCAGAGATACCTCTCCGATACACGGAGTGACATCCTAATCTTGATCTATGCCAACTCAACAAACACCATCGGAGACACCTGTAGAGCATCTTTATAGTCACGCAGTTATATTGTGACGTTTGATAGCACACTAAGTGTTCCTCTGGTATTCGGGAGTTGCATAATCTCATAGTCATAGGAACATGTATAAGTCATGAAGAAAGCAATAGCAATAAACTAAACGATCATAGTGCTAAGCTAACGGATGGGTCTTGTCCATCAAATCATTTTCTAATGATGTGATCCCATTCATGAAATGACAACACATGTCTATGGCTAGGAAACTTAACCATCTTTCATTAACGAGCTAGTCAAGTAGAGGCGTACTAGGGACACTTTGTTTGTCTATGTATTCACACATGTACTAAGTTTCCGGTTAATACAATTCTAGTATGAATAATAAACATTTATCATGATATAAGGAAATATAAATAACAACTTTATTATTGCCTCTAGGGCATATTTCCTTCAGACGCATTAGTATTGCTGCCCCCAAACACCCATGATGTAGGTTGATATAGTGGTTTGTTGTCGATATGCCATCAATGATGATAGGAAACGCCTCTCCATGGTTACAAAGATGTTGGAGGAGCGCAACTAGAAACACCAAACGAAAACAAGCAAAAAAGAGAAAGAAATAAAGAAAAAATAAAAAAAGGTTTGTGGGTTTCAAAATGTTGGCTTTCCCATTATACACCAGCTATAGGCGTCATATCCGAGAAAGCTACCGAAGGACTTGTCATTGGGAATCGTCGAAAGACCTTAATGATTCTAACTCAACTACTTAAATAAGCTTTGGTGTACATGTGTGAAGATGTCGTGTTTCGAGATGCTTCTGAGAGGCAACAGAAATTCATACTCTAGCCCATCATCATACTGAGGGCCCCCATAGCTCAACATGCCCGCAGCACACACCTCATGAACCTACAGACTTGGTTGTGATAGGCTCAGGGTACATGCTTTTGGGACAATGGCTTGACGATTTTTCTTTCATTCTATATTGACGGGTGGTGAACAGCCACCTCCCGCCTTCCTTCCAATGGGTTCCTTATTGCTTGGGAACACTTGACAGCTTCTTGGATTGTTGGGATTTTTTCTTGGACTCTTGGGAATTTGTTTTGCTTGTGTGGGATGATTGATTGGCCACGAACTTCATGGACTTGCTCTGGCATTTGGCATGAACCTCTTGAGGATTTTCTTCCAGGATTTCTTGGGGACCCATCTTGAGAACATGGAAGGCAACTGTTCACCTCTGTGGACTAGGAAAGACCCTCTAGCATTTTATTTGGAGCTTCTGGTAGTGTACCCTAGGGTTGCCATGTGACTACGCACCAAACCAACTTTTGTTGGGTCAGGCGGCCCTCCATGATCTTGTCATATAGTCTTCCCTAGGGTGCGAGCCTATGTGAACTTGAGGCATGCTGGGAAACATGAAAAGCGCGGGATCTCAATACTTAGAAGTGCCCAAGTAATCATCTCCCCTGCCTCCGGAAGCATACACCTCGTACGTGTCATGCATCGTGGGTGTCGGAGCCCTCCACCTGCAATTTGACACATTGTACCACCCTCCAACAAGTCCCGTGGTATCCAAAACTTCAATCAACAGCGTAGTGTGATAGGGGAAAGCCAATTTTTTGTTGGCTTTAGTCCGTAAAAATTGGGGGAAACTAGATATATCCATGAAATGCAAAAGAGAATGCATCATGGATCCGATAGCCCACCGAAAAATTCCCACCGATGAAAATCTGAAAGGCAACAAAAGAGGCAAAAAATTAAGAAAAATATTTCTTGAGGAACCTTCTGTTGATTGGGGGCATAAGTCGGACTCCCTGGGAATCGACAATTTGGTATGCTCCCCCATCGTAGACTTGCTCGATGACATATGGTCATTCTCACTTTGGCCCAAACTTGCCCTTTATCTTGTGCGTCACGATGATGGGACGCCTGAGCAAGAGGAGCAACTCGCCTTTTTGGAAGACGCGTTGCTTGATGAGCTTGTCATAGGCTCTCACAATATTTACACGGTAAATATTCAGGTTCTGTAGGGCTGGAAGTCGCCCCTCTTCAAGGGTGTCGAGCTCCTAGAACCACAGTTGTACATGTTCATCTTGGGTGGTCTCATCTTGGATAGCCACCCTCAAAGAGGGTAGCTGGACAGGGTTGCCTGTGTTGGGGAATGGACCATAATGCCGTACACCCACAAGGACTTGAAGAGCCGGTCATGCCAGTCTCTCATGTTCCTTGTCACTGTCTTCTTGAGTATCTTGCCAAGTGTCTTGTTGAAGGCCTCTAATCTGTCATTGGCTTGGTGTAGATGGTGGGGATGTGGTGATGAAGCAAAGGGGAGAGTGGTATGCCCATCACTCTGGATATGCTTAGCCATATCCCTTCGCCTTGTCATTATCCGATGATGAAGTGGGCGGCCTTCACCTCTTCGGTGCCTGGCCTGGTGATGTCTGCCTCATCAGCATCGGACATGGTGGCTTGCCTTCGCCTCGTCGATGTGTGGCAAGATATGGATTGCTTCATCGGAAAAATACATGTCGGTGGAGTATAGCTACACTTTGCCGGTGTCAGGGCCATGTTGTTAATGTGCGTCATGTGAATGTTGGGGTAGATGTTGACGATGTTGCTGCCTCATGAAGCGGCAACACAGGGTTAGCATGAAACCATGCAAGGCACCCTTGGACGGGCTTCGTGTTAGCAAAAGCATAGAGATTGAGCTCTGCCCCAATGGCGGCATAGAAGGCGCGCTCGCCTTGGGCGAGCTATGTGTCGGTGCAGATGTTGCCCGCCTTTAGGCGAGCTCTATGTCGGCGACGGGGTCAACATTTTTCCCGCCTCAAGAAATCTCATTTTCCAATGTCTTAGATGGCGCCCTTTCCCGAACGAGCTCCGTATCAGCAATGGTATGGCTGGCGCTCTGCCTTAGCGGTGGTGTAAATGACACCCCACCTAGCGTGGGCTTGTGCTGGTGACGGTGTAGGCAACGTCCCCACCTTAGGTATGTTCAGCAGCGTAGATTGCACGACACCTTGAGCGTGCCCCAGGTTGATGGCAGTATATACCGAGCCCTGCCTGGGCCAAGCTCTGCATGGACGGTAGTGTTGACCAAGCCCTGCTTCGGGCAAGCTCCACGTCAATGGTGGTGTAGATGGTGCCTCAACATTGATGGGTTGTGTGTCGACAATAGTGTAGGTGTCCTATCTTGGATGAGCTCCATGTTGTGGGTGGTTGAAGGCGCCTCGCCTCAGATGAGCTTCGAGGTGGTGTAGAATATGCCCGCCTTTAGGCGAGCTCCATGTCGACCACGATGCAAAAAGTACGCCGGCCTCGGGCGGGATCCAAGGAGATGTAGATGGCACCCTCCTTTATGCAAGCTCCATGTCGGTGATGGTGTAGAAGGTGCTCCACCTTCCAGGTAGCTACGCGTTGGCAGTGGTGTAGACGATGCCCCATCTTTAGCGAAATATGTGTCGAGGGTGGTGAAAAAGGAGCCCTGCCTACTCGAGCTCCGTGCCGATGGAGGTGGATGGTGCCTGATACGTCTCCAACGTATCTATACTTTTTGATTGTTCCATGCTATTATATTATCTATTTTGGATGTTTTATATGCATTAATATGCTATTTTATATTATTTTTGGGACTAACTTATTAACCTACAGGACAGTGCCAGTTTCTAGTTTTTTCCTTGTTTTTGAGTTTTACAGAAAAGGAATATCAAACCAAGTCCAAACTAGCTGAAAATAGGGTGATTTTTTTGGACCAAAAGAGACACACTAGGCATTGGAGATGGACTAGAAGAGTCCCGAGGCAACCACAAGGGTGGAAGGCGCCCCCCTAGGGCGTGCCCCTGGCTTGTGGGTCCCTCAGGAACCCCTTGACGTGAGACCGACGCCAAAAATTCCTATAAATCACGAAACCCCAAGAAAGAAACCTGGATCGGGAGTTCCGCCGTCGCAAGCCTTTGTAGCCACGAAAAACCAATCGGGAGCCCGTTCCAGCACCCTGCCAAAGGGCGAAACCATCACCGATGGCCATATTCATCATCCCGGCGGTCTCCATGACGAGGAGGCAGTAGTTCACCCTCGGGGCTAAGGGTATGTACCAGTAGCTATGTGTTTGATCTCTCCCTCTCTCATGTTCTTGATTTGGCACGATCTTGATGTACCGCGAGCTTTTTATTATAGTTGTATCATATGGTGCCCCCCCTCTATCTTCTTGTGATGAGTTGAGTTTTACCTTTGAGGTTTCACTATTATCGGATTGAATACTATTATGGATTTGAGAACATTTGATGTACGTCTTGCATGGGATACCCGTGGTGACAATTGGGTGTTCTATTGATTCACTTGATGTTTGTTTTGGCACTCAACTTGCGGATTCCTGAGGTGGCATTGGGGTAATCTATGCATAGGGGTTGATGCACATTTTCGTCCTTGTTTCTCTGGTAGGAATCTTGGGGCACTCTTTGAGGTTCTTTGTGTTGGATTGAATATTATGAATCTGAAGTTGTTTGATGCATATCATATAATTGACCCACAGATACTTGTGGTGACATTGGAGTATCTAGGTGACATTAGGGTTGATTGATGTGTGTCATATGGTGTTATTTTACTACAAACTATAGGGTTGTTTGTGACACTTATAGGAATAGCTGAATGGATTGATCGGAAAGAATAACTTTGAGGTGGTTTCGTACCCTACAAGCAATTTCATCTTATGTTCTCCGCGATAGGAACTTTGGAGTGACTCTTTGTCGCACGTTGAGAGATTGTCATATGATTTAATTATGTTATCATTGTTCAGAGAACCTGCACTAGTGAAAGTATGAACCCTAGGTCTTGTTTACAATCATTGCAATGCCATATTTGCTCACTCTTGTTACTAGTTACCTTGTTGTTTTTTATATTTTTATACTGCAAAAACCTATATCTACCATCCATATTACACTTGTATCACCATCTCGTCGCCAAATTAGTGCACCTATACAATTTACCATTTGTATTGGGTGTGTTGGGGACACAAGAGACTCTTTGTTATTTGGTTGAGGGTTGTTTGAGAGAGACCATCTTCATCTTATGCCTCCCATGGATTGATAAACCTTAGGTCATCCACTTGAGGGAAATTTGCCACTGTCCTACAAAACTCTACACTTGGAGGCCCAACAACGTCTACAAGAAGAAAGGTTGCATAGTACACATCAAGCTCTTTTCTGGCGCCGTTCTCGGGGAGGTTAGTGCTTGAAGGTATATCTGTAAATCTTGCAATTGAATCTTTTAGTGTCTTGTTTTATCACTAGTTTAGTCTATACAAGAAAACTACAAAAAAAATGGAATTGAGGTTGCCTCATATGCTTCATCTTTTTAATGTCTTTCGTGAAAATGATGGAAAGGAAAATTTTGCTCAAGTGTTAGAGGAATAAGTCAATAAAATGTTTGACACTAAATTTTGGAATGATGAGCATGCTTGCAATGTTGTTAGTATGAATTCTTTGAATATCCATGATGCTAATGATATGCAAAGCTACAAGCTTGGGGATGCTATGTTCGATGAAGATGATATTTTTAGTCTCCCAAGTTTTGATGAGAAAATTTATTATGATGATAGCATGCCTCCTATTTATGATGATTACGTTGATAAAAGTGGATTTGGAGAGGTCGGGACATTATTTAGTGATGAATCCACTATTATGGAAGAGGTTCCAATTGGTTATGAGAATAGAGTTGCTATCTATGATGATTATTGTGATGACATGTGTGCTATAAAGAGTAATGATAACCATGAAACTTTTTATCATGATTTTAATCAAGTATCTCATGATAGCTATTTTGTTGAATTTGCTCCTCCCACTACTATTAATGAGAAGAGTTTTGTTTATGTGGAGAGTAGCAAAATTTCAATGCTTATGGATCATGAAAAGAATTATTTATGTGATAGCTATATTGTTGAATTCATTCATGATGCTGCTGAAAATTATTATGAGAGAGGAACATATGCTTTTACTTATTGCAATAATATCAAGTGTCCTCTCTATGTGTTGAAAATCTTAAAGTTATGCTTGTTTTGCCTTCCTATGCTAGTTGATTGTTGTTCCCATATATTGTTGGCTCACAAAAACCATATGCATAGGAAGTGGGTTAGACTTAAATGTGCTAGTAATATACTTCATTATGCTCTCATTATGTTTCAATTCCTATCTTTTATGCGAGCATCATTGAAATCATCATGCCTAGCTAGGGGCGTTAAACAAAAGCGCTTGTTGGGAGGCAACCCAATTTTATGTGGTGTTTCTTGTTTTTGCTTCTATTTTTCAATGAATGCACAATATTACTTCTTTAGTAATTGTGTTTTAGTGTTTTAATTAGTGTCTGAGCCAAGTAAGACCTTTGGGACGGTCTATGGTGATAGTTGATTTGATCTTGCTAAAAAATAGGAACTTTTGCGCTCATTGTCAGAATTTTATAAATTCACAGAAGCATGATTTTGATCTGAATTCTTTACACAAGATTGATATACAGATTGCCTAGATTGTCCTAATTTTTCAGAATTTTTGGCATTAGAGAATTATATGAAGTTTCCAGATTACTAAAGCATGTTCTGTTTCTGACATATTCTGTTTTCGTTGTGTTATTTGCTTATTTTGAGAAATATGTGGGTATTATCGGAGGGTATGAACCATGGATAAGTTCTAATACAGTAGATATAACACCAATATAAATTTAGAATGAGTTCAATAGTCCCTAAGTGGTGATTTGCTTTATTATACTAACAAAGCTTACGAGTTTTCTGTTGAGTTTTGTGTTGTGAGGTTTTCAAGTTTTGGGTGAAGTTTTGATGGACTAAGGAATAAGGAGTGGCAAGAGCCCAAGCTTGGGGATGCCCAAGGTACCCCAAGGTAATATTCAAGGATAACCATGCATCTAATCTTGGGGATGCCCCGGATGGCATCCCCTCTTTTGTCTTCAATCCATCAGTAAATTTACTTGAGGCTATATTTTTATTCGCCACATGATATGTGTATTGCTTGGAGCATCATTTTATTTTATTAGGATTTACTTGATGTTATTTAGAGTAATGTTTTGCATCTTATAGTTCAATAAAAAGGTCAGGTGTAGCCTTTACCATGCTTATTTTGCAAGTCTATATGTTGATGTTTTGAAAACAAAAAGTTTTCTATCATTGTCTAAATATTAGTGAATAGTCAGGACATGATAAAATCTTAAAAAAATTACAGAATGTGTAACAACAAATTTTCTACAGTGTGGTAATTTTTCATAATTTTTTGAGTTAGGGAAGTATGATTCCTCTCGCATTCTTTACAGACTGCTCTGTTTAGACAGATTGCTGTTATGTTTGCATTTTTCGCATATGTTTGCTTGTTTAATGATTCTATTTGAGGATGGGAGTATTAAATATGCAGAGGCATTTAGCATGCAATGCCAAATTATAATTTTAGTGATTTTCTACAGTAGAGAATGATAAGGTTTTCCATGGATTTATATTAACTTATCTCACGAGTTCTTGTTGAGTTATGTGTGCGTGAAGTTTTTAAGATTCCGGGAAACTATGATATGAGAGGAATTAAGGAGACACAAGATCTCAAGATTGGGGATTCCCAAGGCATCCCTAATTAATATTTTGAGAAGTCTCAAGCATCTAAGCTTGGGGATACCCCGGTTGGCATCCAACCTTTCTTCATCAACAATCATCGGTTAGCCTTGGTTGAGCCTAAGTTTTTTTGCTTCTTCACATGATATGTGCTATCCTTGGAATGTCATTTTATATAGTTTTTCTTGCTATTTGAATAAAGTACTTAAGATCTAAAATTTTATTTATGAGAGAGAGTCTTCACATAGCTACATAATTATTCAACTACTCATTGATCTCCACTTATATCTTTTTGGAGTAGTTTGTCAGTTGCAAGAGGGATATAGTAAAAACTTTAATCTAAAGAGCACTGAATACTATGAGAAGTTTGATTCCTTATGATTGTTTTGAGATATAAAGATGGTGATATTAGAGTCATGCTAGTGAGTAATTGTGGATTGGTAGAAATACTTGTGTTAAAGTTTGTGATTCCCGTAGCATGCACATATGGTGAACCGTTATGTGATGAAGTCGGAGCATGATTTATTTATTCATTGTCTTCCTTATGAGTGGCGGTCGGGGACGAGCGATGGTCTTTTCCTACTAATCTATCCCCATAGGAGCATGTGTGTAGTACTTTATTTGATAGCTAATAGACTTTTGCAATAAGTATGTGAGTTCTTTATGACTAATGTTGAGTCCATGGATTATACGCACTCTCACCCTTCCACCATTGCTAGCCTCTCTAGTACCGTGCAACTTTCGCCAGTGCATTAAACCCACTATTACCATTCCTCCAAACAGCCTCCATACCTACCTATTATGGCATTTCCATATCCATTCCGAGATATATTGCCATGCAACTTCCACCATTCCGTTTATTATGACACATACCATCATTGTCATATTGCTTTGCATGATCATGTAGTTGGCATAGTATTTGTGGCTTGGCCACTATTCATGTCTTTTATACATGTCACTCTTGATCATTGCACATCCCGGTACACCGCCAGAGGCATTCATATAGAGTCATATTTTTTATAGTATCGAATTGTAATTGTTGAGATGTAAGTAAATAAAAGTGTGATGATCATCATTATTAGAGCATTGTCCCATGTGAGTAAAAGGATGATGGAGACTATGATTCCCTCACAAGTTGGGGTGAGGATCCAGACGAAAAAAATAAAAAAAAATAGGACAAAGAGCCCAAACAAAAAAACAAAAAAGAGGACAAGGAGCCCAAAATGAAAAATGAAAAACAAATTAGAGAAAAAGAGAGAAGGGACAATGTTACTATCCTTTTGCCACACTTGTGCTTCAAAGTAGCACCATGTTCTTCATAATAGAGAGTCTCCTATTTTATCACTTTCATATAACTAGTGGAATTTTTCATTAGAGAACTTGGATTGTATATTTCAATGATGGGCTTCCTCAAATTGCCCTAGGTCTTCATGAGCAAGCAAGTTGGATGCACACCCACTTAGTTTCTTTTTGAGCTTTCATACACTTATAGCTCTAGTGCATCCGTTGCATGACAATCCCTACTCACTCACATTGATATCTATTGATGGGCATCTCCATAGCCCGCTAATATGCATAGTTGATGTGAGACTTTCTCCTTCTTCTTTTCTTCTCCACAACCACCATATTCTATTCCACCTATAATGCTATATCCATGCCTCACGCTCATGTATTGCGTGACAGTTGAAAAGGTTTGAGAACATCATAAGTATGAAACAATTTATTGGCTTGTCATCGAGGTTGTGCATGATGTAATACTTTGTGTGATGAAGATGGAGCATAGCCATACTATATGATTTTGTAGGGATAACTTCCTTTGGCCATGTTATTTTAAGAAGACATGGTTGCTTTATTAGTATGCTCGAAGTATTATTGTTTTTATGTCATTATTAAACTTTTGTTCTGAATCTTATGGGTCTGAATATTCTTGCCACAATAAAGAAAATTACATAGATAAATATGTTAGGTAGCATTCCACATCAAAAACCCTGTTTTTATCATTTACCTACTCGAGGACGAGCGGGAATTAAGCTTGGGGATGCTTGATACGTCTCATATTATCTATTTTGGATGTTTTATATGCATTAATATGCTATTTTATATTATTTTTGGGACTAACCTATTAACCTAGAGCCCAGTGCCAGTTTCTGTTTTTTTCCTTGTTTTTGAGTTTTACACAAAAGGAATAACAAACGAAGTCCAAACAAGCTGAAAATTTACGGTGATTTTTTATGGACCAGAAGAGACTCACGGGGCATCGAAGATGGACCGGAAGAGTCCCGAGGCAACCACAAGGGTGGAGGGCGCCCCCCTAGGGCGCGCCCCTGGCTTGTGGGTCCCTTGGGAACCCCCCTGACGTGAGACCAACGCCAAAAATTCCTATAAATCATGAAACCCCCAGAAAGAAACATAGATCGGGATTTCCGCCGCCACAAGCGTCTGTAGCGACCAAAAACCAATGGGGAGCCCGTTCTGGTACCCTGTCAGAGGGGGAAACTATCATCGGTGGCCATCTTCATCATCCCGGCGGTCTCCATGATGAGGAGGGAGTAGTTCACCCTCGGGGCTGAGGGTATGTACCAGTAGCTATGTGTTTTGATCTCTCTCTCTCTCTCTCTCGTGTTCTTGATTTGGCACGATCTTGATGTACCACGAGCTTTGTTATTATAGTTGGACCATATGGTCTTTCTCCCCCTCTATCTTCTTGTGATGAATTGAGTTTTACCTTTGAGGTTTCACTATTATCGGATTGAATACTATTATGGATTTGAGAACACTTGTTGTACGTCTTGCATGGGATACCCTGGTGACAACGGGGTGTTCTATTGATACACTTGATTTATGTTTTGGCACTCAACCCGCAGATTCCCGAGGTGACATTGGGGTAATCTATGCATAGGGGTTGATGCACGTTTTTGTACTTGTTTCTCCGGTAGGAATCTTGGGGAACTCTTTGAGGTTCTTTGTGTTGGATTGAATATTATGAATCTGAAGTTGTTTGATGCATATCGTATAATTCACCCATGGATACATGTGGTGACATTGGAGTATCTAGGTGACATTAGGGCTGATTGATGTGTGTCATGTGGTGTTATTTTACTACGAACTCTAGGGCTGTTTGTGACACTTATAGGAATAGCTCAATGGATTCACTGAAAACAATAACTTTGATGTGGTTTCGTACCCTACAAGCAATTTCATCTTATGTTCTCCTCGATAGGAACTTTGGAGTGACTCTTTGTCGCACGTTGAGGGATTGCCATATGATTTAATTATGTTATCATTGTTGAGATAACTTGCACTAGTGAAAGTATGAACCCTAGGCCTTGTTTTCAAGCATTGCAATCCCGTTTTTGCTCACTTTTGTTACTAGTTACCTTGCTGTTTTTATATTTTCAGATTACAAAAACCTATATCTACCATCCATATTACACTTGTATCACCATCTCTTCGCTAAACTAGTAAACCTATACAATTTACCATTGTATTGGGTGTGTTGGGGACACAAGAGACTCTTTGTTATTTGGTTGAGGGTTGTTTGAGAGAGGCCATCATCATCCTACGTCTCCCATGGATTGATAAACCTTAGGTCATCCACTTGAGGGAAATTTGCTACCATCCTACAAAACTCTGCACTTGGAGGCCCAACAGCGTCTACATGAATAATGGTTGCGTAGTAGACATCAGTGCCCTGCCTGGGGGGCACTCACGTCAACGAAGGTGATGTCAATGGAGTCCTGCCTTCGACAAGCTCTGCGTCGATAGTGGTGTGGACGACGCCCCACCTCGGGAGAGCTCCATATCAATGGTGGTGTGGATGGCACCCTGTCTTGGATGATACCCACATCACCTTGGGCAAGATCTAGTTGGTTGCTTCATAGACGAAGCTTCGCCTTGAGAGGACGGGATGGTGCTGAGTGGACGATGTATCCCTGGTCGCCATCACTTGCAGTTATGGCCGATCTCCCTACCTAGGAGGGGATGCATGTCGTGGTGGAATTATTTGTCGTAGAGGGTCCTGTGGTCGCCACTTTTGAGTGGGTTGAGGGTTCCTCCTACTGTCTTGACATCTTGCCATTATTTACAATGTGGAGGCATGTTAGGATGCCCCTACTCTAAGTGGTGAGTTGGTGAAGACTATCATCGAGGCGCTCATGTTGAGGATGATGACTTCGGGATTGGCACCTCATCCTACATGCACCTTTCATTGAAGAAGTATTCGATGCTCCTTAGTCATGGAGCCGCCTTTGGATATGGTTCATATGTTCCTAGAGTTGGCGAAGATTCACACCTTGAATCCTTGCCACCTGGTGTCGTGCCTCAAAGCACAGAATGGCGAACCAATTACCGTTGGAGAGTGATCATCTATCAACTGCTGAGTTGTTGAGACATGGCGCCCATGCACTTCTTCGAGTATCGCCGAGGTCGAGGGAGACTGTAGGGCCTTGCAATGCTTCACCCTCGGTGTGTCATAGTGTTGGTGTTGGCGGTTTCGAGTGTGAACCGCGATAGAGGCGTGAAGGGATGTCGCACTTGTCTTCCCGTTGGCGGTCTTAGCGCAGAGGCGTTGAGCTTCCTCCACGTCCCCTCTGATGTCCGTCCTTGATGACTCCTTCAATAGTGCACGCCTCAAGGATTAGCTCGTGGTAATCCATCCTCGCCTTAGTCATTGCTCGCCTTTGGGCCTTCTTGGACTACATAGTTTGAAACTACGCAGGGTCCTGGGCCTGATGGATGTAGAGCTTGGCACTAAGCCTGATGACGATCATGGTCAGCAATGATCCGAACTAGATCATTGATAACCCACAAGTATAGGGGATCAGTTGTAGCCTCTTTCGATAAGTAAGAGTGTCGAATCCAAAGTGGGGCGATAGATAGAACAAATATTCCCTCAAGTTCTATCGACCACCAATACAACTCTACGCACGCTTAACGTTCGCTTTACCTAGAACAAGTATGAAACTAGAAGTACTTTGTAGGTGTTGTAGGATAGGTTTGCAAGATAATAAAGAGCACGTAAATAAAAACTAGGGGCTGCTTAGATAAAGAAACAATTAAGTTAGTATAGCGAGTGTGGAAAAGTGTTGGTAGGACTTGCGGAATTGCCCCTAAGCAATTGACTACGCTACTAGACCGATAGAAAGTTTTATGTGGGAGAGGCCACCGCTAGCATGTCATCCCTTACTTGGAATTCTATGCACTTATGATTGGAACTATTAGCAAGCATCCGCAGCTACTAATGTTCATTAAGGTAAAACCCAACCATAGCATTAAGATATATTGGTCCCGCTTCAATCCTGTATGCATCAATTTCTATGCTAGGCTGAAGCTGCTGTCACCCTTGCCCTCCAATACATAGTCCTATCAACATACAACTAACCCTATGGTGTGATCTACACACGCACTCATATGATGGGCACCAAAGGACAGCAACATAACCACAAGAAAATCAAACCAATCATAGCAATTCACCAATCACCGATAGGACAAAAAATCTACTCAGACAGCATAGGATGGCAACACATCATTGGATAATAATATGAAGCATAAAGCACCATGTTCAAGTAGAGGGTACAGCAGGTTGCGGGAGAGTGGACCGATGTAGATAGATGGGGGAATGTGATGGAGGTGTTGTTGAAGATGGTGGAGTTGTTGGAGTAGATCGTCGTCACATGATGATTGCCCCGGCGGCGTTCCGGCGCCACCGGGAGAGAGGGGGAGAGAGCCCCCTCCGCCTTCTTCTTCTTTATTGACCTCCCCCTAGATGGGAGGAGGGTTTCCCCTCTGGTCCTTGGCCTCCATGGCGGCGGAGGGACGAGAGCCCCTCCGAGATTGGATCTCTCTCTCTCTCTCTTTGTTTCCTTCTGTTTCTGTGTTCCCAAATTCTGGCCTTTCACCATTTCTTAAATTCCCGGAGATCCGTAACTTCGATAGGGCTGAAATTTGAGCATGATTGTATCCAGATATTAGCTTTCTTGTGGTGCAATAAGGGCACCAACCACCTTATGGGGTGGCCACAAGCCTCCTGGCCACGCCCTGGGGAGGGGGCGCGCCTCCAGGGCTTGTGGGCCCCTCAGGCATCGTCTTGCGTTGATTCAAATTCCCAAAAACCACATATGTTCCAAAAAACATCTCTGTAAGTTTTTATCGCGTTTGGACTTCATTTGGTATGGATATTCTGTGAAACAAAAAACATGCAACAAATAGGAACTGGCACTGGGCACTGCATCAATATGTTAGTCCCAAAAAATGATATAAAATGTTGCCAAAAGTATAAGAAAGTTGTAAAATATTGCATGAAACAATCAAAATTATAGACACGACAGAGATGTATCAATCACTACCGGCCACGAGTCACTGCCGCAAGAGACTCCACTGTCATGAAAGGGATGTTCATCGGCGGAGCTCCTCACCGATGCTTTGTCATGCACCATACCATGCGGATTGGGAGACGAAGGCGGTTGCGACAACCACAACAAAGCAAAGATGGGAGGAGAACCATGTCCCACCAGGCATGCCAATTTGTTTGGCACAAGAAAAATCTAATCTTAATCTCCATGAGAAAGGAAGAGGAGGAGTTTGATTTCTCTCATGCGTCGGGAAAAAAATGCGGGCGTGCCAGTGTACCATGGTACATAATGAAAACCAAGATCTAGGAAAGGTATTTTATTAATCTCAAACTCCCGATATGTGATACGTCTCCGTCATATCTACTTTTCCTAACGCTTTTTCTATTGTTTTGGACTCTAATTTGCATGATTTGAGTGAAACTAACCCGAACTGGCGTTGTTTTCAGCAGAACTACCATGGTGTTGTTTTTGTGCAGAAATAAAAGTTCTCGGATTGGAATGAAACTTTGCGGGAATTTTTTATATAATAAAAGAAAAATACTGGAGCCAAGAACCACCGAAGGGGGCCCCTAGGTGAGCACAACCCACCAGGGCCCCCCCCCCCGGGCGCGCCCAGGTGGGTTGTGCCCACCTGGTGGCCCCGCAAACCCTAAATCCAACTCCATAAATACCTATTTTTCTAGAAAAAAAATCAAGGAGGAAGAATTATCTCGTTTCGCGATACGGAGCCGCCACCACCTCATGTTCTTCATTGGGAGGCCAGATATGGAGTCCGTTTTGGGTTCCAGAGAGGGGGATCTTTGGTCTTCGTCATCACCAACCCTCCTTCATAGCCAATTCCATGATGCTCCCCATCGGGAGTGAGTAATTCCTTTGTAGGCTCGCTGGTCAGTGAGGAGTTGGGTGAGATTCATCATGTAATCGAGTTAGTGTTGTTAGAGCTTCATCCCTAGTATCCACTACATTCTGAGATTGATGTTGATACGACTTTGTCATGCTTAATGCTTGTCACTTTGGGCCCGGGTGTCATGATTTCAGATCTGAACCGTTTATGTTATCACCATTGTATCCATGTTCTATATCCGATCTTGCAAGTTATATTCACCTATTATGTGTTATGAACTGTAAACTCTGGAGTGACAATAGTCGAGATACTTTCCGGTGATGACCGTAGTTTGAGGAGTTCGTGTATTCACTATGTGTTAATGCTTTGTTCCGGTTCTCTATTAAAAGGAGGCATTAATATCCCTTAGTTTCCATATTGACCCCGCTGCCACGGGAGGGTAGGACAAAAGATGTCATGCAAGTTCTTTCCGTAAGCACGTGTGAGTATTTGCAGAATACATGCCTACATTATATTTATGAACTGGAGCTAGTGCCATATCGCCCTAGGTTATGACTGTTGTATGATGAATATCATCCAACGAATCCACCAATCCAATGCCTACTATTTCTCTTATATTTTTCTTGCTAAGTTACTACGGCTATTATTACTGTTACACTTGCTACAAAATCATTGCTACCACTATTACTGTTACTATTGCTATTGCTACTACTATCAAAACTATCATATTACTATGCTACTGATCACTTTGCTACAGATAATTAATCTCTAGGTGTGGTTGAATTGAAAACTCAGCTGCTAATACTTGTAAATATTCTTTGGCTCCCCTTGTGTCGACTCAATACATTTGGGTTGAATACTCTACCCTCGAAAACTATTGCGATCCCCTATACTTGTGGGTTATCAAGACCTTTTTCTAGTGTCGTTGCCGAGGAGCATAGCTATATTTGTTGAGTCACTTGGGATTATTATTAATTTACCACTATGAAGAATCTGAAGGATACCAAGACTAAGATATTTCCCTCTAAGACGAGGGGAGGTAAGGAACTGCCATCTAGCTCTGCACTTGATTTGCCTTCTATTTTGAGTAAACTTGCAACACTACCACATGTTATTAATTCTGATATGTCGCAAGTTATTGATGATACTACTTCTGTTGTGGACAATGCTTATGATGATGCTAGTACCTTGCTTGATGATGATGTGCAACTAGGTGATTTACTTGATGAACAAATTGCTAGAGCCAAAGAGAATGAAATTACTGAAACTGATTAAATGCCTGAATCTAAAAATCTTGAGACACTAATTAGACCTAGTCCTCCTAGATATGAATTGCCTAACATACCAGAAGGTTATGTTATGGATGAGGAGACAACTAGAGACTTTCTTGCTTGCAATGATAGAGATGATCTAAAGAAATTGTTGTGCAAACTGAAAGAAAAATTTTTGAATGCTAGAATGAAATGTGATCCTAAGTTTTCTACTTCACCTATCTTTTTGATGATAAGGATTATGAATTCTTTGTCGACCCAGAGTTAATTACTTTGGTTCAATCTGATCCTTTCCATGGTTATGAAACTGAAACTGTTGTGGCACATCTTACTAAGCTGAATGACATAGCCACCCTATTTGCTCATGATGAGAAAATTCGCTACTATTATATTTGTAGGAGATATGCCCTAGAGGCAATAATAAATGTTATTGATTATCTCCCTGTTCATAATTATGTTTATTTTTCATGCTATAACTGTTGTGGTTCTCGAGTCTACAATAACCACGAGGCTCAGAGGAAGACTCATATGCACCTGTGGAATAATAAATGGTAATATGTATTCCTAGTCTGGCTTCTAAGACTAGATCAAGTGTTGCATGATAGTTCTATTTTCCTAATCATGGGCATGTCTATGCAAGCAACTTTGAGGGCACATTGTTAGAAGAACATTTGTGTTGAATCGACCCGAATGATGTTTTGCTATGAGATACATTTGTCACAAGTTAATGGTTAATAACACAGAGATAGTTAATGTTTGCATAATTCCTTAGACCATGAGAGTATCGAGTTTCTTCATACTTGCTTCATGAACTTTGGAGTTTGCTAAAAGACATTTCCTTAGACCCATTTCCCTTGCCACACATCGACCAGATTGTGGATTCCACATCCGAATGTGATTTGCTCTCCTTTCTGGATGCATAATCTAGATATCATCAAATCTTTATGTCCAAGGAAGACAAACAGAATACCTCGTTCATCACCCCGTGTGGCACATACTGCTTAGTGCGAATGCCTTTCAGGTTGAAGAGTGCTAGATCCACTTTTGCAAGGGCGGACCAGATTGGTTTTGAGTCACAATTGCACAGAAACATTAAAGCTTACATGGATGATATTGTGGTCAAGACCAAGGACAGATCGACCCTCATCCAGGACTTAGAAGAGATGTTTACTAATCTGCGCAAGATCAACTTGAAGCTGAACCCGGAGAAGTGTGTGTTTGGCGTTCCCTCTGGCAAGCTACTTGGTTTCTTTGTGTCCCACCGTGGGATAGAGGCCAACCCCGATAAGATTAAGGCTATCGAGCAGATTTAGGTACCTAGTACAGTTAAGGATGTGAGGTGTTTCACTGGGTGTGTTGCCGCGCTTAGCATATTCATCTCCAAGTCTGCCGAGCGCGCCTTGCCGTTCTTCAAAATCTTGAAGAAGGCAGGACCCATGAAGTGGACTCCGGAGGCATACGCAACACTGCAAGATTTGAAGACCTACTTGTCCTCTGTGCCCACTTTGGTTCCTCCCAAACCACAAGAGTCGTTGTTGCTATACCAGGCGGCAACTAATCAAGTGGTTAGTGCAGCGCTAGTGGCACAGCGGGAAGTGGAAGAAGCAGCAGCCTCAGTCAGTGTCCCTTCCGGGGAAGAAAGTGAGCATAGCCCGGCAAGGCCAGACGTAGATCAAGAAAAGGACAGCACGACAGTGGAGGTAACCCAAGGACGCGGCAAGGAAGAAGGTGGTGCAGCACTGAGTATACTTCGTCAGCTTCCTGTTGCAGGGGGCTAGATCCAGGTATTCTGGCGTGCAAAAGTTGATTTTTTTGGCCTTGTCATGGCCTCAAGGAAACTGCACCACTACTTCCAAGCCCACAAGATCACGGTTGTCACCCGCTTTCCTTTGCAACGGATACTCTGAAACCCTGAGGCTACCGGCAAGATAGTGGAGTGGGCATTGGAGTTATCCAGCTTTGGTTTAAAGTTTGAAAGCACATAAACAATCTAGAGCAGGGCATTGGCAGAGTTTATTGAAGAATGGACGCCAACCCCTAATGAAGAGGTATTGGAGACAGTTATTCCCGGCAAGGAAGCGCCCCAAGAATAGATCATGTATTTTGATGGTGCTTTGTCCCTACAAGGTGCAGGGGCTGGCGTGCTTCTTGTTGCTCCCACTGGAGAGCACCTAAAGTACGTTGTCTAGATGCATTTTCCCTGGGAGAAAGCGACCAATAACACTGCCAAGTACAAAGGACTCCTTGTCGGGCTCAGGATTGCAACGCAGTTGGGAATCAAGAAGTTGATCATCTGCGGAGATTCAAAACTCATGGTGAGACAAGTCAACAAGGATTACCAAAGTCCATTGATGGAGGCATACGTTGAGGAAGTGAGAAAGCTGGAGGAGCGCTTTGACGGATTGCAAACAGAGCACGTACCCCATGCGAAAAACATCATTGTTGATCATCTGTCAAAGTGCACTGCGCAAAAGCTCCCTATGGAACCAGGAACTTTTGTCCTCCATCTTACTCAGCCCTCCGTATCCCCAACAACAATGGCCTGGAAGAGGAGGAAACTGGACTCCAGCAAGCCTCTCCCAGTAGAGCCTGTCGAGACTCCCGGCAGAGAGTTTGATGGGAACAACTCCCCTTTAGCTGTTGAGCTGCCCCCTCCCACCAGACCACCGGTCCCCATGGTCGAGGGGTGCGCTCCCACGAAGGAGGAGGTGCCGCTAGTCCTCGTTGCTGAGCCCCAGGCTCCAACTTGGGCGCGGCACATAGTTCATTTCCTCCAAACCGGAGAAATTCCCGAAGAGCAAGAAGAAGCTGAAAGAGTAGCCTGGAGGGCTAGTATGTATCAGTTCGTCGATGACACACTATACAGAAGAAGGCCCAACGGTGTGAAATTGAAGTGCATTTGCCGTGAAGAAGGAAAGGAATTGCTAGCAGAAATACACAAAGGCATGTGCGGCTCCCACATTGGATCAAGGGCTTTGGTTCGGAAAGCATTCCGGCAAGGATTCTATTGGCCCACAGCCCTCCAAGATGCGGTCGAGCTAGTCACCAAATGTGAAGCCTGCCAGTTCCATTCCAAGAATATCCATCTGCCTACCCAAGCTCTTCAAACAATCCCTTTGTCATGGTCGTTCTCGGTCGGGAGGCTCGATATCCTCGTTCATTTCCAACGTACTACCGGGGGCTTTGAATTCTTGTTCATTGCAATCGACAAGTTTACAAAGTGGCTGGAAGTAGAAGCCGTGAGAAAGGTGACTGCTCAGTCAGCTATCAAGTTCTTGAAAGGATTGGTGTGCCGCTTCGGAGTCCCTGCTCGGATCATCACTGACAATGGCACCCAATTCACGAGCCACGCCTTCATGCAATATGTTCATGCCCTCGGAAGCAAGATCACATTTGCCTCTGTTGCACATCCTAGGAGCAATGGGCAAGCTGAGTGGGCGAATGCTGAAGTATTGCAAGGACTCAAGGCAAGAACATTTGATAAACTGCAGAAGTGTGGTAGGCGATGGATCGACGAGCTGTCGGTGGTTCTTTGGTCACACGGAACGACACCAAATCGAGCTACCGGGCAGACTTCCTTCTCCCTAGTCTATGGGGCAGAAGCAGTTATCCCCACAGAACTCATTTATGGGTCACCTCGAGTACTTGCCTACGATGAAGTACCGCAGGAACAGCACCGGCGTGACGACACTGTGCTTCTCGAGGAGAACCGTCTCCGGGCTACTACGAATGCTGCACGCTACCAACAAGCCTTGCGTCGCTATCACGGCCGCAGGGTTCGTGCCCGGTGTTTTGAGGAAGGCGGCCTTGTCCTTAGGCGTGTTCAGTCTACCAAGGGTGCAAACAAGTTGACGCCAAAGTGGGAAGGCCCTTATCGGGTAGTTTGAGCCACCAGACCAGGCGCAGTCCGTCTAGAGACCGGAGAGGGCATTCAGTTGCAAAACTCATGGAATATTGAACATCTCCGCAAGTTCTACCCGTAAGGCACGACTGTCGGGCCCTGCACGGTAGCCACCCTTTTGTACAGGCTTTGCCTTAGTTGCATGTAACCCCTTGTACAAATCCAGGAGCAGACCCTGGGTAACAGAGAAATAAATGAAGCACGGGGGGGGGGAGCGACAAATTGCATGCATGCATAAGCATATCACGAGCATTGCATGTTCATGTAGATAAGGTCGCATTTGGCATCATTTTCATCTGCATACACTGTAGGCTCCTGCCTTGGACTTGGTCCCAAAGAGGAGATGAGAAGACGAGCCTACATTGCGATCTCCGGCAAGCCAAACAGATAAATTCCTTCTCTTATCCATGCGTGTTCTGTAAGTAAGGACTTGTGCATAAGAAAATGATGTGGAGCATCCCAAGATCATCCCCATGGACCTACCTACATCTCCCACGACACCACTTGGACCAATGACAAGGGCACGAGCAAAGGCTATCAAAGATAAGGTGAACTCGCTCCTCTCCAAACTACCACTTTCTATACATGAGACATGGCTACTACCTCAATGGGAAACACTATGCGTGATCAGGTACTTGGAGGAGAGCCACGGAGCAGCTACACCCATCGGACAAGGCGACGAGGACACCAAGCGCCAAGGTCATGAAGAAGGAAGGCCAACGAAGCTATAGCCGCCGGTCGGGACCGGACATCCGGAGCCTGAAGCCTCAACCGAGCCCCGGCAAGCGGACGTCCGGCCCGGACCGGACGACTGGTGTCACCGCACCCGAGCCAAAATTAGCGGAAGACTGAAGTGATCGGACGTCCAGCATCACCTTCATAGAACGGAAATAGCGGAAGTCCGGCGACCACCAACATCCGGACGCCCACAAGCCACCGGACGACTGGTCCCCAGCGGACGTCCGGTACCTGTCTGCGCATAGGATTCGGGCCTGAGGCCCATGTATCCCCTCACTTCATCCCCATTTGCACTAAGACTATAAATAGACCTCCTCCTCCTCCTAGCAAGGGTTAGCGTTGTGATAGCTCATATTAGAGATAGAGCCTCGCTCATCCACATCGGATCTACTTCTTGAGAGAGACCGCGGCCCCTCTATGGAGAATATCCCCTTGGATTCAAGACCCCCTTTTGGGTGGCCCCATCAAGACCTCCTTTGGAGAAGAACTGGTTACCGTGTATCGTCCCTTGTTGATAGTGGATCATGTATCTCCTTTTGTGTTCATGGATCTAGCATATGTGTGACCATATCTTGTTGGTTTGAGTGTTTCTCTCGTGTTTTCCCTCATACTTCCCCTCGTGTTCCTCGTTGGGATCCGCTCCTTTCATGAAAGATCGGCCATCTAGGGTTCCACCCTACATCATCTTGGTATCTAGAGCCACGTTGATCACGATTTCGGAGCCTCCCCGTTGTGTTTCTAGCCTAGTTTTTGTCGATTTTTCCCTAATTCGAAAATTCCCCACAAAAATAGCCCCAATTTTTTTGTGATTTGTTGGTGTGATGAAATTTTGTTGCATTTGATTCGTGGATTTGCTTTGCCTTGAGTGGATCTAGCTCTCCCCTTCATCTCCACCTTTTCCATCCACTAAATCGCCTAGATTCGACGAATTTTGACGTCTACTTGAAGAACCCGAGTTGTTCATCCAATGCCCGATTTTTGCCCAGGCACCGGACGTCCGTCAGCTACCGGACGTCCGCAAAAACCTGACGAAACTGACCCCCCCCCCAAATTGCAGCCATCGCCCCACTTCCGCATACACATCCCCATAGCTCCACCACTTTCAGCAACCACCTTTGCTTACTCGTTTCACACTCCGATACGTTTTTGCCACATTGCGCTTTGAGAATTTGAGTTGCGGTTCCGTGTCCTATTGTGTTTCGGCTATTTAGGTACGGTTCGCCATCAACATCACCGCCGCTCATCTTCGCCACGGACGACCAGACTCACTCCCCAAGCATCAGCACAAGCATTCGACATTGCCGACCCCAAGCCAGGGTCCAGGGCCAGGCCCCGGACTCTCCCTCTCAGCATACCCAGAAGATAGCAGAGGATGGAGGAGGAGAGGTGTATGGATGAGTACTCCCACTCCTCCCCCACCCCTCCTTTTATAGGCGGGCTAGGGCTGGGGGCTGATTCCCCGACGGGAAACCACCTTCCTCCTCCACCAATCCAAGAAGACCGGGCCCCTTCCTTGATGCTCTCCCGCGCCACGCGCCTCCGTTACCTACCCCACTCAATGCATGCAGCATACGTGGCTAAGGATAAGAGCATGGTGCGAAGAGTGAATTGGTTGTTACTCGCCTGTGCATTAAAGTCATTCACGGGCCATTACAAAAGTGGCCCCACTATAGTTGGCGTTACATGACGAGCGGGAGAACAGGAAACTGACCTCGACTCAGGTTAATGAAGAAGCAAAGAAGATCTCAAAGGGCGAGCCACCGCTACGCTCCTGCCTGTGCACCAATTAGGGCCTACCCCGACAATGCCCGGCAGCGCGTTTGGGCCAGGCCCAGGGGCTCCTGTTGGTGCAACAAACCCTGGGTCTATTGCCAAGACCCCGCACAGGCCTAAGATCAAGATTGCAGCACCCAAGATCAGACCAGGCACTAGAGATCAATTCTTTGAAGAATCAAAGTGCAGATCAAGAAGACTAAGTCAAGCAGAGAGACAAGATATTGCTAAGGGTAAAAATCCTCCCTTGTCGGGCAGGCGAGCCTGGCAAGGATGAGGTTGCCCCGAAGATAAGCCTCCAGACCGCCCCGACAGGCTTGCCAAGCACAGCAAGGGCGGACTGCCTCGCCAAAGCTTCACTGCTCCACCTCACAACGATGCAAGTCATCGATCAGTGCAGTGTCAAGCCCCTAAGTGACTAAGTGGCTACTTCTTGCCACATGGCAGCTACTTCCTATGGAAAAAACCTCCAAATGACACCCGTCTTGAGACGTGTCAGGCAAGCAGGCACGAAGCTAGCAAAACATCCCGGCAAGGCTTGCCGGGCACGCTGTGATGGGACACTAAGCGGCGCATTTAATGCACTATGTCCACCTGGAGAGTTAGATATGATAGCACTGTTTGCTATCTAATCAGTGCGTAATGAATGATTTGCCACCATGGTGACCCCTTGTCCTATAAAAGGAGGCCCATGGCAGCCGTAGAGAGGTTTAGACCCTCACACACTCATACGCGCATAGTCGCTCTCTCCCCAAGGCAACCCTACTGGACAAGGGCGCTGCGTTTTCCACAATAATCCCCCATCAATCTACCAAAGCAGGAGTAGGGTTTTATGCCTCACGGCGGCCCGAACCTGGGTAAAACTGCCCGTGTGATCTCTGTCGTGCTGTGTTACGCTTCTCCGCTCTTTGTGCAACGTGCCCATCCCCCTGCCGAACCACAAAGGGGCTCATGGCCCCATTGGTGGCCATGGTTTCCCATGATAGATGGAGTACCTAAAAAAATTGGAGATCCTGGAATACCAACTATACCATGCTCCATCAAAAGAAATTATGTGAAAACTGCTTTGTGTGATTTAGGAGATGGTGTTAGTGTTATGCCTTTCTCTTTATACAAAAGACTTGATTTGAATAAACTCACACCTACTGAAATATCTTTGCAAATGGCTGACCAATCAATTGCCATACCTATCGGTATTTGTGAGGATGTGCCTGTTGTTGTTGCAAATGTTACTATCTTAACAGACTTTGTTATACTTGAGATGCCCTAGGACGACAACATGTCGATTATCCTTAGTAGACCCTTTTTGAATACTGCAAGGGTTGTTATTGATTTCAATAAAAGCAAGATCACTTTTCATATCAATGGTAATGAGCATACGATGCACTTTCCGAAGAAACAATTCCATTGAATGGTATAACTATTATTGAAAAATCTCCGACACTCACTATTGGAAGTTTTCAAATACCTCTACCTACTACCAAAAGGAAATATGATATACTTATTGTTGGGGACCCGCATATCCCCGTTGAGGTAACTTAGTGTTCTACGAAAGTTCTTCGGTTTCATGTTAAGCGAAGGTGGTTGTTAATAAGACTTGATCGACCTTATTAATGGATCACTTTTGGGAGGTATGAAGTCAATGAATCTATTAGGCACAACCTTCTGTCCTCCCCTTTTATTTCCTGTTTTTCTTAGTTAAATAAAATAAAATGACATGTTTATCCTCTTTTCTGGTTTTTCCGTGTAATAAAAAATGACCCAAAAATAAAAGTTCTCAGAATGTCCTGAAAATTTAATACGGTCTTTTTCTGGATATTTAAGAATTTTTTATGCAAATAACATCAGAGGGGGTGCACCAGGTGGGCACAACTCACCCGGGTGCGCCAGCACCCCAGGCGCACACTGGTGGGTTGTGGTCCCCATGTGGGCCCCCTCACTTATCTCTTTAGCCCATGTCATCACCTACCTCCAGAAAAAATTCACCATTGGTCTCTCTATCTCTCTCATGTTCTTTCTCTCAAACCCACGGATTTCGATCTCTTTGCTCGAAGCTCCATTTCTGAAACTGCTTTGGGGAATTGCTACTTGGTATGTGACTCCTCTATTAGTCCAATTAGTTTTTGCTTTAGTAGTTTATATTTTGAATACTTAGCTACTCTTGGTGCTGCTGTAGATGAGCTTGCATGTTGATTTCTTAGAGTTGTAAGTAGTTTGAATGCTTAATATAGCCTCTATGCTTGCTTATGTGTAGTTGCTATCAATCTTGTGCAGTTTTGTTGAGAAAAATGTTGTGGACTAAAAATTTCAGAATTTTGTTCATAGGAATAAGATGAGTTTCTTTAGGAAGTTTGCTTCCAAGAAGAACTCCAAGGGAGTTGTGGATGAATCATCGGATAGTGACCTCCAAACTCAGAGAATGGTGGAAGTGCGGCCATGCGAATGGCCACATAACCCTGTAACACCCCGTATGTAACTTGCCATATTTGTATTCCAACTCTTGCCATTTCCGGCACTAAGTTATGTTATTTCCTCGTTGTCGGGTTTTTGTCTTCGTGTTGTTTTGTCTTTGTCATGCATCTCATATCATGTCATCATGTGCATCGCTTTTGCATACGTGTTCGTCTCATGCATCCGAGCATTTTCCCCGTTGTCCGTTTTGATTCCGGCGCTTCTATGTCCTCCGGTGTCCCTTTCTACCTCTTTTTGTGTGCGGGTGTTAAACATTTTCGGTTTGGACCGAGACTTGCCAAGCGGCCTTGGTTTACTACCGCCAGACCGCCTGTCAAGTTTCGTGCCATTTGGACTTCGTTTGATACTCCAACGGTTAACCGAGGAACCGAAAAGGCCTCGTGTGTGTTGCAGCCCAACACCCCTCCAAAGTGGCCCAAAACCCACCTAAACCTCCTTCGTCATCTAGATCGTTCGATCACGATCGCGTGGCCGAAAACCATGCTCAATTTGGAGCCTCCTAGCTCCTCCTACCTATAAATATAGACACTCCCCCGAAATTTCGGGTCATTTTCAACCCTAACCTAGCCCTCTTTCCCTCTGCGCGGCCGGACAACGTCCGCCCGTGCCGGACACACCGCCACCGCCACTCTCTGCGCGACACGTGGCACGCCGGCCACCTCTCACCGCCGCGTCCCGCGGAGCCCGCGGGAGGCCCTCCCGGCCCGGCTCCCGCGCGCCGCCGCCCGCGCGCGCCTCCTCCTTCCTCCCCCGAGCCGGCCGCCGCTCTCCGCCATCGACTCTGGCGCCGGCGCGCTCCGCCGCCGCGCCATCTCCGCCCGCTCGCCAACGCTGTTGGTGCCAACCCCACCACCTCGCGTCGCGCCCCTCGTCGCCCGCGGCCACCTCCGCCGCCATCGCCTCCTCACCGCCCCGGCAAGTCCCCGGCGCAGCTCCGGCCACCTCGATCTCCAGCGAACAGGAACTCCGGCGAACCTCGATCCGCGTGTGATTCGGATCTGGATCGGTTTGACTTTTTGCCCCTAACCCTAATATTTTTGCATTCTTCACAGCATCATATCTCTGCACCCGTGGCTCCGTTTTGCGCGTGTAGCATATCGAAATGTTCGTCTCGACGAGTACTTCATTTCATCTCATTGCATCATGTTCATTTGAGCTCATCTTGATGCCCTAAATGCTGTTGGAAGAGTGTTAGTTTTCTATTAGTTTTAGATTCATATCAGTAATTGGACTTTTGTCATTTTTGCCATGATTGATGTGTGCCTCCTATGAACTTGAGCCCTACATGAGTTTTGAAGTATGCCATGCCATCTTTACATGGGTGTATGCAATGTATTTTTGTTATCTTTGTGGTGACTAGCACAAGCATGCAAAGTAGCCCTCTCAATGTTGCTGATTTCAGGGACTTAGAAATATTCCAAGTCATTGCCTTGTTTATATTTTTATGCCATGTATTCTTGTTGCTACAGAGTGATCCATGCCTCTTTTGAGCATGATCAGTAAGGATGTTTTGTAGATATTGTGGTGCTCTATCCATCCATGCCTTTGTTTGCATTTATGGAGCACCCTAGCTTGTGTCAATCAAGCTCTACTTTTTCTATAAAATGTTCCTGGCAGAATTTTTACATGTTAAGCATTTTTGCCGAGCTTGTTGTAGTTGATCCATGCATGCTATGATGTTGCTCTTGCCATGTTTAGCTTCTATGCCATGTCCACTTGTTGGGTGTATGCTTAGTTTATCATGCAATGCCTTGTGGTGAGTGCATCGAGCTCGTAAATATGCCTACTTAATATATGTTTTGCCATGTTCCAGTTTTTCTTCTAAGTCTGAATCTGTTAACGATAATTGCTATGTTCACATGGTTGCCATTGTATTTTCTGATCCCTTTTGGCTTATGGTCAGTAAGGGACTTTTGTTGTATGCTTTGAGTAGCTTCATGCCATGCTTTTCTTTGCCATGATATGTTCCTGTAGCATGTTGTTATCGTGCTCTAAACATTGCTTTCTGATGTTAAATTCCTGGCATGTTGTTATTTTCACTAAGTCTGTAACCTGTTATCTTTTGCACTTTTGTCATGCTTGTTTGAACCTGCTATTGAGTGAATTAGCCGTAGCTCAGTGTTCATCTTTTGTCAAGCATCTTGAGTGGATCCCTGCCATGTATTTTGTTGCTATGTTAGAGTGCTGCAGATTGTTGTTCTTGATGCATTTAGATGGCCTCGTGCTGTTAATCGCAGATCGGTGCCATATTCGTTTTGCTTGCCATTTTCAAACCGTGCATCCGATTTCGGTGATCTTTATATCGATTTCGACCGAAATCAACTCCCCTTTCCGATGGCACTATTGGATTTCCATGTTGAGGCCAGGTTCAATCATTTCCTTTCCGAATCATGCATATGCACTGCATATCGCATCCCGCATATCATGTCATGTTTTGCATCATGTTGCTTGTGCATTGCACGTGGTCGATTGTGTCAACCTTTGCTTGTTGTTCTTGCTTGGGTAGAGCTGGGAGATGAGTACGTGATCGAGGAACCCGTTGAGTACGCTTACGAGGATCAAGCTAACATTAACTCGGAGAACTTTGCAGGCAAGATGACCATACCCTCGAAATCACTTCTATCTTTGCTTGCTAGATGCTCGCTCTTTTGCTATGCCTATACTACGATACCTACCACTTACTTACCATGCCTCCCATATTGCCATGTCAAACCTCTAACCCACTTTGTCCTAGCAAACCGTTGTTTGGCTATGTTACCGGTTTGCTCAGCCCCTCTTATAGCGTTACAAGTTGCAGGTGAAGTTTGGAGTTTGTTCCTTGTAGGAACATGTTTATTGTTGGGATATCATTATTATGCCTTGTCTATTTTAATGCACCTATATACTTGGTAAAGGGTGGAAGGCTCGGCCTTATGCCTGGTGTTTTGTTCCACTCTTGCCGCCCTAGTTTCCTTCATACCGGTGTTATGTTCCATGAGTTTGCGTTCCTTACACGGTTGGGTTATAATGGGAACCCCTTGATAGATCGCCTTGAATAAAACTATTCCAGCAATGCCCAACCTTCGTTTTACCATTCGCCACCTAGCCTTTTTCCCTTGGGTTTCATGGACTCAAGGGTCATCTTTATTTTAAACCCCCGGGCCAGTGCTTCTCTAAGTGTTGGTCCAACCTGAGCGATGTCCGGGGCTACCAGGGGCAACTCTGGGCTGGCCTACCCGATGTCTATCTCATCCGATGTGCCCTGAGAAAGAGATATGTGCAGCTCCAATCGGGATTTGTCGGCACATTCGGGTGGCTTTGCTGGTTTAGTTTTACCATTGTTGAGATCTCTTGTAACCGGGATTCCGAGTCTGGTCTGTCTTGGGAGAAGGAATATCCTTCGTTGGCCATGAGAGCTTGTGATGGGCTAAGTTGGGACACCCCTGCAGGGATTTGAAGTTTCGAAAGCCGTGCCCGCGGTTATGGGCAAATGGGAATTTGTTAATGTCCGGTTGTAGAAAACCTTAACCTTAACTTAATAAAAATGAATCAACAGAGTGTGTGGCCGTGATGGTCTCTTTTCGGCGGAGTCCGAGAAGAGAACACGGTCTCGAGTTATGTTTGATCGTAGGTTGTGCTAGGATCACTTCTTGATCATAGTTGCTCTACCGTGCCTTGCCTTCTCTTCTCGCTCTCATTTGCGTATGTTAGCCACCATATATGCTAGTCGGTTGCTGCAGCTCCACATCATACCTTTTACCTTTCCTACAAGCTTAAATAGTCTTGATCGCGAGGGTGTGAGATTGCTGAGTCCCCGTGACTCACAGGTTACTTCCAAAACCAGATGCAGGGACCGATGATACCGCTCCAGGTGATTCTACTGAGCTCAAGTGGGAGTTCGATGAGGACTCAGGACGATACTACGTTTCCTTTCCAGATGATCAGTAGTGGTGCCCAGTTGGGGCGATCGGGGACTTTGTCGCATTTGGGGTTGTTCTTTATTTTGGTTCCGTAGTCGGACCTTGATTGTATCTGGATGGATGTAATGATATTTATGCTATTGTGTGACATGGCGAGTGTAAGCCAACTATGTACCTCTTTTCCTTATTCATTACATGGGTTGTTGTGAAGATTACCTCACTTGCGACATTGCTTACAATGCGGTTATGCCTCTAAGTCGTGCTTCGACACGTGGGAGATATAGCCACATCGTGGGCGTTACAAGTTGGTATCAGAGCCTTCCCCGACCTTAGGAGCCCCCTGCTTGATCGAATCATTGGCGTTGTTGAGTCTAGAAAAATGTTTTGAGTCATTTTGGATTATATATATCGGAGAGTAGGATTCTTTTTACTCCTCGGTCCCTTCGTCGCTCTGGTGAGGTATCCTGACGTAGAGTTTTGACTCTTCTCTTCTCAAATTTCACTAAAAAATTAGGATCACGCGGGTATCTTGGAATCGTTTCGATGGTTTTGTGACGAGAACATTGTTCTTGGTGCCTCCTAACATTTAGGGGTTGTGGTAGTGTCCTGCGGAGTTGAGCTCCAAGGTGTTGTCGTCACAATTTTATCGTTGCAATTCTGGAATACCAGAGTTTCGCCGACATTGAAAATCTCTTTTATGCAGTTGTTGGTGAGATAACCTCGACGCCACCCAGTATTGGGGCGGGAATTCGGGAGTATTGCCATAACTCGTATAACGGATGCTTTTCGAAGGTTGAGGTAAATGATTTCCGAAGGTTTCTTGGTTATGTGTTGAAGGATGGATACAGCTGGATGTAGGATTTGCTAGCTTTTGGTGAGATATTATGCTTCCCCTGTATCCCCAACACCTGATTGCATAACCGGAAAGGTTCGGGAGTTTCATAGGTTGGAATTCATGTAGCTCTAGTATTTCTTCCGCGGATATTTGGTTTGTGATTGGGTAATCCTTACCAAGTATTTGTTCTTTTCCATACCTTGTTGTTTTATTCATCTACCTCTATTCAAGTGGCTTCTCAATTTATGGAAGTGTGACCATTTCAATTGGAATGCATTCGTTCATTTTGTTCGGATGTTAAGACTATATGTTGCAATTTCGATCCATTTGATTCAGCTTGAATATATGTCTTTCAAGATGCTAACGGATGTCACCCTCTTTAGGATTCCAACGCATCAGAATCCTGATCCGCCACCACCACCTCCACCTCCGGAGGCATGGCAAGGTGTGATGGCCGCTACCAATGCAAACACGCAGATGCTCATGCAACTCTTGCAAGAGTGCAACCAAGGGAATCATGGCCATGGCAACTTTCAGAATCAGTTTGCTACACTCAACCAGTTCCTCGCAAACCAGCCAAAAGACCTTCAGTAACTGTGTTGAGGCAACATACGCTGATGATTGGCTCGTGGATATCTGCAAGCATTTCGAGTGCAGCAACGTCAGGCCTGAGGACTTTGTCAAGTTTGCCTCCTTCCAACTCAAAGACCAAGCTGCAGAGTGGTATCAACAATACAAAGATTCCAGAGGAGGTCGTGTGATTACCTGGGATGAATTCCATCAAGACTTCAAAGCTCACCACATTCCTCAGAGTGTTGTTGAGAGCAAGCGTGAGGAATTTCGCAACCTGAAGCAAGGCAGCTTGTCTATTTACCAGTACAACGTCATGTTCCAGAAGCTAGCTCGTTTCGCTAAGCAAGACGTCCCTGATGAGAAGAGCATGATTTATTAGTTCAGAGGTGGCCTCAGAGAAGATCTTCAACTAGCTCTCGTGCTTTTTGAGCCGCAGAAGTACAATGAGTTTTACAACATGGCACTGAAACAAGAGACTGCTCAGCTCAAGTGTGATGCTTCCAAGAAGCGAGTCAGAGATGCAACTCCTTCTTCAACTCAAGTGGTAACTAAGCAGCAAAAGTATTGGTTGCCTCCTCCTCCTCTGTTCCGTCAGCCTTATCAGCAGAAGAGCAAAGGTGGCAATGGATCTTCCCACCCACCCAACCCAGGCTTTCAGAACAAGACTTCGTCTCATGCTCCAAGATCAAGTGCCCCGTATCACCGTCCGCTCTCGGAGGTCACGTGCAACAAGTGTCAGCAGAAGGGTGACTATGCCAACAAATGCTTCAATCAGAGGCGTCTTCCTCCTCCTCCTCCTGTGAGATCTGCTAGTACCGCAGTGGTCAAGCATAACCCCAAGTCTGCAAAGGTCAACTTGATGAATGCAGCTCAGGCAGAGGACTCGTCAGATGTCATCATGGGTAACCTTCCTGTTAACGATATTCCTGCAAAAGTTCTTTTTGACACTTGTGCATCGCATTGTTTCATTTCAAGACCATTTGCATCTAAGCATGAGTTGCCTTTCCAAGATTTGCCTAGACAGTTATCAGTTGTTTCTCTGGGTAAATTCATGAATGCAAGCTCTATGATCCCGGAAGTTACTATCACGTTGGGCGAATATAAGTTTCTTTCTTCTCCAGTGGTCCTTGGTAACTCGGATATTGATCTTATTCTCGGAATGGACTGGCTTTCTAAGAACAAGGCTCAGCTTGATTGTGCTGCCAGGCAGATTCAATTGACACATTCGTCTGAGGATGTAATTGTCTTTGCTGCTCGGGATGATACCATTCGACTGTTTTCTCTCAACGAGAAGGGTGAGCTGGATGCCATCTCTCAGATTCTAGTCGTTTGTGAATATCAAGACGTCTTTCCAGAAGAGCTTCGAGGAGTGCCTCTGCACCGGCCCGTTGAATTCGTCATCGATCTTGAGCCTGGCATGGAACCTGTTTGCAAACGTCCTTACAAGCTTGGACCTGTAGAGTTGAAGGAGCTGAAGAAGCAACTCGATATTCAAGAGCGTATGGGTCTCATCCGACCAAGTTCTTCTCCATGGGGTTGTGGCGTTCTTTTTGTCAAGAAGAAGGATGGAACGGACCGACTTTGTGTCGACTACCGTCCATTGAACAAAAAGACCATAAAGAACAAGTACCCACTTCCCAACAACAATGAGCTTTTCGAACAACTCAAAGGTGCTCAAGTATTCTCCAAGCTTGATCTCTGTATGGGCTATCATCTGATTCGCATTCGTGAAAAAGATATTCCCAAGACAGCATTCATAACAAGCTATGGTTCATATGAATACACTGTCATGTCTTTCGGCCTTGTCAATGCTCCTCCAACATTCTCTCGCATGATGAACTTCATCTTCAACGCCTGCACAAATGACTTCGTCTTGGTCTACCTCGATGACATTTTGGTCTTTTCCAAGAACAAGGAGGATCATGCCAAGCATTTGAGATTGGTGCTGGATAAACTAAGAGAACATCAGTTCTATGCGAAGTTTTCAAAGTGCGAGTTTTGGCTCGATGAGGTTCTCTACCTTGGACATATCATCTCCGCCAAGGGCATAGCTGTTAACCCTGAGAAGGTGTCTGCAATTGTGAATTGGGAACCACCTCAGAATGTGAAGCAACTCCGCAACTTCCTTGGGCTCGCAAGCTATTGTCGAAGGTTCGTTGGGAACTTCTCTAAGATCGCGAAGCCTCTTTCCAACCTCCTCCAGAAGCATGTGAAGTACGTCTGGTCTACTGAATGTGACATCGCTTTCAACACCCTGAAAGAGAAGTTAGTCACTGCTCCAGTTCTGACTCCTCCTGATGAATCCAAACCGTTTGAGGTCTTCTGTGATGCTTCCCTTCAAGGTCTTGGTGCAGTGTTGATGCAAGAGAAGAAAGTTGTGGCCTATACCTCTCGTCAGTTGAAGCCCAACGAAAAGAACTACCCCACTCATGACCTCGAGTTGGCGGCAGTTGTCCATGCTCTTTTAACTTGGAGACATCTCTTGTTGGGAAGGAAAGTGGACATCTTCACTGATCACAAGAGTCTCAAGTACATCTTCACTCAGCCAAACCTCAACCTCAGGCAAACTCGTTGGTTCGAAATGATTCAAGAGTATAATCCGAGTATCGAATATACTCCAGGCAAGGACAATGTAATTGCTGACGCATTGAGCAGAAAGGCTTACTGCAATAGTCTGATTCTCAAGCCTTACCAACCGGAGCTTTGTGAAGCTTTCCACAAACTCAACCTACAAGTTGTTCCTCAAGGATTTCTTTCCAACCTCCAAGTCTCTCCTACTTTGGAAGATCAGATTCGCGAGGCTCAACTTCTCGATGCTATGGTGAAGAAGGTGAAGATTGGGATTGCCAAGAGTCAACCCAAGTACAAGTGCTATCATCTTGATGATAAGGATACTCTATTCTTCGAGGATCGCATTGTTGTTCCTAAAGGTGACCTTCATAAAGTCATTATGAATGAGGCTCACAATTCACTCCTCTCCATTCACCCTGGAAGTACAAAGATGTACCAGGACCTCAAGCAGTCGTATTGGTGGACTCGAATGAAACGCGAGATTGCTCAGTCCGTGAATGAATGTGATGTCTGCAGAAGAGTGAAAGCAGAACACCAACGACCAGCTGGTCTCCTCCAACCTCTTGCCATTCCAGAATGGAAGTTTGACCATATTGAGATGGACTTCGTGACTGGATTTCCAAAGTCCAAGCGTGGCAATGATGCTATCTTTGTTGTCATCGACAAGCTCACCAAAGTGACTCATTTTCTTCCTATCAAAGAATCTATCACAGCAGCTCAGTTGGCAGAGCTATATACCTCCAGGATTGTCTCCCTGCATGGAATTCCGCAGGTGATATCTTCAGATCGTGGAAGCATCTTTACCTCTAAGTTCTGGGATTCTTTTCAGAAGGCCATGGGCACCAACATTCGCTTCAGCACAGCCTTTCATCCTCAAACCAGTGGCCAAGTCGAGCGAGTAAATCAGATTCTTGAAGATTTGCTTAGGGCTTGTGTCATCTCTTTCGGTATGAAGTGGGAAGATTGTCTTCCATATGCCGAGTTATCCTACAGCAACAGCTTTCAAGCGAGTTCGGGCAAGGCCCCATTCGAAATTCTCTATGGCAGAAAGTGTTGTACTCCTCTTAACTGGTCAGAGACTGGTGAACGTCAACTTCTCGAAAATGACTTGATCATAGAGGCTGAAGAAATGTGCAAAGTCATTCGTGATAATCTCAAAGCCGCGCAATCGCGCCAGAAGAGTTACTATGATAGCAAGCATCATGACTTGGCTTTCGAGATCGGAGACCATGTCTACCTCCGCGTCTCTCTAATGAAAGGTACTCGTCGCTTCGGTATCAAAGGGAAGCTTGCCCCTAGATACGTGGGTCCTTTCAAGATCATCAGCAAAAGAGGCGATCTCGCCTATCAACTTAAGCTTCCATCCAACTTCGCAAATGTGCAAGACGTGTTTCACGTATCTCAACTCCGCAAGTGCTTCAAGACTCCTGACCGCACCATCAACTTTGAAGAGATTGATCTCCAAGAAGACATGTCTTATCATGAGTACCCCGTTGCTATTCTTGAAGAAACTAAGCGCAAGAATCGCAACAAGTCTATCAAATTCCTGAAAGTCAAGTGGTCACATCATTCCGACCGTGAAGCCACCTAGGAATGCAAGGACCACCTCCATTCTGAGTACCCGGAGTTTTTCCAGTACTAGATCTCGGGACGAGATCCTTTCGTAGTGGTGGAGTGTTGTAACACCCCGTATGTAACTTGCCATATTTGTATTCCAACTCTTGCCATTTCCGGCACTAAGTTATGTTATTTCCTCGTTGTTGGGTTTTTGTCTTCCTGTTGTTTTGTCTTTGTCATGCATCTCATATCATGTCATCATGTGCATCGCTTTTGCATACGTGTTCGTCTCATGCATCCGAGCATTTTCCCCGTTGTCCGTTTTGCATTCCGGCGCTTCTATGTCCTCCGGTGTCCCTTTCTACCTCTTTTCTTGTACGGGTGTTAAACATTTTCGGATTGGACCGAGACTTGCCAATCAGCCTTGGTTTACTACCGGTAGACCGCTTGTCAAGTTTCGTGCCATTTGGACTTCGTTTGATACTCCAACGATTAACCGAGGAACCGAAAAGGCCTCGTGTGTGTTGCAGCCCAACACCCCTCCAAAGTGGCCCAAAACCCACCTAAACCTCCTCCATCATCTAGATCGTTCGATCACGACCATGTGGCCGAAAACCGTGCTCAATTTGGAGCCTCCTAGCTCCTCCTACCTATAAATATAGACACTCCCCCGAAATTTCGGGTCATTTCCAACCCTAACCTAGCCCTCTTTCCCTCTGCATGGCCGGACAACGTCCGCCCGTGCCGGACACACCGCCGCCTCCACTCTCTGCATGACACGTGGCACACCGGCCACCTCACACCGCCACAGCCCGCGGAGCCCGCGGGAAGCCCTCCCGGCCCGGCTCCCACGTGCCGCCGCCCGCGCGCCTCCTCCTTCCTCGCGCGAAACGGCCGCCGCTCTCCGCCATCGACTCCGGCGTCGGCGCGCTCCGCCTCCGCGCCATCTCCGCCCGCTCGCCGACGCCGCCGGTGCCGACCCCGCCGCCTCACGTCGCGCCCCTCGTCGCCCGCGGCCACCTCCGCAGCCATCGCCTCCTCACCGCCCCGGCAAGTCCCCGGCGTAGCTCCGGCCACCTCGATCTCTGGCGAACAGGAACTCCGGTGAACCTCGATCCGCGTGCAATCCGGATCTGGATCGGGTTGACTTTTTGCCCCTAACCCTAATATTTTTGCATTCTTCACAGCATCATATCTCTGCACCCGTGGCTCCGTTTTGCGTGTGTAGCATACCGAAATGTTCGTCTCGACGAGTACTTCATTTCATCTCATTGCATCATGTTCATTTGAGCTCATCTTGATGCCCTAAATGTTGTTGGAAGAGTGTTAGTTTTTTGTTAGTTTCAGATTCATATTAGTAATTGGACTTTTGTCATTTTTGCCACGATTGATGCGTGCCTCCTATGAACTTGAGCCCTACATGATTTTGGAAGTATGCCATGCCATCCTTACATGGGTGTATGCAATGTATTTTTGTTATCTCTGTGGTGACTAGCACAAGCATGCAAAGTAGCCCTCTCAATGTTGCTGATTTCAGGGACTAGGAAATATTCTAAGTCATTGCCCTGTTTATATTTTTATGCCATGTATTCTTGTTGCTACAGAGTGATCCATGCCTCTTTTGAGCATGATCGGTAAGGATGTTTTGTAGATATTGTGGTGCTCTATCCATCCATGTCTTTGTTTGCATTTATGGAGCACCCTAGCTTGTGTCAATCAAGCTCTACTTTTTCTATAAAATGTTCCTGGCAGAATGTTTACATGTTAAGCATTTTTGCCAAGCTTGTTGTAGTTGATCCATGCATGCTACGATGTTGCTCTTGCCATGTTTAGCTTCTATGCCATGTCTACTTGTTGGCTGTATGCTTAGTTTATCATGCAATGCCTTGTGGTGAGTGCATCGAGCTCGTAAACATGCCTACTTAATATATGTTTTGCCATGTTCTAGTTTTTCTTCTAAGTCTGAATCTGTTAACGATAATTGCTATGTTCACATGGTTGCCATTGTATTTTCTGATCCCTTTTGGCTTATGGTCAGTAAGGGACTTTTGTTGTATGCTTTGAGTAGCTTCATGCCATGCTTTGCGTTGCCATGATATGTTCCTGTAGCATGTTGTTATCGTGCTCTAAACATTGCTTCCTGATGTTAAATTCCTGGCATGGTGTTATTTTCACAAAGTCTGTAACCTGTTATCTTTTGCACTTTTGCCATGCTTGTTTGAACCTGCTATTGAGTGAATTAGCCATAGCTCAGTGTTCATCTTTTGTCAAGCATCTTGAGTGGATCCCTGCCATGTATTTTGTTGGTATGTTAGAGTGATGTAGATTGTTGTTCTTGATGCATTTAGATGGCCTTGTGATGTTAATTGCAGATCGGTGCCATGTTCGTTTTGCTTGCCATTTTCAAACTGTGCATCCGATTCCGGTGATCTTTATATCGATTTCGACCGAATCAACTCCCCTTTCCAGTGGCACTCTTGGATTTCCAAGTTGATGCCAGGTTCAATCATTTCCTTTCCGAATCATGCATATGCACCGCATATCGCATCCCGCATATCATGTCATGTTTTGCATCATGTTGCTTGTGCATTGCACGTGGTTGATTGTGTCTCCCTTTGCTTGTTGTTCTTGATTGGGTAGAGCCGGGAGAAGAGTACGTGATCGAGGAACCCGTTGAGTACGCTTATGAGGATCAAGCTAACATCAACTCAGAGAACTTTGCAGGCAAGATGACCATACCCTCGAAATCACTTCTATCTTTGCTTGCTAGATGCTCACTCTTTTGCTATGCCTATGCTACGATACCTACCACTTCCTTATCATGCCTCCCATATTGCCATGTCAAACCTCTAACCCACTTTGTCCTAGCAAACCATTGTTTGGCTATGTTACCGCTTTGCTCAGCCCCTCTTATAGTGTTGCTAGTTGCAGGTGAAGTTTGGAGTTTGTTCCTTGTAGCAACATGTTTATTGTTGGGATATCATTATTATGCCTTGTCTATTTTAATGCACCTATATACTTGGTAAAGGGTGGAAGGCTCGGCCTTATGCCTGGTGTTTTGTTCCACTCTTGCCGCCCTAGTTTCCGCCATACCGGTGTTATGTTCCTTGAGTTTGCGTTCCTTACACGGTTGGGTTATAATGGGAACCCCTTGACAGTTTGCCTTGAATAAAACTCTTCCAGCAATGCCCAACCTTCGTTTTACCATTTGCCACCTAGCCTTTTTCCCTTGGGTTTCCCAGACTCAAGGGTCATCTTTATTTTAAACCCCCGGGCCAGTGCTTCTCTAAGTGTTGGTCCAACCTGAGCGATGTCCGGGGCTACCAGGGGCAACTCTGGGCTAGCCTACCCGACGTATGGCTCATCCGATGTGCCCTGAGAACGAGATATGTGCAGCTCCTATCGGGATTTGTCGGCACATTCGGGTGGCTTTGCTGGTTTAGTTTTACCATTGTCAAGATGTCTTGTAACTGGGATTCCGAGTCTGATCGGTTTGTCTTGGGAGAAGGAATATCCTTCGTTGGCCGTGAGAGCTTGTGATGGGCTAAGTTGGGACACCCTTGCAGGGATTTGAACTTTTGAAAGTCGTGCCCGCGGTTATGGGCAGATGGGAATTTGTTAATGTCCAGTTGTAGAAAACCTTAACCTTAACTTAATAAAAATGAATCAACAGAGTGTGTGGCCATGATGGTCTCTTTTTGGCGAAGTCCGGGAAGAGAACACGGTCTCGAGGTATGTTTGATCGTAGGTTGTGCTAGGATCACTTCTTGATCATAGTTGCTCGATCGTGCCTTGCCTTCTCTTCTCGCTCTCATTTGCGTATGTTAGCCACCATATATGCTAGTCGCTTGCTGCAGCTCCACATCATACATTTTACCTTTCCTATAAGCTTAAATAGTCTTGATCGCGAGGGTGTGAGATTGCTGAGTCCCCGTGACTCACAGATTACTTCCAAAACCAGATGCAGGGACCGATGATACCCCTCTAGGTGATTCGATTGAGCTCAAGTGGGAGTTCGAGGAGGACTCGGGACGATACTACGTTTCCTTTCGAGACGATCAGTAGTGGTGCCCAGTTGGGGCGATCGGGGACTTTGTCGCATTTGGGGTTGTTCTTTATTTTGGTTCCGTAGTCGGACCTTGATTGTATCTGGATGGATGTAATGATATTTATGCTATTGTGTGACGTGGCGAGTGTAAGCCAACTATGTACCTCTTTTCCTTATTCATTACATGGGTTGTTGTGAAGATTACCTCACTTGCGACATTGCTTACAATGCGGTTATGCCTCTAAGTCGTGCTTCGACACGTGGGAGATATAGCCGCATTGTGGGCGTTACAAACCCCTTCATGGATGGAGCCTGAATCCGTTAAGAGTTCGCACAATTTGTTGCCAATGCTGGCCTCACTGACTTCATTGCAGCTGAGTGTGAACAGTATCATCTCCTCACAAATTCCTTTGTGCAAAGTTTTCATTTCATAAGTAGGAATATCCCCCCTGAGGTGCGGTTTAATCTACATGGTGAAACCCGTCAGATACCACTTACTGAATTTTGTGATATATACTTGATCCCTTCTGACAGGGAAATAAGAGAGCCTAGGCCTGTAGAGTTTGAGGGTTTTTATCGTACCCTGTCAGTGGGAGATGAGAGAGGGGTGTCAAGTTTCACCGCCACTAGCTTGCAGTTTCCTTCAGTGCATTATTTTACTCTATTCATTGTGAAGTGTTTACTTGCTAGAGAGAAGGTTGGTGCACTTAGTGCACCCGATTTCGTTGTCTTACGCCGCGCACTCTATGGCGATGACACTTATAGCTTGGGAGCTATTGTGGCAAGTCGCCTTCACCTTAATAGATCCAAGGGTATTTATGGCGGTATTTATGCTACTCGTTTAGCGAGTCACTTTAACATTCAGATACGCCAACATGACCATCGCTTGCCAAAGGTTTACTTAGATGGTCAGGCAATGGCTGATCATTACTTTATTGATGGCGAGAACACTACTATTGTTGTTCCTTATAACCTAATTTTTAGTGAAAATACTCGTGATGTTATTCCATTGCCTGCACCTGCTTTGTTTGATTCTATTACCAGGGGCGGATACAGGATCATGCCAGAAGACATCGTCGCCTACCATAACGCCCAGGCAGTTGCAGACGAGGAGCCTCAGGAGTGGGAAGCTCGGGTACCCGCTCCACAGCACTTCAACATAGGACCTGATGGCTACTACGAGTGGTGATTACCAAGCTAGGCCAAAAGCCTAAGATTGGGGGAGTACGTATTTCCACCGACATTACATTCATGTTCACACCTTTCATTTCAGTGGTCGGTGTCCACACTTTTTCATTGTATTATCAATGCTAGATTTATTTTCTCGCTTTCTTCTTGTGTGTTTGAAAAACTTTGAGAAAATACGAAAATATTTCCTACTTCTTTTTTGTTTTCTTTCTAGTTTAAATTAGTTGTAGTATTAAAAGAAAACCCAAAAATATTTATCGATTCTTCTTGCTTGTTGGGAGCTTTCCCGTCTAAATAGTTTTTCTCGTTTTTGTTTTCCCTGTTCTAATTTGCTTTCTTCTAGAAAAACTAAAAACTCCAAAAAATATTTTAGTGTGTTTCTCTGAATGTCTTTTCAGTTTATTGATTCGTACCAAGGAGAAGACCACGATGAAAATGTTGAGTGGCTCTCATTTGCATTATTGTTGATCTAACTAAGAGCCCAAATTACCTTTTCTTCTCATTTGAATAAAAATTTTGCAGATTCCAGTTTAGTCCATGGCACTCTTGCACTATTATTATTTTCAAATCGTTTGGTGGTGCAAGTGAAAGGCAATAATGATGACATTTGGTGAGCTGGCTGGTGGCAGAGAGAAAAGGGTATGAACTCAACTTGTTCTATTTTTGTAAATATGTTTAACCTAGTATCCATGATTCAGCATATTATGATCGAACATGTTTGCAATGACAATTGGAGATTATAGTTTCTCATGCCATGCTTAAGTAGCTAGGGGTGGATAATGATTTATCTCGGATGTCAACATTGCATTAAAATGATTGTGATGTAGTATGATGATATGGTATCCTCCTCCAAATGTTCAAGTGGCTTGACTTGACACATGTTCATGCATGTAGTTGAATCAAAACAGCATAGCCTATATGATATTTATGTTCATGGTGTTCATATCCTAGTCATGCTAGTATCCAATGTTCATTATGCATAATGCATGTTCATGATCGTTTTCGCTCTCTACTGGCCGCTTCCCAACCTATTTGCTAGCCTTCGCCTGTACTAAGCGGAATACTGCTTGCGCATCAAAATCCTAAAACCCAAGTCATTCTAGATGAGTCCACTATACCTACCTATATGCGGTATTACCCTGCCATTCTAAGTAAATTTGCATGTGCCACCTCTAAGACTTCAAATAAATATCATTTTTTCCGTGCATGGATTGTTCACAGAGCGACAGGAGGTAGTCGGTATCTTCCATGCAAAGCGGGTTATTCTCATGATGAGTGTTTATTCACTCGTCCTTGCACGAGAGGGGCAGTAATAGGGATTCCCAGTCACGAAATGAAATTGCAATAATTAAACAAAACTTCCCCAGGACTGATGTTGGTATGGATGGTACCCGTGGATTCGTTTAGCCGTGGAGTGAGTTTGTTGGTGGAGGGGGAGTAAACCTTTACTTCTATCGCTTGGGAACCGCCACTAATGTGTTTAGCATGGAAGATATCGATAACTAATGGTCGCGAAGTAAACAAGAAGGGTGCATTTCTCAAAATTTCATTTACCTCTGTTTTAAAAATTGAGCTCTGGCACCACTACAAATCCCTGCTTCCCTCTGCTAACGGACTATCTATTTATTTTTATGTTGAGTCATCACCTTCTCAAATAAGCACTAGATCTTGAGAGCACTATTTGTCATCCTCATGCATTCTGTATAGTTAATGTTGGATGCATCATGACTAGATCTTTTCTACCATGAATTACAATATTTAGTTACCGCTTGAACTTTGGAGGTGCTCTGCATTTATGTTTTGCGGTCCCAGAAAGGGCTAGCGAGATACCACTATTGTCATATTATATCATGATTATTTTGACAATATGTTGTCATTTGAGATATTTTATTATTGCTCGCTAGTTGATTATGTCATCGATATGAGTTAATATAGTTTTCAAGAGTTATTGTTGACATGGTTGGTTATAATCTTTGCTGAAAACCTGGGTGCTACTTAAGCTTATTTATGTAAACAAGAGCAAAAGAGTTCGTAAAAGTTTTTATTTTTCATTTTCAGTTTATTAATTGAATTGCTTGAAGACAAGGAAAAGTTTAAACTTAGGGGAGTTGATACACCTCCGTCGTATCTACTTTTCCTAATGTTTTTCCTGTTGTTTTGGACTCTAATTTGCATGATTTGAATGAAACTAACCCAGACTGATGATGTTTTCAGCAGAACTACCATGGTGTTGTTTTTGTACAGAAATAAAAGTTCTCGGATTGGAACGAAACTTTGCCAGGATTTTTATATAATAAAAAAATACTGGAGCCAAGAACCACCGGAGGGGGGCCCTAGGTGAGCACAACTCACCAGGGCGTACCCCCCCCCCTCAGGCGTGCCCAGGTGGGTTGTGCCCACCTGGTGGCCCCGCAGACCCTGAATCCAAGTCCATAAATACCTTATTTTCCAGAGAGAGAAAATCAGGGAGGAAGAATTATCTCATTTCGCGAGACGGAGCCGCCGCTACCTCCTGTTCTTCATCGGGAGGCCAGATCTGGAGTCCATTTTAGGCTCCGGAGAGGAGATATTCGATCTTCGTGAAGACCAACCCTCCTTCATCGCCAATTCCATGATGCTCCCCACTGGGAGTGAGTAATTCCTTCGTAGTTTCGCTGGTCGGTGAGGAGTTTGATACGTCTCCAACGTATCTATAATTTATGAAGTATTCATGTTGTTTTATTATCATTCTGGGATGTTTTACAATCATTTTATAGCAACTTTATATCATTTTTGGGGACTAACCTATTGACCCAGTTCCCAGTGCCAGTTGTTGTTTTTTGCTTGTTTTTTACATCACATAAAATCAATATCAAACGGATTCCACACACCGCGAAACTTTTTGGAGAATTTTTATGGAACAGAACACCCGGGATGGGCCAGAGCAGCACATGGGGGGTGCCCCGAGGGGGGCACAACCCACCAGGGCGGGCCTGGGGGCCCAGGCACGCCCAGGTGGGTTGTGCCCACTTTACCCTATAAATTTACAAATATTCCGAAAACCCTCGGGGTTAACCTAGATCAGAAGTTCCACCGCCGCAAGGCTCTGTAGCCACCGAAAACCAATCTAGACCCTGTTCCGGCACCCTGCCGGAGGGGGGAATCGTCTCCGGTGGCCATCTTCATTATCCCGGCGGCCACCACGATGAGGAGGGAGTAGTCCACCCTCGGGGCTGAGGGTTTGTACTAATAGTTATGTGTTTAATCTCTCTCTCTCGTGTTCTTGAGATGTCACAATCTTGATGTATCGCAGTCTTTGTTAATATAGTCGGATCATATGGAGTTTTCCCCTCTCTATCTTGTTGTGATGAACTGAGTTTTTCCCTTTGAGATTTCATTATTATTGGATTGAATACTTTTTATGGATTTGAGAGCACTTGATATATGTCTTGCATATGAATACTCATGGTGACAATGCGGTATCATATTGATTCACTTGATATGTGTTTTGGCACTCAAATCGCGGATTCACGAGGTGACATTGGGGTAGTCTACTCATAGGCGTTGATGCACGTTCTTGTCTTTTATTTCTCCGGTAGAAATCTTGGGGCACTCTTTGAGGTTCTTTGTGTTGGATCGAGTATTATGAATCTGAATTTGCTTTGGTGTTATTTTAGTATGAACTCTTGGTTAGATCGATCGGAAAGAATAGCTTCGTGTTATTTTAGTACGAACTCTATGATAGATTGATCGGAAAGAATAGCTTTGAGGTGGTTTCGTACCCTACAAACAATTTCGTCTTATGTTCTCCGCTAGATAGGAACTTCAGAGTGATTCTTCGTTGCACGTTGAGGGATAGTTATATGATCCAATTATATTAGCATTGTTGAGAGGTTGCACTAGTGAAAGTACGGACCCTAGGCCTCATTTTCAAGCATTGCAATACCATTTTTGTGCCCGTTTACTATTTGCTACCTAGCTGTTTTTATTTATTCAGATTATAAAAATATATTTCTACCATCAATATTACACTTTTATCACCATCTCTTCGCCGAACTAGTGCACCTATACAATTTTCCATTGTATTGGGTGTGTTGGGGACACAAGAGATTTCTTGTATTTGGTTGCAGGGTTGTTTGAGAGAGACCATCTTCATCCTACACCTCCCACGGATTGATAAACCTTAGGTCATCCACTAGAGGGAAAATTACTACTGTCCTACAAAACTCTGCGCTTGGAGGCCCAACACGAGTCTACAAGAATAAAGTTGCATAGTAGACATCAAGCTCTTTTCTGGCGCCGTTGCCGGGGCGGTGAGTGCATGAAGGTATATCTTTAGATCTTGCAATTGAATCTTTTAGTTTGTTGTTTTATCACTAGTTTGGTTTATAAAAGAAAACTACATAAAATGGAATTGAGGTTGCATCATATTATTGATCATCTTTATAATATCTTTCTTGAAAATGATGGTTCGGAAAATTGTGCTCAATTGTTAGAAGAAGAAGTCAATAAAATGTTTGGCACAAAATATTTGAATAATGAGCATGATTGCAATGTTGTTAGTATGGATTATTTGAATATCCAAAATGCTAATGATGATTGCACAAGTCATGACAAAAATGTTTCTTATAAGCATGTCAATTTTTGTGGAGTGCATAAAGTTTGTGAAGACGTGCCTTATAGGGAAGATAGATTTTGCAAGAAGCATAAACATGATAGAACCAATTCTTTGCTCAAATTTATAAATGAATTTGCTACAAAATTATGTTCTCTTTATCCTATTACTTGTGAACTTTACAATAAGGTTGGTCATCTTAATTTCCAATGCATGCTTTTTCATGATCGAATTGTGTCCAAATATTGCAATAACTTGATCATCCTAGAACTTTATAATGAACTTTGTTTATTCTTGGGGAGTGAAGAAATGACATATAAAAATAGTTGGTTTGAAGTATTCATTCTCACGGATGACATTGAAACTAAACTAAAAAATATCTATATGTTTTGCATGGGAAATTGCAATGAGAATGTTTATAGTGCCAAATATAGAAAGATGGGAAAACTAATAGAATATAAAAGGAATACTAATGAAAGGGTAAATATTTCCACTTTCCCTCCTATTGTCTCTCATGATGAAATAGGTGACGAGGAGGAGCTCCCTATTCAACCCATCTCATCAATAAGAAGTTTGAAAAAATTAATTAAACCCACATGTGAGGTAGTGAAGAAGAAAGAATAGAGGTAAAAAGGTATCTCTCCCAAATAATGTTGCTCCTATTATTGTTGTGCCTCATGAAAATGAATCAAAAATAATTTTGGAGGATGATGCACTTGATGATGATATTGCTTCTATGTCTTATGGCACAATGTCTAAAAGCACTATTGATGATGATTTTGTTATGTATATTGCTTGTTGTGATGATTATGATTGGGAAGATAATGATACTTATTATAATCTTGGAAATCTTTTTGGCACCAACTTGGGAAATTATGATGATAGCAATTGTTATACCGTTGGTGCTATTCATACTATTAATGATGAGAGTGATCATGCTTATGATATGCCAAGCCACAAGCTTGGGGATGCTATGTTTAATGATAATGACATGTTTGAGAATTTATTTGCTGCAATTAATGTTTGTCCCAAGCTTGGGGAGGCTATGCTTAATGAAGATGATCTTTTTAGTCCCCTTACTTTGAATGATCAAATTTGCTATGATGATTGCATGCCTCCCACTTATGATGATTATTGTGATGATACTTATGTTATAAGAAGTAGTGATAATTATTGTCATAATTTTGAATATCCTTTTATTGAACATTACTCTTTTAATGTGGGAACAATTTGTAGTATTCGAGTTTCCTATGATACTCCCACTATTATGAATGAGAATAAAATTGCTTATGTGGAGAGTAATAAAAATACTATGCTTATGGATCATGAAAGGGATGCTTTGTGTGATAGTTATATTGATGAATATACTCAAGATGCTACTGAAAATTATTATGAGAGAGGAACTTATGATTCATGATGCTCTCTTTATGTTTCAATTCTTATCTTTTATGCGAGCATCACTGAAATCATCATGCCAAGCTAAAAGGCATTAAAGAAAAGCGCTTGTTGGGAGACAACCCAACACTTTTACATACTGTTTTTGTGTGTTCACATGATTAGGATACTGTAGTAATCATGTTCTATTGCTTTTGTTTCAATAAAGTGCCAAGTAAGACCTTTCAGATGGCTTATGGTGATAGTTGATTTGATCTTGCTGAAAAACAGAAACTTTTGCACTCAGAAAAACAATTCTCATTTTTAACAGAAGCATGATAAAATTCTGATCCTTTTGCAGAAGATTAATAGACAAATTTCCCAGGTTTTCCAAATTTTTCAGAATTTTTTGGGTAGGATAAATATGGTTGGAGTACAGATTACTACAGACTGTTCTGTTTTTGACATATTCTATTTTCAATGCATAGTTTGCTTGTTTTCTAGTTTCCATGGCTTATATTGCTCAATATAAAATTGTGGAAATTATATGCTACAGTAGGCATTGTGTGAGAACAATTATGAATCTTGTCTTTAACAGTACCAAAGTGAAACGGTTTGCTCTTTATCATATTAACCTATCTCACGAAGTTCTGTTAAGTTTTGTGTGATTGAAGTTTTCAAGTTTTGGGTGAGATGTCGATATGAGGAGAATAAGGAGTGACAAGACCCTAAGCTTGAGGATTCCCAAGGCACCCCAAGGTAATATTCAGGGAGTATCCAAGCAACTAAGCTTGGGTATGCCCCAGAAGGCATCCCCTCTTTCGTCTTCAACATTATCGGTAACCTCACTTGAAGCTAGGTTTTCATTTGTCACATGATATGAGTTTTACTTTTAGTGTCATTTTATTTTGTTAGGATTTTCCTGCTGTTATTTATAATAATGTCTTGCATATTTTATTTCAATAAAAGTGGCAATGATAGCCTTTGCCATGCTTATTTTGCAAGTATACATGTTGTTGTTTGAAAACAGAAAGTTTACCGCTGCTGCAAAAATTCCCTAGAAAACTCAGAATGTGATAAAATTTTGAAACTTTTTGCAAAATAAGCTCTGATAAATTTTCTATAGTGTGGTAAATTTCCATAACTTTTGGAGTTAGGGAAGTATTGATACTCTTGCATTCTTTACAGACTGTATTGTTTAGGCAGATTACTGTTATGTTTGCATTATTTGCATATGTTTGCTTGTTTAATGATTCTATTTGAGTATAGGAGTATTAAATATGCAGAGGCATTTAGTATACAATGTTGAATACTAATTTTAGTGATTTTCTACAGTAGAGAATGATAAGGTTTTGCATTGACTTATACTAACTTATCTCACGAGTCCTTGTTGCGTTTTGTGTGGATGAATCTTTTGAGATTTAGGAAAAGTGTGATATGAGAAGAATTAAGGAGACACAAAAGCTCAAGCTTGGGGATGCCCAAGGCGCCGCAAGATAATATTTCAAGAAGTCTCAAGCATCTAAGCTTGGGGATGCCCCGATAGGCATCCCACCTTTCCTCTTCAACAATTATTGGTTGAGCCTAAGTTTTTGCTTCTCCACATGATGTGTGCTATTCTTATAATGTCATTTTATTTTGTTTTCGCTTGTTGTTTTAATAAAAATGCTTAGATCTGAAGTTTTTAAATAAAATAGAGTCCTTAAATAGTTGCCAGGGAGGCTAAGTAAGTGGCATTCACATCCCATCAACGAAGCTCTTTTCTATGTCATTTACTCTTGTGCTTCACTTATATCCTATGAGTAAATTGTTGAATAAATTGAATGTCATGAAGTTGAAATCATATCATGCTTAGTGGTAGCTTCACATTGGGTTTAGAAAGTGAAATCTTTTGAGTCTTGACAATCACAATATTGGTCATATAAGCAATTCATGAATAATTAGTATAAGGAAGAGAACTTTCACGTGCAAATACACTATCTTGGAAATCTTTTGTGATTGTGAGCCCCCGTAAAAATATTATATGCCAAAGTTGTTGATGTAGGACAAGGAACACAACGTAATGGTTTATGTTTGTTTATATTCACATAGAAGTAATATTGTCATAGATCCTTCAACATGTGGTGCTTGCCCCCCATCTTTGCTAGCCAAAAATTCCGCACCAAGTAGAGACACTACTTGTGCATCCAAAAAACCCTTAAACCCAAATCTTATCTTCAAGAGTCCACCATACCTACCTAAGGATTGAGCAAGATCCTTCAAGTAAGTTGTCATCTGATGCGGAGCATCCCACGTTCATCTCCATGTACACTCCGACTACTCTCCAAGCCCCACGGATACATAAGATGAGACCTCGACTATAGACCATTGGACACAAGGTGAACTTGCTCCTCTCCGAACTTTCACTTTCCACATGTGAGACATGGCTACTACCTCAAACTTGTGTGCTATGCATGTCCAGGAACAAAGAGGAAGCCCATGGACCAAAAGGCGAGGACACCAAGCGCGAGGAACAAGAAGAAGGGCTACGGAAGATGCTCCAGCCACCGGACGACCGGCCGAGACTGGACGTCCGACGCTTGAAGACCCACCGGACGACCGGCCCGGACCGGACAACCGGCGATCCTGTACCCGAGCCAAATGAACGGATGTTCGACAAGTCTCGGACGTCCGACACAATCCAACGTCCGGACGTCCGACCACCCCCGGAAATCCGGCGCCACCTCAACCGAGCCAAAACGCCGGATGTCCGACAAGTACTGAATGACCGGACCCTCGCGAGCCACCGGACGTCCGATACCTGTCGGACGACCGGCGCCTGTCCGTGCACAGAGATCGGGCCCGAGGCCCATGTATCCCCCACTTATCCCTTCATGTCCCTAGACTATATATACTCTTCCACCTCCTCCTAGTTAGGGTTAGCAAAGGATTAGCTCATATTTTGTGTGAGAGATTTTCTCATCCACTTGGATACCTTCTCCTCGGAGATTCGAGCCTCCACCGGAGAAGATCCCCCAAGCAGATTCAAGACCCCTTTTAGGGAAGAACTCAAGACCTCCTCACGGAGAAGACCGGCTACCCTTGTATCGTCCTTAGTTGTCCATGGATCGTGTATCTTTCCTTATGTACTCGAGGATCTAGCACATGTGTGACTTATTCTTGTTGGTTTGAGTGTTCCTTTTGTGTTTTCCCTTGTGATTTCCCTCGTTTCCCTCCTCGTGTTCTTCGTGTTCATCGCGAGATCCACTCATTTCGTGAAAGATCGGCCGATTAGGGTCCTACCCTACATCATCTTGGTATCATGAGCCACGTTGATCACGATTTCGGAGCCTCCCCTCGTTGCTTTCTAGCCCAATTTTGTTGTGTTCTTCCCCAATTTTGAAAATCCCCACCAAAAATAGCCCCAATTTTTTTTGTGATTTGTGGGTTTGACGAAGTTTTGTTGGATTTGATCCATGGATTTGCTTGGTTTCCAGTGGATCTAGCATCTCCCCGAGTTTTCCCATCTTTCATCCACGAAATCTCCTCAATTTTGACCCCAAAATCCCCAAATTCCGCCCCAAATCGCGTCCCGAAACTCGCATCTCGTGTTGACCCTGACCCCCGGACGACCGACACTTTCCAGACGTCCGGACCCCCTGGAACGACCGGACGTCCGACCTTTTCCGGACGACCGGAACCCCTAACCCGAGCCGAATTTACGGATTTCTGAGCCCGCGCGGACGTCCGGCCCCCGGACATCTGACCTTGTCCGGACGTCCGATACGTGTACATTCCCATTTCGGCTGATTTTTGTTTTGGCCATAACTAATTCATCCGGAGTCTGATTTTCGCGTTCTTTAGCTCGTTGAAAAGCTTTTGACATCCCCCTTCCCACAAAAATACCACCAACATCTTTTGACTCCATCAAATTTTGACAATTTTGGCATCTTTGCCTAGGGCTTCCACCACATCATCCGCTACTCCACCATCGACTTCCGCAACCTAACCAATATTGATCCCCATCGCATTAGTGGTTGCTTGAGGAGTGATTTGAGTCTCCTAAGGTGTCTAGGCTACTTAGGAACGGTTGCTTCTTCATCAACCACCACCATAACTTCCGCATAGGCTTTCCCACCATACACTTCCGCCACCCCAACTTAACCAAATTTTGTTTGTGTTGTGAGTTGTGTCTCCTAAGGTGTTTCGGCTGCTTAGGGACCGTGCTTTAAACTCCGACACCCGTGTATAGTCCACCACCATACCCTCCATTTCCGCATTGCCTACTCGCACAACCCATCATTGCATTTCCGCAATCCCATTGAGCTACTGCAACCATTTCCGCATTGCCTACTCGCACAACCCATCATTGCATTTCCGCAGTCCCATTGAGCTTCCGCAACCACCAGCGCATTCCCACTACCATTTGACATTTGAGATTTTGAGTTCGCGGTTTTTCCGTTTCCTAAGGTGTTTCAGCTACTTAGGGACGAGTCTCCATCATCTTGGTATCTCCATCAAGATCACCGCCATTCATCATCGACACGGACGGTAACCTCCATATCATCTTGGTATCGTGGTATCCCTCCATTGTATATTCCCTTGCCATTGCATTGATAACCCCTAGCCATTTTGCGTCACTTGCCTATCGAGACTAGCCTTTGAGTATTGCCGCCAACGTTACTTGTGCACGTTAGTGATCTACACCATACATTGCATACATACCATACCATATCGGTATCATCTTGGTATCATATCATTCTTTGTGCCACAAGTTTGTTCCCGCATATATACAATTGCTATCTTGGTTTGTGCATTGTACAAAAGTGGCCATACAAAAAAGAATAAGCTTTTAAGCAAAGAAAAAGAGTGAGAAAACAAGCTTGTAAGCAAGTGCCATAGCATCATACCACATTGCATAAGATTGTCATATCCGATCATCTTGGATGTCAGGACCCCGATTCTAAATTACACCGATCTAGCCTATAACACCTCATATCACTTTGCGGCCTCACGCACGGTATCCCCACGGGTGTCGCCTTACCATGGCCCAGGACCGTTTGCGTCTTTTGGCTCACGTATATGATAGTGTTGCTAGCATCCATATGACAGAGAACCCGGGCCGACATGACTAGTCATGAACCCAAAGTGGCACTAACTTACGGGGACATGCATACATGAATCAACATCGAGCATGTCGGTCAGCAGCGTGTGAATCCGGGCTGTAGCAACTACGCTAACAGGACTCCGGGAACCCGGGCTGTAGCGGGCTAGCAGGACTCCGGATGTCACCGTGTGACATTTCCCCGAAGGGACAGACATAGGAACAAAGTGAATCACATGCCGGCCAGTCTAAGTGTTCTGGAGCAGTAGTGTTGGGCTAGCAGGACTCCGGTGAACCGGGCTGTAGCGGACTACTATGGCTCATGGAAGCACAGGACTACATTTCCCCATAAGAGAGGCGACCAAGGATGAACAACTAGGTTGTCGAATCCCACACATACCAAGTATTTCAATCATACACACAATATGCTCGATGTGTGTAAATACAACATGGCATCACAACATAACTCTACGACTCAAGTATTTATTCATTAGGCTCCAAAGAGCCAGATAATACAAACATGGGTCTCGGGACCCAACATTCAGAGCATACAAGTCAAAGCACAAGCGGAAGCTTAACATGTCTGAGTACAGACTTCTACAAAAGAAAAAGGCTGAGAAGCCTGACTATCTATCAGATCCTAACGAGGGCACAAGATCGTAGCTGAGGTAACAAGCTAAACATCGAAGTCCACGTGGAACTACTAGCGAGACTGAAGTCTCTCTGTAAAAACATAAATTATGCAAACGTGAGTACAAATGTACCCAGCAAGACTTACATCAAAACTATCTACATATGCATCATTATCAACAAAGAGATGGTGGGGTTTAACTGCAGCAAGCCAGCTTTTGACTCAGTGGCTAACCTGAACTAAGACTGCAAGTAACTCTTTGAGGTGGCGCACATGAGTCCACATATTCACCATATCAATACTCCACTATGGATCCGCTCCCGCCTCCCTACGAGAAGGCCATCCGTAGCACTCACGCTTATCTTGCGCATTTTAGAGTATCCACTTTCACTTGTCTATGAACTATGCAAGGGGTCCAAGTTTCCATATCCGAGGAATCCGGCTATTCGAATAGATAATGATAACCCTGCAGGGGTGTACTTCTTCACGCATGCTCTCGCCACTTACCACCATGTACACGTCGTGTACCTCGGCAACCTTCAAGCAGAAGCCTGGCGAGGGAGTCGGCCACGACCTGACTAACCACACAAGTCTCTCGTCCAGGTTTATCGCCTATTCGGGTTCCATCCACAAGGAGATCCGGCCGGGGTGTCGCTCACGGCCCCAAACGATGTGAGCAGGGTTCCCAAGCCCACCATCCGGGTGCCACTTGGTACACCGTGCCACTGTGCCTAGTATGTCCCAAGCCCACCTGTACCGGGTGCCACTTGGTAGACTACTAACACTACCTACAAACACCAGAAACTAGTTGCAACTCCTGGACAGAGATCAAGTTGATTAATAAGTCGAGAGGGGTCGAGTTACCGGAACCCAATGTGTGGTAGTAACTGTTCATGGATCACAAACACAGAACTCAGTTCCTGAGAACGGCTGCAATGAGACAACCCACCATGTACTCCTACATGGCCTCTCACCGCTACCTTTACCAAATCGTGTTCACACACTTAGCTCCCAACAGTAGGACATGTTCACAACTTCCCAATTCATCCCCGACGAATCAGACCTGACACAACTCTAAGCAATAGCAGGCATGACAAACAAGCATGAATGAGTAGGCACATCAGGGCTCAAACAACTCCTACTCCTGCTAGTGGGTTTCATCTATTTACTGTGGCAATGACAGGTCATGCAGAGGAAAGGGGTTCAACTACCGCAGCATGTAACAGTTGAAGCGTTGTTGTCCTAATGCGGTAAAAGAGAGCAGGAGTGAGAGAGTGGGATTGTATTGGAATGAACAAGGGGGTTTTGCTTGCCTGGCACTTCTAAAGATAGCATTGGGTCTTCATCAGTGTCAACGATCACAATGTTGGAACAACGTCTACTGAGGGGGAACAACACCGGCAAACAGAGAAGAAACACAATCAATGCAATGCACAATATGATGCATGATCATGACATGGCAATATGATGTGATTTGGCCTAATGCAACTAGCAACACAATTAAGTGTAGTTGGTTTGAACCCAAGGTTCAAATTCAAACTCCACATATGGTTATTTAAATGTCATTCATTTGGTTTGTCCTAAACAGTAGCTATAAGTTGTTCTAACATGCATGAAAATGGTATAGATGGATAGATTGAATTTTTCTGATAATTTTTCATATATAAATTATTTCATTCTGAGTTATAGATTAATTGCTATGATTTTTAGAAGTTTTAGACATTTTCTGGAATTTTCTAATTATTTTAAATCCAGAAAATGATTTACTGCGTCAGCATGACATAGGTGTGACGTCGGCAGATCAACTGGGTCGGCCAGGTCAAACCTGACCTTTGGGACCCATACGTCAATGATACAACTAACTAACTCTATTAGTTAGTGCTAAGTTAAATACTAACCTAACTTAATTAGGGCATGCGCCCACATGTCAGTGATACAGTGTTTAGTTAGCGAGGTGATTAACCTCTAACAGTGGTAATTAGCACTAACTAAAACCTAAACTAACTCTGGTCAGAGGCCGGCCCCACATGTCATCGACACGGGGGGGGGGGCAGTCGTGGTCAAAGTGGGTCAAACCCACCGGCGTTCTGCCGCCGGCGAGGCCTGATGCGGCGGCGGGCTTCAGATTTGGTCCACCGTCGACCAAATCGATGGCGGAGAAGCGCTACGTGCAGCTAGGCATGCGCCGCATCCAAAGGTGCTAGTGGCTGGACGCGGGGAGGCCGGAAACGACGCCGGCGACGACCTTGGCGGCTGCCGGAGCTCGGGGTCGTCGCTGTGACGGTCGTGGTGGCTCGTGCGGGGCACCTACGTGCACTATGCAGCACAGGGAGGAATTTGGGCACGATGGCCAGACCATTAGATGGCCGGAGACACGTCGGCGGCGAGCACAGGCGGCGGTGCGTGCGGGCGAGCTCGAGGCGGCGCGTACGGTGCACGAGAGTGAGAACGGGGAGGGGGAGCAGGGTCAATGGCTCACTGCGAGTGCAGGGGAGCGAATGGCGAGCTCCGGGAGGGACTGGTGATGATGGGAGGTCGCCGACGACATCGGTCGTCCGCGGTTGAAAACGACGACGACGAAGTCGAAGCAGGGCGTCCCCGGTTGCGTGGCTTGACGATGACGAAGCAGGGGACGGGACGGAGCACTAGGACACATCAGCGTGGCGAGGGGAGCACGGTGGCTGCGGCTATGGCGAACAGCAGCGTAGGCTGCGCTTGGTGAGGTGGGGATCAGCGAGGGAGAGAGCAGGGGAGAGTGAGAGAGGTCGGGCGGATCTGGACGACACCGGGGCGTTCAACCACGCGTCCAGAGGCTCGGCGGCAAGCAGGAGGTGGCCGGGCGTGTGGCTGCGCGCGCCGGGCACGCGCCCTCGCCTACTGGCGCGAGGAGTAACGCACAGGGAGCCCAGGTGGGCTAGGCCAGCGAGCTGGGCCGCCAGGTAAGTAGGCCCAGGTTGGCTTTTCTCTCTCTCTCTCTCTCTCTCTCTCTTTATTATGTTTTTGTTTTTCTATTTTTTTGCAATTTGTTTGCGATTTAGTTTTAACACCAAATCAACTTTAAACTTCATGAAAATAATTGTGATAGCTAAGTGGACTTATCCAAAGCCACACAACAATTTTCAGAATTATTGAACATATATTTATTATATAATAAATATATATATAATTCAAATAGTTATTGAATTAATTTCAAATGCCCAAAATAAATATTTCTGAGACCCCAAAAATGTTGGTTTGAATTTTACCTCCTGCCAATATTTTTACAGAATAACAGGAACATTTCCTTGGACTCATTTGAAAAGATTTTTAATGTTGATTATTTCTGAAGTGATTTATGAGGGTTTTAACTAACCTCAATTCAACTTTCAGAATTTAGACATGATGCATGGATGCTCTCTTATGCAACTATTGCAAACAATTCTAGGGCTGTGACATTGGATCACCTTGTGAGAAACATCGGGAACCATACATACATAGCATACTTCGGATAGAAAGTTATCCATATTGCATCTTATAGGTTGTGCACAAGTGTCATATCCACCTATTGAGCAGTCGTGCTAGCGTCTCTCTTGAGTTGTACAACACGAGCGTTTTCCGTGGATTCCACATTTTGTGCTCATCCTTGGTTGCACGACCCCATTTATTTATCTGTGTGTGTGTTTCTGTGTGCCACATATTGCTATTGGTCTACTTGTTTCACTTGTGAATTTGTGAATCTCTTTCAACATTATTGACTCTTGCTAACAATTTGCATCACATTTTTGTGCCACTATCTTCACTGAGCTCCACCATAAGCATTATTTGTGTAGGTGTGAGAAACCGACAAGAATTGGTACCAATTGTGCTATTTCCTTGTCCACATCGGAGTGATCATTGATCCACTTTCAACTTCGGTCAAGGTACATTTGGTATTCGTTGTTCTCTTTCTACCACTCACATTTTTCTCTTGGAGTGATGGATAGGCAAGGCATTTCATCTCCGGTCTTCCACAACAACGACGACGTGAACAACTACATCACCAAAGAATCAATCTTCGATCTACAACGACAAATGCAAGGCGCACAATCAAGATTGCGAGAGCGCAACGAGAACCTCTCCATCGACATTCGTCACTCCGAAGCAAGGAAAAGGGACTACATCGACAACAAGCTTTCCGCACAAAAGGAGGAGCAACATGCAAGGATGGGGGAGATTCGGACCTTGTTGATCAACCGTTCTTCCCCTTCATCATCCTCAAGGCGGCGATGTTCAAGTCACAAGTCTTCGGAGCGCAAAAATGATGCAAGCGCAAGTCGTCTATGTCCACATCTCCATGGCGACCACCATCACGTTCGTGATCCACCTCATCATGAAGGGCAAGTCACCTCCAAGCATCATGTGCACGAAGATGACTAACGACATCTACTACGAGCTCAAGCACGACAACGCCAACATCATCATGATGATGCTCACCAAGCACAAATGCACAAGTCCCAACAAGCCCTACTTAACACCAAATCCATGCTTCATGAGCAAAAGAGAAGATCGCAAGACGACCACAACCAAGACAGTGCTACGGCTACTACCACCACCACTTCGGCATCATCGCCAAGTGCTATCAAGGCATTTTCTCCTTTGGACGTACGGCATCTTGGTTGACCACCTACGAGCGAGGGCGACACTTGCATCTTCGGAAGCCCCCCAAGGAAGATGGCCGAGCATGGGACATTCCCTTCGGTCATGGAGACGAGCTACGAGGTGCCACATCATATGGGCCTCCAACAACAGGACGGTGACAAGAAGGTTGACCAAGGGCCATCCCCTTCGACCACGGCGGCGAGCATGAACCTCTTCAACAACATGAAGACGGTGCCCATATTGGAATCATACTCTGAGTCAAGATACGAGACCGCACATGAGACCTTATCTTTGGTCTCGGAGGAGAGTGGTGATGTGCCATATTCGGCCTTCATCCCCGGCTATGACAACGACATGATTGAGCATGGAGACATTTGCACCTACATCTCTCCGACACCCACATATGATGAGATGCCCCAATTGCCATGTGAGGAGAGCCACCACCCCATGAGTGAGATGAGTGACTCCACCATATATGACATTGAGTGCATTTCCTATGAGAGGATGAGTGTGACCACCACCAGCCCCACACTTGAGAGCATTCCACACATCCTGTGTGAGGTTGAGAGCCATTTGAGTGACTCCACCAACCATATGAGTGAGAGCATCCAAGAGGGAGTGAGTGAGCCACAACATTCAGTGAGTGAGGTAGTTGACACGGCATGTGAGGCCACTATGATTTCTAACGACCTAATCTCTACTCCGAGTGTGTTTTCTTCTTTGGTGCTAGGTCTCCTACATGACGACATGCCTCTCCTCGACGAGTCCATACCCCCAATGGAGACAACGATGGCCATGGTGGATGATGATACACCCCCACATGGTTCCATCAAGATGAAGATGACCATGACTTGGTCTTCGACACCTCACCTACACCACATGAGAGATTCTCCAAAGGTAACATAGGTGATGGTGCTTCTCTTGTCCCACTAGTGGACTATTTTACGAATGATTGCTTGCATGATGTTGACACACCTATTCCTATGCTTCATGCTAGTGCGACTTCTTCATGTCATGACTTACCTATTTATGATAAATATGATGATGAGCATGTTGATTTGCCTCGTTGTGATGCTATGCTCCATAGGATATCATGTGAAAACTCTATTGGTCACATCATGTTTGATAATCCTTTGAACTTGTCATATGCTATGAATGAGATCTCCCATATCGCATCATTTCAATCTCAACATAGTAGCTATGCATGCCCCATTCAAATAAATCCCATTTGCAATTATGGCATAGATGACGAGATGATGGTCATTGGCTTTTGTTTTTCATGTGATGATATTGCCATGCTTCCTTTACATGATTTGCGCAATTCATCCACTATGCCATGCCATGATCACAATGTTAAAAATATGCATTGTTTTGGATGTTGTCAATATTCTCCATGTGATGTTTCTACTAATGATCATGAGGAGAGCCCCATAGTTTCCTCATATATATTAGGAGATTTTTATGCATTCCATACTTTGCATGATTCTCATAATTGCTTGCACCATATGCATTCCATGAATAACAATGCTCTACATATTTCCCATGATGCATTACACAATTTGAGTCTCCATTATGGTTTACATAACAACAAACCTATCATGATGGATGACATGTTTCTATATCACACATCTCATTTATTCGAGCATTGGATATTTTGTGCTAACCAACACAAACACGTGCGCATCATGATGGATGATGTGTACATATACCACGCACACACAATTTTCCCTTTGTCTTTGTTTTGTGTAGGTACTCCTGTATACTTGTCAACCTCTCAATCCCAAGAGTTGACAAAACGAGCTCTTGAGAGCAAAGATGACTTCGAATCCCGTGGACTATCCTTACCACCGTTCCTTTCGCGCAACGACTACGCGCATCTCTCTCACTTGGCCCTCACACGGCTATGGGCTATATACCGCTTGTCGCTTCATGCTCATTTTACCATGTTCACTTTGCATGATATGCTTGCTTCTATGCCTTTGCCATGCAATTGTGACCCTTGCTTGCATCTACCCATGATTCACCATTATGCTACTCCTATGTGTATTTGCATGCTTGGTGGAGATCCTTGTTGCTATTGCCATGTTTATCATGTGCCTCATGCTATTGATGCTTGTTGTGTTGGGAGAGTCATGATGTCCCATTGCTATTTACATATGGCCTCTCGCCAATACATTGATGATATTTTGCTCATATATTGCCTTCGTTCTTGTGATATGTCTTGTGCATTATTCATGACCACCATTTGCACACATGGCATGCTTGACATGATTCCCTCTAGTATGGTGCATCTTTGCACTACTAGCTCAAACCACTTGATTGCTTGCTTTGTTGCATCACCCATGTTCCTTTCTTACTCGCATTCTTAGGTTGATGACAAATATATTCATGCCTCTCACATGATACATCTTGTTCATTGTCGCTTGCCCCCAATCGTTGCATCTATGATTATTGATCTTGGAGACTTGGACACTTTACTTGTGATGCATGCTTACTTGATTGAGCCTATTGTATTTGGTTGTTCTCGCATCATATGCCTCCATACTATGAATGCTCCCTTGTCCTTTCTTATGATCAGCATGATGCATCCACTTGTTGGGTATTTTACCACACAAATGATAGGTTTTGCACTTATGCTAACCTCATTTGTTTTTCCGAGTGTTTGTCATGTTCTTTCATTTTGAAGGATTCACAAGGCGATGTCGTTATGCGACAACTTGGTCATGCGAAGGCATACACGATGTGCAACACCAACTTTTGCGACAATCTCCTAAAGGTGAACTCCTTCCCTTTGAGCCATCCTCAAATATGCATATTGGATGGGCCACTCTTTCATTGTTGTTTCCTTCTTGTTGTCTACATGGCACATCTCGCGAGCGAAGGAGAGACATTGAAGATTGCCTCTATGGAGCTTCACATTGAGGAGCGCTCGGACTTATTGGAAGCACCTTCAAACCTCCGTGCATTCCACGACATTGAGCATTGGTACACCAACACCTCCAAATTTGTTGATTGTGCTCACACATGTCATGCTCATTTAACATCTCACACTCATGACAAATTTGCATCTTATGCATGGATTGACTCATATTATGATTGCCTCGTTGCATCTTGTATTCCCATGTCATCCATGATATATGAGCTTCTGCATTTCCTTAGCAAATTTGTTGTGATATACCTTGATGGCATATTCATACATCATGATCTTATTGCCTACCATCAATTGCATGATCACATCACATTGAGCATCCATTACCATATTCATGCTATTGATAAACTGTCTCATTATGACATCATTTTTCACCGTGGTTGCATTGATCATATTCACAACACATTTGTGTGCGCAATGAATGCTTTTGCTCCCATGAATGCTTTGCATACCATTCCATCTCTTTTGGATAAGCTTCATGCACCTTGTCATGATCAATATTGTCGCCTGACACATGTTTACTTTATGGACACTTTGTGTGCGCTAACCATTGTATTTCCAAGTGTACTTCGTGTTTGCTCATTTTGCATGTACCGCATATCGGACACACCTTGGAGTACTTGGATTGCGCCATGCCTTCAACTCCGTCCAACTACAAGTCCATCCACGACAACCGTTTCCATGGTGATGAGGATCATGATCCGGGGTCGGATCTTTCCCAAGGGGGGGGAGATGATGCGGAGCATCCCATGTTCATCCCCATGTGCACTCCGACTACTCTCCAAGCCCCAAGGATACATAAGATGAGACCTCGACTATACACCATTGGACACAAGGTGAACTCGCTCCTCTCCGAACTTTCACTTTCCACATGTGAGACATGGCTACTACCTCAAACTTGTGTGCTATGCATGTCCAGGAACCAAGAGGAAGCCCATGGACCAGAAGGCGAGGACACCAAGCACGAGGAACAAGAAGAAGGGCTACAGAAGAAGCTCCAGCCACCGGACGACCGGCCGGGACCGGATGTCCGACGCTTGAAGACCCACCGGACGACCGGCCCGGACCGGACGACCGGTGATCCTACACCCGAGCGAAATGAGCGGATGTCCGACAAGCCCCGGACGTCCGACACACTCCAGCGTCCGGACGTCTGACCGCCCCCGGAAATCCGGTGCCACCTCAACCGAGCCGAAACGCCGGACGTCCGACAAGTACCGGACGACCGGACCCTCGCGAGCCACTGGACGTCCGGTACCTGTCGGACGACCGGCGCCTGTCTGTGCACAGAGATCGGGCCTGAGGCCCATGTATCCCCCACTTACCCCTTCGTGTCCCTAGACTATATATACTCTTCCACCTCCTCCTAGTTAGGGTTAGCAAAGGATTAGCTCATATTTTTTGTGAGAGCTTTGCTCATCCACTTGGATACCTTCTCCTCGGAGATTCGAGCCTCCACCGGAGAAGATCCCCCAAGCGGATTCAAGACCCCTTTTTAGGGAAGAACTCAAGACCTCCTCACAGAGAAGACCGGTTACCCTTGTATCGTCCTTAGTTGTCTGTGGATCGTGTATCTTTCCTTATGTACTCGAGGATCTAGCACATGTGTGACTTATTCTTGTTGGTTTGAGTGTTCCTCTTGTGTTTCCCCTTGTGATTTCCCTCGTTTACCTCCTCATGTTCTTCGTGTTCATCGCGGGATCCGCTCCTTTAGTGAAAGATCGGCCGATTAGGGTCCTACCCTACATCATCATCGGTGGAATAAGGCAATAAAAATTTCTTCTAAAATGTTAGATCATTTAGTGTAATAGAAAATTGAGCGTTGTACGAACTTGTGATGGACAAGAATAAAAGCGACAGACTGCATAATAAAGGTTGCTATCATAAGGGGCAATATAATGTGATGTTCTTTTGCACTAAGGGGTTGAGCATACAAACAAATATGCGCATGGCAACCTTTGCTTCCCTATGCGAAGGGCCTATATTTTACTTTTCAATATTTACTTATATGCAAAGAGTCAAAGTTATTCTCTCTATTCCTTTTTATTTTTATCTTTTGGCAAGCATCATGTGGTGAGGAAAATTCTAGGCACATATATCCAGTTGGATATGGGTAGCATGAGTTATTATTGTTGACATCACCCTTGAGGTGAATACGTTGGGAGGCAAAACAATAAGCCCCTATCTTTCTATGTGTCCGGTTGAAACGTTTTGCTCATGTGTACGCAGTGAGTGTTAGCAATCATAGAAGACTATATGATGGTTGAGTATGTGGAGCTCTTACTTAAACTCCATTGAATAAGTTGAATTGTAATTGCTTGGTGACTAAGAACATAGGTTGTTGAGTTTCAAGAGCGTTCATTGTTTGAACCTTGACATGTGAATTGGTTGCTACTAAAACATGAGAAGTTTTATAAGAAAAAAATTGATGGTATGATGATAGGAAAAGTGATTGAAATTGTCATTGATCAAACTTATGCACTTTGCTAGCATTCTCACTTCATAAATTATTTCTTTTATCATTTACCTACTCGAGGACGAGTAGGAATTAAGCTTGGGGATGCTGATACATCTCCAACATATCTATAATTTATGAAGTATTCATGTTGTTTTATTATCGTTCTTGGATGTTTTACAATCATTTTATAGCAACTTTATATCATTTTTTGGGACTAACCTATTCACCAAGAGCCAGTTGCTGGTTTTTGCTTGTTTTTTACATCACAGAAAATCAATATCAAACGGAGTCCAAACACCGCGAAACTTTTTGGAGAATTTTTATGGACCAGAAACCCAGGATGGGCCAGAGCAGCACCTGGGGGGTGCCCCGAGGGGGCACAACCCACCAGGCCCCCCAGGCGCGCCCAGGTGGGTTGTGCCCACCTCGGTGGCCTTCTGCACCCCCTATTTACCCTATAAATTCACAAATATTCCGAAAACCCTCGGGGTTAACCAAGATCAGAAGTTCCACCACCGCAAGGCTCTGTAGCCACCGAAAACCAATCTAGACCCCGTTCCGGCACCCTGTCGGAGGGGGGAATCATCTCCGGTGGCCATCTTCATCATCCCGGCGGCCACCACAATGAGGAGGGAGTAGTCCACCCTCAGGGCTGAGGGTTTGTACCAGTAGATATGTGTTTAATCTCTCTCTCTCTCATGTTCTTGAGATGTCATGATCTTGATGTATCGCGGGCTTTGTTAATAGAGTCGAATCATATGGTGTTTTCCCCTCTCTATCTTGTTGTGATGAACTGAGTTTTTCCCTTTGAGATTTCGTTGTTATTGAATTGAATACTTTTATGGATTTGAGAGCACTTGATATATGTCTTGCATATGAATACTCGTGGTGACAATGGGGTATCATATTGATTCACTTGATATGTGTTTTGGCACTCAACTCGCGGATTCCCGAGGTGACATTGGGGTAATCTACACATAGGGGTTGATGCACGTTGTCGTCTTTTGTTTCTCCGGTAGAAATCTTGGGGCACTCTTTGAGGTTCTTTGTGTTGGATCGAGTATTATGAATCTGAATTTGCTTTGCTGTTATTTCAGTATGAACTCTTGATTAGATCGATCGGAAAGAATAGCTTCATGTTATTTTAGTACGAACTCTAGGATAGATTGATCGGAAAGAATAGCATTGAGGTGGTTTCGTACCCTGGAAACAATTACGTCTTATGTTCTCCGCTATATAGGAACTTCAGAGTGATTCTTCGTTGCACGTTGAGGGATGGTTATATGATCCAATTATATTAGCATTGTTGAGAGGTTGCACTAGTGAAATTACGGACCCTAAGCCTCATTTTCAAGCATTGCAATACCGTTTTTGTGCCCGTTTACTATTTGCTACCTTGTTGTTTTTATTTATTCAGATTATAAAAATATATTTCTACCATCAATATTACACTTCTATCACCATCTCTTCGTCGAACTAGTGCACCTATACAATTTGCCATTGTATTGGGTGTTTTGGGGACACAAGAGATTTCTTGTATTTGGTTGCAGGGTTGTTTGAGAGAGACCATCTTCATCCTGCACCTCCCGCGGATTGATAAACCTTAGGTCATCCACTTGAGGGAAAATTGCTACTGTTCTACAAAACTCTGTGCTTGCAGGCCCAACACGAGTCTACAAGAATAAAGTTGCGTAGTGGACATCAGAGTTGGATGAGATTCATCATGTAATCGAGTTGATTGATGTTGATATGACTTTGCCATGCTTAATGCTTGTCACTTTGGGCCCGGGTGCCATGATTTGAGATATAAACCGTTTATGTTATCACCATTATATCCATGTTCTAGACCCGATCTTGCAAGTTATATTCACCTATTACATGTTATGATCCGTAAACCCCGGAGTGACAATAGTCAGGATACTTCCCGGTGACGACCGTAGTTTGAGGATTTCATGTATTCACTATGTGTTAATGCTTTGTTCCGATTCTCTATTAAAAGGAGGCCTTAATATCCATTAGTTTCCATATGGACCCCGCTGCCACAGGAGATTAGGACAAAAGATGTCATGCAAGTTCTTTCCATAAGCACGTATGACTATTTACGGAATACATGCCTCCATTATATTTATAAGATGGAGCTAGTGCCGTATAGCCCTAGGTTATGACTGTTATATGATGAATATCATCCAACGAATGCACCGATCCAATGCCTACGAATTTCCCTTATATTGTTCTTGCTAAGTTACTACTACTATTGTTACTGTTACACTTGCTACAAAATCATTGCTATCACTGTTACCGTTACTATTGTTGTTGCTACTACTATCAAAACTATCATATTACTTCGCTACTGATCACTTCGCTGCAGATAATTAATTTCCAGGTGTGGTTGAATTGACAACTCAGCTGCTATTACTTGCAAATATTCTTTGGCTCCCCTTGTGTCGAATCAATAAATTTGGGTTGAATACCCTACCCTCGAAAACTATTGCGATCCCCTATACTTGCGGGTTATCAATATGCGCTCCGTGGCCTACTAGTGTGGCCAGCCCGACTAGTGATGTGCGGTCTCCTGGTTCCTAGGGCCTCGAAAGACTCCCGGTTCATTACTCCCTTGTGTTGCTCCACGAGATACCTCTGACTAAGCCATGTGGTCGTCTTCGTCGTCTTCGCTTCACATTCTCCATGCATGATGATGATGGTGTGTGTAGGTGTGGGCAGCAGCAAATCTCGTGTCCTTGTCGGTACGCATGCCGCTTTGTGCTAGCCAAGTCCGCCCTTGTCGTCGCGCCTCGTCGGTGTTGACAACATTGATGTAATCGATGTTGGAGTAGCATGGGTCCTGCTTGGCTTGGACTTCTTAACGATATAGCGGCTTCATCGGGGTACAAAAGGGGTTGCCTCATGGGAGTATTCTTTTGTGGAGATCAGCATCGGTGTAAAACCAACGCATGCTTGCTACTTCTTGAGCTTGCGTTGGTTTTTTCCTTGAAAAGGAAAGGGTGATGCAGCAAAGTAGAGATAAGTATTTCCCTCAGTTTTGAGAACCAAGGTATCAATCCACTAGGAGATACAGGCAAGTCTCCAATCTAGGCACCTACACAAACAATCAAACACCTACACCCAACGCAATAAAAGGGTTGTCAATCCCTTCACGGTCACTTGAAAGGATGAGATCTGGTAGAGATAGATATAAAAGATTACTACAACGTAAAACAAATTAAAAGTAAATTAATTGCAGCAAGGTATTTTTGGGTTTTTTGGTTTATAGATCTGAAAATGTATGATGGAAAATAGACCTGGGGGCCATAGGTTTCACTAGAGGCTTCTCTCTTAAGGAAAATAATATGGTGGGTGAACAAATTACTGCCGAGCAATTGATAGAAAAATGCAAAGTTATGATGATATCCAAGGCAATGATTATGAATATAGGCATCACGTCCATGTCAAGTAGACCAACTCCAGCCTGCATCTACTACTATTACTCCACACATTGACCGCTATCCAGCATGCATCTAGACTATTAAGTTCATAAGAACGGAGTAACGCCTTAAGTAACATGGCATGATGTAGAGGGATAAACTCAAGCAATATGATGAAAACCCCATCTTTTTACCCTTGATGGAAACAATACAATATGTGCCTCGCTACCCCTACTTTGTCACTAGGTGAGGAAACAGCAAGATTGAACCCAAAACTAAGCACCTCTCCTATTGCAAGAAAAACCAATCTAGTTGGCCAAACCTAACCGATAATTCGAAGAGAAATACAAAGATATCAAATCAAGCATATAAGAATTTAGTAAAGACTCAAATAATATTCATAGATAATCTGATCATAAATCCACAATTCATCGGATCTCGACAAACACACCACAAAAGAATATTACATCGGATAGAACTCCAAGAACATCGAGGAGAACATTGAATTGAAGATCAAAGAGAGAGAGAAGAAGCCATCTAGCTACTAGCTATCACTGGTGCGCGTCGGTCCTAAACAAACGGTTTTTAACCCCTTTCCGAGATGGCATTTGGAACAGTCGCCAAGTGAGTGTGCGCGATAGGGTGTCGTTCCCACACGACCCAGAAACCGTCGGGGATATGGAGCAGTGATCCAGAGGCCTTCCAAAATGTAATCGTGTGCGATGCAGCACACACTAAATTATTTCGCATGTATGGTATCGGTGATTAAGCATTTCTAATGACGCAGTGAAACCATACGCTGTGTTGTAACGAACCGTTTGGGAAACAGTATGTAAGGCACACGGGCCAATATATGAACTATGTGTGATTTGTGCCCCATCGCACACGAGTTTTTTGCGTAACCCGTCTGCCATGCTAGAGTCTATCGCACATGTTTGCCAACAATTACCGTCTGCCATAATGTCCTATCACAAACGGTTCAGGAGCCCCTTCGCACACATACAAGTGCTACAGACTGTTTGTGATTTGTTGGGTATCATCGACGATTGCCGCAAGAGTGACGTGTGCTTTTCATTTGGGATCCCACACGTTTCCTTAAAAAATTACGACTGGGATTGTGTTTTGCATTGGGCACGGTTTACTCCCAGTTCTCGTGTGCGATAACGCGATATCACAAATGGTTCCGGAGACCCTACGCACACGTAGTAGCGCTGCAAATTGTTTGCGATCTGCTGTGTATCACCGACGGTTCTGCTACGATTGACGTATGCTTTCGAATGTGGATTGCACACACTCATTTAGTTGAACTGTGTGCGGAGCAATTGCCAGGTTAAAACAAAAATATACCATTTTGAATCGGCACGCAAAAAGCAAATTCGCCACAATATTCAATTGAACAAATAAACAAAAATATCTCATTTTGAATCGGCACGCAAAAAGAAAATTCACCACAATATTCAATTGAACAAATAGTGTCCACAGGAAGAACATTCATCAGATTTTGCAACAATTGCAATTGAACATATGGTAGCTAAATTCCAATGATTTGTCCACACATATATGCATTACATAATTAATCATAGTGTACGAAGTACGAAGACCTCATCAGATGGAAAACAATGGATCCATGCGTTATATGTTTAGCAGCTAACTCTTACTCAATGTTTCAGGAGAACGCATGTTGGAATCTTCATTATCTCCAGTGGGATTGATGTAGTGATCCGGGAAGAAGTCGCTGATAAATCTTCGAACCATCAGCAATTCACCAGTCTGGAGCGGTTCAGGGGTCCTCGGTTTTAAGATGAGCTGCAGTATTTTTAAAATCAGAATGTGCCATATGAGTGGAGTAGAAGATATTAATTAAGATAGACTTACTCGTACTAATTCGCGAGGATCGTCACAACTATCAGCGGATTTGCAAATGGAGATCATGTGTCTACAAACATAGTATCCACAAAGGTTGGTCCCAGCTTCTTGCTGAGGAGACTGAAATTTTTTGTACAAAATTAGTCATGTATTTGTCCTGTTGGGAACAACCTAACCGGTGTTAGATGTATTATTTTTTCTTTGGACAAAATAGAAAGAGGTTTATTTAGAAGCTTGAACATTTGACTAGTGTAAGGAAAGGTATTTGCAGACTATTGGATAAATTTTTCTGAAAATAGTGGATTTCGGTGTGTTAACGGAGAAACGATCTCGTGCTGCAGAGGTTGTTTCGTCTTGAACATGTTCCCTAGTTTAGTTTTCCACAATGCGAGCACACTGCAAATGATGATGAATTTTGACAACATCAATTATTGAACCAGATATGAATGCAAATTAATTTCAACATCATAGAATTCAATGCCTATCCAAGAATTGCTGAACATGCGTCAGATCCTGAGTGTTTGTTCACTCTCTGAGAGAATCGATGTAGTAAACTGTGTTCTTGTTTGGAACAATGAATACCAATATCCAATGATTGCTACATATTAAGAAAGCCATGAACTTACAAATGATGTCAAAATCTGAAAGACAATCAGTGCATGTGTGGTTGTTTACTTGACTTACCGTTCATGATATGGCCAGAGAAATGATTGTGCATGGGACGTGTTTTCGAAGATACGGACGACCGTGTTAATAGCCCAGTCCCGTCAGTCCTTACCATCTAATGTTGCGCCATTTACTAATGCAGAATCTATGAAATACACACTCTCCCTTTTTCTTCTCTGCTCGTTCAATCACCTGAGAGGAATAAAATGCAGTTAGATGTTTATCATTTACAGCCTTGTGTGGAGAAGTTGATCAGAGTTTGTTAAGTACTTACAAAATCAGGCATCTAACAAGAGTGGCATCGAGCACATTGAAGTTGAAGAAGAGATGTAAGTCCTCGAAACTCATATTGATGGACCCAGCATCGTGTCAGAAATGATCTCTGTTGTAGTGGACTAGCAAACCATGATGACCTTCTGACATTTGATACATGCAATATTCATGTAACTCGCGGCAACTGGAGTTGCACTCATCAAAGTATTCACCAACAAGAAATGGCTGGCCATGGACGTACTTTCATGCTTGAAGTATAGCTGCTTTACTTTTAGCAAGCAACAATTCTACTTCTTCATCATCCATGGCATCAGAATAATATTACTCCCCGATTCGAACAAGCTGCTGCTAATTTGGTTCTGGGCGATGAGTGCTTTAAATAAGAGGCAATCGTTCTCTTTCCTCTTCACTCTCCCGCTGCGCTTCCTCATGGGTGTAGCCTTTTTGGCCACTTCCTTCTTGGTACTTGAAGCATTTCTGGCAGAATGCCTGGTTGGCTGCAAGGTAGACTGCCGAGCAGGCGGTGAAGCTTGGACGGACTGCTTAGCAGACGGTTTATCAATGCTGGACCCCTGAGCTGGTGGTGCTGCTGTGACGGACAGCTGGGCTGTAGGAGCAGAGGCATCGGACTGCTGACCATGCATTGAAGCTATGTCGGGTTTCTGCGCAGGTGGTGCCAACTTGTGGGTGTGCTGAGCAGGCCATGCCAACCCATTGGTTTGCTGAGCAGGAAGTGTTGACGCATTGGTATGCTAATCACGCGCCTGTGGGCTGACAGACTGATGAGCAGTTGGTTCTGGACCTACAGACTACTTAGCAGGCAGTTCTGAAGCATCAGACTGCTTAGCAGTCTATTCCACCATGTTGGTATGCTGAGCATGTGCTGCAGCTGAGTCTCCCCCCACTGCTTCAGTGGCCGGCATCTGAACCGGTGGTGCGTCATTAGCAGTTGTAGGCCTTGCCACTGGCTGCTTTGGGGTGGAGGATGACATGGCTTGTACGCCACAAATTCGGGCCGGCTGATCACAGGTTGATGCATCAGCCCGCAAGAGCTGTTGTGGCAAGGAGAGCATCACCGGTTGAGGGGCGACAGTGGTTGCTCTTGGCGGGGCTCCAGGAATCTCATCAATGAACTCTATTTCCTTTCGTGGCCACTGGATTTGATGTAACCGTGTTTCTCCCAAGGTCCTTTGCTTGTTGAAGTCTCCTAGGACATTCTTCAGGGCAAATTCATTGAATCCAGGCTTTACTTCAGTCACGTAGCACTTCACACAGCCCGGCTTCAATGGCACATTGTCCAAGAAGAGACCATCTTCCAAGAAGGGTGGGCAAACCCAGGCTGTTCCACATTTTAATGTACCTTCATAATGTGTAAGCACGCCCTCCAATCTGTCTTTCATTCCAGATAGATCAGATATAGCATCATCACGAGCAGCTGCAGTCTCAGTGTCGCTGGGGTCAGCTGATGCATAGCTACTCTTGTGCAGTGTTGTTGCGCAATAAGTAGCATCCTCCATGCCGGCTCCCCTCCCATCTGCTGGCTATCTGTCAATGTTAGACTCTTCTGCATCATCATTGACTCCTCAACATCCTTTCAAACAGCCGGATAAATCTCCTTCTTCAACCTTCCATACAATGCATTCTGATTCATTTCACTCCTCACTTTTTTCATGCTGAGCCTCTCTTCTTTGCTGAGTGTGAACGCCCTCTTGTGCGGGACATTAACACCTATTCCCCTTGCACGACCAGGGGGCTCTTTTGTGTCCAGAGCAATCGACAGAATGTCACATGGCCCTGAGTTCCTGTAGAACCTTCCAGGGATCTTGGAAGCCTCTAACATCACTTCATACAGTTTGGCGTCACGTGCATTTTCAAAGTAATAAGTTCCGTCATCACGCCTCTTTGCACGTGCCCGCAAGTAGTCTCTAGCGTGCTCTCCCCTGATTTCACTAAAGGTCGGATTCCCTCCCGCCGCTACTGCTTCTTTGTCCTCCTGTTCCCATATCAGTTTCATGTTGTAGTATCCTGCCACACCCATACAGTGGGGGTGTATGTTCTTCTTCTGAAGTTCCGATTGCTTGAAACTCTTCTCAGCAAACTCTTTAGTTACCCTGAACCTTTTGAATTCTGCCCAATCTTCCTTTGTAATTTGGGGGTATGCGGGGATTGGGTCCTTGCCTTCACTCAAGTACTTCTTGTATAGCACGTGCTTCTAGTTTCTCCAAGCATCCCTAGCATTCTTCAGTGCAGCGTGTTCCACCTGCATTCTCCACTGCTCTGGAACGTTGAAGTGATCTGCGTCAGCCTTCCGAAACCCCGGCAGATTAATGTTGAGCCTTGCCCTACAAACAAATCCACACACACTCCTGAACCTCATGTGTGCTTTATCTAGTTTAGTTGGAGCCCAGGACTTTAAATCAATCTCGGTTACTTCATATACACATTTAGGCTGGTGTGTGGGCTTCCTTGGAGCGTTCCTCCATGTCCTGACCGGAAGGGTAATTGCTGCAGCTCTATCCCGTTCAAGACTACTTGATCCCTCACAATCTGATGAAGACCTAGGGTTGTCCGAATCAGATAAAGATACATGGCTTCAATGAGTGTTGTCGCTACTACTCGGCATCTATAGAGAACACATGCGAAACTCAGGAAAGGAGGATAAGCATAAAACTAACAACTTGGTATCAAGCTTTCTAAACATGCCATGCAATAATTTAGAAAATGTATGGCTAATTTGTTAAGTTTGTGTGACTCGGGCGCCCGCGATCTATAAATAGGCAGTAACTTATTGGAACAAATATAGCTTATATGTAGTAAGGAAGGTAGATAATGAACATATATACGCTCTTCATTATTTTATAGCCAATTTGGGAACAAACGGAACGAAATTAGAAGAGGGATTGCAAGGAAATATGCCTCACCGTGATGGAGAGCAGTAACTAACATGCTTCTTAATGCAAACCCGGCCGGACCACAGGAGAGGCGAGGGTGTAACGCCCCGAGACCGATGTGCCAGGTGTCTTCCAGTTATTCGCTGTTGTTGCCTTGTCATTTGCTTGCGTGTCATGCATTTCATATCATGTCATCATGTGCATTTCATTTGCATACATGTTCATCTCATGCATCCGAGCTTTTTCCCCGTTGTCCGTTTTGCAATCCGGCGCTCCTATGTCACCCGGTGTCCCTTTCTACCTCTTTTCGTGTGCGGGCATTAAACGTTTTTGGATTGGACCAAGACTTGCCAAGCGGCCTTGGTTTACTACCGGTAGACCTCCTGTCAAGTTTCGTGCCATTTGGACTTCGTTTGATACTCCAACGGTTAACCGAGGAACCGTAAAGGCCTCGTGTGTGTTGCAGCCCAACACCCCTCCAAAGTGGCCCAAAACTCACCTAAACCCCCTCCATCATCTTGGTCGTTCGATCACGATCGCGTGGCCGAAAACCGCACCTCATTTGGACTCTCCTAGCTCCCTCTACCTATATATAGGTGATCCCCTCCAAAAATTCGGGCGAAACCCTAGCAATCTTCCACCTTCCTCCGTCGGACACTTTTCCCGCGCCGACGGACATGTCCGCCCGTCCCCGCGCCGCCGCTCCCAGCCTCTCCTGGGCCGCCATGTGGCAAGCGCCGCCGCACGCTGCCACGGGCCCGCGAGCCCACGGCCGGCCCTCCCGGCCCGCACTCCGCGCGCCTGCCCCGAGCGCCGGCCCGCGCCTCCCCGCGCCCTCCGCCCGCTGACACCGCCGCCAGCCGCCCCGAGCGCCTTCGCCGACCGCTGCTCCGCCGCACGGGCTCCCGCCGGCGCCGCCATCCGCGCTCCACGTCGCCGTGCCGGCAACCCCGGCGCCCCTCCGCCGCCTCGCCCTTCGCCGGCGCCGGCCCCAGCCCTCCTCCAGCGAGCTCGACCTCCCCCGGCGACCCCATCCTCCTCACTGGTGAGTTCTCTGATGAGCAGCTCCGGCCGTCCTCGGTTTCCGCGCCCCAGATCCAGCTCGAGGTTGACCCCGGATTTCTCTAAGTCCCCAGATCTCAGTAATTTTATGCCTTGTTCATTGCATCATAACTTTGCATCTGTGGCTCGGTTTCGGGCGTTTAGCATATCAAATTGTTTGTCTCGACGAGTACTTCATTTGATTCCATTGCACCATGTTCATTTGAGCTCATCTTGATGCACTAAATGTTGTTGCAAGAGTGCTAGTTTATATTAGTTCCAGATTCATATCAGTAATTGGGCATTTGTCATTTTTGCCATGATTGTTGTGTGCCTCCTATGAACTTGAGCCCTGCATGTGTTTTGAAGTATGCCATGCCATCTTTACAGGGGTGTCTGCCATGTATGGTTGTGATCTCTGTGGTGACTAGCACAAGCATGCAAAGTAGCCCTCGTAATGTTGCTGATTCCAGGGACTTAGAAATATTCTAAGTCTCTGACCTTGTAAGTGCATCTAGTGCCACCCCTAATTGAGGGACTAATGTGTTTGTGAGAATTGCAGGATAACACGGGTAGAAGTCCCTCATTGATTCGGTTTTCCTACCAGAGATGACCCCTAAAAATGTATGAAGACATTGAAGTCAAAGGTGGTATATGAAGATATTCACAATGAAGACTATGACAAGAGAAGACATCGCATGAAGCCTATGGAGCTCGAAGACTTAGATCTTTCGTAGTTCTTTTTCTTCTTCTTTGTTGAGTCATAGGAACCACCGTACTATTAAGTGGGGTCCAAGAGAACCAGTCAGAATGACTGAAGTGATGCTTAACCAAAACCTATGTCTTCGAGTGAAGACTATGAGAGCGAATCTTGTCCAGAGTCGGACAAGTCAGCTTTGCTTGTAGCCCAAGTAAAGTTGCCGTGTGAGTTTGAAATCTGACCGTTGGAACACGTGTTAGTTCCTTAGTGACCCAGGGTCATTTCGAACAAATCAGGTCGGGTTGCCTAGTGGCTATAAATAGCCCACCCCCTACAACCAAAAACGGTTGGCTGCTCAGAGTTAGTGTACGGCTTTTGTCGTTTGAGAGCAACCCACCTCGAAGCCCTTGAGAGAGAATCCCTTGCGAGGATAAAGCCCTAACCACCCAGAGCCACAGAGAATTAGGCATCACTTAAGTCTTCTTGTCTGTGTGATCTGAAGACTTATTACACTTGAGGACTGTGAATCCTCCAGCCGGTTAGGCGTCGCGTTCTGAGCATCCAAGAGACATTGTGGATCACCGGTGAACGAAGTCTGTGAAGGTTTGGGAGTCTACCTTGAAGACTTACCGGAGTGATTGGGCGAGGTCTGTGTGACCTTAGCTCAAGGGGAATACGGTGAGGACTGGGTGTCCTGAGCTGCGTGTTCAGGACTGGGTGTCTGGGACTGTGTGTCCTCAGGTTTAAATACCTAGCCGCCCTAACCAGACGTACAGTTGTCACAGCAACTGGAACTGGTCCAACACATCATTGTCTTCAACGAGTCACTGGTTTCATCCTTCCCTTCTCTTTACGTACTGTTACTCCTTGTGAAGTCATTGTATGATTGCACTATCTTTTATCTTCACTGAGTGACTGCGTGTTCTGTTTGGCTTCATAATATATTCCTACCTGATCCTTACTACATTGCTGCTATTAGTCATTGTGCTTTCACTCTATTGAATACTTGACTATGGCTTGCCTAGTGTAGTCTACCTTCCGTTGTAGGGTAATAGGTTTATTTCTATCGTTTGTCTTCATAACTTCCACATTTTGAAGACTTTCATAAAATCGCCTATTCACCAACCCCCCCCTCTAGTTGATATAACGCACTTTCAATTGGTATCAAAGCAAGGTACTCCCTTGTTCTGTGTGATTCGGTTTAACCACCTGGAGTTTTAGCTATGTCGACTGCAGGGATAATCAAAGTCTCCGCTGCGTGCCCCGTCTTCGATGGAACTGAATATCCCTACTGGAAGAATAATATGCGCATGCATCTTGAAGCCATTGACGTTGACCTATGGTATGTCGTCAAGAACGGCGTTCCCAAGGCTGGAGAAGGTGTCACTGCTGCTGACGTCAAGAAGTTCGTTCAACTGGACTCTACTGCCAAGAATATCATCTGTGGTCATCTGACCAAAGGACAGTATGGCCGCGTGAGTGCTTTGGAAACATCTAAGCTAGTCTGGGACTGGCTCTCCAAGGTCAACGAAGGCGTCTCAACCCAGAGAGATCAGAGAATCAGTGTCCTTCGCAACCTCTTCAACCGCTTCAAGAGAAATGACAATGAGAATGTCCAGCTCACATTTGATCGACTCACTGACATCACGAATGAGCTTCAAGCCCTTGGCGCTACTGAGATCACCAAGCATGAAGTCGTCAAGACACTACTGAGATCACTTGACAGTTCGTTTGACACCCTAGCCCTGATGATTCAAGAACGTCCTGATTTCAAGACACTCGATTCGTCTAACATACTTGAGAGGCTCAACACACATGAGTTTCAGCTTTCTGAGAAAAGAGATATCTACGGTCCAAACTATGGGCGAACTCGTGCCTTGAAGGCAAAAGTTGTCTCCTCATCTGAAGAAGAATCTGACAGCAGTTCTGGTGATCCTGAAGACATTGGAAGGGAACTTGCTATGCTTGTGAAGAAGTTCCAAAAATTCACCAAGAAGAAAGGCTTCAGAAAGTCTTCCCGATCAAGCTCAAGGAATGATGAAGCTTCTGCTAATGACTACAAGAAGAAAACATGTCACAAGTGCAAGAAACCTGGCCACTTCATCTCTGAGTGTCCACAGTGGGACAATGAGAACAAAAAGAAGAAGAAGAGCAAGGAATATGACTCTGACGACAAGAAGAAGAAGAAGAAGAAGAAATACTCAAAGTCTTCTTCCAAGTCTTCTTCAAAGTCTTCATCACACAAGAAGAGCTCATCTGGCAAGGCACGTGCATTTGTTGGCAAGGAAATGGATTCAGAGGAGGAGTCCTCTTCTGAGGAGGCGGAGGTGGAGTCTGAGGAGGAGTCCGATTCTGGCATCGCAAGTCTGGCTACAGCATACGTTGCCAAGTCCATCTTCAACACTGAAGACAATGACTTCATCACCGACACCGATGCAAATGACAAGGACTACTCCGCTCCTACCTACTGCTTCATGGCACGCGGTGCCAAGGTAAACACACGCACTACTCACTATCAAACATCTAGTGACGATGACTCTGATTGTGGTTCAAGACCCAGCTACAAAACACTTGCTAAAATTGCAACTGAACAACAGAAAGCCATGGAACATATTCAAAAACTGTTAGACAAAAGCGATGATCTGTCGGGCGCTGAAATGACTCGATCTGAGTCCTTAATTGAAGACATAAAAAATCTTCACGTTAAGTATGAGGAACTTGAAAGTCGTCATGAAACGCTCTCAACAACTCATGAAAAGCTTTCCTATGATTATCTTCAAAGGAAGCAAGATCTTGAGAAATTGAGAGCGGCTCATGAAGATCTTCAAAAGGAAAACGAGTCACTTCACGCCGAACAGATCAGTTCTGCTCAGGAAGGATTTGAACCACCATGTCTTAAATGCATTGAGCGTGATAATGCTACTTCTGTTGCTAAATGTTCTACTGCTGCTACTGTTGCAATATCTTCAAGTGTTGATGTGGTAACTAACCCCTCTGCTGAGGATACCACTGCTATTGCTGATGAGAATGCTAGGTTGAAGACATTGCTTGAAACAGGGATGTACAAAAGTCTTAAAGGGCATCAGACACTATGTGATGTCCTCAAAAAGCAGATCTTGAACCGAAACCCGAGGAAAGAGGGTGTTGGGTTCGTAAGGAAAATGAATGCTGATGGCTCTTACTGGAAACCTGAGCAGTACCCCAAAACCACAAGGGTTGCTGCAAAGGAATCTTCAGCAGATCTATCCAATCTATCTGGCTTCTCTTGTGCAAATCCCATTGTCATTGATGAATCCTTTGATGCAAACTATAAACTGTTTAAGAATCAGAATGGTGAAGTGTTTGCCAGGTACATTGGTACTAACTGCAGGAATGGACCGCCTATGAAGAAGATTTGGGTTCCGAAAAAGTGTCTGGAGAATCTTCCTGTGAATGTCATCATGACACCACACGTGAAGACAAACTTCAGACCACAGGCTTCATACAGTCCAAAGGCTTCATACAGACAGAGGACACACCTGAGTTGCACTAACGCAAATGTTTTGCAGGAAAACCATACTCAGGCCTATGAATATGAGCGCGGTTCATCAAACCGCCATGTTCATAAGACCAAGAACTATTCTGCTTATTCTTATGAGTACTATTGTCCGCCTGCAAGACTTTTTGCTAGGGCTCCAAAGCCAAAGTTCTCAGACGCAGCACTTAGACTTATTGCTTCTAAGCCACCCTTGAAGATGTGGGTGGCTAAGAAAGCTTAACTCTCTTTTGCAGGGAAAGGTCTCCAGCAGAAAACCAAAATCGTCTGACGCTATTGTTGGGGACCTTAAACATCTTGTAGGGCGCAAGATCAAATGCCCGAATGGTCTTACTATGTACTTCGTTCCTGAATCGCTTGCTACTCTCCCTATCAGTCCTAATCTAGATCTAAGCTTTCATAACCCACTGGATCGTCAAATGTTTTTGCTTCACAATTCTCTTCGTGAAGCCTATCCCCCTAACTGCACTGTAGGGTATGACACCAGCGTCTTCAGAATGGATTATTGATAGTGGGTGTACCAACCACATGACTGGCAAAAGAAGCCTTCTTATGGACTCAACCTTACGTCCATCCGACAAGAGTCACATCACATTTGCTGACACTGGTAAAAGTAAGGTATTGGGTCTAGGTAGAGTTGCAATCTCAAAGGATCAACACATGGATAAAGTCATGCTTGTTGAATCCCTTGGCTTCAACTTAATGTCTGTCTCAATGCTTTGCGATTTGAACATGATCGTAATATTTGGAAAATATTGTTGCCTTGTACTAATGGAATCTGACAAGTCTCTAGTGTTTGAAGGGTATCGGAAAGATGATTTGTACGTGGTAGATTTTTCGGCAGGACCACAGCTTGCCGTATGTCTTCTAGCAAAGGCTTCAGAATGCTGGCTCTGGCATCGGAGGCTAGGGCATGCCGGCATGAGGAACCTCCACACCCTTGAAAGAAGAAGCATGTCATAGGCATCGAGGGCGTCAAGTTCAAGAAAGATCACTTATGCGGTGCCTGTGAAGCAGGGAAGATGACGAGGGCCAAACATCCCTCGAAGACAATCATGACAACCACTCGAACCTTCGAACTGCTCCACATGGATCTTTTCGGTCCCACTCATTACTCAACTCTTACTACTACTGCTTGCCTCTATGGATTTGTTATTGTTGATGATTATTCTAGATATACTTGGGTGCACATAATCCTCTACAAGACTGAAGTGCAGGATGTCTTCAAACTCTTCGCCAATCGAGCAATGAACAACTATGGCGCCAAGATAAAGCACATCAGAAGTGACAATGGCACTGAATTCAAGAATACTAGCCTTGATACATATCTTGATACCTTGGGCATCACACATGAATTCTCAGCCCCATACACGCCACAGCAAAATGGCGTCGTTGAACGCAAGAACAGAACACTCATTGAGATGGCCCGAATGATGCTTGATGAATACAAGACTCCAAGAAAATTCTGGCTTGAAGCCATTGATACTGCATGCCATACAATCAATCGTGTTTATCTTCACAAGCTTCTGAACAAGACATCTTATGAGCTCCTTACTAGCAAGAAGCCAAATGTCAGTTACTTCAGAGTATTTGGTGCCAGGTGCTGGATCAAGGATCCACATCACACTTCAAAATTTGCACCAAAAGCACATGAGGGTTTTATGCTTGGATATGGAAAGGATTCGCACTGCTATAGAGTCTTCAATCTCTTTCATTATAAAGTGGTTGAAACAGTGGATGTGCGGTTTGATGAGACTAACGGTTCACAAAGAGAGCACCTCCCAAATATGCTAGATGAAGTTCCATCCAGCGAATCAATCAAGCTTATGGGAACTGGAGAAATCATACCCTCTGAAGCTCAACCTGAAGAGGAACTTATCATCTCCGCACCTGATCAACCTGAAGACAATGCTCAGCCTGAAGACAATCCCACTAACAATGACAATGATCAGCAAGAGCAAAACCTTCGCCCTGTACATCCTCGTGTTGCCAATGAAGTGTAGATTGAGAGAATAATTGACAGCATCAATGCACCCGGTCCGCTCACTCGATCAAGGGCAACTCAGCTGGCAAATTTCTGTGGGCACCTCGCATTCGTCTCAATAACAGAACCCAAGAAAGTTGAAGAAGCCTTCATGGAACCTGAATGGATTCAAGCTATGCAAGAAGAGCTTCAACAGTTTGAGCTGAATAATGTATGGGAACTGGTTAAGCGTCCTGATCCTCGGAAGCACAACATAATAGGCACCAAATGGATATGCCGCAACAAGCAAGATGAGCATGGTCAAGTTGTCAGAAACAAAGCTCGTCTCGTTGCTCAAGGATATACTCAAGTGGAAAGCATTGACTTCGATGAAACATTTGCTCATGTGGCTAGACTTGAAGCCATACGCATACTGCTGGCCTATGCCAATCATCACAACATACTTCTATATCAAATGGATGTGAAGAGCGCCTTTCTCAATGGCAAGATTGAAGAAGAAGTGTATGTTGCACAACCGCCTGGCTTTGAAGATCCAAAACATCTTGACATGGTATACAAGCTCAACAAGGAACTGTATGGCCTCAAACAAGCCCCTCGGGCCTGGTATGACACACTCAAATACTTCCTGAAGAGCAAAGTCTTCATACCTGGTTCCCTAGACCCCACTCTCTTCACGAAGACATATGATGGCGAACTGTTTGTGTGCCAAATATATGTGGATGACATTATCTTCGACTGCACCAATCAGAAGTACAGTGAAGAGTTTGGATATATGATGCAAGAGCAATATCAGATGTCACCCCTAGTTGGTTTTGGAGTATTAACGACAAACCTAGTTGGGGGACTAATGTGTTTGTGAGAATTGCAGGATAACACAGGTAGAAGTCCCTCATTGATTCGGTTTTCCTACCAGAGATGACCCCTAAAAATGTATGAAGACATTGAAGTCAAAGGTGGTATATGAAGATATTCACATTGAAGACTATGACAAGAGAAGACATCGCATGAAGCCTATGGAGCTCGAAGACTTAGATCTTTCATAGTTCTTTTTTTTCTTCTTTGTTGAGTCATAGGAACCACCGTACTGTTAAGTGGGGTCCAAGAGAACCAGTCAGAATGACTGAAGTGATGCTTAACCAAAACCTATGTCTTCGAGTGAAGACTATGAGAGCGAATCTTATCCAGAGTCGGACAAGTCAGCTTTGCTTGTAGCCCAAGTAAAGTTGCCGTGTGAGTTTGAAATCTGACCGTTGGAACACGTGTCAGTTCCTTAGTGACCCAGGGTCATTTCGGACAAATCAGGTTGGGTTGCCTAGTGGCTATAAATAGCCCACCCCCTACAACCAAAAACGGTTGGCTGCTCAGAGTTAGTGTACGGCTTTTGTCGTTTGAGAGCAACCCACCTCGAAGCCCTTGAGAGAGAATCCCTTGCGAGGATAAAGCCCTAACCACCTAGAGCCAAAGAGAATTAGGCATCACTTAAGTCTTCTTGTCTGTGTGATCTGTAGACTTATTACACTTGAGGACTGTGAATCCTCCAGCCGGTTAGGCGTCACATTCTGAGCATCCAAGAGACATTGTGGATCGCCGGTGAACGAAGTCTGTGAAGGTTTGGGAGTCTACCTTGAAGACTTACCGGAGTGATTGGGCGAGGTCTGTGTGACCTTAGCTCAAGGGAAATACGGTGAGGACTGGGTGTCCTGAGCTGCGTGTTCAGGACTGGGTGTCCGGGACTGTGTGTCCTCAGGTTTAAATACCTAGCCGCCCTAACCAGACGTACAGTTGTCACAGCAACTGGAACTGGTCCAACACATCATTGTCTTCAACGAGTCACTGGTTTCATCCTTCCCTTCTCTTTACGTATTGTTACTCCTTGTGAAGTCATTATATGATTGCACTATCTTTTATCTTCACTGAGTGACTGCGTGTTCTGTTTGGCTTCATAATATCTTCCTACCTGATCCTTACTACATTGCTGCTATTAGTCATTGTGCTTTCACTCTATTGAATACTTGACTATGGCTTGCCTAGTGTAGTCTACCTTCTGCTGCAGGGTAATAGGTTTATTTCTATCGTTTGTCTTCATAACTTCCACGTTTTGAAGACTTTCATAAAAATCTCCTATTCACCCCCCCCCCTCTAGTCGATATAATGCACTTTCAGACCTGTTAATATTTTTATGCCATGTATTCATGTTGCTACAGAGTGATCCATGCCTCTTTTGAGCATGATCAGTAAGGATGTTTTGTAGATATTGTTGTGCTCTATCCATCCATGTCTTTGTTTGCATTATGGAGAACCCTAGCTTGACTCAATCTAGCTCTACTTTTGCTATAAAATGTTCTGGCAGAATGTTTACATGTTAAGCATTTTTGCCGAGCTTGTTGTAATTGATCCATGCATGCTATGATGTTACTCTTGCCATGTTTAGCTTCCATGCCATGTCTACTTGCTGGGTGTATGCTTAGTTTGTCATGCAATGACTTGTGGTGAGTGCATCGAGCTCGTAAACATGCCTACTTAATATCTGTTTTGCCATGTTCCAGTTTTCTACTAAGTCTGCATCTGTTAACGATAATTGCTATGTTCGCATGCTTGCCATTGTATTTTCTGATCCCTTTTGGCTTATGGTCAGTAAGGGACTTTTGTTGTATGCTTTGAGTAGCTTCATGCCATGCCTTGCCTTGCCATGATATGTTCCTGTAGCATGTTGTTATCTTGCTCTAAACATTGCTTCCTAATGTTAAATTCCTGACATGTTATTTTCACAAAGTCTGTAACCTGATATCCTTTGCACTTTTGCCATGCTTGTTTGAACCTGCTATTGAGTGAATTAGCCGTAGCTCGGTGTTCATCTTTTGCCAAGCATCTTGAGTGGATCCCTGCCATGTATTTTTTTGCTAAGTTAGAGTGCAGTAGCTTGTTGTTCTTGATGCATTTAGATGGTCTCGTGTTGTTAATCGCAGCTTTGTGCCATATTTGTTCTGCTTGTCATTTCCAGACCATGCATCCGTTTCCGGTGATCTTTATATCGATTTCGACCGAAATCAACTCCTATTTCCGGTGGCACTCTTGGATTTCCAAGTTGATGCCAGGTTCAATCTTCCCTTTCCGAAACATGCATATGCATTGCATCTCGCATCCTGCATATCATGCCATGTTTTGCATCATGTTGTTTGTGCATTGCACGTGTTTGATTGTGTCTCCCTTTTCTTGTGTTCTTGCTTTGGATAGAGCCGGGAGACGAGTTCGTGTTCGAGGATCCGTTGAGTATGTTTACGAGGATCAAGCTTTCGTCTTCTCGGAGAACTTTGCAGGCAAGATGACCATACCCTCGAAATCACTTCTATCTTTGCTTGCTAGTTGCTCGCTCTATTGTTATGTCTATGCTGTGATACCTACCACTTGCTTATCATGCCTCCCATATTGACATGAGCCTCTAACCCACCTTGTCCTAGCAAACCGTTGTTTGGCTATGTTACCGCTTTGCTCAGCCCCTCTTATAGCGTTGTTAGTTGCAGGTGAAGATTGGAGTTCGTTCCTTGTTGGAACATGGTTATTTTGTCGGGATATCACAATATCTCTTATTTAATTAATGCATCTATATACTTGGTAAAGGGTGGAAGGCTCGGCCTTATGCCTGGTGTTTTGTTCCACTCTTGCCGCCCTAGTTTCCGTCATACCGGTGTTATGTTCCTTGATTTTGTGTTCCTTACACGGTCGGGTTATAATGGGAACCCCTTGACAGTTTGCTTTGAATAAAACTCCTCTAGCAAGGCCCAACCTTGGTTTTACCATTTGCCACCTAGCCTTTTCCCTTGGGAGTCACGCATCCCAAGGGTCATCTTTATTTTAACCCCCCTCCCCCCCAGGCCAGTGCTTGTCTAAGTGTTGGTCCGAAACAGAGCCACTTGCGGCGCCACCTCGGAGAAACTTGAGGGCTGGTTTTAGCTATACATAGTGTTCATCCGGTGTTGCCCTGAGAACGAGATATGTGCAGCTCCTATCAGGATGTCGGTGCATTGGGCGGTCTTGCTGGACTTGTTTTACCATTCTCGAAATGTCTTGTAACCGGGATTCCGAGACTGATCGGGTCTTCCCGCTAGAAGGAATATCCTTCATTGACCGTGAGAGCTTGTGATGGGCTAAGTTGGGACACCCCTGCAGGGTTTTGAACTTTTGAAAGTTGTGTCCGCGGTTATGGGCAGATGGGAATTTGTTAATTTCCGGTTGTAGAAAACCTGAAACCTAACCTAATTAAAATGGATCAACCGCGTGTGTTACCGTGATGGTCTCTTTTCAGCGGAGTTCAGGAAGTGAACACGGTGTTGGAGTTATGCTTGACGTAGGTTGTTCTAGGATCACTTCTTGATCATAGATTCTCGAACGTGCTTTGCCTTCTCTTCTCGCTCTCATTTGCGTAAGTTAGCCACCATATATGCTAGTGCTTGTTGCAGCTCCACCTCACATACCTTTTCCCTACCTATAAGCTTAAATAGTCTAGATCACGAGGGTGTGAGATTGCTAAGTCCCCGTGACTCACAGATTACTCCAAAACCAGATTGCAGGTGCCGATGATACCGTGCAAGTGATGCAACCAAGCTCAAGGAGGAGCTCGATGAAGTTCGTGTTCATTATGTTGTTTCATTTTCTAGTTGTTCAGTAGTGGAGCCCAGTTGGGGCGATCGGGGATCTGTAGCATTAGGGGTAGTCTTCTTTATTTTGGTTCCGTAGTCGGACCTTGATTGTATCTGGATGTTGTAATGCCTTATTCGTGTATTGTGTGAAGTGGCGATTGTAAGCCAACTATGTACCTCTTTTCCTTATTCATTACATGGGTTGTGTGAAGATTACCCCACTTGCGACATTGCTTACAATGCGGTTATGCCTCTAAGTCGTGCTTCGACACGTGGGAGATATAGCTGCATCGTGGGCGTTACAGAGGGTTACTACATCGATATGCTCGAGGGTGGCTGGTGAGCAAACGAAGATGATGAGGCATGGGCCGCCGTGTGTTGGGAACGGCAGTGGAGGTAGGCTTGACCCCGAAGAGCGGGAACACGGTCGGGCTGAGCACAGCGGCGCCGGAGAGGGTTCTGATGTTGATCTAGGGGAGGGGGAGCTGGCGAAGGAGATTGGGTGGACTAGTTGAGTGAAATGCGGGCGGACGGTGGGGGTGTTGGGGACTCCGGGTATTGGCGGCCTAGGTGAAAAGGGTGAAAAATATCCCCGGTCGCCGCGCGCGCGGAAAGGCCTATGCCAACGGTTGCCTCTTAGCGCTCATGTGCACAAACAGAATAATTTCGTTTGAAATGAAGATGTACTAATTTTGAAATGAAGACGTGAGTTCATCGTTTCGCCTCTAAATTTTTCCCACGTAAACCAATCACAATTTTACCACGGATTTGATTTTCTGGCGCATTTCAGGTCTCGTGTGCTATATGTAAGACATTTTTTGGCATTTACCATGCATGTTGGCATATAAATCAATTCCTAGACGTACTGCATTTGCTGTCGAAAGGGATGGGGATTGTCGTTCGATCTAGGAGCATCCAACCGTGTAGACGAACGATCCGTGGGGTTTGGGTTCTGGCCAATCATAACACACGACTTAGATCACGCGCGCAGTAGGGGGGCATCGGCCACGGTTTGGTAGGCACATGGCTTTCGTGTGTGAACCATGTGCTCTTTGAAAACATTTTTGGGAGGGGCTATTTGAAAACATTTACATGTGTTGTCGAAAGGGATGAGGATTGTCGTTCGATCAAGGAGAATCCAACGATGCAGACGTACGATCCGTGGGGTTTGGGTTCTGGCCAATCAGAACGCACGACTTAGATCGTGCATGTGGCAGAGGGGTGGGGGTGCATCGGCCACGGTTTAGTGGACACACGGCTTTCCTGAGTGAACCGTGGGCTCTTTGAAAACATCTACATTACCTAACATTATATTTTTGTTCGAATGAAAACATGAGTTCATCGTTTCGCCTCCAATTTTTTCCCACAGTAAGAAATCACAAGTATAGTGGAGAGTGTCATATACTAGTATCATGAATATACAGTATATATGATACTAATGTATGATACTACCTTTAATTAATTATAGCGCATAGTATAATACATAGAGTATAGTATCATATATTGGTCATATTTATTGCCATGCATGACACAAATTAGCATCGCAGTTAACATGATACGGTATCTACCTATAGGTTACTCTAACCCTCTTTATATATATTTAATTTTTTGCCACATCAGCATACTTGCTATTTCCGAGTGCATGACATCGTCGACTATGATACCACCACTATGGCCAGCCTTATATAGTGGGGAGTATCATATACTATATATATAGTATCATGCATATGATACTAGTATATGATACTACGTACGTACCTTCATAGTGCATATATAGTATCATAGAGTAGTATATATAATAGATGACCGTATTTATGCCCATGCATGACACAAAGTAGTATAGCATTTATTATATATATACGTTACGGTATCTACCTATGTTACTGCTTCTTTGCCACATCATCATATTTTCTATTCTCGAGTGCATGATACCGGCTATGATACCCCCACTATGGCCACCCTAATAAGGCTGGTCGTAATATGGGAGTATCAAGTGGTATGATGCATGCCAACTAGACTTTTTGGATGATGTGGCACACAGTTAAATGAGGAAAGAGAGGGTGTGGTATCATATCATGATACCGTATCATATTAAATGGTGTACTACTTTGTGTCATGCATGGCAATTAATAAGGCAACCTAATATACTAACTTATGATACTATGCATGCGCGCATTACGGAGGTATTGCCGATCATATACTAGTATCATGCATATATACTCCCTCCTTTCCAGTTTATAGGCTTATCTCAAAATTTTAGTTTTTCCATTTTATAAGGCTTAATTTGGTTGTTCTCCATCACATGTCCAGATTCCAAGGTGCATTATATCATTGCATGCAAGTATTAAGAGAAAGTTGACCAATGCATGTACTATATGCATGCATGTATTGCAATTAATACATTGAAAAACATAATTTTTTGAGGAAACCAAAAGCATTAATTGGGTGTTTTTGCAAACTACCAAGTATTCCACCACTCACCATCTACCTTGGTTAGTGAGATTTTTGAATTGAGCCCTATAAGACTGGTTGTAATGGGGAGTATCATAGTATACTAGTATCATGCATATGATAGTGTATGATACTAGCTACTTCCATAATGCATAGTATCATAAGTTAGTATCTTAGGTTGCCTTATTAATTGTCATGCATCACACAAAGTAGTAGTACAACAGTTAATATGACACGGTATCATGATATGATACCACATCCTCTCTTTCCTCATTTAATTGTGTGCCATATCATCCAGAAAGTCTAGTTGGCATGCATGATACCGCTTATGATGCTACCATTACAACCAGCCTAAACCGGAAAGGAGGGAGTGTGAGACTAGCCACAACGGAGAGTAACATACACATATCCCTAAACTATGTTACTATCTTCATAGTGGGTAGTAACGTAAGTGTAGTGTCATGCAAAGCTTTATTTATTAGGTTATAGACTCATATTGCATTGGGACATGTGATGTTAAATTAACTAGCTAAGTTACTGAAACTATCTCTCTCCTCATTAACTTATTGCCACATAAGAAAGTTTGCTTAGTTGGAGTCGATGTTACTGCTGAAGTATTACTCCCACTGTGGCTAGTCTGATACTAGCTAGTCGTCTATGATATGCTAGCTACCTCACTAAGAGCATGGTTAATAATACAGCCAAGGGTCGGCTATAAGAAGTTGTAACGCCCGGATAATCGTGCTACAGTAATCCAACGCTAATCAAGCCACGTCACCATGGTTACTGTTGCTAACCTATCACTAGTTCAAAACCGATTCAAATTCAAATTTAAAATAAGGTTAAATAATAAAAGTTTTCAAAAACTAAAACAAAAATGTTCGATGTGTGCAAATAAATGCCTAGGAATTTATGGTGTAGTGAACACATTTTTATAAAAGGCCTAAATAATTTAAAATAATTTAAAACAGAAAAGTAAATAAATAAAAGAAAAGAAAATACAAAAGAAAAAAACTAAACTAAAGAAAAGGCCCCCTGGTCAACTGAGCCAGAAGGCCCAGCTAGCTGACTCATTAGGCCCAGCCGGCCACTCCCCCACTCCTCCTTATCCACTTCCCCCTCCCACTCCACCGACACCCCCACACTCCCCCCGCAAAATATCTCCTTCCTCCTCCCTCTCCCCCGATTGGATCGGGATCGAGAGGAGGAGGTCGCCTTGATGCCTGACGCCGCCCCGCGCCTGGAGCTCGCCTCGCCGGACGGCCTCGCCGGCCTGCTTCCTCCCCTGCACCCGTCTCCGTCCTCCTCCTCGCCCCCCTCCCGTTGCCCCGAGCCCTACAAACCCCCCGTGAGCGCGCGCCCCTCCCTCCTCTCTCTCTCCCTCCCCGCACCCGTGCGTCGCCCCGGCAGCCACCGCGCGCGCGCCGCCCGCTGGCTTCGCTGGCCTCGCCCGTTGTCGCCACCGCGCCGCTCGGTCCTCCGCTCCGCCTGCTCCACGTCGATCGCACCGTGCTCACCGGGCCTCCCCGCAACGAAGCGCGCGCGTGCTCGCGCACCTACACCCGCGCCGGTCGCGCCCTGCAAGCCGCCCGCCCGCGCCCCGGGCCTTCCTCTGTTCGCCCTGCCCACGTGTCCCCGCGGCCCGTGCGCGCCGTGGCCGCGCCCTGCCTCGCTCCGGGGACGTGATCGTCGCGCCCGCGACCTCCCGTGGTCGCGCCCAGAGTTCTGCTCCCCTGCGCCTGCTCCACTCCCTCCGCGCCCTGGCCGCACCCACCTGCGCCCAGCCGCGCGTGCCCGCTCCCGCTGCCGCAACCGCTGCTGCACCGTCGCGCCCCGCTACTCCCTCACGCGCACGCTCGCGCTGCCCGCGCCGCCACTGCTCCACCTGGCTCCGGCACGCGTGCTCGCTGCACTCGTCGCGCCATCCCGCCTCCGCCGCTCTGCCTAGTGAGCCGCTGCTCCGTTGCGCCGCGCCGTTCGTCGCCCGCGTCCACGGCACCGGCAACGCCCGCGCCGGCCGGCTGCATCGGCTCCCGCTGCCAGCGTTCGCTCCCGCATCGGTGCCCATTCGGGCCGGGCGCTAGCGCCCCTGCACCCGCACGCCCGTAGCACGCCCGGCCCACAGGCCCCTGGGGCCTATGACAGGAGGGCCCCGCCTCCAGAACGTTTCCATAAAAAAAGGAAAAAATAATTAAAGAATTAATGATAATAATTATTATTAATATTAACTTAATTAGTTTTGATTAATTAAACTAAACAAATAACTAACTAAACTGTTAGAGTAGACTAAAACAGTCAATGACAGGGGGGTCCCACCCCTGTTGACCAGTCAAACGTTGACTGGTCAACTGGGTCCCTCCGGCCCACCTGTCAGCCACCAGGTACACTTTTCTGTACACTGTGCTGGGTGCGCCTAGCAATTTAGCATTTATTTTCGAATTAAAAATAATTTCAGAATAATAATAAAATCTTTAGAAAATCATATCTTTTAATCCGTAACTCGGATTAAATTATTTTCAACGTGAAAGTTGCTCACAACGACGAGGCGAATTCGGATACGCAGCCCGTTCGTCCGCCACACATCCCTAGCATAGCGAACACGCAACTTTCCCCCTCTGGTTCATTTGTCCAAAAATGCGAAACACCGGGAATACTTTCCCGGATGTTTCCTCCCTTCACCGGTACCACCTCGTACCGCGTTAGGGCACACCTAGCGTCACGCTTTGTCATGTCATGCATCGTCATGCATTTGTTTGCATTATATTTATTGTTTCTTCCCCCTCTTCTCTCGCTAGACACCGAGACCGACCCGCTGCTACCCAGCACGACTACGGTGTTGACGACCCCTCTCTCTTGCCAGAGCAACCAGGCAAGCCCCCCCCCCCCTTGATCACCAGATATCGCCTACTCTTCTCTATACTGCTTGCATTAGAGTAGTGTAGCATGTTACTGCTTTCCGTTAATCCTATTCTGATGCATAGCCTGTCCTTGCTACTACTGTTGTTACCTTTACCTACAATCCTAATGCTTAGTATAGGATGCTAGTTTATCATCCGTGGCCCTACATTCTTGTCCGTATGCCATGCTATACTATCGGGTCGTGATCACTCGGGAAGTGATCACGGGTATATACTTATACATACATGCTATACAGGTGGTGACTAAAGTCGGGTCAGCTCGTAGGAGTACCCGCGAGTGATTCTGATGTTGGGGGCTGAAGGGGCAGGTGGCTCCATCCCGGTAGAGGTGGGCCTGAGTTCCCGAAGGCCCCCAACTGTTACTTTGTGGCGGAGCGACAGGGCAGGTAGAGACCACCTAGGAGAGAGGTGGGCCTGGCCCTGGTCGGCGTCCGTGGTTATTTCAAAATAACACGCTTAACGAGATCTTGGTATTTGATCTAAGTCTGGTCATTGGCCTATACGCACTAACCATCTACGCAGGGACAGTTATGGGCACTCGACATCGTGGTATCAGCCGAAGCCTTCGTGATGTCAGCGACTGAGCGGCACGCGCCGGGTTGGACCGCGTAACGCAACTTCCTTTGTAATGGAGGTTGCTAGGTCTGCTCTCCGGCCGCGTACGCAACATGCAGGTGTGCAATGGGCGATGGGCCCAGACCCCTGCGCCATAGGATTTAGACCAGCGTGCTGACCTCTCTGTTGTGCCTAGGTAGGGCTGCGACGTGTTGATCTTCCGAGGCCGGGCATGACACAGAAAAGTGTGTCCGGACAAAGGGGATCGAGCGTGTTGGGAAATGTGGTGCACCCCTGCAGGGAAGTTGATCTATTCGAATAGCCGTGTCCCTCGGTAAAAGGACTACCTGGAGTTGTACCTTGACCTTATGACAACTAGAACCGGATACTTAATAAAACACACCCTTCCAAGTGCCAGATACAACCGGTGGTCGCTCTCTCACAGGGCGACGAGGGGAGGATCATCGGTTAGGATTATGCTATGCGATGTTACTTGGTGAACTTACCATCTATTCTCTTCTCCTACTGCAAGATGGAGGTTACCAGAAGCGTAGACTTCGAAAGGACTAGCTATCCCCCTCTTATTCCGGCTTTCTGCAGTTCAGTCCACATATGATACCCTTATTCCATTTGATACCAATGCATACATATGTAGTGTAGCTCCTTGCTTGCGAGTACTTTGAATGAGTACTCACGGTTGCTTTGCTCCCTCTTTTCCCCCTTTCTATACTCGATTGCTGCGACCAGACGTTGGAGCCCAGGAGCCAGATGCCACCGTCGACGACGACTACTACTACTCGGGAGGTGCCTACTACTACGTGCAGCCCGCTGACGACGACCAGGAGTAGTTTAGGAGGATCCCAGGTAGGAGGCCTGCGCCTCTTTCGATCTACATCCCAGTTTGTGCTAGCCTTCTTAAGGCAAACTTGTTTATCTTATGTATGTACTCAGATATTGTTGCTTCCGCTGACTCGTCTATGATCAAGCTCTTGTATTCGAGCCCTCGAGGCCCCTGGCTTGTAATATGATGCTTGTATAACTTATTCTATTTGTAGAGTTGTGTTGTGATATCTTCCCGTGAGTCCCTGATCTTGATCGTACACGTTTGTGTGTATGATTAGTGTACGATTGAATCGGGGGCGACACAGAAGTTCCCATGTCATATACAGCCAACCTCTTAGCGGGCATGTACAATAATAAGTTTTAAATACGTACTAGTTTATAAATAGTTGGCCCACCTTACATCCTCGCAAATTGTCTTGGGTCTCGTGTTGCAGCTGGCTCTACAAACCAAGAGCCCGCTTCTCTTCTCCTCCAACTAATAAGCACATATATATTATTCTATTCCTTATAGCCTGCTTACACTACCCACAGTGGGAGTAACATAGGTAGTAACATCACACGTATCTAGATAAAGTAGATGATGTGGCAAGCAATAAATGAAGAAAGAGATGAAAGTGGTAACATAGCTAGTTACTAGTAGTATGAGTAACATCACACATCTCAAGGCAAGGTGAGTCTATAGCCTAATAAATGAAGTGTTGCATGTTACTACACATATGTTACTCCCCACTATAGAGGTAGTAACATAGACTAGCTAGTAACATTCTATGTTACTACCCATTGTGGCTAGTCTTATGTCACTCTATTGTCTACTTGCTCTAATGCATAGTATCATAGAGTGGCTAGTATCATATGTAGTACTTTATTTATATTGTCATGCATGACACATAGTAGCATAGCATTTATTATGATACGATTTCATGATATGATACTTAACCCTCTCTTTCTTCATTTAATTAATTCTATGACAGCTCATCAAAATTGCCTAGTTGGCATGCATGATACTAGCTATGATACCCCCTTACTATCAGCCTAGAAAAGAAGGTGTACAAATCATTTGTGTGTCGCTTTGTGAGTTTGCATGTGTTTGTTCGAGAAGCCGGGAAACATTTCGGCCGCGAGGTGCGGCCACTAGCGTAGGCCTAGTTGGTATTTTAATTACAGGAAATTCAGATGGAGTTCGGACATCATTGAAATCGATGTGTGCCCATGGTGTGCTCTCACGGCCCCGTGGAAAAAAGTTGGTAAAGTTTGGCACAAGTTTTGATGACCGCTCCTTCCAAACCGGAGCATCTCACATGAAGGATCATCGTTTTCCAAAAGGAGACGTGTCAATTCAAACTCCTGCGGCCGATGACTTCATCGTTTGGCCTCATAAAAATTTCCACGGTACACAATCACCACTATACCACAGGTTTGGTTTTCTGGCGCATTTTAGGTATCGTTAGCTATATTTAAGACATTTTTTGAGATTAACGTGCATTTTGTGCATAAAAATAAAATTACAACCGGAATTGCATGTGTTGTCGAAAGGGATGAGGATCGTCGTTCGATCTGGGAGCATCCAACGGTGCAGACGTATGATCCATGGGGTTTGGGTTCTAGCCAATCAGAAAGCATGACTCAGATCGTGGGCGGGGTGGAGGGGTTTGGTCGGCACATGGCTTTCATCAACGAACCATATTGCATATTTTGGTTCACACATACTGTAGTGAGATCAATTGAGTGTGCTACCTCTATGATATAATAATAATAACAACAAAAAACAGTTCATATTCATTGCCTGAGCTGACAGCATATCAAGGTCAACATATTAACGGCTCTTACATCAACAGAAAACCGGGCATAACTCACAAATTCAATACACGCGACAGTTCTAAATTGAATGAATTAAGTTGCAGGGTAGGCATAAAGACTAGTCTTGCGGCTTAATTCCCATGTACATGGGGGATCTGGGATCATTAAGTTGACCCCGAATGAACTTGGGGTTTTTGATGATTTTACGCTGCTCTGTTACACGGGTGCATGATCCCTTGGCTGGCAACTCATCAAATTCATCGTACTCATCCTCATCAGCAACATCGTCGACACCCAGTACCCTTCTGTTCCCATGCATCGCTAAATGGCCGCTCTTATGCAAGGGGTCTTCCACAAAGAAAATCTGGGTAGCATCGCTGGCAAGAATGAATGGGTCCGCGTGATATGCCATCGTTGTCCTGTTAACACAGGTCTTCCTGTACTCATCAATCCTTACCTGGCCAAGAGGGATCCATGCGCACCTGAATAATGCCACCTTAACTTTCACATAGTCAAGCTCCCAAATCTCTTTGATGGTTCCATAGTATACCCTTTTATCAACTTCATTTACAGTCATGCATTCTATTCGAACAAAGCTGTTCTGATACGAGGTCTTCTGATCACGTTCCTCAGTGTAGAACGTCTATCCATTTATGTCATATGCTTGGTACGTCAACACCGTAGGTGATGGCTTTTGTGCCCACCACGTAGCAATGTCATTGATGGATCCTTGTGCCAAACGATTCTTCAGCCATTCGGCGTAGTTCTTAGTGTGCTCCTTCATCTCCACATCTGATGAAGGCACCATTGGTAAGAAGCTTTGGTGTATCTCCGCCAAGTGTTCTTCGGCATAAGTGATGAGAACTGGGTTGTTAAGCAGTACCGTCAAATGGGCTTTCTCTGCCAATTATCTGGGTGCAGCCATTTGTGTGCCAGCAAGGACCGGCTTACCTTTCAGCCTTCCCTTGTGGCGAGAGAGGGGCAAACCTATAGGTCTTTGTTTCATGTATTCGATGCAAAACTCAACCACCTCCTCCGCGGTATAACCTTGTAGGATGCTTGCCTCTGGATGGTTTTGGTTCCGACAAAAGCGCTTCAGGACCACAATACTTTATCTCGTCGACAAGGTGCACAGTGAGATGGACCATGACATCAAAGAATGACGGTGGGAAAAACATCTCTAGGTTGGACAATATTCTTGCAATATCATCTTGCATATGATCCAACTCTTCAGGATTTACAACTTTCTGCCATAGTTGGTTGAAGAAATCACAGAGGTCAGTGAGTGTGTTTCTTATATCTTTTTCCATCAGATTCCTGATGGCCACCGGGAGGATTTGTGTCAACATTATGTGGCAATCATGTGACTTCATGTGTACCAACTTCATTTTACCTGAGCTCACATCCACGAGCCTTCTGATGTTTGCGCAGTAGGAAGAGGGTGTCTTAAGTGACAACAAATAGGTGAAGAACTGTGTTGCTTCTTTTGTACTGACATTGTAACTCTGGCGAGCTTTGATGAATTTGTCATCATCTTCTGCTTCACTCTTGCGTTTTGATTGATCAGCAAGCATATCGAGCCGTGAACCATCACCATCCTTTCTTTTACCTTTAATCTTGAGCAGGGTACCAAGGATGCTTTCACATACGTGCTTCTCTACATGCATGACATCGATGCAGTGATGTACACGTAGAATCTCCCAGTAAGGTAATTTCCAGAACACCGATTTCTTCTTAAACAATTGACCCTTGGGTGTTTGTTTCACCATCAAAGGGTGGTTCTTGCCAAGCACAACATTAAATTTTTTAGCCATGTTGTGGACCACCTCCCCATCATAGGGTCTTGGGCCCGCACCTGCCTCTACCGTACCATCAAATTCAGCTTTCATCTTTCAGTATGGGTGATTTTTTCACAAGAACCTACGATTACGCAAATACACTATTTTGCGTGAGTTGGGAAGTCTTCTGCTAGCTGTCCTATCCATGCGTGTGACACACCCTACATCTCCCTTTGTTTTCAGCCCCGGTGTGTTTCCTAATGCCAGCATATCTTGAATGGTGTGCACCAGCATCGCATGTAGATCGAAAATCTCCTTTCTGTAAGCATCATAATATTTTATAGCAGGCGCATCTATCCACACTGTCAGCAGTTCTTCTACCAGTAGCTGAAAGTAAATGTTGATGTCATTTATAGGTTGCTTCAGGCCTTGGATAATCATTGACATCATAATGTATTTTTTCTTCATACACAACCAAGGAGCTAGGTTATATATGCACAGAAGCACCGGCCATGTGCTGTTATTGGTGCTCATATCGCCAAAAGGATTCATCCCGTTAGTACACTCCCTGAGCCTTATACTTCTAGGATCCTTGGCAAATTTTTCAAACTTTTTGTCGATTAATTCCCACTGAGCCCCATCTTTCGGGTGCCTCATAAACCTATCAGCAATTCGCTCATCATGATGCCATCGCAACCTCTTTGCTTCTCTAGAGTTTGCAAACAAACGCATCAATCTTGGAATTCAAGGCAAGTACCAAACAACCTTGAACGGGATTCCTGTATTGATCTCGTCGTCCAATTTGTACTTGTCCTTTGCTCTCCTGCGCTTGTATCGTGGATGCTTGCATGTGGGACATGCACGCGAATCTTTGTACTCACCACGTGTAGCGATCCGACCTCAAACAGTCAAATCTCTATGTATATGTGTCATCCCTGAATCGGTAATGCTGACACACACAATACTCAAGGATTTATAACAGAGTTCAATCACACACTTATTACATCGAATGTCTCAAAAGAGAGTACTTATTACAATAATATGGCTGAAGGCCATCTAACTAAGATGACAACGGAAGCTTCGAAGGTAAAATGAGTCCATCAACTCCAACAGCAAGATGAGTGCACGACAACGACCTAGCGCACCTTACTCTTCGTCTGAAAACTCTGCAACATAATACGATGCAGCCTGTGTAGGTCAGCACATGGAATATGCTGGCAAAATAACACTATAGAGCAATGAACATGTAACAGCTATAACTATATGCATATTTGGCTGGTGGAGGCTCTATGGTTGTTTTTGCAGAAAGCTAGTGTTTTCCTACAACAAAGGAATAGATTTTATTTAACTACAAAGTTTGTTGAAAACATTGAGAAGGTTCCTCCAACTCAATCCCAAATTAAGTAATCATCAACCCAACAAATTAATTAAATAGAGTGATGAGATCAAATCAATAATTCAAATACCAGATACTCAAGATATCCATAACCGGGGACACGGCTAACCATGATTAGTTTAGGGGAAAAAATTGCCACTCTAGATTTTGCCAATTTTCCTTATGCCACTCTAGATTTTGACATTTCAGTATTGCCACTCTTAGCTTTTGAAAAATATCACAATTGCCATTATGTGGCAATAGCAAATTAATTTTATTTCACTTTTGCCACTCTAGCTTTTGACAATGTATCACAACTGCCACTCTAATTTATTTTGGTTTTGCCATGGAATGGAAATTGTGATAATTGTCAAAAGCTAAGAGTGGCAGAACTGAAATGTCAAAATCTAGAGTGGCATAAGGAAAATTGGCAAAATCTAGAGTGGCAAAAACAAAATTTTCCCATTAGTTTATACACTCTGCAGAGGTTAGCGCACTTTTCCCCACAAGACTCGATCTCCTTTGTTGGATTTCTCGCACTACATGGTGTTTGAGAAACGGATGACCGAGACACAGTCTTTCAAAAGTATTAACTCTTTACTCTGGGTAGACATTACCACCTACATCCCCTACATCTACTAGCCTACCACTGAAAGAGGTCACACGACTTACTTAACTATGCCAGAGCCCATAATGGCTTGTGGCTGCACATGGAAGTTTCCAGCATGAATAATCTTATGATCCCTTTGTGCCTGGGTGGCAAACCGTAGGATGATCACACGGGTACTCCAGGATATCCCAGGACAACACTGGATTGCTCCAGGTGCCCAGACAACCACTGGGTGCTCCAGGGTGCCTCAACCAATCCTCCCAGATGTGTATTAAAGTAGCCACCTTAAGTTTAACCATTAATTAAACTCTCACATCTGTCATGGATCACTCAATCCAAACCATGTCTACTAGCATAGCATAGCAGTATAAGCATAACGTAGAAGTAACTCCCAGGATTTGAAATAAAGACAATAGGTACTACCTCATCACTACTTCCTAGTACCCACAAGTATTCAAGTCCTAACCATGCAGTGTTTGAGGATTGAACTAATGCATAAAAACTGGGTAATAAGGGGTATGATCAAAGTGTTACTTGCCTTGCTGACGATCTGAAAACCCTAGTGACTCATAGTAGCACGCTTCACACTCCAGAAATTCTATCGAACAAACAATAACATACATAAGCAATCAAACATAGGATGCAAGGGTAAAACTCAAATGAAAAGATTCAAACTGAAAGTTCCACTGAAGATCTTCGATTCGCAAAAAGAATCAACCAAATCGGAGCTACGAAACTCAAACTACGATCAAAAGAAGTTTAAAATCAAATCTGCTTGAAACCAAATTTTAAATTGCCAAAACTATGTTCAAGTTGATTATCTGGAAAGAGGGTAACAAGACGAAGATTTTGGCATTGGTTTCACTGGATTTGGACGAATGAGCAAAAAGTTGCGAGGGTTTGAAGATTAGGGACTAATCTGTGAGAAAAGAAATCACGGATAGGTCCCTGGCCAAAAATAAAATAAAAAGAAAAAACTATCAAACGAACGTTCACTAGAAGAACCAAAGGAACGAACGTGTTCGTTTAAACGAGCTAAAAAGTAAACGTTCGCTAACAAGCGAACCCTAAAAAATAAAATAAACCGATCTAAACCGTCGAACCGAAAAGAAAAAACGACAAAACCCTAAAAAACCGATCTAGGTTTTATACCTAAAACCGGCGAAAAACCAGCGGGCGGCGGCGGTTTTCCAATGAATGGCAAGGCGGCGCGGCTCTGGCGGGCGGCGGCGCAGCGTCGGGCGGTGGGTCGTGGTGCTAGGCGGCGGCTGCAGCAGAGGTGGGCAGCGATGCGGCTGTGGCGGCGGGGCGAGGTGAGGGAGGAGGCGGCGGGGTGGGCGGTATTTAAAGGGCGAGGGGGTTGCAGCTTGCGGGAGGGGGCACCAGGGCGGAGTCCGGCTCGGACTCGAGCTCCGCCGGCGGCGCGGCTCGGGCGGACGGCGGCTTGGGCGGCGCAGCGTCGGGCGGTGGGTGGCAGCGCTAGGCAGCGGCTGCAGCAACGGTGGGCGGCGGTGCGGCTACGACGGCGGCTGCGGCGGTGGGACAAGGTGAGGTAGGAGGCGGCGGGGTGGGCGGTATTTAAAGGGCGAAGGGGGGGTTGCAGCTTGCGAGAGGGGGCGCCGGGGCGGAGTCCGGCTCGGACTCGAGCTCCGGCAGCGGCGCGAACTCCTCGCGCGGGAGGAAGGCGGCGAGCGACGCGGGCCGGCGTGCTCGGCTGGGCCTTCGGCCCAGTCGGGTAGGAAGAAGATTTAAAAAAATAAAAATAAAATTCTGCCCGAAGAAAAATCCTAATAAAATATAAAAGAAATTCTAAAAATACTAGAAACAATTTTCACCGTCTAAACCTATTATTTAGAACCAAGTGAACATTTTTCTGGCCTAAAAATGCAATTTTCAAAAATGCATATTTTTCTAAATTCAAATAAAATAGAAATAAAATCCAAATAAAATATAAATTTGATTTTAAATTTTCTACTCCAATATTCCTTTCTTTTGAAGAAGTCATATTATCTTCTCTCTTTTATTTTAAATATTGGAAGTAATTAGAGAGAAAAATGTTAAAATCAAATTGATCCTCTTTTCAAGTTTGAGAAAATTCAAATATGAAAATTTGTGAAATCCCCAACTCTCTCCTTGGGTCCTTGAGTTGCTTAATATTTCTAGGATCACAACCAAATATGTAAAATAGAATATGATATGCATATGATGACCTATGTATAACATCCAAATTGAAAATTGGGATGTTACAAACCTACCCCCCCCCCTTAAGATGAATCCCGCCCTCGAGATTCGGGTTGGCTAGAGAATAGGTGTGGGTGGTCTTTTCGTAGGTCTTCTTCTCGCTCCCAGGTGGCTTCGTCCTCGGTATGGTGGCTCCACTGAATTTTGCAAAATTTGATAACCTTGTTGTGGGTAACTCGGCTAGCAAACTCAAGAATCTTGACGGGTTTCTCCTCGTAGGTTAGATCACTCTCCAACTGAATTGCTTCCAGGGGCACTGTATCTCATAGAGGAATATCGGCCATCTCAGCATGGCACTTCTTCAACTGGGAAATGTGAAACACATCATGAACTCCTGACAATCCTTCGGGTAACTCCAACTTGTAGGCAACCTCTCCCATACGTTCCAGAACTTGGTATGGCCCTACAAATCTTAGGGCTAACTTTCCCTTAACTCCAAATCATTTAACTCCTCGAAGTGGTGACACCCAAAGATATGCTCGATCTCCAATTTCATAGACTACCTCCTTGCGTTTAGTATTGGCATAACTCTTCTGTCTGGACTGAGCTACCTTCAGTCTATCTCGGATCAACTTAACCTTCTCTTCAGACTCTTTGATCAAATCTGGTCCAAACAACTGACGGTCTCCAACTTCATCCCACATCAACGGTGTCCTGCATCTCCTTCCATACAAGGCTTCAAAAGGGGACATCTTCAAACTAGCCTGATAACTGTTGTTGTATGAGAACTCTGCGTAAGGTAAATTGTCATCCCAACTAGATCCATAATCTAGCGTACAGGCTCTCAACATGTCCTCCAGAATCTGATTGACTCTCTCGGTCTGTCCATTTATCAACGGATGAAATGCTGTACTGAAGTCCAGCCTAGTACCCAAAGTCTGGTGCAGCTCATTCCAAAACTTCGAGGTAAACTGTGTCCCTCTATCTGATGCGATGGTCCTTGGAACTTCATGCAGACATACGATCCTGGTCATATATATCTTGGCCAACTTCGCGCTTGTATAGGTGGTTTTCACTGGGATAAAGTGAGCTACCTTGGTCAAGCGATCAACTACTACCCTGATAGAATCATATCATGATCGGGTCCTGGGCAATCCGTTGATGAAATCCATGCCAAGTTTATCCCACTTCCAATCGGGTATCGGCATAGGCTGTAATAATCCGGCTGGCTCCTGATGTTCTGCCTTCACTCTCTGACATACATCGCATACTGCTACATAGTCGGCAATATCCTTCTTCATACCAGTTCACTAGAAACGTTCCTTCAAATCCAAAAACATCTTGGTGTTTCCAGGGTGAATCGAATATGGCGAGTCATGAGCTTCCTGAAGTATTAACTTCCTGATCTCCGCATTATTGGGCATATATACACGATCCTCAAACCATAAAGTTTCGTGCTCATCCTCATGAAAACCTTTGGCTTTTCCTTTGCTCATGTTCTCCTTAATTTCAGCAATTTCCTTATCATCCTTTTGAGCTTCTCGAATCTTTCCCAATAATGTAGACTGAACCTCCATTGCTGCAACAAAACCTCTTGGAACTATCTCCAAACGAAGTTCCTTGAGATCATCAACTAACTCATGCGGTAATCCTCCTCTTACAATGGTATTGGAATAACTCTTGCGGCTCAAAGCATCTGCTACGCCATTGGCCTTTCCTGGATGATAATGCAACTTCATATTGTAATCCTTTACGAGCTCCAACCATCTCCCCTGCCTAAGATTCAACTCCTTCTGCGTGGAAATGTACTTCAAACTCTTGTGATCAGTGTACACATAACATCTGTTTCCAATCAGAAAATGTCTCCAGGTCTTTAGCGCATGCACTACGGCTGCTAACTCCAAATCATGTGTGGCATAATTCAACTCATGAGGTCGAAGCTGCCGTGAGGCATATGAAACAACTCTTTCGTCTTGCATAAGTACACCTCCAAGTCCCAAGCGAGAAGCGTCGCAATAAACTTGGAAATCCTTGCATATATCCGGAAGAATCAGCACTGTGGCTGTAACCAAACGTTTCTTCAACTCCTGAAAACCGGCCTCACAATCTTCGGTCCATTTGAACTTGGTGTCTTTCTTCAACAACTCTGACATGGGTTTCGCAATCTTGGAGAAATTCTCAATGAACCTCCTGTAATATCCTGCGAGTCCTAAAAAACTGTGGATCTCTCCAACTAAGGTGGGTGCCAACCACTCAGTGATAGACTGAACCTTGGTAGGGTCTATGGCTATACCTTCTCCTGATATAAAATGTCCAAGGAATCCAACTTCCTTCAACCAAAACTCACACTTGCTGAACTTGGCAAATAGCTGATGTTCCCTGAGCTTCTCGAGAACTAAGCACAAGTGTTCCTTGTGTTCCTCTTCATTCTTCGAGTATACCAAAATATCATCAATGAACACCACAACAAACTTATCCAAGAATTCCATGAATACCTTGTTCATCATACTCATAAAATAGGCAGGGGCATTAGTCAATCCAGATGACATGACCGTGTACTCATATAGCCCATACCTTGTGGTAAAAGTTGTCTTAGGTATATCATGTTCCCGGATCTTCAACTAGGGGTATCCTGATCGAAGATCGATCTTGGAGAATACTTTAGCTCCTTGCAACTAGTCAAATAGATCATTGATCATCGGTAGTGGGTACTTGTTTTTGATCGTCACTTCATTCAACGCCCGATAATCAACAACCATTCTCAAAGATCCATCCTTCTTCTCAACTAAGAGCACTAGGGCTCCCCACAGTGATGAACTTGGTCGGATATAACCTTTCTCCAATAACTCCTTAATCTGCTTCTTAATTTCCTCCAGATCATTTGCGGGCATCCAATACGGTCTCTTCGATATTGGTCCGGTGCCTGGCAATAGCTCTATCAAAAACTCAATGTCTCGACCTGGCGGCATGCCTGGTAATTCCTCTTGAAATACATCCGGGTAATCCTTCACAACATGCACTTCTTCCTGAACAACTCCCGAGAGAGAATTCACTTGGGTCCTCCTTGGCGCATGCCTAGACACGTACTTGATCCTTTTTCCCTCCGGGGTGGTAAGGAAAATTGACTTACTAGCACAATCGATGTTTCCTCCATACTTCGATAACCAATCCATGCCTAATATTATATCCAATCCTTGGGAGTCCAAAATTATTAGGTCTGAGGGGAAAACGTGGCTACCAATGGCTAGGGGTAACCGATCACACCATCGGCTGGCCATATACTCTGCTCCTGGCGAGCTTACTAATATGGGTGACCTAAGGGCTAAGGTTGGCAACTTAAACTTGTCCACAAATTGCCTTGATATGTATGAATGTGATGCACCAGTGTCAAAAAGAACGAGAGTGGTAAATGACTTAATCAAAAACTTACCGATCACTGCATCAGGTTGTTCTTCAACCTCCTCCACATTGATGTGGTTCATCTGACCTCTGGTGAAAGGGTTTGGCTTCTTCCCTGAGCTTCCATTGCCATTTCCATTCTTTGCTTCAGGACATTCAGTGGCGTAGTGTCCAGTCTTCCCGCACTTGAAACAAGTAATGTGACTTAGATCCTTCCTGATGGGTGTTGCTGGGTTGGAACGGTTCTGTCCGTTGCTTCCTCCATTCCCATTCCCATTCTTAGGGCCACTGTGGTTATGCAAACTCCCTCCATTATGGGTATGGCCTCCATGGTTATGAGTGTGTCCTCCCAAGTTCGGGGTAAAATGAGGCTTCTACTGAGCTCCAGAATTGTACTTCCCTTGTCCATACTTCCTTTTGCTGCTCTCTATCTGTTGCTGCTTGCCTTCAATCATAAGGGCCCTGTCTACCAAATCCTGGTAGTTATTGAATGTTTCCACCATCAACTGCATGCTCAGCTCATCATTCAGCCCTTCCATAAACTTCCCCTACTTCGCGGCATCTATGGCCACATCATCCGGGGCATAGCGAGCTAACTTACTAAACTCATCCACGTACTACCCCACAGTACGATTCCCCTGGCGTAAGTTGCAAAACTCACGTTTCTTCATACTCATTGCTCCAGTTGAGACATGGGCTGTGCGGAAAGCTTGCTGAAACTGATCCCATGTGACATTGGCTATGGGAAAAGTAGTTGTGTAATTCTCCCACCATGAGGTTGCTGGTCCATCCAATTGATGTGCGGCAAAGCGCACCTTCTCAGCATCTACGCAACCTGCGGTGGTCAGCTCCCTTCCAATCCTGCGGAGCTAGTCATCAGCAACAATCGGCTCGGTGCTACTGGAAAACACCGGCGGATTCAACCTCAGAAAACGGGCTAAGTTGTCAACTAGAGGTGGTGGCGGTGGGTTGTTATTGTTGTTGTTGCCTTGGTTCTGGACTAATAGTTGCATCAAGGCATTCTGTTGTTGGATCAACAGAGTGAGCTCCGGCGGGAAGACAAATCCAGGGTCACGTCTCGGAGGCATCTGATAGGTTTAGAGGGGTGAGAATAGAATAGAGTGGGGTATAAAGAGAAAGCACTACCCATATGCACATGAGACAAACACATTCATACCACACCACTCAATTCAAACAAGGGCATACAATCGATCTAGCTACCGTTACAAAATACTCGGACTACTACTATATACATGGGGGAATACTACTGATAATATGGTGGTCGACTAGAAATTTCCATCGGAAGAAGACTCCATGATATCTGCTCTAGCTTCGTCTTCATAATCATCATCACCGTCGGGGGCGGAGTCGGTGTCGTCGATGATGATGTAGTCTTCGGGATGGTCGTCACCTCCTGGCACAGGGTCTCCCATGAATACTCCTAGCTTCTTCTTCAGGTCTTCATTCTTCTCCAGTAGTACTGCAATTTCCTCTTCATATTCATCGCGTGTAGACTTGAGTTCCTCTTCTAGCTCCATGTTCCTGGTCATCACCTTCTTTAGGTATATCATGCTGGCGCACATCTGGTTCTCCTGACGACGAATGTGTTGGTTCAACTCCTGGATGTAGGCTGCAATGGACTTGTCCCTCCTGGTGCAAATCATCTACCATTTCTCATCTTGGCGTCCACATATCTGGTAGATGGTGTCATTAAGATCCTTGTAGTAAGCTTCGTCCATGTGTCCCATGGCGATGTGAGCTGCCATGCTCTTTCCTAGACTCCGGGTTGGTGCATCAAAGGAAAACTCTATGGGCTCCGTAACTGGTGTGAATGTCCTTCCTGAAACATGTACTCGTATTGTCCAGCGCTCTTCTTCCGGTGGAGTGGTGGTGTAGGCCTCGGTGAAGCTTGGTATTCCGATGTTCAGGTATCTAGTGGCCTCCTTCAAGTGTCGTCCAAAAGGGGTGTCTTCATCCGGTTGAGCAAACTTGTTCCTTGGGTCCGCCATCTATGGAGTAGAAAGTGGAGAAGAGTCAGAAATGAGTAGAGAAGAGTGTCCTATGGCTTATCTTAGTGGTCGCGTCCTACAGTCAGCGTGTGCTCTGATACCATCTTCTAGCGATCCGACCTCAAACAGTCAAATCTCTGTGTATATGTGTCATCCCTGGATCGGTAATGCTGACACACACGGTACTCTAGGATTTATAACAGAGTTCAATCACACACTTATTACATCGAATGTCTCAAAAGAGAGTACTTATTACAATAATATGGCTGAAGGCCATCTAACTAAGATAACAACGGAAGCTTCGAAGGTAAAATGAGTCCATCAACTCCAACGGCATAGTTGAGTGCACGACAATGACCTAGCGCACCTTACTCTTCGTCTGAAAATTCTGCAACATAATACGTTGCAGCCTGTCTAGGTCAGCACATGGAATATGCTGGCAAAATAACATTGTAGAGCAATGAACATGTAACAGCTATAACTATGTGCATATTTGGCTGGTGGAGGCTCTATGGTTGTTTTTGCAGAAAGCTAGTTTTTTCCTACAACAAAGGAATAGATTTTATTTAACTACAAAGTTTGTTGAAAACATTGAGAAGGTTCCTCCAACTCAATCCCAAATTAAGTAATCATCAACCCAACAAATTAATTAAATAGAGTGATGAGATCAAATCAATAATTCAAATACCAGATACTCAAGATGTCCATAACCAGGGACACGGCTAACCATGATTAGTTTATACACTCTGCAGAGGTTCACGCACTTTTCCCCACAAGACTCGATCTCCTCCGTTGGATTTCTCGCACTACATGGTGTTTGAGAAACGGATGACCGAGACACAGTCTTCCAGAAGTATTAACTCTTTACTCTGGGTAGACAGTACCACCTACATCCCCTACATCTGCTAGCCTACCACTGAAAGAGGTCACACAACTTACTTAACTATGCAAGAGCCCATAATGGCTTGTGGCTGCACATGGAAGTTTCCAGCATGAATAATCTTATTATCCCTTTGAGCCTGGGTGGCAAACCGTAGGATGATCACACGGGTACTCCGGGATATCCCAGGACAACACTGGATTGCTCCAGGTGCCCAGACAACCACTGGGTGCTCCAGGGTGCCTCAACAAATCCACCCAGATGTGTATTAGATTATCCACCTTAAGTTTAACCATTAATTAAACTCTCACATCTGCCATGTATCACTCAATCCAAACCACATCTACTAGCATAGCAGTATAAGCATAACGTAGAAGTAACTCCCAGGGTTTGAAATAAAGGCAATAGGTACTACCTCATCACTACTTCCCAGTGCCCACAAGTATTCAAGTCCTAACCATGTAGTGTTTGAGGATTGAACTGATGAATAAAAACTGGGTAATAAGGGGTATGATCAAAGTGTTACTTGCCTTGCTGACGATCTAAAAACCCTAGTGACTTGTAGTAGCACGCTTCGCACTCAGGAAACTCTATCGAACAAACAATAACATACATAAGCAATCAAGCATAGGAAGCAAGAGTAAAACTCAAATGAAAAGATTCAAACTGAAAGTTCCACTATAGAGCTTCGATTCGCAAAAAGAATCAACCAAATCGGAGCTACAAAACTCAAACTACGATCAAAAGAAGTTCAAAATCAAATTTGCTTGAAACCAAAATTTAAATTGTCAAAACCATGTTCAAGTTGATTATCTGGAAAGAAGGGAACAAGACGAAGATTTTGGCGTTGGTTTCACTAGATTTGGACGAACGAGCAAAAAGTTGCGAGGGTTCGAGACTTGGGACTAATCTTTGAGAAAAGAAATCACGGATAGGTCCCTGGCCGAAAATAAAATAAAAAGAAAAACCTATCGAACGAACGTTCGCTAGCAGAACCAAACAAACGAACGTGTTCGTTTAAATGAGCTAAACAGTAAACATTCGCTAATAAGCGAACCCTAAAAAATGATCTAAACCATCGAACCGAAAAGAAAAACCGACAAAACCCTAAAAAACCGGTCTAGGTTTTATACCTAAAACCGGCAGGCGGCGGCGGTTTTCCGGCGAACGGCGAGGGGCGCGGCTCCGGTGGACGGCAGTGGCGCGGCTCCGGCGAACGGCGGCTTGGGCGGTGTGGCGTCGGGCGGTGGGTGGCGACACTAGGCGGCGGCTGCAGCAGCAGCGGGACGAGGTGAGGGAGGAGGCGGCGGGGTGGGGCGGTATTTAAAGGGCGAGGGGGGGTTGCGGCTTGCGGGAGGGGCACCGGGGCGGAGTCCGTCTTGGACTCGAGCTCCAGCGGCGGCGCGGACTCCTCGCGCGGGAGGAAGGCGGCGGGCGACGCGGGCCAGCGTGCTCGGCTGGGCCTTCCGCCAAGTCGGGCGGGAAGAAGATTTAAAAAAAATCCGCCCGAAGAAAAATCCTAATAAAATATAAAAAAATCTAAAAATACCAGAAACAATTTTCTTCGCTTCATTCGTGCTTCTGGGGAGCACCTTATCTTTCAGAAGAATTTCTTTGAAAAGACCTAACACCTTTGTGAAGCCCTTGTTTGATAGATTGTTTGCTGCTTTAAATCTGAGAAGCGCCAGGGTGGCACTCAACCTGGAATATTTCATTTTGCAACCTGGATACAATTCTTTCTTGGAGTCTGCATCAATGGTTGGCAGATCCTTGTACCCAATCATATCCTTTTTTGGGCCCTCAAAATCTGCAATCATAGTAGCAAAATCTAGCATATCAAGATCGTCGTCATCTGCGTCGACGTCTTGGTTTTCCAGTGGGCGTTTCGGCTTTCTAGTGTTCCATTAGTAGCTTGACGCCTCTGCCCCGATGTTAGATTCAACATCCATGTGACACTAATCGGGGTTTGGCATCTCGCTGCCCTGGGTATCTTCATCCATGACCTCATCTTCACCGTGTCTGGTCCAACGTGTATATCCATCCATGAATCCCCTAGAGTCTAGGTGCATCTGGACATCTGCAACTTCATGTGACTCTGTATTGGCACAATCAGTACATGGACATAGGATGTAATACACATCACCAATTCTTATCTTTGTACTTTCAGCCAAATTCATGAACTCTATCATGCCACTGATAAAATCTGTGGTTTTCGGTTTTTCGATTCTTCACCCATCGAGATCGTCTCATCTGCAGCACATGAATGGTAATTAAAAACAAAATAACAGCATTAATACACGGATTAACTGCTGCCCAAAGATGCGTGCATAAATCACAAGGTTTTATTTTAATAATTAGTGAGGGCGCTCCATGTTGTTATGCAGACGTGCAATGACAAAAATTAATGACCAGTCAATTTACACGCAGAGTACTAGTACAACACTACCCTTAGGAATTGAATTCCTTAATTAAGCCACTCACGAAAAGAATACCCTAATTAATTAGCCGTGCGGCGACCTCCACCTAGCAGACAGACAAGCGTGATGCGACAGCACACCGAGACAGCAAGGTCGAGGAGCAAAGCTTAGTGCGGCTGCCGCCTGAAGTTCGACCGCGATGGATGTGCTCGAATCACGCCTTCACCGAACTCGATGGTTGAGCTCCTCCTATCTCCCGCCGCAGACCGAGGATTGACCTCCTATGACGCCGCCACCGCCCACTGACCGAGGATTGACCTCTTCTCCGGTAGCTGCTGCCTGGGCCACCGCCGCCATCTTTATACGCAGAGCGGCTGTTTTTTATGGATATATCCGCAGAGAGGCTGTTTACACGGTATCTCACCGTAACTCAATTATATGGACAGGGTAGTACATCACATATGGTTATGTAACGGAAACCGTGTCTAACCTATGTTGTATTCTCACACGATTTAGTGCGAAAATCGTGTGTGACGTTGTAATACCTAATACACAAACGACATGTATAAACAGTGTGCCGTATAAAACATATAGTGCCATAAGTAGTTCCCGACCGTTAGCTTATCTCCACAGTTTCCCCATTTCCCCCAAATCCCTACATAGCCTCCAAATTCCCTCGCGTGGCGCTGACATTGGGGGAATGCGGACGAGTGGTGCTGATGGTTTCGGTGCGGCTGCTCCTGCTCGTATCACCGCCACGATGGCGGTCGCCGCCGAGCACTTGCCTAAGGTCATCAGAAGGCAGGTGTACTACAGATCCAAATCGTCCTGCCAGGTTCCAATCTATCACGATCTATTTTAGCATGTCCAAAGTATAGCTCCTTGCTGAATCCGTCCTGCATGACCCCCCCCCCTAGGAAAGCGATCTGCCGCCGGATCCGGAGCATGACTCCAGACTCCCGCAACACGAGTTCAACTCCGTGTTTTGCGCCACCGAGAAGTACCAAAAGCTGAGTTGTGTGCACGGGCACACTCCCGCTCGACGTGTATGCACGGAGGGATTTGACATTGGCAGGCGGTTTCTTAGTTGCCCCTTAGAGGTTAGTGCTAATTAAGTTGTCTCATTTTACTTCAGTTAATGCCACCGCTCATCCAGAATACTATTTAACATTGGCAAGGATATGAGGCTTGTGCCTTTGTTAACTGGCTGGATGAAGAATGGCATGGCAGGGCTCGGAGTGTTATTACCAAGCTCGCAGAAGATAACATAAAGCTGAAGAAGAAACTGGCTGATCTGGAATGTACAATCAATACGATGAAGCAAGAAAGAATCAATCACAGGCAACAGATGAAAGAAAGAGACAAGAAGGAACTAGCATGTGTAGTTGTGGTTGTCGCATTAGCCATGTTCTATGCTCTGTTTGCAATGATGATTAGGGGTTTTGTTTGACAATATTGCTAAAGCACATCTAGATGTGCTCTAAGTAATGCACATCTAGGTCCTATGCCATTGATGTTACGCGAAGATTCATGCGGATATTTTTCTTTGTATTTTTTCTTTTCCTTTCTAGTTTGATTATTAGTGGCTTTATCAATAAGAAGAGCTCAAAGTATTGCTTGCCAACTGTCCTACTCCGTTTGTACTGGTACTTGTGCATAATCCCAAAACGTGTTCCTTATTTTTGTCCTGAAAAAGGAAACCAGCCAAATAGCCAATAGGAGTCCTGCGCAACCCCGGGAATTTGGAGCGACTGGGTACAAATAATTGCGGTTGATTATATCAGCGGTTAGATAATATGTCAACCCCCGCTTCAATCCCCCATGCGCGCGCAAGAAAAAAAACCCCGCTTCAATTGGTAGTTCCTCTTCTCTGCATACCCCGCGCTTAAGTGTCCACCATCTTCATCGTCCCCGGCAGGCCGCGCTACACACTCGCACACACTCTGCAGCCATGTCGAGCGACAGCGAGGACGATAGTTCGGCCAGCAGTCTGGCGCCCAATGATAGGTCAACATTGGAATCATCCCACCCGTCTTCCATGAGTCCGGCGTCGAGCCTAGACCTCGATTATATCCCGTTCATGGAAGGGACGCCGCCTCCTTAGTCGTCAGATGACAACCAGACGGATGAGGAGCCGTCGGAGGATGAAGAAGAGGACGACGAAGAAGTGGACGACGATGAGGAGGAGGAGGAATCGTCGAACGAGGAGGAGGATGACGACGACAACAATGACGATGATGGCGGCGGCGGCGATGAAAAGCCAATGGTCAACGGCAAGAAGCGTCCTCGCCAAGACGATGTCGCGGGGGCATCCAACAACAACAAGAAGGACTAAATTAAGTAGAATGTATATATCTCTGTTTATCCTGTCAATCTCATCGCAGACGGTTAGTAATATGTATTCGATAGAGATCTTCTACATTATCGCCCACAGGTTGGTTTGTTGAACTGTGTGCCCTGACGAGCACACAATTCACAAAAAAAGGCCATATGGGATGTCTATAATGATCGCACACAATTCTGATTACCAACCTGTTTACCAGGTATCACACACATCTTGTTACGCCGAATCATTTGTGTTCACCTCAATCATCACAAACGGTTCATCGGAGTGAACTGTATGCCGTATATCGCACACACCTTGATCTGGCTGCCCATTTCTGTTGTTCTGTCTCATCGCAAATAGTTCGTACAGATCAACTATATGCCCCTCATCACGCATGCAACTAAAATTTGAACTGTGTTTGATGTATCATCCATCACAAATGTTTTGCAACTTTTTTGACGGTTTTTTACATCACCGTTTGCGACTAATGCATCGCACACAGTTTGTTCAAAGGCTCTCTGATCGTAGTGTCGCGTTAGTAGCATCCTGCAGTAGTGTATGGACCCGTAGGTCTCTGGTAAACTACTCATGCTTCATCAGCAGGGCAGTTGATGTAGATGCCCTCCGTGATCGAATCCCCCTCCGGCAGGATGCCAGAAAAGGCCCCAAGATGGGATCGCGTAGAAACAAAGGCTTGCGGTGGCAGGAAAGTATTTTGGTGAACGCTTGTGTTGCTTTGCGAATATTTGGGAATTTATAGGCCAAAGATTAGGATTGGTCGAGTCCCGTGGGGCCCACAAGCCAGCAGGGTGCCCCCCTAGGGCATGCCCTGAGGGCTTGTGGAGCCTCGGGACTCTTCTGGCCACCTCTCCAAGCTCCGTGGATGTCTTCTGGTCCAAGAAAAATCATCGTAAATTTTTATTCCATTTGGACTCCGTTTGATATTACTTTTCTATAAAACTCAAAAATAAGGAAAAAACAGAAACTGGCACTGGGCTCTAGGTAAATAAGTTAGGCCCAAAAAATAATATAAAATACAATAATAATGCATATAAAACATCCAAAAAAGATAATATAATAGCATGGAACAACCAAAAATTATAGATACGTTGGAGACGTATCAAGCATCCCCAAGCTTAATTCCTACTCGTCCTCGAGTAGGTAAATGATAAAAACAGAATTTTTGATGTGGAATGCTACCTAACATATTTATCCGTGTAATTTTATTTATTTTGGCATGAATATTCAGATCCATAAGATTCAAAACAAAAGTTTAATATTGACATAAAAACAATAATACTTCAAGCATACTAATAAAGCAATCATGTCTTCTCAAAATAACATGGTCAAAGAAAGTTATCTCAACAAAATCATATAGTCTGGCTATGCTCCATCTTCATCACACAAAGTATTTAATCATGCACAACCTCGATGACAAGCCAAACAATTGTTTCATACTTTTGGTGTTCTCAAACTTTTTCAACTTTCACGCAATACATGAGTGCGAGCCATGGATATAGCACTATAGGTGGAATAGAATATGGTGGTTGTGGAGAAGACAAAAAGAAGGAGATAGTCTCACATCAACTAGGCATATCAACGGGCTATGGAGATGTCCATCAATAGATATCAATGTGAGTGAGTAGAGATTGCCATGCAATGGATGCACTAGAACTATAAGTGTATGAAAGCTCAAAAAGAAACTAAGTGGGTGTGCATCCAACTCGCTTGCTCACGTAGACCTAGGGAAATTTGAGGAAGCCCATCATTGGAATATACAAGCCAAGTTCTATAATGAAAAATTCCCACTAGTATATGAAAGTGACAACATAGGAGACTCTCTATCATGAAGACCATGGTGCTACTTTGAAGCACAAGTGTGGAAAAAGGATAGTAACATTGTCCCTTCTCTCTTTTTCTCTCATTTTTTATTTGGGCTTCTTTGGCCTCTTTTTTTGTGGGCTTCTTTGGCCTCTTTTATTTTTTATAAAGTCTGCAGACTCATCCCAACTTGTGGGGGAATCATAGCTTCCATCATCCTTTCCTCACATGGGACAATGCTCTAATAATGATGATCATCACACTTTTATTTACTTACAACTCAAGAATTACAACTCGATACTTGTAACATCCCAAATTTTCAATTTGGAATGTTATACACTATATCATCATTGCATATCATATTTTATTTTGCTTTTGGTTTTGATCCTAGAAATTCTACGCAACTCAAGGACCCACGGAGAGAGTTGGGGATTTCGTTATTTTCATATTTGAGTTTTCTCAAATTTCGAGAATAGGATCATTTGATTTTAATTATTTTATCATCAATTATTTCTATTACAAAAATATGAGAGAGGGAATAAAATGACTTCCCCAAAATAAAGAAATATTGAGGATTTAATAATAAAATCAAATAAGATTTTATTTCGGAGTTTTTCGGTAGTTTATTTGAATTTAGGAAAAATGTGTGTTTTTCAAAATTGCATTTAGGCCCCAAATAAATTTTCACCTTGTGCGGCTTGATTTTAGAAGCTCTGGAAAATTTATTTCGGGATTTTTGGAGTCCGTTTAGTATTTCTTTTATTTGTTTTTCTGGGCGGAATATTTAAAAAAAACGCAACCGACCTACGGGGCGTGTCCGACCTGGACACCAGGCCCGATCGGGCTTTATAAGCCAGGGAGCCCAGCCCGGAGCCTCCCCAAAAAAACCCTAGCCGCCGCCCTAGCCGCCGCCCCGCCGCCGCCGCCGGAGTTCTCGCCGGAGTTGCCGGTAGTTTTTTTATATAGACACCGGGTTTTTTTTCCGAAAAACCGTTCGGTTTTTCTAACGGTTTTGTCAGTTTTTTTAGTTTCGTTTTTTAAAAATAGATCGGTTTTTCCGATTTATTTAAATAGCGAGCATTCGTCCGTTCTAGCGAACGTTCGTCGTTTTTCTTTTTCTCGGATTAAATCCGCGATTTTTCTGATCGCGATTCCTGATCCGATTTTCGTTTTAGTATAACTTTTCGCTCGTTTATCGGAATCAGGCGATTCAAGCGCCTAGAGTTTCGTCTCGAAACCCTCTATCCGTTTAACCAACTTAAACAAGTTTTTGCCACTGTAAAAACTGCCCTAGATCCAGAATAGTAAACGAAGCCTGTTTCTTTTGCCGTTCGACTTTCGTTGCTTCGTTTGATTTGATTTTTTTTTGCAAACCAGAGTTCTTAAGTTGAACCTTCTGGTTAGATCTCTTATTTGAGTTTTACCTGTGCATTAGATGAATACTTATTGTATGCTTGTTTGTTTGTCTACGATAGAATACCCGGAGTGCGCCGCCTATTACTTCGAATCTCTAGGTTTCGCGGATCATCAGCAAGGCAAGTAACACTTTGATCATACCTCCTACTACCCAGTTTTATTGCATTAGATCAATCCTCAAACATTGCATGATTAGGATCTAATTAAATTGTGGGATGGGAAGTAGTTGAGGTAGTACCTATTACCTGTTTATTTTCAAACCTTTGGTAGTTACTTCTACGTTTGCCTATTATGCCATGCTATGCTAGTAGACGTGGATTGGGTGAGTGATATCCATGACAGATGTGAGTTTGTTAATTAATGGTTTATCTAAGGTGGCAACTTAAACACACATCTGGGTGGATTGAGGTACCTGGGTATTCCAGGATTGCCTGTTTTTCTTTATGGACCGCCACCCAGGCCCAAAGGGATCATGAGATTTTTCATATTAGAAACTTCCGTGTGCAGCCACAAGCTATTATGGGCTCTAGCATAGTTGATTAAGTCATGCGAACTCTTACAGGGTAGACTAGCAGATGTAGGGGAAAGTAGGTGTAACGGTCTATCCATCGTAAGGTGCTAGCGCTTCTGAAAGACTATGTCTCGGTCATCCGTCTTCTCAAACACCATGAAGTGCGAGAAACCAAACGGAGGCGATCGAGTCTTGTGGGGAAAAGTGCGCAAACCTCTGCAGAGTGTATAAACTAATCATGGTTAGCCGTGTCCCCGGTTATGGACATCTTGAGTATCTAGTACTTGGATTATCATGTGAATCTCAACATGTTACTCTAAATTAATTTTGTTGGGTTTTATTAATGATGATGCTTAATTGGGATTGAGGATGCTGTCAACCATTCTCAATGTTTAACAAATACCATGATAGTTAAATAAAATTTATTCCTTTACAGTAGGGAAAAATTGGCTTTACGCAAAATTGTAACCATAGAGCTTTCCACCAGCCAAATATGCATATAGTATAGCTGTTTTATTCCATTACTCTCGATGTGTTACATTGCCAGCATATTCCATGTGCTGACCCGTTTCGGGCTGCAACGTTAATGTTGCAGACTTTTTAGATGACGATTAAGGAGTTTTTAGGTCGTGGTTCTATACTCAGTGATGCCGTTGGAGTTGATGGACTCACTTATCTTTCAAGCCTTCCGCTGTTATCGTTATTAGATGGCCTTAAGCCATATTTATTGTAATAAGTTCTCTATTGAGACACTCGATGTAATAAGTGTGTGTTTGCTACTATGTTATAAATCCTTCAAGTACTGTGTGGTGTCAGCATTACTGATCTAGGGATGACACCTGAGCACAGAGATCAGATCGTTTGAGGTCTGGTCGCTACAAAGATGGTATCAGAGCACACGCTGACTGTAGGACACGACCACTAAGCTAAAGACCTACATCACTATTCACTCTCTTCTCTTCTGAACTCTCATCTTTTCTACTCTTTAGGATGGCGGATGCAAGGAACAAGTTCACGCAACCGGATGAAGATACACCCTCTGGACGCCACTTGAAGGAAGTCACTAGATACCTGAACATAGGAGTACCAAGCTTCACCGGAACCTACAACGCCACCTTACCTGAAGAAGAGCGCTGGATGATTCAAGTTCAAGTTCCAGGAAGGACGTTCATGCCAGTCACTGAGCCCATAGAGTTTTCTTTTGATGCACCAACTTGGAGTCTAGGGAAGAGCATGGCAGCTCACATCGCCATGGGACACATTGGAGAAGTCTACTGCAATGATCTCAAGGATACTATCTACCAGATTTTTGGGCGCCGAGATGAGCACTGGGAGATGATCAGCTCCAGAAAGGATAGATCAATTGCAGCTTTTATCCAGGAATTAAACCAGCACATTCGACGATAGGAGAACCAGATGTGCGCCGACATGATAGACCTGAAGAAGGCAAGGACAAGAATCAAGGAACTGGAGGAAGAACTCAAGGCTACATGTGAAGATTATGAAGAAGAAATTGAAGTATTGGTGGAGAAGAATGACGATCTGATTAAGAAGATCGGAATACCCTAGTAGATGAAGACGAAGAACCCAAGGAGATTCGCCTGGAAGACTACATCATCATCGACGACACCGACTCGGACCCAGATGATAGCGATGATGACTATGTTGATGAAGCCGGGGCAGATATCATGGAGTCTGCAACCGAAGAATATTTCTAGTAGACCACCTCATCAGTAGTAGTAGTCCCCCATGTAAATACAGTAGTCCGAGCACTTTTGCGATAGTTAGATCGATTGTATGCCCTTGTTTGATTGATTGAATGAAGTGAATTGTTTGCATTTGCCTCATGTGCATATGGGTAGTGTTTTCTCTTTAGACCCCCTCTATTCTTAAATCTCATCTTTTCTAAACCCTCAGATGCCTCCGAGACGTGACCCCGGATTTACCTTTCCACCGGAGCTCACCCAGTTGATCCAGCAGCAGAACACATTGATGCAGTTGCTAGTCCAGAATCAGAATCAGGGGAACAACAACAACAACCCACCACCACCACCACCACCTGTTGATCACTTAGCCCATTTTCTTAGGCTGAATCCACCGGTGTTTTCCAGTAGCACCGAGCCGATAGTAGCGGATGATTGGCTCCGCAAGACAGCCAGAGAGTTGACCACAGCAGGATGCACAGATGCGGAGAAGGTGAAGTTTGCCACACATCAGCTTGAAGGACCCGCGGCATCATGGTGGGAGAATTTCACAACCACTTTCCCTATCGACACTGTCACATGGGACCAGTTTCAGCAGGCTTTTCATATTGCCCATGTTTCAGCAGGATGCTATGGCCATGAAGAAGCGTGAGTTTCGCAACTTGCGCCAAGGAGGACGAACAGTTGGCCAGTATGTGGAGGACTTTAGTAAATTAGCATGATATGCCCCAGATGACGTTGCTACGGATGCAGCTAAGTAGGAGAAGTTTCTTGAAGGACTGAATGATGAGTTGAGCATGCAGTTGATGATAGCAACCTTCAACAACTACCAGGAGTTGGTAGATCGTGCTCTTATGATTGAAGGCAAGCAGCAGCAAATTGAGAACCGCAAGAGGAAGTATGGACAAGGGAAGTAAAATTCTGGAGCTCAGTAGAAGCCACGTTTTACCCCTAAATCGGGAGGACATTTTCAGCATACACATGGAGGAGGTAGCTCGCACAATCACAACGGCACCAAGAATGGTAATGGCAATGGAGGAAGCAGCGACCAGAACCGTACCAACCCATCAACCCCAGCCAAGAAAGACCTAAGCCAAGTCACTTGCTTTAAGTGTCAGAAGACCGGACATTATGCCAATGAATGTCCTGAAGGCCAAAATGGCAATGGAAGCTCTGGGAAGAAGCCGAACCCTTTCAACAGGGGACAGGTGAACCACATTAACGTGGAGGAGGTTGAAGAGCAGCCGTATGCCGTAAAGTTTTTGGTTAAGTCATTTACTGCACTCATTCTTTTTGATACCGGTGCATCGCATTCATACATATTAAGGGGATTTGTGGATAAGTATAACCTGCCCACTAAGGTTCTTAGAACACCTATGCTAGTAAGCTCACCAGGAGCGGAGTATATGGCCAGTCAAGGATGTTTTCAAGTGCCATTGAGTATAGGTAGGCATGTGTTTCCCTCGGATTTAATCATTTTGGAATCACAAGGATTGGATGTAATTCTGGGTATGGATTGGCTGTCGATGTATGGAGGAAACATCGAGTGCGCCAGTAAGACAATTTTGCTTACCACCCCGGAAGGAAGAAGGATCAAGTATGTATCCCGACATATGCCAAAAGGGACTCAAGTAAATTGTTTAACAGGAGTTGTGCAGGAGGAAGTACCAGTGGTAAGGGATTTCCCTGAAGTATTTCCAGAGGAGTTGCCAGGCATGCCACCGGATAGAGATATTGAGTTTTTGATTGAGCTTTTGCCAGGCACCGGGCCAATATCAAAGAGACCATATAGGATGCCTGCAAAGGATTTGGTAGAGATTAAGAAGCAGATTAAGGAGTTACTAGATAAAGGTTACATTCGCCCAAGTTCGTCGCCTTGGGGATCACCAGTACTTCTAGTGGAGAAAAAGGATGGATCGTTAAGGATGGTTGTTGATTATCGTGGGTTGAATGAAGTAACGATCAAGAACAAGTACCCACTACCAATGATCAATGATCTATTTGATCGATTGCAAGGAGCTAAGGTATTTTCCAAGATCGATCTGCGATCAGGATACCACCAGTTGAAGATTCGAGAACAGGATATACCTAAGACGGCTTTTACCACCAGGTATGGGCTGTACGAGTATACCGTTATGTCATTTGGTCTGACTAACGCACCTGCCTATTTTATGAACATGATGAACAAAGTGTTTATGGAGTTCTTGGATAAGTTCGTTGTGGTGTTCATTGATGATATCCTGGTTTACTCGAAGAATGAAGAGGAGCATAAGAAACATTTGCGTTTGGTACTTGAGAAGCTCAGAGAACATCAGTTGTATGCCAAGTTCAGCAAATGTGAGTTTTGGTAGAAGGAAGTAGGATTCCTCGGACACGTTATATCCGGAGAAGGAATAGCAGTTGACCCCACTAAAGTTGATACCGTGACCAAGTGGGAAGCACCAACCATAGTTGGAGAGATCCGGAGTTTTCTTGGGCTCACAGGATACTACCGGAGATTTATTGAGAATTTCTCCAAGATTGCAAAGCCTATGACGGAGTTGTTAAAGAAGGATACCAAGTTCATATGGACTGAGGAGTGTGAGGCTAGTTTCCAGGAGTTGAAGAAACGCTTGGTTACTTCACCAGTGTTGATTTTGCCAGATCAGACCAAGGATTATGAGGTGTATTGCGACGCTTCACGACGAGGACTTGGAGCAGTGCTTATGCAGGAAGGGAGAGTTGTTTCATATGCCTCACGACAACTGAAACCCCATGAATTGAATTATGCTACGCATGATTTGGAGTTAGCAGCCGTAGTGCATTCATTGAAAACATGGAGACATTTCCTCATTGGAAATCATTGTGAGGTGTACACGGACCACAAGAGTTTGAAATACATTTTCACGCAGAAGGAGTTAAACCTCAGACAAAGAAGATGGTTGGAGCTCATCAAGGATTATGATATGAGATTGCATTACCATCCCGGAAAGGCTAATGTAGTAGCTGACGCATTGAGCCGTAAAAGCCATGTTAATACACTAATGACGGGAGAAATACCAAAGGAGTTAGCCGAGGATCTTCGTGAACTATGTTTGAAAATAGTACCGAGAGGCTATGTAGCAGCATTGGAGATTCAATCAACTTTGATGGATAGAATCAGAGAAGCTCAGAAGACTGACAAGGATATTGCCTCTATAAAGGAGAAAATGAGCGAAGGAAAGGCTAAAGGATTTCGTGAGGATGAGCACGACACCCTATGGTTTGAAGACCGTGTTTATGTGCCCAATGACCCGAGGATCGGGAAGTTGATTCTGCAAGAGGCACACGATTCACCATATTCGATTCACCCAGGAAATACCAAGATGTATTTGGATTTGAAGGATATTTTCTGGTGGACCGGAATGAAGAAGGATATTGCGGAGTACGTAGCAGTATGTGATGTATGTCAGAGAGTAAAGGCAGAGCATCAGAAGCCAGCAGGATTGCTACAACCATTGCCGATACCCGAATGGAAGTGGGATAAGTTAGGCATGGACTTTATCACGGGATTACCCAGGACTCGTTCCGGCTATGACTCAATTTGGGTTGTAGTTGATCGGTTGACGAAAGTAGCTCATTTCATCCCAGTAAAGACCACTTACACCAGTGCTAAGTTGGCAAAGATATACATGACCAGGATTGTATGCTTACATGGAGTTCCGAGGAGTATAGTATCAGGTAGAGGAACCCAGTTTACCTCAAAGTTCTGGAATCAGTTGCACGAAACTTTGGGTACCAGGCTAGAGTTCAGCACAACTTTTCATCCACAGACAGATGGACAGACCGAGAGAGTCAATCAGATTTTGGAGGACATGCTGAGAGCTTGTGCGCTAGATTATGGATCTAGTTGGGATGAGAATTTGCCGTATGCAGAGTTCTCTTACAACAAAAGGTATCAATCCAGTTTAAAGATGGCCCCTTTCGAAGCCTTGTACGGAAGGAGGTGTAGGACACCGTTGTCATGGGATGAAGTTGGAGACCGCCAGTTGTTTGGACCTAATTTGATTAAGGAGTCTGAACAGAAGGTGAAATTGATTCGCGATAGGCTTAAGGTAGCCCAGTCCAGACAGAAGAGCTACGCAAATTCTAAACGCAAGGAGACAGTTTACGAAGTCGGAGACAGAGTTTATCTTCGAGTATCCCCACTTCGGGGAATAAAGCGTTTTGGTGTTAAGGGAAAGTTAGTGCCACAGTTTGTAGGACCATACCGAGTATTGGAACGTATGGGAGAAGTGGCCTACAAGTTGGAATTGCCCGAAGGATTGTCAGGAGTTCATGATGTGTTCCACGTTTCTCAGTTGAAGAAGTGCCACGCGGAGATGGCTGACATACCCTTGAGAGACACTGTGCCATTGGAAGCAATTCAGTTGGATAACGATTTGACTTATGAGGAGAAACCAGTTAAGATTCTAGAGTATGCCAGTCGAGTCACCCGCAGCAAGGTTATCAGGTTTTGCAAGGTTCAGTGGAGCCACCACACGGAGGATGAAGCCACCTGGGAGCGAGAGGAAGATTTGCTCAAGGACCACCCTCACCTATTTTCTAGCCAACCCGAATCTCGAGGGCGAGATTCATCTTAAGGGGGGTAGGTTTGTAACATCCCAAATTTTCAATTTGGAATGTTATACACTAGATCATCATTGCATATCATATTTAATTTTGCTTTTGGTTTTGATCCTAGAAATTCTACGCAACTCAAGGACCCACAGAGAGAGTTGGGGATTTCGTTATTTTCATATTTGAGTTTTCTCAAATTTCGAGAATAGGATCATTTGATTTTAATTATTTTATCATCAATTATTTCTATTGCAAAAATATGAGAGAGGGAATAAAATGACTTTCCCAAAATAAAGAAATATTGAGGATTTAATAATAAAATCAAATAATATTTTATTTTGGAGTTTTTCGGTATTTTATTTGAATTTAGGAAAAATGTGCGTTTTTCAAAATTGCATTTAGGACCCAAATAAATGTTCACCTTGTGCGGCTTGATTTTAGAAGCCCGGGAAAATTTATTTCGGGATTTTTGGAGTCCATTTAGTATTTCTTTTATTTGTTTTTCTGCGCGGAATATTTAAAAAAATGCAACCGACCTACGGGCCGTGTCTGACCTGGACACCAGGCCCGATCGGGCTTTATAAGCCGGGGAGCCCAGCCCGGAGCTTCCCCAAAAAAACCCTAGCCGCCGCCGACCGCCGCCGCCGACCCGCCGCCGCCGCCGGAGTTCTCGCCGGAGTTGCCGGTAGTTTTTTTTATAGACACCGGTTTTTTTTCCAAAAAACCGTTCGGTTTTTCCGACGGTTTTGTTCCTTTTTTTAGTTTCTTTTTTTAATATATCGGTTTTTCCGATTTATTTAAATACCGGGCGTTCGTCCGTTCGTCCGTTCTAGCGAACGTTCATCGTTTTTGTTTTTCTCGGATTAAATCCGTGATTTTTCTGATCGCGATTCCTGATCCGATTTTCGTTTTAGTATAATTTTTCGCTCGTTTATCGGAATCAGGCGATTCAAGCGCCTGGAGTTTCGTCTCGAAACCCTCTATCCGTTTAACCAACTTAAACAAGTTTTTGCCACTGTAAAAATTGCCCTAGATCCAAAATAGTAAACGAAGCCTGTTTCTTTTGTCGTTTGACTTTCGTTGCCTCGTTTAATTTGATTATTTTTGCAAACCGGAGTTCTTAAGTTGAACCTTCTGGTTAGATCTCTTATTTGAGTTTTACCTGTGCATTAGATGAATACTTATTGTATGCTTGTTTGTTTGTCTGCGATAGAATACCAGGAGTGCGCCGCCTGTTACTTCGAATCTCTAGGTTTCGCGGATCATCAGCAAGGCAAGTAACACTTTGATCATACCTCCTACTACCCAGTTTTATTGCATTAGATCAATCCTCAAACATTGCATGATTAGGATCTAATTAAATTGTGGGATGGGAAGTATTTGAGGTAGTACCTATTACCTATTTATTTTCAAACCTTTGGTAGTTACTTCTACGTTTGCCTATTATGCCATGCTATGCTAGTAGACGTGGATTGGGTGAGTGATATCCATGACAGATGTGAGTTTGTTAATTAATGGTTTATCTAAGGTGGCAACTTAAACACACATCTGGGTGGATTGAGGTACCTGGGTATTCCAGGATTACCTGTTTTTCTTTATGGACCGCCACCCAGGCCCAAAGGGATCATGAGATTTTTCATACTAGAAACTTCTGTGTGCAGCCACAAGCTATTATGGGCTCTAGCATAGTTGATTAAGTCATGCGAACTCTTACAGGGTAGACTAGCAGATGTAGGGGAAAGTAGGTGTAACGTTCTATCCATCGTAAGGTGCTAGCGCTTCTGAAAGACTATGTCTCGGTCATCCGTCTTCTCAAACACCATGAAGTGCGAGAAACCAAACGGAGGCGATCAAGTCTATAAACTAATCATGGTTAGCCGTGTCCCCGGTTATGGACATCTTGAGTATCTAGTACTTGGATTATCATGTGAATCTCAACATGTTACTCTAAATTAATTTTGGTGGGTTTTGTTAATGATGATGCTTAATTGGGATTGAGGATGCTGTCAACCATTCTCAATGTTTAACAACTACCATGATAGTTAAATAAAATTTATTCCTTTGCAGTAGGGAAAAATTGGCTTTACGCAAAACTGTAACCATAGAGCTTTCCACCAACCAAATATGCATATAGTATAGCTGTTTTATTCCATTACTCTCGATGTGTTACCTTGCCAGCATATTCCATGTGCTGACCCGTTTCGGGCTGCAACGTTAATGTTGCAGACTTTTCAGACGACGATTAAGGAGTTTTTAGGTCGTGGTTCTATACTCAGTGATGCCGTTGGAGTTGATGGACTCACTTATCTTTCAAGCCTTCCGCTGTTATCGTTATTAGATGGCCTTAAGACATATTTATTGTAATAAGTTCTCTATTGAGACACTCGATGTAATAAGTGTGTGATTGCTACTCCGTTATAAATCCTTCAAGTACTGTGTGGTGTCAGCATTACTAATCCAGGGATGACACCTGAGCACAGAGATTAGATCGTTTGAGGTCTGGTCGCTACAAAACTAGAACAAAATATGACTCTATATGAATGCCTCCGGCGGTGTACCAGGATGTGCAATGATCTAGCATAGCAATAACATCAAAAAATGGACAAGCCATGAAAACATCATGCTAGCTATCTTACGATCATGCAAAGCAATATGAGAATGATGGAGCATGTCATAATAAAATGGAACGGTGGAAGTTGCATGGCAATATATCTCGGAATGGCTATGGAAATGCCATAATAGGTAGGTATGGTGGTTGTTTTGAGGAAAGTATATGGCAGATTTAATTCACCGGTGAAGGTTGTGCAGTACTAGAGAGGCTAGCAAAGGTGGAAGGGTGAGAGTGCGTATAATCCATGGACTCAATATTAGTCATAAAGAACTCACATACTTATTGCCAAAATTTATTAGCTATCGAAACAAAGTGCTACACGCATGCTCCTAGGGGGATAGATTGGTAGGAAAAGACCATCGCTCGTCCCCGACCGCCACTCATAAGGAAGACAATCAAAAAATAAATCATGCTCCGACTTCATGACATAACAGTTCACCATACATGCATGCTACGGGAATCACAAACTTTAACACAAGTATTTCTACCAATCCACAATTACTCAGTAGCATGACTCTAATATCACCATCTTTATATCTCAAAACAATCATAAGGAATGAAACTTCTCATAGTATTCAACGCTCTTTATATGAAACTTTTTATTATATCCCTCTTGGATGCCTACATATTAGGACTAAATTCATAAGCTAAGAAAATTACCATGTTGTTTAGAGACTCTCAAAATAATATAAGTGAAGCATGAGAGTTCAACAATTTCTATAAAATAAAGCCACCACCGTGTTCTAAAAAGATATATGTGAAGCACTATAGCAAACTGCCTAGCTCAAAAAATGTAAGTGAAGCACATAGAGTATTCTAATAAATTTGCAATTCATGTGTGTCCCTCTCAAAAGGTGTGTACAGAAAGGATGATTGTGGCAAACTAAAAATCAAAGACTCATATTATACAAGACGCTCCAAGCAAAACACATAGCATGTGGTGAATAAAAATATAGCCTCAAGTAAATTTACTGATAGATGAAGGTGAAAGAGGGGATGCTATCCAGGGCAAACCCAAGCTTAGATGCTTGGTTGTACTTTAATATTACCTTGGGGTGCCTTGGGCATCCCCAAGCTTAGGCTTTTGCCGCTCCTTATTCCGTTGTCCATCAAATCTTTACCCAAAACTTGAAAACTTCCCAACAAAAAACTCGTGAGATCCTTAGTATAAGAAAATAAATCACCACTTTTGGTACTGTTGTGAACTAATTGTTTATTTATATTGGTGTAATATCTACTGTATTCCAACTTCTCCATGGTTCATACCCCCCGATACTACCCATAGATTCATCAAAATAAGCAAACAACACATAGAAAACAGAATCTGTCAAAAACAGAACAGTCTATAGCAATCTGAAAACTTTGTATACTTCTGTAACTCCACAAATTCTGAAAAATTAGGACAACCTGGGAAATTTGTATATAAATCTTGTGTAAAATATTCAGATCAAAAACACTCTTCTGTGATTTTTCAAAATTGTTTTCCTGGGCGCAAAAGTTTCTGTTTTTCAGCAAGATCAAGTCATCTATCACTGTAGACCATCCCAAAGGTCTTGCTTGGCTCAAATGCTAATTAAAACACCAAAACACAATTATTACATAGGTAATAATTTGTATTTATTAAAAAACAGAACCAAGATCAAAAAACATTAAAAATAAAATTGGGTTGCCTCCCAACAAGTGCTATTGTTTAACGCTCCTAGCTAGGCATAAAACATAGATCTAGGTATTGTCATGCAATTCCTTCTTAATCAAATCTTCCAAAACGTTTCTTAACAAATCTCTCTTTTCTTTTCTTTCCTTTCTAGTATGTAAAACTTAATTGATGAAAAGGACTCTAATTAGTGATTTTGACATTCATAAACCCATAGTCTGGATCGTCACCATATATATCATCATACAAAATACGTATCTCATTTTTAATGGGTTCCCTTGTCATTTCTTCCAACCAATCATCGTTAAATCCTACATAAATTCCCCTTGTAAACCAATAAAATTTATCATAAATCTCAAGGTACATGGTTTGAGTAATTTCTGAGTAGGGTAATCTCCTCCTAAGATTATTACTATAAGATTGATAATCTCTAGATTCCAAACTATGCAAAGTTTCTTTATAATGGAGAATTTCTTCAATTGGAGGGTGTTCAATATCTTTATTATAGAAAGCAAAAATTTCCCTGGGCTCTTGTATTATAAAATCAAATTCCCGCATAAACATAATACTGGCTATCTTTTTAGCTTTAGGATGATTAATATTAGGGAGTTCATAAAACACTTTTTGCAAAGCGGGATGGATGTGCACAAGTTTTCTTTCTAATTTATCAATAAGCATGACAATGGCATCTGCATAACAATTTGTATCAAGAAGAATATATCTCTTATTAATAGGCATAGTTCCCGTACAATCAAAGATTTCTTAAAATAACACTTTTCCCAATAATATTACCATTTCCCACATGAAAAGTTTTTGCTTTATAATTAGGAGGAGTTGTAGCTTCGTGGTCCAAAGAACAAGACCCAAGTTTTTCCTTAACATTTATACTAGCAAGATCCTCAAAATTTCCAATGATAATCTCCCTAGATTCAGACATGGTGGTGAGAAACCAATCTAACAAACGAGCAAACAAAACACAAACGAAAAGACGAACTGGGGAAGGGTGAATAGAAAGGCAAATGTTTTTATGTTTTTCTAAAAAGTTTTAGAAGTGGAGGAGAGGAAAACAAGAGGCAATTGGCAAATAATGTAATGCAAGAGATGAGAGTTTATGGTGGGTACTTGGTAGGCTTTATGTAGATCTCCCCGGCAACGGCGCCAGAAATTCTTCCTGCTACTTCTTGAGCTTGCGTTGGGTTTTCCCTTGAAGAGGAAAGGGTGATGCAGCAAATTAGAGATAAGTATTTCCCTCAGCTTTGAGAAGCAAGGTATCAATCTAGTAGGAGATACACGCAAGTCTCCAATCTATGCACCTGCACAAACAATCAAACACCTGCACCCAACATGATAAAGGGGTTCCCTTCACGGTTACTTGCAAGGATGAGATCTGATAGAGATAGACATAAAAGATTACTAAAACGTAAAACAAAGTAAAAGTAAATAAATTGCAGCAAGGTATTTTTGGGTTTTTTGGTTTATAGATCTGAAAATATATGATGGAAAATAGACCCGGGGCCATAGGTTTCACTAGAGGCTTCTCTCTTGAAGGAAAATAAAATGGTGGGTGAACAAATTACCGTCGAGCAATTGATATAAAAGCGCAAAGTTATGATGATATCCAAGGCAATGATTATGAATATAGGCATCATGTCCGTGTCAAGTAGACCGACTCCTGCCTGCATCTACTACTATTACTCCAAACATCGACCGCAATCCAGCATGCATCTAGAGTATTAAGTTCATAAGAACGGAGTAACGCCTTAAGTAAGATAAAATGATGTAGAGGGATAAACTCAAGCAATATGATGAAAACCCCATCTTCTTACCCTTGATGGCAAAAATACAATACGTGCCTTGCTACCCCTACTTTGTCACTGGGTGAGGATATAGCAAGATTGAACCCAAAACTAAGCACCTCTCCCATTGCAATAAAAACCAATCTAGTTGGCCAAACCAAACCAATAATTCAAAGAGAAATACAAAGATATCAAATCATGCATATAAGAATTCAGTAAAGACTCAAATAATATTCATAGATAATCTGATCATAAATCCACAATTCCTAGGATCTCAACGAACACACCGCAAAAGAATATTACATCGGATAGAACTCCAAGAATATCGAGGAGAACATTTGTATTAAAGATCAAAGAAAGAGAAGAAGCCATCTAGCTACTAGCTATGGACCCGTGGGTCTGTGGTAAACTACTCACGCTTCATCGGTAGGGCAATAGAGTTGATGTAGATGCCCTCCGCGATCGAATCCCCCTCCGGCAGGATGTCGAAAAAGTCCCCAAGATGGGATCTCGCGGAAACAAAGGCTTGTGGTGGCGGAAAAGTATTTTGGTGGACACTTCTATTGGTTTGGGAATATTTGGGAATTTACATGCCAAAGGTTAGGGTTGGCGGAGTCCCGTGGGCCCCTCGGCTAGGGCGCGCCCTGAGGGCTTGTGGAGCCCTCGGGACTCTTCTGCCCCCTCTCCAAGCTCCGTGGATGTCTTCTGGTCCAAGAAAAATCATCGTAAAGTTTTATTCCGTTTGGACTCTATTTGATATTCTTTTTCTGTAGAACTCAAAAATAAGGAAAAACAGAAAGTGGCACTGGGCTCTAGGTTAATAAGTTAGTCCCAAAAATCATATAAAATAGCATAATAATGCATATAAAATATCCAAAACAGATAATATAATAGCATGGAACAATCAAAAATTATAGATACGTTGATGACATATCAATGCTTGCATCGGCATGGCCAGTGTGGTTCACGCCTCGTCTCGACTAGACATTGAGGTTACGGCAGTCTGCAAAGACAAAGACTCCGCCTCATGAGGCTGGGAAAGGTAACATCTTAGAGCGACGTAGTGGACGCCTCGTCTTGGCTAGACGCTGTATTCGGTGGTCTTCCAAAACAACGATCACGCCATGGGGCCGAAGAAAGGTGACATGGAGGGGCGTAGTTGATGCCCCGTCTCTACTAGATGCCGTATTCGATGGTCTGCTAAGACAAGGATCATGCCGCCTCTATGACAACGAGACATGTATGCAATGAAGGGTGCACCTCGTCTCGACTGGATGCCGCATTTGGTGGTCCACCAAGATAAGGGCATTACATTGCGGTGCCAAAGAAAGGTGGCGTCATGTAGTGGCGTGGTTGATGCCTCGTCTCAGCTAGACGTCGTATTCAGTGGTCTGCTAAGATAAGGAGCACGCCGCCTCTACGCCCAGACCTGTCGCTATGAAGAGTGCACCCCGTCTCGGCTGGACACTGTATTCGGTGGTCCGCCAAGACAAGGGAAACACATTGTGATGCCAAAGAAAGGTGACGTCATGGAGGAGCGTGGTCGATGCTTTGTCTCAGCTAGACGTCGTATTCGGTGGTATGCTAGGACAAGGAGCACGCCGCCTGTACACCTAGACCTGTACACCATGAGGAGTGCACCTCATCTCAGCTGGACACCGTATTCGGTGTTCCGCCAAGACAAGGGAAACACATAGTGGGGCCGAAGAAAGGTGACATCGCGAAGGGGCGTGGTTGATACCTCATCTTAGCTAGATGTGTATTCGGTGGTCTGTTGAGACAAGGATCATGCCACCTGCACGCCAAGACCTGTACGCCATGAAGAGTGTACCTCGTCTCAGCTAGACACCGTATTCGGTGGTCCGCCAAGACAAGGAAACAATATCACAGTGCCGAAGAGGTGACATCATGGAGGGGCATGGTTAATGCCTCATTGTTTAGCTCCGTCCGGACCTGATCACGTCGTAGGAAGATGAAGGGCTTAGTGTAGACAAGCTCTGGCGGTGTCGATGTAGTCTCCTAGTCGGGTGGTGTCGCTTCCATTGCACCTGGTACGAAAAGGGCGCCCCGTCGTCCTCGGTCATCTTCATTGGGTACGTCGACTGCCATCTTCATTGCACTTAGTACGAGAAGAGCACTGTGTCGTCCTCGGCCATCTGTGCTGGATGTGTTGTCCGCCATCTCCATTGCATCTGTACATGAAAAATAATATGTAAGTACCGTAGGGAAAGAAGAGGACGTCCATGTGATGCCCACATATATGGACATCTTGAAGGTCTTCATGGTTGTTAACAGACTCAACGGTGCGGGCGGTGTCGCGGCCTCCATGGCCTTCGACTGTGTTGTCGTTGCCAGTCGGCGCAGCTTCGAGCCCAAGCGAGCTGCCATTGCCCGTCGGCACATCCTCTGGTCGGTCTTCTCATGTGTGTATGTGCATCTTCTTGACTCATGAGCAAGGCCGTCGTACGCGTGGCTCTCCTTCCTTTGCATGCCTAAGTTCTCCCGTACAAGAGATGTGCCCTGCTACATGTTGGTTATGGTCTGGTGAGTTGTCTGCCTCCTCTATATATAGGTAGAAGGGGTTGGGTGTTCGACAAGGCATGACGCCACTGGATCTTCTTATTCCTTTTAATCATCTTCTTGTAGCGCTGCGCAATGCAAAGGAAACGCCATACGTATGAATGGAAGATCGGATGTACGAGCGTCTTGAAAGAAATCACGGTAGATATACTTCCTTTTAAATGGACTTGTCTCTGGTGCTTCTAGACGTGTGAGGTTGTCGGCAGGTGCAAGTATACGGATACGTCCCAGCTGCTGTACATAGCCGAGGTTGTGCGGTACTTTAGTACTCCACCTAGTCGACTCATTGCATGAACATGAAGATCTTTCACGTATCTTGTACATGTATGACACTTATTTTCATTCTCTTTCTCTTCGAGGGTAATGCACGTATTTGGGCACGTACACGTGTGACCTTGTCGGCCGGCCGAGATACCCGAATACGTGTACATGATGTATACATGTACTGTCTAGGCCAAGCTTGCCACATGCATGCAAAACTTCTCCTTTTTTAACAAGCATGCATAAGATGTACATGTGACAATAAGCCAGGTCTCACATATATTACCTGCATCAAAACTCATAAAAAATTATTTTTATGCAAAAATGCACAAAAACTTCTCGAATAGCAAGGTTGATGTAGAGGCCCTCCATGATCGATTCCCCCTCCGGCAAAGTGCCGGAAAATGCCTCCAGATGGGATCTCGCAAGAACAGAAGCTTGCAGCAGCGGAAAATGCATTTTTTGGGTGGCTCTCTGTTGGTTTCCTGATTTTAGAGAATTTCTAGAGATGGAATTAGGTCAAAAGGAGGAACAAGGGGCCCACAGGCCACATGGGCGTGCCTACCCCCCTGGGCGCGCCCATGTGCCTTGTTGCCTACTCCTTCGCCTTCTGACCTCTTCCCAAAGCATCCAGAGTCTCTTATGTTCAGAAAAAAATCGTCAAAAAGTTTCATGGCATTTGGAATTTGTTTGGTACTAATTTCCTAAAGAACCAAAAGCAGGCAAAAAACAGCAACTGGCACTTGGCACTAAGTTAATAGGTTAGTCCCAAAAATGATATAATATTGCATATAATTGCATATAAAACATCCAAGATTGATACTATAATAGCATGGAACAATCAGAAATTATAGATACGTTGGAGACGTATCAAGCACCCCCAAGCTTAATTCTTCCTCGTCCTCCAGTAGGTAAATGATAAAAACAGAATTTTTGATGTGGAATGCTACCTAACATGTTCATCATGTAATCTTTCTTTTATGGCATGAATATTTAGATCCGAATGATTCAAAACAATAGTCTATAATTTGACATAAAGACATCAATACTCAAGCATACCAATGAACAATCACGCCTTTCGAAATACCAATGCTAAAGAACGTCATCCCTACAAAATCATATAGCCTTGTCATGCTCCATCTTCTTAACACAGAGTATAAAACATGCACCCCGGTGTTAGCCAAGAAATTGGTTCATACTTTTTAACGCACTTCAACTTTTTCAACCCTCATGCAATACATGAGTGCAAGCCATGGATATAGCACTATGAGCGGAATAGAATATGGTGATAGAGATTAATACGAAGAAGACAAAAAAGAAGAAAGTCTCACATCGACGAGGCTAATCAATGGGCTATGGAGATGCCCATCAATTAATGTCAATGTAAGGAGTAGGGATTGCCATGCAACAGATGCATTAAGATCTATAAGTGTATGAAAGCTCAAAAGAAAACTAAGTAGGTGTGCATCCAACTTGCTTGCTCATGAAGACCTCGACATTTGAAGAAGCCCATTATTGGAAGATACAAGCCAAATTTATAATGAAAAATTCCGACTAGCTATATGAAAGTGAAAGCATAGGAGACTCTTTATATGAAAAATATGGTGCTACTGTGAAGCACAAGTGTGGAAAAAGGATAGTAGCATTGCCCATTCTCTCTTTTTCTTTCATTTTTTTGTTGGGATCTTTTTTACCTCTCTATTTATTTTTATTTTTTATTTCCTCACTTAGGACAATGTTCTAATAATGAATAATGATGAGCATCACACATGTATTTACTTACAACTCAAAATTACAACTTGATACTAGAACAAAATATGACTCTATATGAATGCCTCTGGTGGTGTACCAGGATGTGCAATGATCTAGCATAACATGTATTAAAATGATGAATAGCGGCTGAGCCACAAATACCATGTCAGCTATATGATCATGCAAAGCAATATGACAACGATGATGCGTGTCATAAAAAAAGGAACGATGGAAGTTGCATGACAATATATTTCGGAATGGCTATGGAAATGCCATAATAGGTAGGTATGGTGACTGTTTTGAGGAAGATATAAGGAGATTTATGTGTGATAAAGCATATCATATCATGGGGTTTGAATGCACCGGTGAAGTTTGCACCACATCTCGAGATGAGAAAGGGCAATGCACGGTACCCGAGAGGCTAGCAAATGGTAGAAATGTGAGATTGCGTATAATTCATGGACTCACATTAGTCATAGAGAACTCACATACTTATGGCAAAAGTTTATTATCCCTCTAATCAAGGTACTACTACGCGTGCTCCTAGGAGGAGGTTGATAGGAGTTAACCATCGCGCGCCCCCGACCTTCACACAGAGAAACACACTCAATAATAAATCATACTCCAACTTCTTAGCATAACGAGAGACTATACGTGTATGCTTTGAAAATCACAAACCTTAACACAAATATTCTTACTAAACCACAGTTATTAACTAGTACCTCCCACATATTACCATCTTTATACCCTCTTGAATACCTATCATATCAGGACTAATTTCATAACTTGTACATATTGCCATTACTATTATCAACTCTCAAAATGATATATATGAAGCATGAGAGTGCAACTATTTTTTTAAAATATAACCACCGCCGTACTCTAAAAGATATAAGTGAAGTACTAGAGCAACTGCCTAACTCAAAAGATATAGGTGAAACATAAAGAGTATTCTAACAAATCATGAATAATGTGTGTCTCTCTCCAAAAGGTGTGTCCAGCAAAGATGATTGTGGCAAACTAAAAATCAAACAAAGCAAAGACTCATATAATACACGACGCTCCAAGCAAAACTCATATCATGTGATGAATAAAAATATAACTCCAAGTAATTTACCGATGGTTGGTAGAAAAAGAGGGGATGCCATCCGGGGCATCCCAAGCTTAGATGCTTGGGTCTCCTTGAATATTACCTTGGGGTACCTCAGGCATCCTCAAGCTTAAGCGCTTGCCACTCCTTATTCCTTCATCCATCACGATCTCACTCAAAACTTGAAAACTTCACCACACAAAATTCAAGAGAAAACTCGTGATATCCGTTAGTATAACAAGCAAATCACCACTTTAGGTACTGTTGTAAACACATTCATATTTTATTATTGCATAACACCTACTGTATTCTAACTTCACCATGATTTATACCCACCGATACAAACCATTGATCCGTTAAAACAAGTAAACAATGTAACAAAAACAGAATTTGTTAAAGACAGAACAGTCTGTAATGATTCAAACAATGACCATACTTCTGTAACTCCATAACTCTACAAATTTTAAAAAATTAGGACAACATGAGCAAATTGCATATCAATCATGTATAAATTTTTTAGAAATTAATCACATTCCAGTGAACCTAAACAATTTTCTGTTCACGTGATTCCGTTTCAGCCCGCGCGCTGAACTAGATATGCCACGCGCGCTGTTTTTACGCGCCCACTGAAGCCATAATACTAGTTGCGCGCCCTAAAACGAACAATTTTTCGGCGCGACGCTAGTTTGACGCGGTTGTCGGAGATGCTCTAAAGGATCGAGTAGGGCCGAGCATGCGGGCCGCGCGTGCCCGCATCAACGATTGGCAAGGTCCACCATATCCATCGACCACCATTGGATTGCTGTGCATAAGGATAGCCACGTGTCCTCTTCATTCCGTCCCTCTTTTTCCTCCTGTTGCCACCTCTCCCCTCCGCGTCGCACCCCGTCCAATGGCGGCGCCCGCGCTCCTCTCCGCACCGCCCCCTCTCCCACCAATGGAAGAGGATGGTCTCACCTCCCACGTCGCACCAAGCCCAACCACACCCCCACCCCCGTCAAAGCGCGGTTTCTTGCGTGGGCGGCCGCCCATCAGGGTGACATCGGAGTTCGACAGCGAGCGCCAGCTCTTTTCCCACCGCATCTCCTGCCGCGTCCTCAACGGCCTTGCGAAGCTCCGTTTCCGAGTTCACCACGGGGCCGCGGGAGGGGCCCCGACTCCCGAGGTGGCGCTCATGGGGCGGAACTTCTCCGCCGTCGTCGACACCGCCTCCCGCGGCGCCGTGCTGCGAGGAACGGCCGACCTTGCTGGATCGCTCCACCTTAGTGCGGCGCACAACACGAAGGTGCGATCTTTTCTTACCCACCGCTTTTCTATTGATTCTTCGCCTCTTCGGTGTGATGACGTTGTGAAGTGTGGTTGCTCAACTGAACTATCTCGGATGCATTTGAGCATACGGAAAGGCTGTTAAATATGTACGTTTGTGTAGTTCTGAGACTTGATATTGGATATGTAAGGGCATCTCCAACGCTGATCCTGACACTGCATCCGTCCGCAGACAGGAAACATCCAAACCTAGCGGCATACATCCACCCCAATTTTTTTTAAAGTCCGCATACATCCGCACGCTCAAAGTAGCCGCATATCTGGTTTCAGTTTAGTTAAAAAATGTTCAAATGTTGAAATGCAGCAGCAGTTCAAATTTAAATATTACACTCCAACAATGTTGTCCCCTTTAACCGCCCTGCACCCACAGATGCTCAATTAGATCTTCCTTCATTTGCTCAATCAAATCTTCCACGAATCAGTGGCCGTGCCATATGCTAGCATCCGCAGTTGCGGCCGTACACTTCTGGTAAACAGAGAACCCAATCCTTCTCGCGATATCCTCTTCCACGAATCAGTGGCCGTGCCATATGCTAGCATCCGCAGTTCGGCCGTGCACTTCTGGTAACCAGAGAACCCAATCCTTCTCACGATATCCTTCTTCAAGATGAAGAAGTCATCAAAGGCCCGGAAGCCATGGTAGAGAGGATCGAAGATATTTTTTCGCATCCGAAAGCGGCGGCGAAAATTGTCAGCGATTAGGACAATCGGGGCAAAGTAGTCATCCATCAGCTTCAAATGGCCCCCCACCATGTTGTGGTTGAGCACTCGATGACCTTTATCAATCCCTTGAAATTGAGAACATGCTCTTCCGCATGCTCCGCGTTTGCAAGGACCGCCTGCATCATCGCCGTCTCATCTGTGTAGTCCTCGTCGGACAAGCCGTCAAACGACTCAACATAGTGCTCGTATATGTAGTCCATATCCGAATCCATTGCTTCATAGAAGAAGGGACAAAAGAATTTAGCACGGGCATTTCACTGAACACTTGCTGGGCATGGTGAGTACTGCAGGGGCGGATGGTACCTATGCGACGGAGAGAGGAGAGGCGTGGAATGGCGGGGGAGGACAAGCAACGTGGAGCCCTGGCGTAGCGATGGAGGCGACGGAGTCGTCGAGTTCCGTCAAGGGTGTGTCGGGGCGGATGGGGTGGTGGAGCGGCGGCAAAGGCAAGAGAGAAAACGGATGCACAGAAAGATGGGAGGATGGAGGTGCGGGGTTCACAAGGGGTTTTGGGTGGACCAGGGGTGTCGGAGTCCTACGTGGCTGTTGTCTGGACTCACACAAAGCCCCCCAAGTTTCTTTTGGGTTTGCAGGAAAAAGCGCGCCCGGACTGGTCGGCGGACCGATACAGGCTCGTGTTGGATGGCTAAACATGTCCGGACCGCGCAGTTTGGACGGTTGTGGGTGGTTTGAGAATCCGCTTTGGAGATGCCTTAAATTTTAGAGGCATAAAATTGGACATGATGTAATGGAAGTGTTTTTTTTTACTTTGGGTAGTTAAAACAAAATCCATAATAACACCAAAACTACAATTCATGGAAGAGTGGACCAGGCAGACATACCAAAACCCTAGCCGCCGCCCCATCTACCCCCTCTCGCGTCACCGCCCGAGCACGTCGTCGGGCAAAGCCTGTCTGTTGCCATTGGCGGCGGGGAGGTCCTGCCTGCTTGTGGAGGAGTTGGAGGGCTGTTGCGGGATGGCGAAGTATATGTGTGCTCGAGTGGCGGTCTTCGTCAGGCGGTGCTCAACGACGGCGCTGGCAATCTAGCGTGGCGATCTTCGACAGTGACCGCTAGGTTACCGGAGAAGAGGGAGTCGATGCACGATCCTGGACATCGGCGAGCTCGACATTTGTCGCGCAACGGCATGGGTGATTTTTTTCCAGGTTTTCTTTAGGGAGTCGTAGAGTTTGGTTTGGGGCAGCAAGAAGGCGGCACTGTTCCAGTGCAGGAATAATGTTCTGCCTGCTCATCCCCATTTTGTTGGTCTGCTTATCGCGGGGGGTGGGGGGGGGGGGGATGTAACTCTGGCGGGTCTTTCGGGATCCGATCGGTTTAGGTTTGCGGCGGATCCATCTGGATTCGGCCGTCTTTCGTTGTCTTCGGAGTTTCTACAGGCCCTTATCGGCATTTTCTTCTCCGAGTGGCGATTTGCTTCGCAGATTGCGGCCGTCGGCGTCTCCTGGTTTGCATTGACGACTTCTCGGCCTTTGCTTCTACAAGCTCTTGGTTTTAAAAATAGTTTGCTCCGCCGAGGCGGAGGCCCATAGGCGGCATCGAGCTATGCTCATGGTGCGGCTCTGGGGGATGCAGGAGGAAGAAGACTTTGGCACCCCCAAGGATTTGATTATAATTTTGTTTTTTTGTTTGTATGTGTTTGTAAGGACATGTGATGCTTAAAATATGACCTTAGGCCCTTTCACAAAATAAGTTAGACGGAATCGAAGTTGAAGATGTCGGTTAAAAGTTCTGCTTCAGGGGTGATAGCCCATGTTTGACTTTGTGGTTAGACCAGCTAACATTGGCGCGCGAGCACCGCTTCCTTCTTGAAGGGGTTGTGTGGGAGTTTTGGCCCTTTGTTAAGTCACATGTCGCTTGAGCGGTGGATTATGGTTCAGGGTCATAAGGTTTGTGGCAGGATTATGGAGATCCTGCCGCGAGGCAGACCAATGTGGATAGCGGTTTTCTCTTTATTTTTTGTAAACTGATTTGTTTGATTTTAATGTTTCACTTTGCTTGGCATTGTTTTTAATAATATATAATATATGGATGTAGAGGCCTGGGGTTATCCTCCTCAATGAAAAAAGGGTAGATGAAATCAAGCGGGTTGTGTCAATGCGGTGAAAATTAGTGCTGAGGAGCTCTTGCCTTGGGTTAGCAAAATGATTGAATACTGGCTAGAAATTTTTCTAAGGTGTTGCATTAGTGGACTATTCATGTTCGGCTTAAAACTTATGTATTCATGCAGAATATACAGCTCAAGGGGAGAACAAAATCACATAGGAATAATGGTTTGAAAACGCTAGTATAGTTGTATGCTATCTTATATGCTGGAGGAGTTTCAATTAAGCGGTTGCTGAATTCTGTCCAAGCCGGCGCATATACTCTACATCGCCCCATGCTAAAAAGTATTGTGTTCACTGCATAGGATTTATAGGATGCGGAGTAGTTTAGCAACGAGAAGAGCTAATATGTAAATCCATGTCAATGGAACACATTTTATTGGCACTTTAATCTTTTTGAATTAGGTGGCATCCCATGATCTGTTGCTATCAAAATACCTACTTGTTATATAGTTTCTGCTGGCAATAGTTTTTTGTTAGGGCATCAATAATATGCATCATACCGATTCTGATATATGGCAGTAATGTGCGTCTACCTGAGACTGCCTTATGTTCCAGAATTACCAGAATGGAGAGCAATCTTACATTCATATTGGCTGTTCGACACACTGTTTGTCCATCTCTTGTGACCATGAATATGATGATTCCACTGTTTCCTGCATTCACATGGATAGATACTTCCAGTTGAAGTACAACAGTAGAAAGGTGCGTGCTCTGTACCTAGATGTGAGTTGTTGCAGTCGTCTCCCGCGTGTTTTCCTGTAATATTGTCTCTGAGAAGCTTTTTGTAGGAAGCTGCAATGTAGTTTCTGAGTCTGATTTTCCTTCTCAACTTAAAAACTGTGAAGTTGTAAACCTTCCATTGTCCAAGGGTCGTAACCAGTGCAGATCATGTGCCATAAGTGCTCTTCCATGGTGGCTGCCACACCATTACTTTACAATTTCAGTAGACACGTGGCATACGAGTTGAAACAGCTGTCTGCTAAAAGCACCGGCGAAAGAGAAAGAGGAGGAAGACGAAGAGATAACAAAAGCTGATGGGTGGGCTGCTCCAGCATGCATTTCTTGTTATGGAAGCAACATAAGCCATTGATATTATTAGAGCATCTCCAACGGTTCCTCACTAAATCATCCCTATAGTGTGTTATTGGAGCTACCCCAATAATACTTATCTAATTATTGTGTGTGTGTGTGTGTGTGGGGGGGGGGGGGTCCCCATAAGAAGGCTTAAACAAAAGCAAAGGGCACTACCTTTTATTCCCTCTCGCATCTCCTACGAGGAAGAACCCACAAGGCACTCACACAGTTGGCAAGTTTTAAGATCATAAGGTTTAAGTTGTTCTATGATCAAGTCAACAAGATCCAAGTCGCCCATAACCGCGGACACGGCTATTCGTGTAGATTTATCCCTGCAGGGTGCACTATTGTACCCAACACGTTCGACCGTCCGTTATAGGTCAGTCAAACACATCATACATCATATGCCCAAACAGGCGGGTTTAGATCGACTATGACACTCCCCTAGCTACATCCAAGCTGGTCAACCCCCTCAAATACATCACTCAAATCTGTTTTCTCACCATAAAAGGGGTTAGATTCCCAGAAGGTAACATCAAGACTTACAAATGTGCGCCGTTCGCAGGGACTCCAGCATTTATATCCTCGCTGTCCAGTAGGATAGCCAATGAAGATGCATTTAACAGCTCTTGGGTCAAGTTTTCTTACCAAGGGCCTGTGGTTTCGAACAAAACAAGTACAGCCAAACACCTTGGGAGGAATCACCAACTTGTTCTCACCTAGCAATAATTCACTCCCCTAAAAAAAAAGCAATAATTCACAAGGAGATTTCATATTTAATATTCTTGAAGACATGCGATTTATAAGAAACGTAGCAGTCATCACTGGCTCACTCCAGAGAAATTTTGGAACATTCATGGTATACATCAATGATAGAGCCATTTCTAAGCTGTGGCGATTTTTCCTCTCTGCTACACAATTTTGAGGTAGAGTGTCTGGACATGATGTCTGATGTAGAATACTCTTATCAGACAGGAACCCCCCAAACTTGTTGATGTATTCTGTCCCATTATCAGATTTGAGCATTTGGACCTGCACCTTGAACTGAGTTTTAACATATGCAGAGAAATTCTGAAAAGAAGATAGCACTTCATCCTTATGCCTCATAAGGTACACCCAAGTCATTCGTGAGTAACAGTCAATGAATGTCACAAAATACTTCATCCCACCGATATACTCCCTCCGTTCCGAATTACTTGTCGCAGAAATGGATGTATCTAGAACTAAAATACATCTAGATACATCCATACCTTCGACAAGTAATTCGGAATGGAGGGAGTAGGAAATAGGACATGTCCACACACAGTGGCGGAGGACGGACAAAAGCTGAGGTAGGGCAGGCTTTGGTCACTTGCCATTGGCAACGCCGCTGCGCCGATGCGCGCACCCTTCTTGCACCGGATAAATCAAGGTAGGGCGGCCGCTAACCCTTGCCCTACCGGGTCCGCCGCCACTGTCCACACATCAGAGTGCACAAGCATAAATGGGGATATACTTTTGAGCCCCTTACTTACATAGATGGTTCTAGTGTGTTTTGCATACTCACATGCTTTACACTTAAGATTGTTCTTATCAATTCCACTCATTACATCTGGAAAAACTTACTCATTTTTATCAAACGCTACATGTCTCATTCTACAATTATGCATCATGACAATTTTGTGTTGCAGCTAGTGCTGAACCTCCTTGCTAGCCGGATTCATGGTCCATGTACCACAGGCCTCTACATCTGGTTCCGGTCCCAATCTTCCTTCCACTTAGCCTCTCCTGAATCAGGAATACATATTTGTCAACGATTACATGACAATCTATTTGATCAACCAATGCGTTTAGAGAGAGTAAATTCACAGGAAATACCGGTAAATCTTCCTTCCACTCAGCCTCTCCTGAATCAGGTACATATCTGTCAACCATTACATGACAATCTATTTGATCAACCAATGCGTTTAGACAGAGTAAATTCACAGGAAATACCGGTACGTGTAGCACTGATGATAGCTTAATATTTGTCGTACATTGAACTACTCCAGTTCCTTTGATTGGCTGAGTTGTACCATCGGCAGTTTGAATTGTTTCTTGCTATGTTTTTAAGGCGTCTCTAAGGCGACGCCTAGGCGTCGAGGCGCCCCCCCCAGCGCTTTGCAAATATGTCCGCTTTAGGCGTCGAGGCCCCCCCCCCCCCCCCCCCCCCAAGCGCCTTAAAGCAAAGCGTCGCCTTAAAAACATAGGTTTCTTGATGCATAGATGGACTATACGATTCAACTTCCCCAAGGTTACCAGCAACATGTTTAATGCTCCAGAATCTAGTATCCATTCTGATTTTAATCTATGCATTGCTAGAGGCATTTTCAGTCTTACCTTCATCGGTGTAGACAAAGTGGGCAAAATGCCAAAAGCTTGCATCAGTCTGCTGCTTTGCCTTCTTCACTTCATTCTGGCCTGAACTAGACTGTCCTTGCCCTTGATCCATGGCTGACATGTTTGCTCTAGCACTCCTTTGATAACTGAAGTTGTTGGAATTCCCTGCATTCCTGCCTCTCTAACTCCCCTGTAATTCCTCTGCCTCCTTCCACGGCCACATCTTGGGAACAAAACAGTTCTGACTTAGATGTCCATTTATTCCACAGTTGTAACAATCCCGTGTCTCCTGCCTATTTGACACATAGTAAGCTGTTTAGGTACCACCTCCACTTTCTCAATCTGTTTCAACCTTTTTCTTCCTGTGCCATGGCTGCAATGGCCTCTTCTAGTGTAGGCAACTGGGGCAGATGCATTGGTGCAGCTCTCCTGTGATGCCCCCGATTCAATCGTACACTAATCATACACGCAAACGTGTACGATCAAGATCAGGGACTCACGGAAAGATATCACAACACAACTCTATAAATAAAATAAGTCATACAAGCATCATATTACAAGCTAGGGGCCTCGAGGGCTCGAATACAAGAGCTCGATCATAGACGAGTCAGCGGAAGCAACAATATCTGAGTACAGACATAAGTTAAACAAGTTGCCATAAGATGGCTAGCACAAACTGGGATCATATCGAAAGAGGCACAGGCCTCCTGCCTGGGATCCTCCTAAACTACTCCTGGTTGTTGTCAGCGGCCTGCACATAGTAGTAGGCACCTCCAGTGTAGTAGGAGTCGTCGTCGACGGTGGCGTCTGGCTCCTGGACTCCAACGTCTGGTCGCAACAACCGGGTATAAAAAGGGGAAAAAGGGGATCAAAGCAATCGTGAGTACTCATTCAAAGTACTCGCAAGCAAGGAGCTACACTACATATGCATTGGTATCAATGAAAGGGGTAGTATATGTGGACCGAACTGCAGAATGCCGGAATAAGAGGGAGATAACTAGTCCTATCGAAGACTACGCTTCTGGCAACCTCCATCTTGAAGCAGTAGAAGAGAGTAGATGGTAAGTTAACCAAGTATCATCGCTTAGCATAATCCTACCCGGCGATCCTCTCCTCATCGCCCTGTGAGAGAGCAATCACCGGGTTGTATCTGGCACTTGGAAGGGTGTATTTTATTAAGTATTTGGTTCTAGTTGTCATAAGGTCAAGGTACAACTCCGGGTCGTCCTTTTACCGAGGGACACGACTATTCGAATAGATAAACTTCCCTGCATCACATTTCCCAACACACTCTATCCCCTTTGGCCGGACATACTTTCCTAAGTCATGCCCGGCCTCGGAAGATCAACACGTCGCAACCCTACCTAGGCACAACAGAGAGGTCAGCACGCCGGTCTAAATCTTATGGCGTAGGGGTCTGGGCCCATCGCCCATTGTACACCTGCACGTTGTGTGGGTGGCCGAAAGCAGACCTAGCCTCCCTAATACAAGAGCAGGCGTTCCAGTCCAATCCGGCGCGCGTCGCTCAGTCGACGTCAAGAAGGCTTCGGCTGATACCACGACGTCGAGTGCCCATAACTGTTCCCGCGTAGTTGGTTAGTGCGTATAGGCCAGTGGCCAGACTCAGATCAAATACCAAGATCTCGTTAAGCGTGTTATTTGGAAGTAACCGCGGACGCCGACCAGGGCCAGGCCCACCTCTCTCCTAGGTGGTCTCAACCTGCCATGTCGCTCCGCCACAAAGTAACAGTCGGGGGCCATCGGGAACCTAGGCCCACCACTACCTGGGTGGAACCACCTGCTCCTTCAGTCCCCAACATCGGAATCACTTGCAGGTACTCTACGAGTCGACCCGACTTTAGTCACCACCTGTATAGTACGTATGTATATATGTATATACCCGTGATCACCTCCCGAGTGATCACGGCCCGATAGTATAGCATGGCAGACGGAGAAGAATATAGGGCCACTGATGGAATACTAGCATCCTATACTCAGCATTTAGGATTGCAGGTAAAGGTAACAACAGTAGTAGCAAGGACAGGCTATGCATCAGAATAGGATTAACGGAAAGCAGTACCATGCTACACTACTCTAATGCAAGCAGTAGAGAGAAGAATAGACGATATCTGGTGATCAAGGGGGGGGGGGCTTGTCTGGTTGCTCTGGCAAGGAGGGGTCGTCAACACCGTAGTCGTACTGGATAGCAGCAGCGTCGGTCTCGGTGTCTAGCGAGAGAAGAGGGGGAAGAAATAATGAATATAATGCAAACATATGCATGACGATGCATGACAAGACAACGAGCGATGTTAGGTGTGCCCTAACGCAGTAGTAGGTGATACCGGCGAAGGGGGGAAACATCCGGGAAAGTATTCCCGATGTTTCGTGTTTTCGGATAGATGAACCGGAGGGGGAAGTTGCGTGTTCGCTATGCTAGGGATGTGTGGCGGACAAACGGGCTACGTATCCGGATTCGTCTCGTCATTCTGAGCAACTTTCATGTACAAAGTATTTTCATCCGAGTTACGGTTTAATTTATATGAATTTTCAAATTTTTAAACAGTTTCTAGAATTATTATTAATTCGAAAATAATGGTCAAAACGCTAAGTGCACCCCATAGAATGTACACAGCAGTGTACCAAGGGGCTGACAGGTAGGGTCCAGTTGACTGCCCAGTCAGCAGTCAAGGCAGTCAACTGGGACCGTTGACTGGTCAGAGGGTCCACAGGGACCCACGTGTCATACTCTACTGGTTTAACAGTGTTTAAACTAAACTAATTAAGATTAATTAGGAGGGGTGGGCCCATGTTCTCAGTGTCTCCAAAAATTACCTAGTTAATTTAACCTAACTAAGTGCTACAGTGGCGGGCCCACATGTGAGTGGGCCATTAGCTCCTAATTAGCTACCTGACGGGCAGGGGGGCACTTGGCAGTGCCCCAACCACGTTCAACTGCGGTGGCGCGCCGGCGGCAGCGCCAAACAAGGCGAAGGGCCACGGGACCTCGTCGGAAACGGGCGGTGGTGATCCAAACCGGGCACGGTCGGGCTTGTTCGAACGCGGGCTTGATGCCGCATCGAATGGTGGTCCTGGGTGACGTTGGGGAGGCCGGAGGTAACCGCAATGACGACGGCCGGCGGCAACAGGAAGTGCGGTGGCTGTGTTCGACGGCGCAGCTCGCGTTCGAGCCACCTAACTAGCAGGGGAACATCAGGGGGGAGGGGGCGCCCTGAGCTCATCTGAGCACTCATCTAGCCCGGGGATAGACCAAAACGACAGGGGGTACATGGCGGTGGAAGCAGAGTTCCGGCAATGGGGACAACAAGCAGCGGGAGCGGATCAAGCGGCAGAGGGAGGAAGGAGGCACACGGAGCTCACCAAGGAGCTCGTGGAGGGGTCGACGGGGCTGGGGAGGTTCAAGGGCCAGTGGATCGACGACGACCGTGGCGTGCGGCGCAGGCGAAGAAGAGGACGAGGGCGACGGCGTTGAGGCTTCCCCGCCTCGATCTAGAATGGAGGTCGACGGAGAACAGTTGGGCGGGGCTCCTCGACGCGTCGGATTGGCGAGCTGCGACCGGTGGCCACGCCAACGGGACGGCGCGGCCATGGGCGTGCTTGGGCGAGCTTGCCTAACAGGGAAAGGGGGCGCGTGAGAGAGAAGGGGAGCTGCGAGGAGGAGGCCGGGGGGCGGCCCTCGGCGCCGGCGGGTGGCGACCGTCCTCGGGCGCGGGCGCACCGAGAGGAGGGGAGCGAACAGGGGCGCCCTCCTCCGTGCGTATGTGTGTGTGTGTGCGTCGTGGGTGACGACGCGGGGAAGGAACGAGGGAGAGTGGGGGATCGTGCGGGAGAGAGTGGGTGAGGCCTAGGGTTAGGCAGCTGGTGGTGGTGGTGGGGGGGGAGGGAGGCAGTGGGGTTTTCTTGCTTTCTCTTTTTTTTATACTTTTGCTTTTTTCTTTTCTGTTTTCTTTTATTTTAGTTTTTTTTAATAAAATACTAAAGTTGTACCTAAAATAGTTTTAACAAATATGCCACTACCACAATTAACTTGACACCTAAAGTAAAATAGTGTGTAATGGTTTATTATTATAAAAGCTTTTTAATAATTGTTTTTGCTACTATTTTGTTAATTTTTTAGTATTTAAACATTTATAAAAGTGTGATTACTACACCATAATTACCTGTGCATTATTAGACTCACCCCGAACATTTTAGTTTTAATATTTCAAAAGTTTTATTGTTTGCTTGATTTTGAATTTGAATTTGAATCGGTTTCAAACTAATGCGAGATTAGCAACAGTAAACGAAAGAACGTGACATCATTAGCAGAGGGTTGCTGTAGCTTAATTATAAGGGCGTCACATCTCCTGCCCTCAAATGCAGCCCCTTCAAAAATTTCAGTACCCTTCTGTCCTCGATCCACTTTTTTGCTGCTCCTACACATTTAGAGTGAAGCAACAAGGGGGGAAGGTGGTCCAGATCTACCCATGCATTCCTCAGCTCTCCCACATTTTTTTTTCAAGAAAACGCAAAGGACCTTTGTGTCTCATTGCATTTAAAAGATAGAGTTTGGTTGCAATCCTCCTAGGAGGGCAAGCTCAAACGAAAAACAGGAAAACTAGTGCACATCCCAGGTGGACGGCAGGATGACGCGTATGCCAGGGGCACCAGCGCGTGCCCACTGCTTGGCTTCGTCCTTGATCTTGGAGACCAGGACATGAACCAGGGGCTGGGCGCCATCGAAGATGCAATTGTTGCGCTACTTCCAAATCATCCATGGCCTCAAGAGGGCAATGGAGGCGAGGTGATGTAGGGTAGGAACCCTAATCGGCCGATCTTTCACGAAAGGAGCGAATCCCGGGATGAACACGAAGAACACGAGGAGGGAAACGAGGGGAAAAACACAAGGGGAACACAAGAGAACACTCAAACCAACAAGTATGATCACACATGCGCTAGATCCATGAACATAAAGGGAGATACAAGATCCAAAGTCAACAAAGGACGATACACGAGGTAACCGGTCTTCTTTGTGAGGAGGTCTTGAATCCACGAGGGGATTTCTCCGCAAGGAGGTCTTGAATCCAAAGGGATCTTCGAAGAGGGGCCGCGGTCTCTCTCGTGGAGTAGATCCGATGTGGATGAGCAATGTTCTATCTCTAAATATGAGCTAAACCAATGCTAACCCTAGAAAGTTGGACGAGGTGGAGTATATGTAGTCTAGGGGGTAGAAGGGGTACACGGGCCTCGGCCCTTCACTGTGCGCAGACAGGGAGGCCGGACGTCCGGGCTTTCACGCGGGGCCGGATGTCCGGGCTGGCGAGGCCGGATGTCCGGGCGTTCGCGAAGGGCCGGATGTCCGGGCTGGTGAAGCTGGCCATGTTGCTCTCGGGAAGGTGGTGTCCGGATTTCCGGGCCGGGCCGGATGTCCGGTCTGGGGCCGGATGTCCGGGGCCTGTAGATGCGCAGCGGCTGATAGGCTGTTGTGGTCGAAGTCTCCAGCGGCCGGATGTCCGGGCTTGGGGTTGGATGTCCGGGTCCTGGAGCTGCCTTCTTCTTCTCTCGGCGTTCCTCTTCATCCGTGAACTTGGGGACTTGTACATCTTCACGTGCATCTTCGGGAGGGTCCTCTTGGTACCTAATCATGCACAACAACTCGGACTTAGGTAGTAGCCATGTCTCATGCATAGAAAGTGGAAGTTCGGAGAGGAGAGAGTTCACCTTATCTTCGATAGCCTTCGTTCGGGCTCTTGTCATTGGTCCAAGTGGTGTCGTAGGGGACGTAGGTAGGTCCATGGGGATGACCTTGGGATGCTTCGCATCATCTCCCCTCCCTTGGGGAAGATCCGTCCTCGGATCAAATTCTTCATCACCATGGAAGGGCGAGAGGTCCTTGACATTGAAGATATCGCTCACGTTGTACTTGTTGCGGGGGAGGTCGATCTTGTAAGTGTTGTCGTTGTAGCGTGCAAGCACCTTGAAGGGTCCGTCCGCTCGTGGTCGAAGTTTTGACTTGTGTTCTTGTGGAAAGCGGTCCTTGCGAAGGTGTAGCCACACGAGATCACCAATGTTGAAGACCATGGGGTGCTTGTTGATGTTGAGCTTGGTCGCAAGTCGTTGTACTTGGCGCTTGATAGTATGTCTTGTATCTTTATGCACCTTCTTGAGATGAGTCACACGTGCACTTGCGTCTAAATTGATGCGCTCTTGGAGTGGAAGGGGAAGAATGTCCAATGGTGACAATGGGTTGAATCCGTAGACAACCTCGAAGAGGGACTTGCCGGTTGTTGAGTGTCTTGCTCGGTTGTAGGCGAACTCAGTGATAGGCAGGCACTCCTCCCACTCCCTGATGTTCTTCTTAATGAGTATTCGAAGTAGAGCGGAGAGTGTACGGTTGGTCACCTCCGTTTGGCCGTCGATTTGTGGATGATACGCCGTGGAGAAGAGTAGCTTGATTCCGAGCTTGGCGCATAGGGTCTTCCAAAAGTAGCTAAGGAACTTGACGTCGCGGTCCGAGACGACCGTCTTTGGCACTTCATGTAGACGCAATATTTCCCTACAAAAGAGATTAGCAACATGTGAAGCATCGTCTATCTTGTTGCAAGGAATAAAATGTGTCATTTTAGAGAAACGGTCCACAACGACGAATACCGAATCCTTTCCATTTCTAGTCCTAGGCAATCCAAGTATGAAATCCATGCTAATGTCTTCCCATGGTTGATATGGAATTGGGAGAGGCATGTAAAGGCCATGGGATTGAGCTTTAGACTTAGCTTTGCGACATGTAGAGCATCGGTTGGTGAAGCGGTTGACGTCGCGAAACATCTTGAGCCAATAGTAGTTCTTGGAGAGCGTGGCGAGAGTCTTGTCGCGTCCAAAATGTCCCATTAAGCCTCCTCCATAAGATTCCTGCAAAAGCAACAAACGAAGAGAAGACTCGGGGATGCAAAAGTAGGATCATGCTCATACAAGTCTTTTATGTGCTCAAAGCCAATGACATTCAACTCAAGTTGAGTAACAAGCATGCATATGCGGGAAAGGGCATCCGCCACAATGTTGCCTAATGTACTTGATGACATAAAGAAAAGACTCAATAAATTCACTCCATTTAGCATGGCGCTTGTTCAACTTGGTTTGGCCCTTAAGGTACTTGAGTGTTTCATGATCAGTATGAATGATGAATTCATGAGGGCGAAGATAGTGTTCCCATTCATGCAAAATGCGGACTAAAGCATATAGCTCTTTGTCATAGATGGGGTAATTGAGTTGCGCTTTGAAAAGTTTCTCACTAAAGTAAGCTATGGGACGCTTCTCTTGCGTTAACACACCTCCTATGCCATTACGACTAGCATCGCAATGAATCTCAAAAGATTTGTCAAAGTTGGGTAAGGCAAGCACATGAGCATGAGTAAGCAAATTCTTAAGCTCATTGAAAGCGGTATCTTGGGATGATCCCTAAACAAAAGGCGCATTCTTCTTGCTCAAAGCATGCAAAGGCGAAGCAATGGTGCTAAAATCTTTCACAAAGCGACGATAGAAACCCGCAAGGCCAAGAAAGCTACGCACTTGTTGCAAGTTCGTTGGTTGTGACCAAGTCTTAATAGCATTGATCTTGGACTCATCTACGTGAACACCCTTAGAAGATACAACAAAACCCAAAAAAACAAGCTTATCAACGCCAAAAAGGCATTTCTCCATATTAGCATAGAGATGCTCTTTTCGAAGAGTTTGTAAAACGGTTCGGACATGGGTGACATGCTCTTTGAGAGACTTGCTAAAAACAAGGATATCATCGAAGTAGACCACAACAAACACACCAATGTAAGGGCAAAAGACATGATTCATAAGACGCATAAAATTACCCGGTGCTTCCGATAGACCCATAGGCATGACTAACCACTCATACAACCCAAACTTGGTTTTGAAAGCGGTTTTCCATTTATCACCCTCTTGTATGTGGATTTGATAGTAACCATTCTTAAGATCAATTTTTGAGAAGATAGTGGCACCACTAAGTTCATCAAGCATATCATCAAGGTGTGGAATGGGATACCTATAGCGAACGATGATAGCGTTGATAGGTCTACAACCGGAGCACATGCGAAAGCTACCGTCTCGTTTTGGCACAAGAATGACCGGGGCGGCAGAAGGGCTCAAACTTTCACGCACATGTCTATGGTCTATGAGATGCTTTACTTGCCTTTGTATTTCTTTGATTTCTTCAGGGTTGACACGGTAGGGAGTTTTGTTCGGTAGAGATGCTCCGGGGATGAGGTCGATGCGGTGCTCGATGCCTCGTAGTGGAGGTAGTCCCGAAGGTAGCTCGTCGGGGAAACATCTTGAAATTCCTGCAAAAGAGAAGACAACACTAAAGGTAGAGCGTGAGAGGTGTTAGCTTGTGTTGCATTGTCCTTGCACAAAAGGACGTAGTGTAGGACACTAGATGGATTCTCACACACTCCTCTTATCTCACTTTTGGTGGCAAAGAGAACTAAGTTCTTGTCGCTCATCGTGGAGATGCTCGATTTGGGCTTGTGGCGTTCACTCTCTTTTTGGTGGCTCGCTCTCTCACTATTCTCTCCACGATGGGTGGCTTGCTTGTCGGCGATCACTTGACTTGGAGGCATGGGACGAAGTACGTACTCCTTTTCCTTCATCTTGAAGATGTAGTGGTTCGTTCGGCCGTTGTGAATGACACCTCTATCAAATTGCCATGGGCGTCCAAGAAGAAGGTCATTGGAACGATGTCACACTCCAAAGTGTCTTCATAGGCGCCAATTTTGAAGGAGACTTGTACTCGATGCTCGACTTGGAGAGTGCTGGAGTTGCTAAGCCATTGAACTTTGTATGGATGTGGGTGCTTCGTCTTGGGCAATTGGAGCTTGGAGCAAAGTTCTTCACTTGCGAGATTATGACAACTCCCTCCATCGATGATGACCTTGATGAATCTTCCATTGATGCCGGCCTTTGTATGAAAGATATGGCATCTTTGGTCTTCTTCTTGGTGATGTTGTAGAGTCAAGACCTTGGAGACAACAAGAGCGGGACTTGAATCTTTATCGCAAAAGACTTGTTCCTCTTCATCGTTCACTTGCCGGTGCATGGCGACTTGCTCAAGGGCGTCCATTTCTCCTTCACTCATGGAGTCATAAGTGCCGTCGTCGTTGAGGATCATGGTTCGCTTGTTGGTGTACTCATAGGATTTATGGCCTCGGCCTCCGCATGTGAAGCATTTGAAGGAACTCGTCTTGACGGTCTCATCGGTTGGAGTGGATGATGATGAAGCTCTCGGCTTGAAGTTGCTTGTAGTAGGAGGATGACTTGGAGTTGACGAAGTTTTCTTGGAACTCGACTTGTCGACGTTGCTTGTAGAAGGCTTGGTAGACGGTGTTGGAGTCGTTGAAGCTTGGGTGTTGGAGAAGCCGTATGACTTGGATGAGCACTTGGCATACTTGTAATCGTCTTGCACTTGACGTTCCGCTTTTGTAGCTTGATGCACTAGCTCGATGAGGTTCGAGTATGGTTGGAAGTCGGCGATCTTCTTGATAGGATGGTTGAGTCCATTCAAGAAACGTGCCATTGTTTGCTCATCATCTTCCGTGACGTTGGCTCTTATCATGGCAATCTCCATCTTCTTGTAGTACTTTTCAACGCTTTTGGTTCCTTGCTTGAGTAGTTGGAGTTTCTTGAAGAGGTCGCGGTTGTAGTAGGTAGGCACGAAGCGTGCTCTCATGACATCCTTCATTTGCGCCCAAGTAGTGATGGGTGGTTCACCTCTTACCTCTCGGCGCTCGATAACTTGTTCCCACCAAATGAGGACATAGTCTTGGAACTCAAAGGTTGCCATCGCGATCTTCTTCTCTTCTTCATAGTTGTGCAAACGGAAGATTTTGTCGACCTTCAATGCCCATGAAAGGTACTCTTCGGGATCGTTGCTTCCATTGAACTTGGGTATGGTGAACTTGAGCTTGTCATAGCGTTGCTCTTAATTGTGTTGGGGTCGGGGATGATGACGTCCATGTTGTTGATGATTGTCAAGCTCATGTTGCTCTTGGAGAAAAGGGTTGTCGACCTCTTGTTGCCCTTGTCGTGGAGGATTTCCATTGTCTTCATGCTCTTGATGAGCTTGATGTTCTTGGCGAGCTTGTGGAGGAGCTTGTCGAGCTCGAGGAGGAACTTGAGGAACTTGACGATGCACGCGAGCTTGAAATCTTCGTTCTTGAATTTCTTCGTGAAGTGCTTCTTCATGTTCACGAGCTTGTCGGCCTCGGTTGGCTATGGCGCGACCTGCATCTTGGAGGGCTTGTTGCGCCTCAAGTGCTTGAGCATCTCGCAATTGTTGCTCTTGACGTTGTGCCTCGGCATCTTGTGCTTCTTGGTGTAGACGCGCTCGCTCTTCTGCTTCATGTTGGCGTTGTCGTTGCCGTTCTCGTGCTAGCGTAAAAGCCTCTTGGGTTTGACGTTGTCGGTGCTCTTGAGAGTTGGTGTCGTGTAGAGGATTGAGGCTTGCTTGATGATCGTTGCGCGCGGCACGTCGAAGAGTGTTCGATGTCGGTATACTTGAGTCGGAGAGGGTGAAGTCGGAGTGTCGACTTGAGCGAGTCCTTGATGAAGATGAAGTGGAAGAAGAGCGGTTGAGCAAGAAAGCGCGAATCTCGTCCATTCTTGCGTCGTTCTCTTGCTTGTGATCGTCGAGCTTGTGGTCGAAGTAGTCCTTGTACGTTGCTCGGAGAGTCGCAAGTCAGCGGCGAGGTTGTCGATGCGTTCACTCATTGCTTGTTGCTCTTGATGCAAAGCACGTTGTGCACCAAAGAGGTGGCTCTTGGTGACGTAGGAGTTCATGTCGTCGTTGTGCTCAATGAAGAGTGGGTTGGTAGAAGTACTTGGCCTATCCATCATTCCAAGATAAAAAATGTGAGTGGCAAAAAGAGAAGAATGAATACCAAATGTATCTTGACCGAAGTTGAAAGTGGATCAATGATCACTCCAATGTGGACAAGGAAATAGCACAATTGGTACCAATTCTTGTCGGTTTCTCACACCTACACAAGTAAAAGCTTATGGTGGAGCTTGGTTAGGATGGTGGCACAAAATTTAATGCAATTGTAAGTGAGCTTCAATAATGTTGGAAAAGATTCGCAAGATTGCAATGCAACAAGTAGACCAAGCAATGTAATGTACACGGAAACACACACGCAAAGAGATAAGTGGGGTTGGGCAACCAAGGATGAGCCAAAATGTGGAATTCACAAAAATGCTCTTGTTGCACAACACTAGAGAGACGCTAGCACGATTGCACAATAGGCAGATACAAGATTTGTGCACAACCTACTTAGCAAAAATGCAACGACTTCTATCCCAAGTATGTTCTATGCAAGGTGTTTCGATGATATGATCCAAGATGATCTAATATGACAATCTTAATGTTGTATGATGCTATGGTTTTTGCTTAAAAGCTCTTTGCTTATCTTTTCCGTTTGCTTAAAAGCTTGTTTGGCTCTTTGATGTTTGAGCTCTTTTCTCATGCAATGCTTGACGAACCAAGATAGCAATTGTGTATGCGATGACTACCTTGTGACACAAGAGATGATACAAGATATGCAACAATGATGTATGTATGCTATGGGAAGTATGATCACTAATGTGCACAAGTCTCGTTGCCGGCAATACTCAAAGGCTAGTCTTGATGGGTAAGCAACGCAAAGGAGTAAGGCTATGATGGCTATCAATGTAATGGCAAGAGTGATATGTCCAATACCAAGGTGAGGTTACCGTTTCTTCGGTTCCTCGTCCGTAAGCAAGAATGGATGACGGTGATCCAACCACGAATACCAAGATGTAGTCGATGTGGTCGTTGTTGATGACGCGTCCGTGGTGAAGGTGAGCGGCGGTGATGTTGATGTCGAACCGTACCTAAAAAGCCGAAACACAAGTAGGACACAGTACCACAACTCAAATTCTCAAAGCAAAATTGGACCAAAAATGTCGGAGTTGGTGTTGGTAAGCGATGGTTGTGTATGTGGTATAAGGTGGTGCTATGCGAAAGTGGTGGAGGTATGCGGAATTATATGTGGGCACCGGAACAGAATTTGGCGAATATGGACGGAAAACGGGCGGTGGAGAGGAAGTGGTGCTGCCAGGGGCCGGATGTCCGGGCTTGTCGGGCCGGATGTCCGGGCTCTGGATCCGAGGATGAACGTGAGGATCTTCGCGAGGAGAGGTCAAATCCAGGCAAAATTCGGGGGAATTTGTGGATGGAAATTGGAGAAAAATGGATGGAAAGCTAGATCTACCTGCAACACACGAAATCTGCGGATCAAATCCAACAAAACTTCATCACACGAGCAAATCACAAAAAAAAAATTTGGGGCTATTTTTGTGGGGAATTTTCAAATTAGGGACGAAATCAACAAAACTAGGCTAGCAACACAACGGGGAGGCTCCAAAATCGTGATCAACGTGGCTCTTGATACCAAGATGATGTAGGGTAGGAACCCTAATCGGCCGATCTTTCACGGAAGGAGCGGATCCCGGGATGAACACGAAGAACACGAGGAGGGAAACGAGGGGAAAAACACAAGGGGAACACAAGAGAACACTCAAACCAACAAGTATGATCACACATGCGCTAGATCCATGAACACAAAGGGAGATACAAGATCCAAAGTCAACAACGGATGATACACGAGGTAACTGGTCTTCTCCGTGAGGATGTCTTGAATCCACGAGGGGATCTTCTCCGGAAGGAGGTCTTGAATCCAAAGGGATCTTCTCTGAAGAGGGGCCGCGGTCTCTCTTGTGGAGTAGATCCGATGTGGATGAGCAATGCTCTATCTCTAAATATGAGTTAAACCAATGCTAACCCTAGAAAGTTGGACGAGATGGAGTATATATAGTCTAGGGGTAGAAGGGGTACACGGGCCTCGGCCCTTCACTGTGCGCAGACAGGGAGGCCGGACGTCCGGGCATCGGGCCGGATGTCCGGGCTTTCACGCGGGGCCGGATGTCCGGGCTGATGAGGCCGGATGTCCGGGCGTTCCCGGAGGGCCGGATGTCCGGGCTGTGGAGGCCGGATGTCCAGGCTGGTGAAGCTGGCCATGTTGCTCTCGGGAAGGTGGTGTCCGGATATCCGGGCTCGAGGCCGGATTTCCGGGCCGGGCCGGATGTCCGGGGCATGTAGTTGCGTGGCGGCTGGTAGGCTGTTGTGGTCGAAGTCTCCAGCGGCCGGATGTCCGGGCTTGGGGCCGGATGTCCGGGTCCTGGAGCTGCCTTCTTCTTCTCTCGGCGTTTCTCTTCATCCGTGAACTTGGGGACTTGTACATCTTCATGTGCATCTTCGGGAGGGTCCTCTTGGTACCAAATCATGCACAACAACTCGGACTTAGGTAGTAGCCATGTCTCATGCATAGAAAGTGGAAGTTCAGAGAGGAGAGAGTTCACCTTATCTTCGATAGCCTTCGCTCGGGCTCTTGTCATTGGTCCAAGTGGTGTCGTAGGGGACGTAGGTAGGTCCATGGGGATGACCTTGGGATGCTCCACATCACAAGGCCTTTGCGCATTAGTGCCGGCGTGTTTTGCCTGGCGTGCAACCACCAGTCCATGAGGGATTCTCCGTGATTTGGGCCTGCGGTGGTCATCCGTAGCCAGGAGAGGATTTCATGCCAAGTCTGCTTGGCAAAGGGGCACCCCAGAAGGAGGTGACGCATTGTCTCGGGGGCTTGGTCGCAGAGTGGGCATCGTGGCTGGTGCTGGAGACCATGCCTAGCAAGGCGATCAACTGTCCAACACCTGTCTTGGTTGGCCAATCAGTGAGAAAACTTCACATGCGGCGTCGCCCAATTCTTCCAGATGAGCTTCTACGAGGAGCAAGTCGTGGATCCCTGGGAGGTGGCGAGGTAGCATGAGCTAGCAGAATAGGTACCGGAGGCCGGCCATCTCCAAACAAGTTGGTCGGGGGTGTCCGAGAGCATGACGTGCTCGATCGCCAGCCAAACTTGCAGGTACTTGCCAATCTCGTGTATGCCCAGGGTCCTGTGGATGTCTCTAGCAGCTATGTCCTTGCAAACCTTGAGCGACGGTTCGGATCTTGCGGCGGCGCTTGGGGATGCAGTTGTAAAGGGCTAGGGCGATCTCCCTTAGGGACTGCTCATTGATCCAGCGGTCCTCCCAGAAATATGCCGTTGATCCGTTCCTGAGAGTCATCATGGTTGACGCGAAGAAGAGCGCTCGCTCGTCGGCAGAGAATTGCAGGTCCAGGCCACTCCAGGCGCGCTCATGGTCAGTGCGCGAGAACCAGAGCCAGCATAGTCTTAGAGCAAGGGCCCCAGGTCTTGAACACCCAGGCCTCCATGCGATATGGGACGGCAGACGCGGCGCCAATTGATGTGGCAGTGCCAACATTGGCGGCAGCGCGGCCAACCCACAAGAAGCTACGCTGAATCTTCTTGATTTGACGAAGCATCTTCTTCGGCGGCATGAAGGTGAGGAGCTGGTGCACGGGGATGGCACCTAGGACTGACTTCACTAGCGCGAGACACCCACTTTTGTTCGTCGGGTTGGCCTTCCATGCGGGGAGCCGCCTGGCAATCCCATCGACGAGGGGTTGCAATTGGGCGGTAGTCGGTCGGCCTATTGTGAGGGGGATCCCAAGGTAGGTGATCGGCAGGTCGACGGTAGGGCAGCGAAGGTGCGCCAGCGCAGATGTCGCCTCGTTCGTGTTGCAGTGCAACAGCGAGGCGGAGCTCTTGACGTAATTAACCATCAGGCCGGAGGCGCGGCCGAAGAGCATCAGGACTTCGCACACGACGATGATGTCGCTGGACGAACAGTGACAGAGAAACACCACGTCGTCGGTGTATAGGGACATCGTGGGGATCGAACGCGTCGGGTGCAGCTGAGCCATGACTTCCAAGTCAATTGCGTGCTCGATAAGCCTGCCTAAGATGTTGACAACAAGCACAAACAGCTGCGGTGACAGGGGTCACCCTGGCGGTGCCAAATAGGTGGGCCTGGCTCGCCGTTCGTAAGTACTCGTGTGCTTGTTGATGAGAGGACGATAGTGATCCACTCCAGAAACCTGTTCCCGAAGCCATATTACACAGGACCTCCAAGAGTCGAAGGCATGCGTGAGGTCCAATTTGAGCAAGATTCGCGGGGCACCCAACTGGTGGAGAAGCCGGGCCGATTGCTTGACTAGAATGAGGTTGTCATGTAGGCTTCGACCGGCGATGAACGCATTTTGGCTCCGTCTGACAAGGCCATCCAGCTTGGGGGCAAGTCGAAGGGAGAGTACTTTGGCGAAGATCTTCGCCACCAGGTGGATAAGGCTTATTGGCTGGTAGTCGTTCAATGTGCTTGCGTCCGCGTGTTTTTGCGGGCCTGTTGGAGCACGGTGCTCTCCCACACATGTCTTCACTGTTTTTTCATCTCGAGTCAGGTTGTGTATTGTGTCTTCAGTCTGAGAGACCAGCATAACATTTCCCTTGCCTGAATACATCTTTGACAGGGCATCCCATACCTGACGTGGAAAGCGCTTCCACTGGTGCTGCAACAGCAGGTGTCAAGGAATTCAGCAATCAAGTGAGTACCAGTGAATCCGTAGCATTTCATTTCTTCCACTCATCTCCCAGCTTCTCTTCAGGCTTCACTGATCTTTCCTAACACATACCCTTCAATTGATTTCATCCTAAAAATTAGCATTCCCCTCCTGGACCAACTCAGGTAGTTTCCAACCCCATCCAGCTTGATCTCATTTGGCATGAGCTCAAGCTTGTACTGCACCTCTCTCTTTGGGGCTTGCTTCCTACCTTCCCCAGAAATATCAGAAGAGGGTGACCCATCTGCTGCCTTTGCAGCCAGCAGATTGGCCAACCTGTCGAGTTACCTAGGCCAGATCCTGTGCCATCTCCACTCACAGCAACACAAACTCCATCACAAGCACCACTGCCTTCAATCTCCTTTATACTGCTGCGACCTACACCCTGCTTTCAACCTCCTTTGGATCTGCTGCCACCTACACCACTGCCTTTAACATCCTTTGGATCTGCTGTCACCTACAGCAGATTGGCCAGCCTCTCTGATACCATGCTCTGTAAACTAATATAAGACGTTTTAGGTCACTACTTTAGTGATCTAAATCATCTTATATTAGTTTACAGAGGGAGTAGAAAGGAAGGAAGGAGTGGCTAACCTAAGAGAGCAGCCAGCTGCTGTAACGTCCTAGGGTTACAAGAGAGAGCCCCCCTCCCCCAAGTTATATACTCTGTCCACCAATAGACAGATGGGCCACATGGGCTAGGAGATGTAGCACAGGCCGAAGCCTAGTTAGTATCCAACACTCAGTAACAAGTTGATCAAGATGCGACTAACTTGCTTTTCAACTTTCATGATTTTTCATGGCATTCATGAAGCTCCTTTTCAATTTTCCAAGTTTCAACATTTGCACTTGCAATATTTATTGTCCACTCGGAAAACACTTCATTCTTATCTCTAAATACCTGGTTTGTCTTTAGTTCAACAACAACAACAATGCCTTTAGTCCCAAACAAGTTGGGGTAGGCTAAGGTGAAACCCATAAGATCTCACGACCAACTCATGGCTCTGGCACATGGATAGCAGGCTTCCACTCACCCCTCTCCATGGCTAGTTTGGTGATACTCCAGTCCCTCACATCTCTCTTTACGGACTCCTCTCATGTCAAGTTCGGTCTACCCCGACCTCTCTTGACATTATCAGCATGTTTTAGCCGTCCGCTATGCACTGGAACTTCTGGAGGCCTGCGCTGAATATGCCCAAACCATCTCAGACGATGCCGGACAAGCTTCTCCTCAATCGGTGCTATCCCAACTCTATCTCATGTATTATCATTTCAGACTCGGTCCTTTCTTGTGTGGCCACACATCCATCTCAACATTCACATCTCCGCCACCCCTAACTATTGAACATGTCGCCTTTTAGTCGGCCAACACTTTAGCGCCGTACAACATTGTGGCTCGAATCGCCGTCCTATAGAACTTGCCTTTTAGCTTTTGTGGCACTCTCTTGTCACAGAGAATGCCAAAAGCTTGGCGCCACTTCATCCATCCGGCTTTGATTTGATGGTTCACATCTTCATCGATATCCGCATCCTTCTACAGCATTGACCCAAATATCAACAAGTGTCCTTTCGAGGCACCACCTGCCCATCAAGGCTAACCTTCTCCTCATGCCTAGTAGTACTGAAACCGCACTTCATGTACTCAGTTTTAGTTCTACTAAGTCTAAAACCTTTCGATTCCAAGGTTTGTCTCTAGTTCACCTGGATGAATTAATTATGGCAAATGCAACTTGATGAGCAACTCTATCTATTTCATCGTATTTATAGGTCAACCCCCAAAGGTTTTTCTAAAGTCACATACTTGTCACATATCGGACCTGCGTTTGATCATGAAATGATTCCTTTTTCCTCAAATACGCACGACTGTGCCATACTATATATCATTGTTTAGGAAATCGTTAATTGGTAGCTGCTCGGTCGGCTGGCAAGTAGGGGATTAATAAACTAATCGGCAATTTAATCAGCCAGTTAATCAATTAATCGGACAATTTATCATTTTATCGGCTACTCGGTGACCCTACGAGTAGGGATTAATCGGCAACTTAACAGGTTAATTGGACGAATTCTTGAGCAGGGCTATATATTAAAGAAGAGCCCCTCCACGTTGGTGATTACATATTACATGAACACCAACTCCACCCTCCTACTCGAATCTAATTTCTTACGCTAGCCCACCTCACCAAAGCCCCAAACAAGGCTTCCACATCTCCCTTCAAGATTCCCGCTTGCTTCCATGTTCTACCTTCAACCTCTATTATATGAACTACATGTGACAGTGATGGTGAAGTTCCATCGAACACAATGGCATTGTGGTGCTTCCATAACTTCCACATTACTAGAAGGAAGATCACCCGTACGTCTTTCTTGCTTAGGTCAGCCCCAAACTTGTTAGTGCACCACTCCACCAATCTTGATCCCCACGGGGGGACCCAATCCGGTTTGTTGAGAGCTAGGCAAACACTGGTGCAGACCTCCCTCGCAAGAACACAGTCCAGTAGGATGTGATTTATGCTCTCCTCCTGGGCACAAAACGGGCAAGCCTCTTGGTGTGCATACAAAATTCGAGCATGTGTGCATATAAAAATCTTTCGTTTTTATTGACATAATGACCTGATTATTTCAGTTTATTTGGCATAGAAATGTGCACTAATGAAATCGAGCCTTAATTATGTACCTGAATTTTGCTAGGGAATCCCCATTAGCTATGTTTGCATACTATGTACTCCCTCCGTCCCAAAATAAGTGCCTCAACTTTGTACTAACTTTAGTACAAACTTGTATTAAGCTTGAGACACTTATTTTGGGACGGAGGGAGTAGTAATTAACACTTGTTTGTACTCCCTCGGTCCCGTAATATAAGAAAGTTTTAGACACTACACTAATGTAAAAAACGTTCTTATATTATGGGACTGAGGGAGTACATTCTACTGTAAAATGAGATATTCTTTCTATTGTAGAAAAGACACAACTCAGTATATGCTACCTATTTTTCTCCTTTTAGTTGTTGAGGCTTGTTCACGGCTTGTGACTATTTCTGCTCCTCCTGGAACTTATGTCCATTAGGATCTTTCCCTATTGTTCTAAAACAAAAGGTATCATATCCAGTGATATTTTGGTTGTTTGAAAAGCACGATCATTGTGTAGTCTTGTCGTGTCCTATGAAAACCAAAGCACAATCATTTTTTGCTGCTGCCACCTAAGACCTAATGGTCGTTGTTGGGGTTATTCGGGTCGTTGGTTTTTGTTGCAGGTGCATGTTTTTCCCGTTGTAGTTTTGGGTTGAATGGCATGTGTCGGGTCTTCCCAGTAAATATATATTTTATCCTTAATGCAATGATACACAGTTCTCATGCATCTTTGAGAAAAAAATACCATGTTTCCTTTGTGAACAATAGGTAATTTGTTGGAAGTTGGATTTATGGGCTTGACCAGTGGTACAGATATCCCTGAACAATGAGAATAACATGCAGCTTGTTCCTGATTTGGTTCTCTGCCGTAGCATCTGATGATTAATATACATACCATCCAATCTGCCGGCTAAAATAACTATTGTTTTCGTCTGACATTTCTCAGATAGTAGCAGTACCCATCCAAAATTGGGATGTGGTTTCTACCATTATATAACATCACCCAGTATTCTAAAGTTGGCATTCAGCTTATAGTTTTATACTTGATTGCCACTTCTATTTGCTCTAAATGAAATATGAGTAATGATTAGCACATGGTCAGTATATTCCTTTGTTCTTCTAAATCTAATGGAAGGCTTACCCAACGTTAGAAAATGTTATGCTAATCTTATATTTTGTTGTTCTACAGTGTACATATATCATATAAGATAGGTGACATCATTTTATTTCTTAGGAGGGACAAGGAGAAGTGGCAGTAACTACTAGTTTGGGAGATTCACCATGCAAAATTGAGTTATCATCGCTGGTTCCTCCTGATGGATTGGTCAGTATTTTGTATTCCAGAGGAATATTTTTTTAGCTGAAGACAGCTAGTGTTATGCAATCACAAAGATCTTCCTATATGTATGCTGTCATTCCTTGTGTTGACAATTTTTTCAGAAGCTGTCAAATCCTTGGTACTAATGACCATGTGAACGTTGCAACCCTTTTTAGTGTGCTAATTGAGTTTATTACTTAGATACCATGATAATAGATATCTTTTGTGTGTAGCCAAGAGCAACCTTCTTGTTTCCTAACGGGGAAGTTTCAGTTAAGGAGAAGAAGTTGGATGAGGGTGAGAAAATTTTGTCAGTAAATGGTATAGTGAAGTCTCATGTTCTGAATGGAGTTTGCACTGCATTGTACAATGATAATATGATGAATATCAAGTATCGCTATAAGGTAAACATCCCTAAGCTGGCCTGGTTTAATGAATATTTGCTCCGTCATGCTGCTTGTAATGGATCATTTGTTCAATTTTGTAGGATGATGAGCTATCATTTATTCCCAGCCTCACTTTACCATCAAATTCACTATCATTTGCATTTAAACGCCAGTTAACTCCTTCAGACAAGTTCAGGTAAATAAAAATGGTGTGAATGATTTCCATCTTTTTGTTGGAATCCAGTATCTCTACAGGTTGATGTAGAGTAGCTGATCTAGGCTTAGAAAAGAAACATCATATGATTTGCCTCCTGGATCTGTGAGACTGTTTTGAGCGTTGCACTTGTAACCTTGCTCTGCGTTCCAATGCACAGGGAGCTTGAAGCACCCTGTTTATATGTTACGTCCATTGCTTAACGATACTTATCATCTTCAGTTACCGGTACCATTTTGACACGAACTACTGGAGTGCTGTCTATAAACAAAAGGCCAGTAAGCATGTCAAATGGAAAGCAGGTTATGGGTCGGACGAAAGGCTTGGCTGGGCATCTGTTTGGGTAAGGATTTACTCACAACTGACAACAATAACTAGGCAGCTTAATTTAGCTCATCATAGGAGTTAAGTTATTTTTTTTGCTATATATTTTTGTTGGATTCATATAGATTTGCACCATGTAATGCAGGTTGGCGACGCAGGCGGCAAGACAAAGGAGGCCCCCCTGAAGACAAAAGTCCAACTCATGATAAAAGTCCCTCAGAACAATATACATAATTCAACTGTGGTGTTCCGGGTGAAGAAAAGATGGGATTTTTAGTTTGGATATTTATTGCGCAGAGAAGGTGAGCAACAATAAGAAATTTGAATGCATGTGCATCCGCTGTGTGTGGAAATTGAAAAGACAATAGTATGTTACTCCCTGTCGCCAGTTGAAGTTAAACTGAAGCGTTTGGTAGGAGGTTTGCATATGCAAGTGTAATATTACGGAAAGTGAACAGTGCACCAGCGGTGTCCTTCCCTTGGCCTGCCCGGCCCGTCTATGGCACATAGACCATTCATCCCCCAACTAGCACCCCATCCTCTTTGCCATCGCCATCGCTGCCGCCATCCCACTTTTGGCCTCTACGCCATCGCCCCACCCCTGCTGCCGCCTCATCCATCGACGCCCTTTTTGCCATCGTTCTGGCCGCTTCTTCCATGGCCTGCCTATCCTAGGTCGATGACAGCCCACCACTGCCTCTAAGGTCATCGCCGGAGGAGACAGGGTTCGACAACCTTGTTGCCTCCGTCTCCGTGGACTCCATTCATCGATCGCGACTCGCCACCCACCCTCCTGCAAGGAGTTCGGCTGTTTGCCCGACTCGGCCGATACTTGTCCATGCCCGCCTCCATGCATTGATGGTACTTGTCCATGCCCGCCTCCATCCATTGATGTACTGTTTCATCACTGGACAACTCAGATGAGTTTTTTTTCTTCTAAATAACTAAATATGTTCATCTTTGTTTGAAGAATCGTCCGATGATTAAAGTGATGTTGTGATAGCTACTTTGGTCGTCAATGAGCACATTGCTAGGCAGCGGCCAATGTTTAGGGGGTCGATCCCGGGCCATGCTCCGGCGTTGAATCGTAATAAAGAAAACAACTATTGCCTACTCTACAACTATTATTTTTAACTCAATGACTCGCTATTCGTCCCAAGCTTTTTCGATGACTTTTTCGGATGAGGAGGCATGTGGTCAATCGTATTTCGAGACGGAGTGGTGGAGTATGATGACCACTTCAAATGCAAGTATGATGCCCATGGAAAGGTTGGCTTCCTCTCTTATAAATAATGTAAGGGGTTATAGCAGCGAGTATGTGGTGGTTTTATGGAACGCGACAGATGTATGGTGGTTTTATGGGACGACGGGTATGTGGTGGAGGTATATGGCAGCGGAGGTAACATTTGTGTGGCGGCAACATGACGACCAGCAACTCGACACGACGAGGCAATTGCAAATTCAACAAAACAAAACACTGAAAAGAAAATTTGCAAAAGGGCCCAGATGGGTTCAGATAGGATGATCTAACACTAATTTTTGGCTTGTTCATGGACCATAGGTATGAAGAACATATCTAATCTAGACTACGAAAATTGGAAAAATCTCACCAAGCAATATGGAGTGGCGAGGGTCTCGATCTTTCGATTAGATGACTACTATAGTTTTTGATGGAGTAGACCTTGACGATCCGACTATGAATGTACGAAGACGTCGCGCGTTAGCAATCGCTAAACCAACTCTGAGAGATCATTGACCATGCTGGAGCACGACCAATCTAACCATAAGGGTCTGTTTTTTGTAGGCAAACTAAGAACAAGTAAGAAACTAAGATTGTAATTTGGATATTGTGAATTGAAGAGAAAATCTTTATTAAAAGTGGGGTTTTGAAACATCTTACCTGGCCGTTGGACACAAATGAAGTATGCGTGTTGCACTATGCTGAACTTTAATTTAAACAAAACCTAAGCCTAAACGACGCCCTAAGGACTGTATTTATAAGGAGACAGAGGGGGATTTTGTCTATCCTTGTAACGTGGGACTAAATTATGTCCTAAGTCCTTTTCCCTATTAATACAGACTAAAAACAACCTATTAAGTGTATTTTGAAATTACATGGGCCTGACCCAAAAATAAGTTGGCGCAACATCTATAATAAGCTATGGTTGAAATTTATGAAAGAACATCTTATATATTTCGGCCATGTCCTTGTCTGTCATCATGGTGGCTTCAAAGTGCTGAAAACTCCACTGGAAACTCTGTTCTTGTTTCGTTCGCACGTGCCTTCATCTTCATGCTCGATCCTACTCCAACGTTCATCCTTCCTGTCCATGATAGGCTCGATCCTACTCCAACATTCATCCTTCTTGTCCATAATAGGCCCTTAATTCATAAGAAAAACAAATGTATCCAATTTAGGTAGCATCATATTCTCATGAACATTAGAATCATTACCAAGAAAATAAAGTACCTGGTAATTCAATTGGGATGCGCGAGCTTTAGTAATTGGTCCAGTATATGTAGCAGCAGGGGTTATGGGTGTAACTGTGGTAGTGATGTCCTCATCAACGCTGGCGGACGGCGAGCTATTTAGGACTGTGTCAATGAGGAGCTCCTCGCAAGTAGGCCAGCCTCTCTGTGCCACCCCCTCTTTATGTAAACACTGTCTTTTCCTCTTCTATTTCCCCTTAATCTATGACCCGTTTGTTTCTCCCTTTCTAATGCAAAATATATAGGTTTGGTTGGATTTGTTACTTCCGTTTGGGAGAGGTGGAGAAATCCAAACCTATAGATTTCTCCACCTGTCCCAAACATAGCTAGAGGAGATGACGAGGCCTATAGGTTTGTCCACTTATCCCAAACAAAGTGGACTCTCTCATCTTTGAGGTGGCATGCAGACGATAGGAGCATCCGCCTAAGTTGACACCGAAGCACAGGTACGACCATGTTCCCACTTCGCCTTTTCCTCTTCTATTTGTCCTTAAATCTCCGACCCCTTTGTTTATCCCTTTCTTTAGCGACAAAAATGACTGCAATGACGTATTTGGAGAACCAAAAAAATGGGCCATTCAACAAAAGGAGGAGAGAAGCAGCATAGAAAAATGATGTTGACAAAGACGACAACAGACTGTGGTTTGTGACCATCACATGCCCGGAGAATGACGGGCATGTTGCCACGACCTCATAGTAGCATAGATTTAGGTAATTTCTCCACTTCCGCTTGGAGAGATGGAGAAATTTATGTATAGAGCACATCCCCTCTAGTCCAGAGTCCAAACATAAATACATTGCATTGGGGCACCGTATAGAGGAATTACTATGATAGTTTTGTTTCAACAAATACCGAGTTAGTGTAAGTCTAATATATGTATGTGTCGTAGTACGAAGTGAATTGATGATCCATAAAAAGTGAATTGATGATGCTTGTACAACTAACATTAGAGCCATATCATGCATATAAAATCTTTGGTGGGTCTGTCCTACATGGGCCCTACATGCACACACTACCTAATAGCAGAATTCAAAAACCCATCACGCTAACTGTCTAGTGGCTTTAGAGCATCCACAATGCTTAGAGGCTGTCTTGCCTCTAAGCTGGACCCCACAGTCTGCCTATAAGTTTAGCTTAAAATCACACAGTGTATAGCAATGTTCTTCTTCCTTTATTGATGGGCCCACCATCTATTAAAGGAAGTATGGGAACCTCAACCTAGGAGGCTTCTCATACATGAGTTGCAGGGCTTGTGGCAACAAGAAGTCTGACAAGTGGGGACACACATTTATTCTATTTGAAAGAGGCAGCCTCTTTGCTAAGAGGCGACATTAGTAAAATTTTGTTAGAGGTGACAAGCTGCAATGTATGGAGGCCTCCTCTAGTAAGAGAGAAAGAGAGTGTTTAGAGGCAGCCAAAAATGAACATTGTAGGTGCTCTTAGTAGTACTGACTCCATGTGAGGGAAGGCAGGTGGCGAATCCAGGCATTTTTAGCCGTTCGATCTAGTGAGTATTGGTTCGATGAGCGGTTCATGGCAACTCCAGCTTCCTGACCAATAGTTTGAATCACTCTAAAGTAATGAATCCAAGTTCAGAAATTCGTGTATTGTAGAGTGTTATAGATATAGATAAACAAAATCTTCGCCCTTGGTGATTTTCTTGAACAAGAGGAGGGAGAAGCGAATTCAGTGAAGAGTAAAAATGATGGTTGCTTCTTCTTCCCACCTTACCACAGGAAAGGTGGGGGTTTGTGATTTGATGCCTCATTGCTCATATACTGGTATTATGGCGCTATGACCGAATGCCTCCCCCCGCTGCTCTGAACTATAATTTGGCGCATGACACGTGGACACCGATGTTCGATGTCCCACATGTCAGCGAAAGGCGTGCTATAAGTGTGATGCCATTTCATGTGAGAACTAATTGTGTGGAGCTGCGATGCGAATGCGGCAGGTGTGATGTAAGCGTCCTGCCATTTCGTTTTGAACTGTAAAGTATAACAATTGGTTTTGCTCCTTGGTACGATCTATAAAATCTCAAATAATAATCTAAAGAAATAAATCAAGATTAGTAAAAAGGCAAAACCAATTGTTATGCTTTTTACTAAAGGAGCAAAACCAATTGTTATGCACAATTCAAAACCTCGATTAAAACGGCGAGTGTTGGTACCATGAATAGTTGGCTCATGGGACCAACTATGCACGGGCAATGAGGGACCCCCCTGGTCAGAAGCAGTAAAGCATCTAAGGACAAGACCCAAGAATGGAGCACCCCGACAATGACTATGCTGACTTACCCCTAAGTATCCATGCCAAGCAACCCAATGTGTGGCGCGTCAGTTTTGCCTCATCAGAACCAACATGACATGTTGCGAATGGGCAGCCTGGGCGGTGAAGATACATCATTAACCAGGGGTGAGTCACAAGCTCGCCTGTCGCAGGGATGACACCTACACCAGTGCGTGGCACCACTAGACCAGGTCGCCACTGATACGACCATTTTGCATCATGTTTTCCTATTGTTATTTTTAATGTTTTTATGCATTATAAAACTTTGTGGAGTAATTCTAATGCCTTTTCTCTCATAATATGTAAGGTTTACACAAAGAGAGAGAATACCGGCTGATACGTCACCAACGTATCTATAATTTTTGATTGCTCCATGCTATATTATCTACTGTTTTGAATGTTTATGGGCTTTATTATACACTTTTATATCATTTTTGGGACTAACCTATTAACCCAGAGCCCAGTGCCAGTTTCTGTTTTTACCCTGTTTTAGGGTTTCGAAGAAAAGGAAAATCAAATGGAGTCCAATTGACCTGAAACTTCACGGAACTCATTTTTGGAAGGAAAGAAGCCCAGAAGACTTGGAGTGCACGTCGGGGGATCTGCGAGGAGGTCACGAGGCAGGGGGCGCGCCCACCCCCCTGGGCGTGCCCTCCACCCTCGTGAGCCACTCGTGGCCCCCCTGACGTACTTCTTCCGCCTATATATCTCCATATACCCTAAAAACATCCGTGAGCACAATAGATCGGGTGTTCCGCCGCCAGAAGCCTTCGTAGCCACCAAAAACAAATCTAGACCCGTTCCGGCACCCTGCTGGAGGGGGCAATCCTTCTCCGGTGGCCATCTTCATCATCTCGGTGCTCTCCATGACGAGGAGGGAGTAGTTCTCCCTCGAGGCTGAGGGTATGTATCAGTAGCTATGTGTTTGATCTCTTTCTCTCTCTCTCTCTCTCGTGTTCTTGATTTGGCACGATCTTGATGTATCGCGAGCTTTGCTATTATAGTTGGATCTTATGTTTCTCCTCCCCCTCTTCTCTCTTGTAATGAATTGAGTTTCCCCTTTGAAGTTATCTTATCGGATTGAGTCTTTAAAGATTTGAGAACACTTGATGTATGTCCTGCCGTGCGTATCTGTGGTGACAATGGGATACCACGTGATTCACTTGATGTATGTTTTGGTGATCAACTTGCGGGTTCCGCCCATGAACCTATGCATAGGGGTTGACACACGTTTTCGTCGTGATTTTCTGGTAGAAACTTTGGGGCACTCTTTGAGGTCCTATGTGTTGGTTGAATAGATGAATCTGAGATTGTGTGATGCATATCGTATAATCATACCCACAGATACTTGAGGTGACATTGGAGTATCTAGGTGACATTAGGGTTTTGGTTGATTTGTGTCTTAAGGTGTTATTCTAGTACGAACTCTAGGGCTGTTTGTGACACCTATAGGAATAGCCCAACGGATTGATTGGAAAGAATAACTTTGAGGTGGTTTCATACCCTACCATAATCTCTTCGTTCGTTCTCCGCTATTAGTGACTTTGGAGTGACTCTTTGTTGCATGTTGAGGGATACTTATGTGATCCAATTATGTTATCATTGTTGAGGGAACTTACACTAGCGAAAGTATGAACCCTAGGCCTTATTTCCTATCATTGCAATACCGTTTACGCTCACTTTTATCATTAGTTACTTTGCTGTTTTTATATTTTCAGATTACAAAAACCTTTATCTACTATCCATATTGCACTTGTATCACCATCTCTTCACCGAACTAGTGCACCTATACAATTTACCATTGTATTGGGTGTGTTGGGGACACAAGAGACTCTTTGTTATTTGGTTGCAGGGTTGCTTGAGAGAGACCATCTTCATCATACGCCTCCTACGGATTGATAAACCTTAGGTCATCCACTTGAGGGAAATTTGCTACTGTCCTACAAACCTCTGCACTTGGAGGCCCAACAACGTCTACAAGAAGAAGGTTGTGTAGTAGACATCAAGCTCTTTTCTGGCGCCGTTACCGGGGAGGTGAGTGCTTGAAGGTATATCTTTAGATCTTGCAATCGAGTCCTTTAGTTTCTTGTTTTTTCACTAGTTTAGTCTATAAAAGAAAACTATAAAAAATGGAATTGAGTTTGTCTCATACGCTTCACCTTTTTAATATCTTTCGTGAGTATGATAGAAAGGATAATTGTGCTCAAGTGCTAGAAGAAGAAATCTATAAAATGTTTGGCACTAAATCTTTGAATGGTGAGCATGATTGCAATGTTGTTAGTATGAAATCTTTGAATACCCATGATGCTAAGGATGATTGCACTAGTTATGATGAAAATGCCTCCTATAAACATGTCAATTTTTGTGGAGTGCATGTCTGCAAGTACACAGCAAATAGGGAAGATAGATATTGCAAGGGGCATAAGTACTTAGAAACCAAATTGTTGCAAGAAGAGCTAGATGAATGTGCTGAAAATTTAAGATATCTTACCCATACTTGCGAACTTTGCAATGAACATGGTCATTTAAATATCAAATGCAAATTGTTTCATGACCGTATCGTGTCCAAAAATTGTGATGACTTGATTTCCCTTGCACATCATAATGAACTTAGTTTGCTCTTGGGTTATGAAGAAATAAAACGTATAACTGAGGGTATTCCAAAATTTAATCTCGATAAACTTCTTGGTTTTGATCTAGAGAAGATTTATATGTATTGTGCGGTGAATTGCATTGAAAATCCTTATATTGCCAATTACATAAAGAAAAGAAAACAAATAGGAGATGAAGAGAATACTAATGAAAGGGAAGAGACTTTCCAATATCCTCCTATTATTTCTTATGATGAATCAGGTAACGAGGAGGAGCCTTCTATTCAACCAACCTCATTAATAAGGAGCTCCAAAAAGAGGATTGAACCCACACATGAGGTGAAGAAGAAGAAAAGAAAAAGGAAGAGAGGTAAAAAGGTATCGCTCCCAAATAAAGTTGCTCCTATTATTGCTGTGCCTCATGAAAATGAAGATGATACACTTGATGATGATCTCGTCATGCCTATTGCTTGTTGTGATGATTATGATTGGGAAGATAATGATACTTCTTATGATCTTGAAAATCTTTTTGGCACTTGCTTGGAAGGATATAATAATTGCTATACTATTGGTGCTATCCATACTATTAATGATGAGAGTGATTATGCTTATGATATGAAAAGGCCCAAGCTTGGGGAAGCTATGTTTGATGAGGATGAAATATTTGAGAATATATTTGCTGCAATTAATGTTTGTCCCAAGCTTGGGGATGCTATGTTTAATGAAGATGATATTTTTAGCCTCTCAAATTTTGATATGCAAAGTTGTTATGATGATAGCATGCCTTTTACCTATTATGATTATATTGATGAAAGTGGGTTTGGAAGAGTGTCAGCTTTAGGGAGTAGTGATCCCACAATATTGGAGGATGTTGAATCTTATAATATTTATGAAAGTGGATTTGGAGAGGTCATGACTTTATTTAGTGATGTTTCCACTATTTCGGAAGAGGTTTCAATCGATTATGATGAGAACAAAGTTGCTACTTATGATGATTATTGTGATAAAACTTATGCTATAAAGAGTAGTGATGATTATATTTATAAAACCTGTCATGATTATGAGTACCCTTTCTCTGAACATTACTCTTTTAATGTGAAAACAATTTATAGTATTCAAGTCTCTTATGAAACTCCCACTATTCCGAATGAGAAGAATTTTGCTTATGTGGAGAGTAGTAAATTTTCTATGCTAGTAGGTCATGAAAAGAATGATTTAGGTGCTGGTTATATTGTTGAATTCATTCATGATGCTACTGAAAATTATTATGAGGGAGGAATATATGCTTGTAGGAATTGCAATAATGTCAAGTTTCCTCTCCATGAGCTTAAAGTTTTGAAGTTATGCTTGGTTTGCCTTCCTATGCTAGTTGATTATTGTTCCCATAAATTGTTTGATCACAAAATCCCTATGCATAGGAAGTGGGTTAGACTTAAATGTGCTAGTCATATTCTTCATGATGCTCTCTTTATATTACAATTCTTATCTTTTATGTGAGCATCATTGAAATCATCATGCCTAGCTAGGGGCGTTAAATGATAGCGCTTGTTGGGAGGCAACCCAATTTTATTCTTGTTCTTTACTTTTTGTTCCAGTTTAGTAATAAATAATTCATATAGTCTCTGTTTAGATGTGGTTTTATGCTTTTAATTAGTGTTTGTGCCAAGTAGAACCTTTGGAAAGACTTGGGGAAAGTCTTGTTGATCATGCTGTCAAAAACAGAAACTTTAGCGCTCACGAGAATTGCTGCCATTTTTATTTGGAGAGTGCTATTTAGTTAATTCTTTTTTCAGATGATTAATAGATAAATTCCTCAGGTCCAGAAATTTATTTTAGAATTTTTGGGTTTCCAGAAGTATACGTTTGGTCCAGATTACTACAGACTGTTCTGTTTTTGACAGATTCTGTTTTCTATGTGTTGTTTGCTGATTTTGATGAATCTATGAGTAGTATCGGAGGGTATGAACCATAGATAAGTTGGAATACAGTAGGTTTAACACCAATATAAATTAAGAATGAGTTCATTACAATACCTTGAAGTGGTGATTTATTTTCTTATACTAACGGAGCTCATGAGTTTTCTACTTTAAGTTTTGTGTTGTGAAGTTTTCAAGTTTTGGGTAAAGATTCGATGGACTATGGGATAAGGAGTGGAAAGAGTCTAAGCTTGGGGATGACCAAGGCACCCCAAGGTAATATTCAAGGACAACCAAGAGCCTAAGCTTGGGGATGCCCCGGAAGTAGGGATGGCAATTGGTAGGGTATGGGCGGGTACAACCTCCTTCTACCCAAACCCATACCCACAGAAAATTTCTATACCCACCCATTTCAATACCCATGGGCATAAATTGGCACCCATGCCCATACCCAACGGGTATCCAATACCCAATGGGTATCCAGTGGATATAATATATAGAATTTAAAATTTTAAAATGTAGAGAAATGGGTTTAAACTTCAAGTGAGCATGGACGAGTAGTATATCACTAACACATGCTACTGTGGTGGGTGGTCTCTTGGAGGCATCAAGGGAGTATGAGCGGCGGTTAGTATAAACCCGGTACGGTGGGAGGTCGTGTTGGGAATGGGGAATCGCTGGATCGAGCGTTGGATAGGAGTTTGGTAGCGAAGAGTCAAGATTTCATCTTTTCAACGAATCACATAGGACGCATGAGGAGTGGCAAGCAGGTGATTACGGGCCTATGGGCTATGGCCAATTTAAGGAATCGAGACTTAGGGTGGGCCATAGGAGTTGGATGATGACCCCACATGTCATAGGAGTTATTTTCATTTATTAATTGTTTCTGGGTATCCATTGGGTTACCCATGGGCGCAATGTCATACCCATATCCTACCCATATATTTTGCGGGTATGGATACCCATTACCCATGGGTAAATAATCTCTTCAGATCTTGCCCATACCCGTTGTTTTCGAGTTGGGTACCGGCGGGTACCCATACCCACGGGCAAAACTGCCATCCCTACCCGGAAGGTACCCCCTCTTTCGTCTTCGTTCATCGGTAACTTTACTTGGAGCTATATTTTTATTTACCACATGATATGTGTTTTGCTTGGAGCGTCATTTTATTTTATTTAGTTTTGCTTGCTGTTTGAATAAAGTATCAAGGTCTGAAATTATTAAATGGGAGAGTCTTCACATAGTTGCACAATTATTCGACTACTCATCGATCTTCACTTATATCTTTCGGAGTAGTTTGTCATTTGCTCTAGTGCTTCACTTATATCTTTTAGAGCATGGTGGTAGTTTTATTTTGAAGAAATAGATGAACTCTCATGCTTCACTTAGATTATTTTGAGAGTCTTAAATAGCATGGTAATTTCCTTAAAATCCCAATATGCTAGGTATTCAAGAATAATAAAATTCTCTTATGAGTGTGTTGAATACTAAGAGAAGTTTGATACTTGATGATTGTTTTGAGATATGAGGATGGTAATATTAGAGTCATGCTAGTTGAGTAGTTGTGAATTTGAGAAATACTTGTGTTGAAGTTTGTGATTCCCGTAGCATGCACGTATGGTGAACTGTTATGTGATGAAGTCGGAGCATGATTTATTTATTGATTGTCTTCCTTATGAGTGGCGGTCGGGGACGAGCTATGGTCTTTTCCTACCAATCTATCCCCCTAGGAGCATGCGCGTAGTACTTTGTTTCGATAACTAATAGATTTTTGCAAGAAGTATATGGGTTCTTTATGACTAATGTTGAGTCCATGGATTATGCGCACTCTCATCCTTCCACCTTTACTAGCCTCTCTAGTACCGCGCAACTTTTGCCGGTATCATACACCCACCATATACCTTCCTCAAAACAGCCACCATACCTACCTATCATGGCATTTCCATAGCCATTCCGAGATATATTGCCATGCAACTTTCCACCATTCCGTTCATTATGACACGCTCCATCATTGTCATATTGCTAGCATGATCATGTAGTTGACATCATATTTGTGGCGAAGCCACCGTCCATAATTCTTTCATACATGTCACTCTTGATTCATTGCACATCCGGGTACACCGCCGGAGGCATTCATATAGAGTCATATTTTGTTCTAAGAATCGAGTTGTAATTCATGAGTTGTAAGTAAATAAAAGTGTGATGATCATCATTATTAGAGCATTGTCCCAGTGAGGAAAGGATGATGGAGACTATGATTCCCCCATAAGTCGGGATGAGACTCCGGACGAAAATAAATAAATAAAAGAGGCCAAAGAAGCCCAAATAAAAAAAAGAGGCCATAAAAAAGAGAAGGCCCAAATAAAAAAATAAAAAAAATAAAAAAAGAGAGAAAAGGAGAGAAGGGACAATGCTACTATCCTTTTACCACACTTGTGCTTCAAAGTAGCACCATGATCTTCATGATAGAGAGTCTCCTATGTTGTCACTTCCATATACTAGTGGGAATCTTTCATTATAGAACTTGGCTTGTATATTCCAATGATGGGCTTCCTCAAAATGCCCTAGGTCTTCGTGAGTAAGCGAGTTGGATGCACACCCACTAGTTTCTTTTGTTGAGCTTTCATATACTTATAGCTCTAGTGCATCCGTTGCATGGCAATCCCTACTCACTCACATTGATATCTATTGATGGCCATCTCCATAGCCCATTGATACACCTAGTTGATGTGAGACTATCTTCTCCCTTTTTGTCTTCTCCACAACCACCACTCTATTCCACATATAGTGCTATGTCCATGGCTCACGCTCATGTATTGCGTGAAGATTGAAAAAGTTTGAGAACATCAAAAGTATGAAACAATTGCTTGGCTTGTCATCGGGGTTGTGCATGATTTAAATATTTTGTGTGGTGAAGATGGAGCATAGCCAGACTATATGATTTTGTAGGGATAGCTTTCTTTGGCCATGTTATTTTGAGAAGACATAATTGCTTAGTTAGTATGCTTGAAGTATTATTGTTTTTATGTCAATATTAAACTTTTGTCTTGAATCTTATGGATCTGAATATTCATACCACAATTAAGAAGAATCACATTGAAATTATGCCAAGTAGCACTCCGCATCAAAAATTCTGTTTTTCTCATTCACCTACTCGAGGACGAGCAGGAATTAAGCTTGGGGATGCTGATACGTCTCCAACGTATCTATAATTTTTGATTGCTCCATGCTATATTATCTATTGTATTGAATATTTATGGGCTTTATTATACACTTTTATATCATTTTTGGGACTAACCTATTAACCCAGAGCCTAGTGTCAGTTTCTGTTTTTACGCTGTTTTAGGGTTTCGAAGAAAAGGAAAATCAAATGGAGTCCAATTGACCTGAAACTTCACGGAACTCATTTTTGGAAGGAAAGAAGCCCAGAAGACTTGGAGTGCACGTCGGGGGATCTGCGAGGAGGTCACGAGGCAGGGGGCGCGCCCACCCCCCCTGAGCACGCCCTCCACCCTCGTGAGCCCCTCGTGCCCCCCTGACGTACTTCTTCCGCCTATATATCCCCATATACCCTAAAAAACCTCCGTGAGCACAATAGATCGGGAGTTCCGCCGCCAGAAGCCTTCGTAGCCACCAAAAACCAATCTAGACCCGTTCCGGCACCCTGCCGGAGGGGGCAATCCTTCTCCCGTGGCCATCTTCATCATCCCGGTGCTCTCCATGATGAGGAGGGAGTAGTTCTCCCTCGGGGCTGAGGGTATGTATCAGTAGCTATGTGTTTGATCTCTCTCTCTCTCGTGTTCTTGATTTGACACGATCTTGATGTATCACGAGCTTTGCTATTATAGTTGGATCTTATGTTTCTACTCCCCCTCTTCTCTCTCGTAATGAATTGAGTTTCCCCTTTGAAGTTATCTTATCGGATTGAGTCTTTAAAGGTTTGAGAACACTTGATGTATGTCTTGTCGTGCGTATCTGTGGTGACAATGGGATACCACGCGATTCACTTGATGTATGTTTTGGTGATCAACTTGCGGGTTCCACCCATGAACCTATGCATAGGGGTTGGCACACGTTTTCGTCGTGATTCTCCGGTAGAAACTTTGGGGCACTCTTTGAGGTCCTATGTGTTGGTTGAATAGACGAATATGAGATTGTGTGATGCATATCGTATAATCATACCCACGGATACTTGAGGTGACATTGGAGTATCTAGGTGACATTAGGGTTTTGGTTGATTTGTGTCTTAAGGTGTTATTCTAGTACGAACTCTAGGGTTGTTTGTGACACCCATAGGAAGAGCCCAACGGATTGATTGGAAAGAATAACTTTGAGGTGGTTTCATACCCTACCATAATCTCTTCGTTCGTTCTCCGCTATTAGTGACTTTGGAGTGACTCTTTGTTGCATGTTGAGGGATAGTTATGTGATCCAATTATGTTATCATTGTTGAGGGAACTTACACTAGCGAAAGTATGAACCCTAGGCCTTATTTCCTATCATTGCAATACCGTTTACGCTCACTTTTATCATTAGTTACCTTACTGTTTTTATATTTTCAGATTACAAAAACCTTTATCTACTATCCATATTGCACTTGTATCACCATCTCTTCGCCGAACTAGTGCACCTATACAATTTACCATTGTATTGGGTGTGTTGGGGACACAAGAGACTCTTTGTTATTTAGAGACCATCTTCATCCTACGCCTCCTACGGATTGATAAACCTTAGGTCATCCACTTGAGGGAAATTTGCTACTGTCCTACAAACCTCTGCACTTGGAGGCCCAACAACGTCTACAAGAAGAAGGTTGTGTAGTAGACATCACCGGCAGCTGGAATTCTGGACCTAAAAAAGCTATGTCAGAGATACATATTCTGCACATCTCCAAATGAGATGGAATTTTATGGAGAATTATTTTGGAATATATAATAAATATTGGAGAAAAGAACTACTAGAGGGGCCACCTAGGTGACCACAAGGCACCAGGGCGCGTCCTGGTGGGTAGTGGGCCACCTGGCCCACCTCCGATGCCCATCTTCTGGCACATAAGGTCTTTTGACCTAGAAAAATAATAAGGAGAGGACTTGCGGGGCCGTCTCGAGGCGGAACTTGGGCAGGGGCACTTTTCCCCTCTGGCGGAGCGATTCCACCGGGGGAACTTCCCTCTCGGAGGGGGAAATCAAAGCCATCATCATCAGGACAAGCGAGGTCTAAGCTTGGGGGAGTTGATACATCCATTTGCATCATGTTTTCCTACTGTTATTTATAGTGTTTTTATGCATTATAACACTTTGTGGAGTAATTATAATGTCTTTTCTCTCATAATATGCAAGGTTTACACAAAGAGGAAGAATACTGATAGGAATTGTGGACCTGAAAAAGCTATGTCAGAGATACCTATTCCGCACATCTCCAAATGAGCTGAAATTTTACGGAGAATTATTTCGGAATATATAATAAATATTGGAGAAAAGAACTACCAGAGGAGGCCACCCAGGTGACCACAAGGCACCAGGCGTGCCAGCCCCCCTGGCGTGCCCTCGTTGGTAGTGGGCCACCTGGCTCACCTCCGGTGCCCATCTTCTGGTACGTAAGGTCTTTTGACCTAGAAAAAAAATAAGGAGAGGACTTTCAGGATGGAGCGCCGCTGTCTCGAGGCGGAACTTGGGCAGGGGCACTTTTGCCCTTCGGCGGAGCGATTCCGCTGGGGGAACTTCCCTCCCGGAGGGGGAAATCGAAGCCATCGTCATCACAACAACCCTCTCATCTTTGGAAGGCCAATCTTACATCAACATCTTCAATAGCACCATCTTATCTCAAAACCTTAGTTCACCTCTTGTGTTCAATCTTTGTACCGGAACCTCAGATTGGTACCTATGGGTGACTAGTAGTGTTGATTACATCTTGTAGTTGATGCTAAATGGTTTATTTGGTGGAATATTATATGTTCAGACCCATTATGCTATTTAATATCCCATTGATCTTAAGCATGAATATTATTTTTGAGTACTTGCCCTTGTTCTTGAGGCCACAGGAGAAGTCATGTTGCAAGTAATCATGTGAATTTGATATTCGTTCAATATTTTGATGATATGTATGTTGTGATTCCCTTAGTGGTGTTATGTTAACATCGACTACATGAAACTTCACCATCTTTGGGCCTAAGGGAATGCATTGTGGAGTAGTTATTAGTGTTGCAGAACGTAGTAATTCAAAAAATTTCCTACGAACACACAAGATCTATCTAGGAGATGCATAGCAACGAGAGGGGAGAGTGTGTCCATGTACCCTCATAGACCGAAAGCGGAAGCGTTATGTAACACGGTTGATGTAGTCGAACGTCTTCATGATCCAACCTATCCAAATACCGAACGTACGGCACCTTCGTGTTCAGCACACGTTCAGCACGATGACGTCCCTTGAGCTCTTGATCCAGTAGAGGGTCGAGGGATAGTTTCGTCAGCACAGCGATGTGGCTACAGTGTTGGTGATGTGATCCGCGCAGGGCTTCGCCTGAGCACTACGACAATATGACCGAGGTGGTAAACTGTGGAGGGGGGCACCGCACACGGCTAAAGAACAATTGATGTGTCTTTGGGGGGGGCCCTGGCCACGTATATAAAGGAGGGGGAGGAGAAGGCCGGCGGCCAAGGAGGGCGCACCAAGGGGGGAGTCCAACTAGGATTCCCAATCCTAGTTGGATTTCCTTTCCTGTTCCAAGAGGGGGAAGGAGGGAAGGAAAGGGAGAGGGAAAGGAAAGAGGGTGCCGCGCCCCCTCCCCATAGTCCAATTCGGATTGCCCTGGGGGGGGGGCGCCACCATGTGGGCTGCCCTCTCCTACTCCCTTATGGCCCATTAGGGCCCATAACTTCCCCGGGGGGTTCCGGTAACCCCTCGGTTCCCCGATAAATATCTGAAACATCCCGAAATCTTTCCGGTGTCCAAATACCTTCATCCAATATATCAATCTTTACCTCTCGACCATTTCGAGACTCCTCGTCATGTCCGTGATCTCATCCGGCACTCCGAACAAACTTCAGTCACCAAAACACATAACTCATAATACAAATCGTCATCGAACGTTAAGCGTGCGGACCCTACGGGTTCGAGAACTATGTAGACATGACCGAGACACATCTCCGGTCAATAACCAATAGCGGAACCTGGATGCTCATATTGGCTCCTACATATTCTATGAAGATCTTTATGGATCAAACCGCATAACAACATACGTTATTCCCTTTGTCATCGGTATGTTACTTGCCCGAGATTCGATCGTCGGTATCATCATACCTAGTTCAATCTCGTTACCGGCAAGTCCCTTTACTCGTTCTGTGCATCATCCCGTAACTAACTCATTAGTCAAATTGCTTGCAAGGCTTATAGTGATGTGCATTACCGAGAGGGCCAAGAGATACCTCTCCGATACACGGAGTGACAAATCCTAATCTCGATCTATGCCAACTCAACAAACACCTTTGGAGACACCTCTAGAGCATCTTTATAATCACCCAGTTACGTTGTGACGTTTGATAGCACACAAGGTGTTCCTCCGGTATTCGGGAGTTGCATAATCTCATAGTTAGAGGAATATGTATAAGTCATGAAGAAAGCAATAGCAATAAAACTAGACGATCACAATGCTAAGCTAACGGATGGGTCTTGTCCATCACATCATTCTCTAATGACGTGATCCCGTTCATCAAATGACAACACATATCTATGGTCAGGAAACTTAACCATCTTTTATTAACGAGCTAGTCAAGTAGAGGCATACTAGGGACACTGTGTTTGTCTATGTATTCACACATGTACTAAGTTTCCGGTTAATAAAATTCTAGCATGAATAATGAACATTTATCATGATATAAGGAAATATAAATAACAACTTTATTATTGCCTCTAGGGCATATTTATTTCAATTAGATGATGGGTTGCTAGAGTGACAGAAGCTTAAACCCTAGTTTATGCGCTATTTCGTAAGGGGTTGATTTGGATCCCTATGTTTAATGCTATGGTTAGATTGTTATCTTAATTCTTCTTTCATAGTTTCAGATGCTTGCGAGTTGGTTAATCATAAGTGGGAGGGTTGTTCAAGTAAGAACAACACCCAAGCACCGGTCCACCCACGTATCAAATTATCAAAGTAGCAAAAGCGAATCAAACCAACATGATGAAAGTGACTACATGAAATTCCCGTATGTCCTCAAGAACGCTTTGCTTATTATAAGAGACCATTCCAACTTGTCCTTGGCTACAAAAGGGATCGGGATATCTTGCTGCACTTTATTTACCGTTACCGTTACTTTCTTGTTACAAATTATTTTACTATCAAACTACTTGTTACCCACAGTTTCAGTGCTTGTAGAAATTACCTTGCTGGAAACCGCTTGTCATTTTCTTCTGCTCCTCGTTGGGTTCGACACTCTTATCGAAAGGGCTAAGATTAATCTCCTAGACTTGTGGGTCATCATCCAGCATGGGCGGCAGTGCCAAGTTAGGCGTTCGTTCTCGAAAGACAGAAGACGATGACACAACATCACACATTTAATGCACATACCTACCTATATGCATTGGGTAGGTTCCTTAGCAGCTAAGCCATTGTGGTACCCCTTGAGCTATAAAAGGAGGACCAGACTATAAGAAGCAAGGTTGGACATTTGGTAGCACTGTAGGGGAACGCGACAGAAAACAAAAAAATTCCGTACTACGAGCACACCCAGAATCACTATGGAGACTGCATACAAGGTTTAATCCGATCATTACCGACTCGTAGCGCATCGGAAGTAGAGTCGATGTGGATCGTCGGTGTAGATCCCCGTAGCTAGGATTTACAACCTCCAAACCGTGAGGATGTACTCCCTCGTCGGACAGCCCTTTGGGAGGCAGTCGGACGGTCCCTCGGACAATGTCACAAACAGCCCTTCGGGAGGACCCTCAAAACTCGAACGGTAACTCGGATAGCCCTTCGAGAGGACCCTCGAACAACCCCTCGGGCAAAAGATCGAACCTATGACCTATCGAGGGGGTTGCACACATGCGGTGTCAGCTATCCGGCAGGGCTTCACCGTCCAGAACTAGTTCCCACCGGAACCCAGACAGCCTTTCGGCTCTATGAAACTATTTCGCGGGGAGGGAGAGAGATGGCCAGATCATTGCATGGCATTTGTATATGAGAAAAGGTGTGAGTTTTGGCAGCCCCTCCACACCTATTTATAGGCCAAGCCCATGGGGCAGAGGACACTTGGAAATACCAAAATGCCCTCAAAGGTGGCTTCCCAAAGAAGCTAACCATAAAGTGCTTTTTCACTATCCGTGAAAACATTTTTCCGCGATCGTTAAATCTGAAAATATTTTTGTAGGTCCAGAATATTTCCAGTACCCACTAAAACAATTCTGGCCGTGTTCTGACATATTTTCAGATCAATGATTTTCATCAGCAAAAAGCAAACAAGAATGTGTTTTCACTATTCATGAAGACAATTTTTCACGTCCGTTAAATCCAAGAATATTTCTGTAGGTCTTAGAATAATTCTAGTACCCACTAAAATAACTCTGGATGCATTCCAAAACATTTCCAGATCAATGATTTTCATCGGTAAAAAGCAACCAAAGCGGTTCCGGCAGCTCCGGAACATTTCTGGCATTTTCCCGGAAAAATCCCAGAAGTTCCATGAACAATTCTCGCACCCTCCAAGAATTTTCAAGTGTGTGCCGAAACCAATTTGACTTAATGGTATACTCTGAATCAACTTTTCAGTTTTACCGAAACACTTCCCGTGTTCTCTCTCCGGAACTCTTCAGTTGTCTCCAAAACTTTTCTGGTGACTTTCTCTCAGACTCCCTATCTAGTATTCAGCAAATAGATGACCCTTAAGCGTGTGACCCTATAGGTTTGGTGAAGTATAGACATGACTGGAACGCTTTCCAATCAATGATCAACATTAGAGCCGTGGACACCCATATTGACCCCTATACCCACACGAATAATTATTCGAGTGAACCTCTAGTTGCCGGGTGCTATCCTGTTGCTTCATGTTATATTACAAACACCCGTGGTGTGATGTATTGGCATCCTCGTGGATCAACAACTTGTCCACTATGCCAGTTACCTCGTTACCGGTTTTGTTCTCTTTTCTCTTTTCTCATTTCCGTGTTCCAGCATCCCTATAGTCAAATCACATTGTGTCCGGCCATATGATGATGGATACCATAACACCAAGAGGGCCTGAGAATATCTCTCCATCGTCGGAGGAGCAAATCCCAATCGCGAGCTATCTCATTGTAACGCCCCGAGACCGATGTGCCAGGTGTCTTCCTATTATTCGCTGTTGTTGCCATGTCATTTGCTTGCGTGTTGCATCTTATCATGCCGTCATGTGCATTGCATAATCATGTTTTAAAACTTGCATTCGTCCGGGTTCTCCGAGTTCTTTCCGTTGCCCGTTCTGAGCCTAGACACATTTGCACGCGCCCGCGGCATGTCCGAAATAGTATTTTATAAGTGGCCGGAAAATGTTCTCGGAATGGGTTGAAAGTTCGCATGTGGTGTTGTTATCTTGTAGGTAGGCCGCCTGCCAAGTTTCATCGCATTCGGAGTTTGTTTGATAGCCCAACAGATAACTATAGCGACATTATAGTCGGTCTAACGTCGGACGTTTTCGGTCTCCGGAAACAGATGCCAGGCCCTCCCTCTCTCTTCTCCCCCTCGCAGTCTCGCCACAGCCCACCTAGTCCATCCTCCTTCCCCTCTTCGCTTCCGGAGTTGTCCGATGCGATCGCACGGTCCGAAACCCTCTCTGCACAGTGCATCGAACCCCTCACGTGCACGTCCAAAATTGTCCCGGACCTGCCCGAACAGTCGTCACCGTTGTGTCCGGATCATCCCCAAACGTCTACAAAACATCACCGTTTTCTCTTTTGAACTTCTTAGTCTATTTTTCTCGACCGTTAGATTTTATTTGGAGGGACGGATTAGCCCCTAAACTCTCCCTCTTTCCTTATTTATAATCCCTAGTCTAAATCTGGACAAAACCCTAAAACCTAGGGCACTTGTCCCATCCATCCCCTCACCCGCTGCTGCCACTTTTCTCACCATCCACATCGGGATCTTGCCCGATCCACCAACTAGCGCACAGCCAATCATCTCCCTCCTCGCCTTCGGCCAACCACCAACCAAGGCCACGCCCGATCCCCCCAGCGCCGCGACGACGACCGAGCCATCCCCGGCGAAGCCCCTTCTTCTCCTCCATCTCTCTGCGCCTCCTCACGCGCGCTGTGACCACCCCCCAAGACCAGCATCGCCGCCTCTGCCTCGTCGAGCAGCACCATCCACCAGGCCGCCGCATCGCCAGGAGGTCGCTGCATCGCCACGGACGCGGAGCACCACCTCGCAACTCCGCCGCCGTGCTCTCCCGCCTCCTCCCTGACCAGTACAACCACGACATGAGCTCCATCCCTGAACGCCTTCGTGCCTCCGTCCTGAACTCCTCCTGCGCCCGCACATGTTGCCATGGCTGCCCGGGACCCTCTTCTGCCAAGATTCAGCTCCGTCCTCCATGCCCGACGAAGCCTGCACCGCCGCACGCCTGCATCCGCGACGAAGACGACGTCGATGGCTCCTGCTTCCCCTGCCGTGTCGCCCGCCGGATCCGCCGTCTGCCCGCTCCCTCGTCGGAGTGCCTTGCGAGCGCCTCGACCTCTCCTGGGACGCCGATCCGCGCCTCCCTCCGTCCCCTGCATCGCCTCGTCGCCGGAGTAGAAGCTCCGTTCGCCAAGCGCCACGCCCCTGCTTCGTTTCGCTGCGGGAGGAGCTGCGTCGCCCCTCTGCTGCTGCTTCCTTGGATGAGCTCCCTCGCCTGGGCATGTTGGTCCCTGCCGCTGACCTCTTCTTCCTCTGCAACGAGCAGAGCGCAGCCGCTCGCCCCGTTGACCATGCCTGCTCATCCGCGCCCCCTGGGCCGCCTCCAGCAACAATCGCCAAGGCCCAGGCGCTTCCTCCCCAGCCAGCCTCCTTCACCAACGGGCCGAAGCCCATGGTGAGTAGTCGCCCAGATCCTATGCACTGTTGGGCCGACTTTTGTTGCGACCCATACTTGTTTTTTTCAGTTATGCGAATTTGCCTATTTTTCCAGTAAACCTGTTTTACAGTTTAGTCCCTCTAGATCATGCATTTAATAACTCATCAACGGTGCATCATATTAAAATGATTTATATATGAAACTTGCTTAGAATTTCATCTAGTTTAATAATATGCAACTTTCATCCATGTTAAAAATGCTTAAACTGTTGTTTGCATTAATTTACTCCTATGCCATGCTAAAATGATTTAATTCATAACTAAATAACCGTAGCTCCAAATTTAATAAACTTTATATGTAAATGGGGTAGAATTTTGCCTAGTTTAACATGGTGGCCTTACTTTGCATGTTTAACAACTCTAAAATAATGTTTAGGGCAGAACAGTACCAAATCTATATTATGCACATGAGGAGTTTCCGGACTTGTGGTTTGTTGTTCCGGCCTCATTTAAACTTGCCTAGTTAGGTAGTTTAATTATGCTTCACCCTCTTGCCATGCTAAGAACATTTAATATTGTTGGGTACATAAACGAGAGAGAACTAAATAAGTCACGTGGTGTTTCGTCAATATGCAACGGAGTTGCATGTTGAGCTCCACTTAATTTGTAGGATTGTTTGTGCATTTTGCCATGCCATGCTTCATTACACCGGACATGCATCATAATTGTTTGTGCATCATGCCATGTCTATGTGTTGGTTGTTTACTATGTTGTTTGCTTCTTTCCGGGTTGCCTTTCTCGTGAGCTTCGGTTCCGTTCCGGAGTTGTGAGGATCCGTTCGACTACGTCTGTTTGTCTTCTTCTTGGACTCGTTCTTCTTATTTGCGGGATCTCAGGCAAGATGACCATACCCTCGAAATCACTTCTATCTTTGCTTGCTAGTTGCTCGCTCTTTTGCTATGCCTATGCTGTGATACCTACCACTTGCTTGTCATGCCTCGCATATTGTTGAACCAAGCCTCTAACCCACCTTGCCCTAGCAAACTGTTGTTTGGCTATGTTACCACTTTGCTCAGCCCCTCTTATAGCGTTGTTAGTTGCAGGTGAAGATTGAAGTTTGTTCCTTGTTGGAACATGGAGATGTTGTTCCTTGTGGGAACATGTTTACTTGTTGGGATATCATAATATATATTATTTAATTAATGCATCTATATACTTGGTAAAGGGTGGAAGGCTCGGCCTTATGCCTGGTGTTTTGTTCCACTCTTGCCGCCCTAGTTTTCGTCATATCGGTGTTATGTTCCCGGATTTTGCGTTCCTTACGCGGTTGGGCTATAATGGGAACCCCTTGACAGTTCGCCTTGAATAAAACTCTTCCAGCAATGCCCAACATTGGTTTTACCATTCGCCACCTAGCCTTTTCTTTCCCTTGGGTTCTGCAGACTTAAGGGTCATCATTATTTTAACCCCCCGGGCCAGTGCTCCTCTGAGTGTTGGTCCAACCTGTCAGCCGCCGGTGGCCACCAGGGGCAACTCTGGGCTGGCCTACCGGAAGTTTGGACAATCTGAGTGTGCCCTGAGAACGAGATATGTGCAGCTCCTATCGGGATTTGTCGGCACATTCGGGCGGTGTTGCTGGACTTGTTTTGTCTTTGTCGAAGTGTCTTGTAGAACCGGGATACCGAGTCTGATCGGAATGTCTCGGGAGAAGGTTTATCCTTCATTGACCGTGAGAGCTTGTGATGGGCTAAGTTGGGACACCCCTGCAGGGATTTGAACTTTCGAAAGTCGTGCCCGCGGTTATGGGTAGATGGGAATTTGTTAATGTCCGGTTGTAGAAAACCTGAAGTTGACCTTAATTAGAATACATCAACCGCGTGTGTAACCATGATGGTCTCTTTCCGGCGGTGTCCGGGAAGTGAACATGGTGTTGGAGTTATGCTTGACGTAGGTTGTTCTAGGATCACTTCTTGATCATAGTTTCACGATCGTGCTTTGCCTTCTCTTCTCGCTCTCTTTTGCGTATGTTAGCCACCATATATGCTAGTCGCTTGCTGCAGCTCCACCTCATACCTTTTACCCTTCCTATAAGCTTAAATAGTCTTGATCGCGAGGGTGTGAGATTGCTGAGTCCCCGTGACTCACAGATACTTCCAAAACCAGCTTGCAGGTGCCGTTGAACCGTGCAGATGACACAACCAAGCTCAAGGAGGATCTCGATGAAGATCTTGTCCTTTTGTGTTGTTTCGTTCTAGTTGATCAGTAGTGGAGCCCAGTTGGGGTCGATCGGGGATCTGTGTAGCATTTGGGGTAGTCTTCTTTTTATTTTGGTTCCGTAGTCGGACCTTTGATTGTATCTGGATGATGTAATGCTTTATTCATGTAATTGTGTGAAGTGGCGATTGTAAGCCAACTATGTATCTCTTTCCCTTATGTATTACATGGGATGTGTGAAGATTACCTCACTTGCGACATTGCTATCAATGCGGTGATGCCTCTAAGTCGTGCTTCGACATGTGGGAGATATAGCCGCATCGAGGGCGTTACAAGTTGGTATCAGAGCCTTCCCCGACCTTAGGAGCCCCCACCGCTTGATCTAATTAGCGGACGAGTTGAGTCTAGAAAAATGTTTTGATTCAGTTAGGAATTATATATCGGAGAGTTCATGAATTCTTTTTACTCCCCGGTCCCCTCATCGCGCTGGTAAGGCATCCCGACGTAGAGTTTTGACTCTTCTCTTCTCAAATTTCACTAAATTTTTTTTAGGATCACGCGGGTATCTTGGAATCGTTCTGATGGATTTGTGACAAGAACATTGTTCTTGGTGCCTCCTGTCATTTAGGGGTTGTGGCAGTGTCCCGGGGAGTTGAGCTCTGAGGTGTTGTCGTTACAATTTTATCGTTGCAGTTCTGGAATACCTGAGATTAGTTTCGCCGACATCGAAAATCTCTTTTATGCAGTTGTTGGTGAGATAACCTCGACGCCACCCAGTTGTGGGCGGGAGTTCGGGAGTATTGCCATAACTCGTATAACGGATGCTTTTCGAAGGTTGAGGTAGATGATTTCCGAAGGTTTCTTGGTTATGTGTTGAAGGATGGATACAACTGGATGTAGGATTTGTTAGTTTTCGGTGAGATATTATGCTTCCCCTATATCCCCAACACCTGATTGCATAATCGGAAAATTTCGGGAGTTTGTAAGTGGGAATTCAAGTAGCTCTTAGGATATCTTTCCGACAGATGTATGATATGAAATTGGGGTTCGACGTCTAGTGGTCCGCCTATTCACGGTTGGTTTTACAGTGGTCTCGTTGTGTCTTAAAGAGTCCTTGGCTATGCCGACTCGGGGACGCTTCGTATGTCATGTGCACTGCCTTGTACATGATGGTGCTGTACGATCAAGCCCATGTAGGCCCCACCACGAAAACTTCGGACGAAATCTCTATCATATGTTTGTTCCGGCTTATTCCGCAAGCCAATCCTTTGTTTTTGTTTTGAGTTGTGGTATTCGAGTTGCTTCGAAGTCAAATGTTGATTCCATACCTTTTCCAAGTGGTGTTCTCATACTCCGATGTGAATACCAATCCTTCTTGATCATCAAGATTGTTTTTGTCAATCCCTTTTAACCGGCGTGTTTCTCTTCAAGCGGATCCGTTCATTTTCAATATCCGCAAGATTCAATCTCAGCTTTCTCAACGGTGTTCGTTTCATCCATCCCAAGTTGCCTTTGTTTTTTCCCACCCTCCCACCCTTTTTCTTCGAGGACCCAGATTTCCTTTCCAACTATCCATTTTATCGATGGAGGTCTCTTCATTCTTTTCCTTCACATTCCTACACGGTGGTTCTTTTGAAGATGCTCTACTCATTCGTCATTCTTCATTCTTTTTCTTCTCCGGTGGAACCAACTCAAGCTTTCGTGTTGATCATATCCTTTTTCCTCGTTCCGGTGCACCTCATAATAATTCACTTCTCGCTGTTTAATTGTTCCGGAGTGCTCAAGATATCTCAGGAGATTCGTTTCCATTCTCAATCCGTTCAAGCTTTTGTGAGGATGTTATCTCATTCAAGCCATTTAATTCAACCGGTGCATTATCTATTTTAAATCGTTCAAAGGTGTTTCTTTTGAATGGGCCTTAACCCACAGGTCTTTTCCCAGGATCTTACCTAACTCTTCTTATTTTCCCTGGAGCTATCCTCAAATTCTTTTAAAGTTTGACGTAAGAATGAATTGTCATCAGTCAAATGTTTTTCTCCAAGATCTTTCAAATTCTTTTCATCGTTGGCTCAACCTTTTCCATTCTTCATTCCGGAGTGCCTCAACAATTCTTGGTAGTGTTTCTCGTCGTAATTCTCAGATTATGAAGACCGAAGAAGAATTTTCTCTCAATCTTGCTCCATTCTCTTCAAGATTCGTGGTTCTAGTTCAAGGCCATCCTCTCATAATTGTTTTCGATTGTCAGAATTCTTTTCACCCATCCGGAGTAATTCAGAGTATTTTCAGTTGGATTCTCCGGAGCCATCATCTCATGATTATTCATTCCCAGCTTTCAGTTATCGTTCTCCTAATCTTACCGGTGCATCGATCAACTATCCTCTAATCAGTTCTTGATCTCTTCGTTCTCATGTATCTAAATCCTCTCAAGCATCTTCATTCATTTGCTAAATTCTTCGCGGTGTCTACCTTATATTTTCTTTGTTCATTTTTAATTCTTACGGTGGTTCGCTCAAGATTCTTCTTCCTTCATTTATCATATCAATTTATTCGTTGTTTCAATTCTTATGGTGGTTCGTTGAAGACTTTCTCAAGTTTGCGCTATATCTATCTTAATCTTTCTACGAGGATAAGTAGTATGTCAAATCCGTTGATTATCATCAATTTAATTTGGTGAAGGATACGCATAACATACATCTTATTCTTGTTTCATCCAAGTGATCAATTCCTTCCTTCGGAGCTTGTTCATAACGAATAAATTCTTGATTTCATTTGTTCATCTTTCTTTCCCGGAGTCCCAAGCTCTCGCAATTATGTTATCACGGAGATCTATCTAAATCTTTACAAGGTTCCACCTTGTGTTTTCAACTACCCTTTCTTTCCGTTTTGGATCATTCTTTTATTACCGGAGTTCTTCATGAAGGTTCTACTTGATGGATTCATCAAGGATTTAATTCCTTCTCGAAGTGTTCATCGACAGTCTTTGCTAAGAAGCTCAAGTTTTCTTCTTCTTGCTATCCGGAGTGCAAATCTTTCTACCGTATCATTGGAGGTGGTATTATGTCATTCTTGATAATTTGAGCTCATGTTTCATGATTCACATATTGTTAAGAATGAGGTATTTTAAATCCATCAACCTATTCGTTGGAATTATCTTGGGTTATATTTCACCTAAAGCCTTCCCTAAGGATTGTTGCTATTATGGTGCTCATAAATGACCCAAGTTCTTCATTTATCCTCCCGGTGAAATAGTTTCTCGTCGCCTTTGTCATACCAATCCAATTTTTTTTCTGTGAGTGGCAGCTTGTCACCTCATAATTTGAGACGTATTCCATAAGACCATATCAAGCTTATCTTTTTGTTGTTGATAATCCAACAACTCCGTTCTAGCCTTGGTTGTAAGCGTGCACTGCCAAGATCTTGGTTTCTACTTCGTTCATTCCATTCCATTCTTCATTTTGTTCCGGAGGCTTTGTGATGTTGCTCTCTTCAACCCATCTTTTTGTTTTGTCAGGATCGTGGTCTTTTCTTGGTTTATCCATTTAACCGGAGTGTTGTGTCCTTTTGCTCAAGATTTTTCATTTTATCAAGTCTTTCATCTCTTTTCAACCGGAATGCTACCCGAATCGGTTCTTCCTTTTCCTCTTTCTTAACGGAGTGTTTTCAACTTTGTTCTTCTCCGTTGTTTTATTTCTTTCAATTTGTTCAACCTTCTCAAGGTTCTTTGGTCTCACTCATTCGTCAAAGAAGCAACTTAGTTTTACCTCTTCTTTTTCTCTTCCGTTTTTCCCTCCGGTGCCATTCTAGATCTCGGGACGAGATCCTCTTGTAGTGGTGGAGTGTTGTAACGCCCCGAGACCGATGTGCCAGGTGTCTTCCTGTTATTCGCTGTTGTTGCCATGTCATTTGCTTGCGTGTTGCATCTTATCATGCCGTCATGTGCATTGCATCATCATGTTTTAAAACTTGCATTCGTCCGGGTTCTCCGAGTTCTTTCCGTTGCCCGTTCTGAGCCCAGACACATTTGCACGCGCCCGCGGCATGTCCGAAATAGTATTTTATAAGTGGCCGGAAAATGTTCTCGGAATGGGTTGAAAGTTCGCATGTGGTGTTGTTATCTTGTAGGTAGGCCGCCTGCCAAGTTTCATCGCATTCGGAGTTTGTTTGATAGCCCAACGGATAACTATAGCGACATTATAGTCGGTCTAACGTCGGACGTTTTCGGTCTCCGGAAACAGATGCCGGGCCCTCCCTCTCTCTTCTCCCCCTCGCAGTCTCGCCACGGCCCACCTAGTCCATCCTCCTTCCCCTCTTCGCTTCCGGAGTAATCCGATGCGACCGCACGGTCCGAAACCCTCTCTGCACAGTGCATCGAACCCCTCACGTGCGCGTCCGAAATTGTCCTGGACCCGACCCGAACAGTCGTCACCGTTGTGTCCGGATCATCCCCAAACGTCTACAAAACATCACCGTTTTCTCTTTTGGACTTCTTAGTCTATTTTTCTCGACCGTTAGATTTTATTTGGAGGGACGGATTAGCCCTTAAACTCTCCCTCTTTCCTTATTTATAATCCCTAGTCTAAATCTGGACAAAACCCTAAAACCTAGGGCACTTGTCCCATCCATCCCCTCACCCGCCGCCGCCACTTTTCTCACCATCCACATCGGGATCTTGCCCGATCCACCAACCAGCGCACAGCCATTCATCTCCCTCCTCGCCTTCGGCCAACCACCAACCAAGGCCGCGCCCGATCCCCCCAGCGCCGCGGCGACGACCGAGCCATCCCCGGCGAAGTCCCTTCTTCTCCTCCATCTCTCTGGCCTCCTCGCGCGCGCCGTGACCACCCCTCAAGACCAGCATCGCCGCCTCTGCCTCGTCGAGCAGCACCATCCACCAGGCCGCCGCATCGCCAGGAGGTTGCTGCATCGCCACAGACGCGGAGCACCACCTCGCAACTCCGCCGCCGTGCTCTCCCACCTCCTCCCTGACCAGTACAACCACGACAGGAGCTCCATCCCCGAAGGCATTCGCGCCTCCGTCCTGAACTCCTCCTGCGCCCGCACATGTTGCCATGGCTGCCCGAGACCTTCTTCTGCCAAGATTCAGCTCCGTCCTCCACGCCCGACGAAGCCTGCACCGCCGCGCGCCTGCATCCGCAACGAAGACGGCGTCGATGGCTCCTGCTTCCCCTGCCGTGTCGCCCGCCGGATCCGCCGTCTGCCCGCTCCTCGTCGGAGTGCCTTGCAAGCGCCTCGACCTCTCCTGGGACGCCGATCCGCTCCTCCCTCCGTCCCCTGCATCGCCTCGTCGCCGGAGTAGAAGCTCCGTTCGCCAAGCGCCGCACCCCTGCTTCGTTTTGCTGCGGGAGGAGCTACGTCGCCCCTCTGCTGCTGCTTCCTTGGACGAGCGCCCTCACATGGGCATGTTGGTCCCTGCCGCTGACCTCTTCTTCCTCTGCAACGAGCAGAGCGCAGCCGCTCGCCCCGTTGACCACGCCTGCTCGACCGCACCCCCTGGGCCGCCTCCACCGACAATCGCCAAGGCCCAGGCGCTTCCTCCCCAGCCAGCCTCCTTCACCAACGGGCCGAAGCCCATGGTGAGTAGTCACCTAGATCCTATGCACTGTTGGGCCGGCCTTTGTTGCGACCCATACCTGTTTTTTTTCCAGTTATGCGAATTTGTCTATTTTTCCAGTAAACCTGTTTTACAGTTTAGTCCCTCTAGATCATGCATTTAATAACTCATCAACGGTGCATCATATTAAAATGATTTATATATGAAACTTGCTTAGAATTTCATCTAGTTTAATAATATGCAACTTTCATCCATGTTAAAAATGCTTAAACTGTTGTTTGCATTAATTTACTCCTATGCCATGCTAAAATGATTTAATTCATAACTAAATAACCGTAGCTCCAAATTTAATAAACTTTATATGTAAATGGGGTAGAATTTTGCCTAGTTTAACATGGTGGCCTTACTTTGCATGTTTAACAACTCTAAAATAATGTTTAGGGCAGAACAGTACCAAATCTATATTATGCACATGAGGAGTTTCCGGACTTGTGGTTTGTTGTTCCGGCCTCATTTAAACTTGCCTAGTTAGGTAGTTTAATTATGCTTCACCCTCTTGCCATGCTAAGAACATTTAATATTGTTGGGTACATAAACGAGAGAGAACTAAATAAGTCACGTGGTGTTTCGTCAATATGCAACGGAGTTGCATGTTGAGCTCCACTTAATTTGTAGGATTGTTTGTGCATTTTGCCATGCCATGCTTCATTACACCGGACATGCATCATAATTGTTTGTGCATCATGCCATGTCTATGTGTTGGTTGTTTACTATGTTGTTTGCTTCTTTCCGGGTTGCCTTTCTCGTGAGCTTCGGTTCCGTTTCGGAGGTGTGAGGATCCGTTCGACTACGTCTGTTTGTCTTCTTCTTGGACTCGTTCTTCTTATTTGCGGGATCTCAGGCAAGATGACCATACCCTCGAAATCACTTCTATCTTTGCTTGCTAGTTGCTCGCTCTTTTGCTATGCCTATGCTGTGATACCTACCACTTGCTTGTCATGCCTCGCATATTGTTGAACCAAGCCTCTAACCCACCTTGCCCTAGCAAACTGTTGTTTGGCTATGTTACCACTTTGCTCAGCCCCTCTTATGGCGTTGTTAGTTGCAGGTGAAGATTGAAGTTTGTTCCTTGTTGGAACATGGAGATGTTGTTCCTTGTGGGAACATGTTTACTTGTTGGGATATAACAATATATCTTATTTAATTAATGCATCTATATACTTGGTAAAGGGTGGAAGGCTCGGCCTTATGCCTGGTGTTTTGTTCCACTCTTGCCACCCTAGTTTCCGTCATATCGGTGTTATGTTCCCGGATTTTGCGTTCCTTACGCGGTTGGGCTATAATGGGAACCCCTTGACAGTTCGCCTTGAATAAAACTCTTCCAGCAATGCCCAACTTTGGTTTTACCATTCGCCACCTAGCCTTTTCTTTCCCTTGGGTTCTGCAGACTCAAGGGTCATCATTATTTTAACCCCCCCGGGCCAGTGCTCCTCTGAGTGTTGGTCTAACCTGTCAGCCGCCGGTGGCCACCAGGGGCAACTCTGGGCTGGCCTACCGGAAGTTTGGACAATCTGAGTGTGCCCTGAGAACGAGATATGTGCAGCTCCTATCGGGATTTGTTGGCACATTCGGGCGGTGTTGCTGGACTTGTTTTGTCTTTGTCGAAGTGTCTTGTAGAACCGGGATACCGAATCTGATCGGAATGTCTCGGGAGAAGGTTTATCCTTCGTTGACCGTGAGACCTTGTGATGGGCTAAGTTGGGACACCCCTGCAGGGATTTGAACTTTCGAAAGCCGTGCCCGCGGTTATGGGCAGATGGGAATTTGATAATGTCCGGCTGTAGAAAACCTGAAGTTGACCTTAATTAAAATACATCAACCGCGTGTGTAACCGTGATGGTCTCTTTCCAACGGTGTCCGGGAAGTGAACACGGTGTTGGAGTTATGCTTGATGTAGGTTGTTCTAGGATCACTTCTTGATCATAGTTTCACGATCGTGCTTTGCCTTCTCTTCTCGCTCTCTTTTTTGTATGTTAGCCACCATATATGCTAGTCGCTTGCTGCAGCTCCACCTCATACCTTTTACCCTTCCTATAAGCTTAAATAGTCTTGATCGCGAGGGTGTGAGATTGCTGAGTCCCCGTGACTCACAGATACTTCCAAAACCAGCTTGCAGGTGCCGTTGAACCATGCAGATGACACAACCAAGCTCAAGGAGGAGCTCGATGAAGATCTTGTCCTTTTGTGTTGTTTCGTTCTAGTTGATCAGTAGTGGAGCCCAGTTGGGGTCGATCGGGGATCTGTGTAGCATTTGGGGTAGTCTTCTTTTTATTTTGGTTCCGTAGTCGGACCTTTGATTGTATCTGGATGATGTAATGCTTTATTCATGTAATTGTGTGAAGTGGCGATTGTAAGCCAACTATGTATCTCTTTCCCTTATGTATTACATGTGATGTGTGAAGATTACCTCACTTGCGACATTGCTTTCAATGCGGTGATGCCTCTAAGTCGTGCTTCGACACGTGGGAGATATAGCCGCATCGAGGGCGTTACACTCATTCCTTGTCATACTTTTCCATGAACCCTAAAGCCGTCGTAATAGCCACCCATTTACGGATGACGTTTAACAAACCCCAAAGTTCACGAAGCAAGTGCGAAGGAACTCGATAGTCTCATGGTCTAAGGAATTATGTAAACATTAACTATCTCCGTGTTATTAACCACTAACTTGTGACGAATGTATCTCATAGCATAACATCAATTCAGGTCAATTCTACACGTGTTCTTCTAACATTGTGCCCTCAAAGTTGCTGGCATGACATGCCCATGATCAGGAAAATAGGACCATCGTGCAACACTTGAGGTAGTCTTAGAGGCATGACTAGGAATACATTTTACCGTTTAATATACCACACGTGCAAATGAGTTTTCCTCCGAGCCTTGTGGATATTGCAGACTCGAGAATCATTGCAGTTATAGCATGGAACATGAACATCCATTACAAACTTGGAGATACAAAATAATCGTTATTACTACCTCTAGGGCATATTTCCTACAAGCACACCAGTAGAAGCACACAATGCTTCCCATTCCCGGGAAGGGCATGTAGCTCGTCATCCTATGGAAATAGCCACACACAAAACATGAATAGGGTATTACGCAACCATGTCGTCCAAACCTGGGTAAATCATCATGTCAACTTCGTGCATTTTGGTAGTGTAGGTCCCCACCTTGCGGCCCACTCACGAATCAACAGAAGTACGCCCCCAGTCCACGGTGTCTTGCGTGTGTTCTGGAAATGTGCGTCGACATCTGGTGCACCAGGTAGGGGGGTGCTCGTGTGGATCTACATCGACAAAGCTGCCGGCGTCTCTGACAATGCTAGATTCATCGTTGCCTTCATCGACCTCTTCACCATCACACGGTAGGGATGGTGCCTCCAAAAACACGCAACACTGCGAAAGGCCTGGGCTCTTTGGCAAAAGCTCCATCGCAACCTCAAGCCGAAGAAGACCATGTGGCACGAAATTCCCAGAATCTCAGGCCCCACGGTCAACAGGCGGCTGGGAGTAAGAGCTCGATGACCACAGATGTTCCTTCCCAAGCTGGCATTGCAGGGAATCACTCTCCCGCTCATGCCAACAGGCAGACCTTGTAGCCTTCGGCGGTTGCGAGGAATGCCCCACAAGGCACATAAGCACAGGTCCCGGCGAGGCAGCAACCCACACTTCCAAGCATCCATCCAGGACAACAAACGAGGAACAATGCTGCCCTCCTCCAGGAGGCAGCCTTGTGTCCCCGCGAGGTGGCAACACCGCTCCCTCAGGCAACCGCACTAGGGGCTCTAGGCTGTCTCAAGCTTATGACATGGTTAGTTCACCCACCGAGGCCCTGGCCCGAGCCTGATGTCTGCTTGGTTTCCATCCTGAAGCCAATAGGATGGAAGCTTGGAGGGCCACCATTCAAAGTGTGGTAGATTATGCTGTCCAGAGCGAGTGGGATGGCGTGTCCACGCGCCACCCACCCACTGCTCCGGCCGATGATGATGGCCGCCAAAGCAAGTGACACGTGGCATCAACGCAGTCCCCACGACATCAGGCTCAGGCAAGGCCGCGTGGTGACCGCGAACACCCAGTCTTGGTGGCGTCTTCTCCTCCCAAGGTGTCATCAAGACCAGCGTTAGACTATCAGCGATCACCAAGGCCAAGATGCGTGCACCCGCATAGAGAGACACTGAGAAACTCATCGGCAATCTGATGCACATGCGGATCTTGAGGATGCGGAGTGCTTTGACGAGGATAGGGCAACTTGCCTTATGGGAAAGGTTGCACCGCGTTCACCCCGAAGTTATGCTGCATCAAGTGGCCAAGGCCCCTTGACCTTTCTGTCCAGTATGACGGGAAAACCAACCCTGATGAGTTCCTCAGCATCCACACCATCACTATTGTTGCTGCTCGCGGCAGGAAGCGAGCACTTGGCAACTAGTTTCCCATGGCACTCAAGCCCAAAGTTCGCTCATGGCTCATGAATCTTCTAGAGAATTCCATTCATCATGTGATGATTTTTGCAAGCAATTCGCGGGCGCCTTCCAAGGACGGTTCAAGCGACCAGGGATGCCCAATGATCTGCACCTCCTGGTGCAAAAGCCCGGGGAACCATTGCGCAAGAACGTACAACACTTTAGCCAAGTGCAACACAATATCCCTAACATTGATCCTACTACGATCATCAGTCTTTCACTCGAACGTTCATCATCCCAAGATCAGGGAGAAGCTCAATACCCACAAGGTGCAGACCATTGCCGAGCTCTTTGAGCTCTGATAGTCTCCACCGTATCTATATTTTTTGATTGTTCCATGCTATTATAGTATCAATCTTGGATGTTTGATATGAAATTATATGCAATACTATATCATTTTTTGGGACTAACCAATTAACTTAGTGCCAAGTGCCAATTGCTGTTTTTTGCCTGTTTTTGGTTTTCCAGGAAATCAGTACCAAACAAAGTCCAAATGCCATGAAACTTTTGACGATTTTTTTCTGGACATGAGACCCTAGTAGCTTCGGGAGGAGGCTAGAAGGCGAAGGAGTAGGCCACAAGGCACATGAGCGTGCCCAGGGGGGTAGGCGCGCCCATGTTGCTTGTGGGCCCCTTGTTCCTCCATTTGACCTAATTCTAACTATATAAATTCTCTAAAATTGGGAAACCAACAGTGAGCCACCCCCAAAAAATACCTTTTCCGCCGCTGCAAGCTTATGTTCTTGCGAGATCCCGTCTGGAGGCCTTTTTCAGCACTCTATCGGAGGGGGAATCAGTCACAGAGGGCCTCTAAATCAACCTTGCTACCCTTCCGATGATGTTTGAGTAGTTTACCACAGACCTATGGGTCCATAGCTAGTAGCTAGATGGCTTCTTCTCTCTCTTTGATCATCCATACAATGTTTTCCTCGATGTTCTTGGAGATCTATTCGATGTAATCTTCTTTGGCAGTGTGTTTGTTGGGATCCGATGAATTGTCAGTTTATGATCAAATTATCCATGAATATTATTTGAGTCTTCTCTGTACTCTTTTATGCATGATTTTTATAACTTTTTATTTCTCTCTGATCTATCCATTTGGTTTGGCCAACTAGATTGATTTATCTTTCAATAGGATAGGTGCTTTGTGATGGGTTCGATCTTGCGGTGCTCAATCCCATGGAAAGAAAGGGACATGACACATATCTGTATCGTTGCCATTAAGGGTAAAATGATGGGGTTTATTCATATTGATTGAGTTTACTTTGTCTACATCATGTCATCTTGCTTAAGTCGTTACTCCGTTCTTTATGAACTTAATACTCTAGATGCATGCTGGATAGCGGTCGATGCTCGAGTAATAGTAGTAGATGCAGGCATGAGTCGGTCTACTTGTCTCGGACATAATGCCTATATACATGATCATTGCCTTGGATATCGTCATAACTATGCGATTTCTATCAATTGCCCAACAGTAATTTGTTTACCTACCATATGCTTTTTGTTCAAGAGAGAAGCCCTTACTGAAAACTATGGCCCCGAGTTTATCTTTATCATATATTAAAATCCATACCTTGCTGCAATTTATTTACTTTACTTCTATTTTATTTGTGTTTTTGTTTATCTATCTATCACCACGAGGTTTTCCAATTAACCGCCAAGGGATTGACAACCCCTTGTTTGCGTTGGGTGCAAGTACTTGTTATTTTGTGTGTACATATTGTTCACGAGGTATTGCGTGGTTCTCCTACTGGATTGATAACCTTGGTTCTTAACTGAGGGAAATACTTATCTCTACTGTACTGCATCATCCTCTCCTCTTCGGGGAAATCCGAACGCAACTCACAAGTAGCAGGAAGAATATCTGGTGCCATTGCCGGGGAGACATCATCAACACCTATCAAGTACCATGGCATAAACTTTCATCTGCTTGCATTTACTTTCATTTTCCATTTGCCTCTCGTTTTGATCTCCCCTACTTCTAAAACGTTTCCACAAAAACACAAAAATATTTTTCGTTTGCCTTTTTGCTTGTTTGCTTGCCTTGTCGCTATGCCTCGAGAAAATTATCATCATATCTCTTATCATAAAAGGTTGGTCAAAATTCAGAAAAATACTAAGGACTTCATGTTTACGCAATTTGAGCACAATAAATTCTTTACTGAAGAACTTAAGGAACACTCTACCTTATTAGATGCTATTGGAAAACAACTCGATGATGTTAATAAAGAAGTTGACAATCTTCAATCTCAACTTGCTCTTACTGAAAATCTGCCAGGGAAAATTTCTGATACGCAAACTAATCTAGTGAAGAAAATGGTGGCTAAATCGAAATCTTTTGCACTTGGTAACGCTGAAGATATTAAAATGATTGGTGTCTCACCATTAAATCTTTGTTTAGCAATATAAAACTTGCTGAAATGGAAACTAAAGATGAGTCAACTTTAGCTAGAGGACGTCCCCATTGTTCGGAGGGTGAAAATCTTAATGATTTTTTTGATAAAAGTGAGTTTGGAGAGGTATAAACTTTAAATAGTGATGTGCCCACTACTTTGGATTTCAAGGATTTAAATTATGATAATTGTTTTTTAATTGAGTGTATTTCCTTGTTGTAATGCATGATAAATTCACCCAATGCTTATGAACAAAATAAAGCTTTACTAAACATATTGCAGAAGCTACGATGAAAGCTTTAGAAGAAAGGCTAGAATGAGAGGTTTCAATACCTAGGAAATTATATGATGAATGTGAACCTACCATTAAAATAAAGATAAAAATTATGAGTGCAATGCTTTATGTGATTTGGGTGCTAGTATTTCCAATATACCAAAATCTTTATGTGATGTGCCATGCCTTCATGATTTGGATGAATGTTCACTCAATTTGCACTTAGTGGATTCTACTATTAAGAAACCTTTGGGTTGAATAAATGGTGTTCTTATTCTTGTAGATAGGAATTACGTGTCCGTTGATTTCATTGTGCTTGATATTGATTGCAATCCGTCTTGTCCCATGATACTTGGTATGCCTTTCCTTCGAACCATAGGTGCTATTATTGATATGAAAGAGGGTAATATAAAGTTTCCATTTCCATTAAAGAAGGGTATGGAACACTTACCTAGAAAGAGAGTTAAGCCACCATATGAATCTATTATGAGAGCCACCTATGGAATTAATTTGAAGAATGACAACACTTGAAACTATGCATTACGCCAAGTTATGGGCGTAAAACAATAACACTTGTTGGGAGGCAACCTAATAGCTATATTTATTTTTCTTGTTTATTTCCTATTTTTTGGTGTGGACACAATTATGCTACTGTTATGGTTGTGTTTTGTGTTTAAATTAGTGTTTGTGGCAAGTAAAGCCTTTGGGATGATTTGGATGATAGTTGCTTTGATTCTGTGAGAGAACAGAAAATTTTGCGCCCAGTACATGAACAGAAAATTTGGATTCTGCTTTGATTCCAACCACGTCATTGCTGCCGCCCGCGCCACCCGGCGACCGTTCCGGCGCTTCCCCGGCCTATCCCCGCGCCGCGGCGGCTTCTCCGCCCTCCCTCTAGTCCCGCCGCCCCTCACGCGCGTCCCTCGTCCAACGAACAGCGCTCGAGCGCTCGCTGCCGCTCGACGCCCGCAAGGTGTTCGACAAAACGCCTGCAAGGTATGTATTGCTCAAACGTCATGAATTTGGTGCATGTTGATTCTAGTTTTATAGCATAGTATTGAACATTGTAGATGAGTTTGTCGTATGATTCTTCCGAAGAAGAATTTGATATGGAAGAGGAGGAGGATCTTGCAATGATCCTAGCTATGCATATCAATAAAAAAACCAAAGCACGGTGGTTCGGTTATGGGTCGGCAGAAAATTTGGAGGGATAGGATCGATGCCCATAACAGATTGATGAGGCACTATTTCGTGGAGAATCCCACATACCCGGAGTCGTACTTTCGTCGCCGGTTTAGGATGAGCACCGAGTTGTTCAGGCGCATTGCAGAGAAACTAGCGAGCCATGACCGGGTTTTTCACCAAAGGAGGAATGCCGCCGGAGAGCTCGGGCATAGCACCTTTCAGAAGGTGACAACCGCTTTGCGTATGTTGGCATACGGTATCCCGGCTGATCTAATTGATGATCACTTGGCTATGGGTGAGAGTCAAGCCATCATGTGTGTCAAGCGCTTCGCAGTCGGAATTGTGCAAGTGTCTGGCGAGGAGTATTTGAGACCTCCCAATGCTGAAGACGCCGCAAGGCTATTGGCGATGAACAAAGCTCGCGGCTTTCCTGGCATGCTTGGCTCAATAGATTGCGTGCATTGGAGTTGGAAGAATTGTCCAAAGGCATGGCATGGGCAATTCCACGGGCAAAAAAAGGGTTCCACTATAATCCTTGAAGCGGTGGCCGATCAAGAGACTTGGATTTGGCATGCATTCTTTGGAATGCCTGGATCTTTGAATGACATCAATGTTGTCAACCTGTGTGATAGCCTGGCTTATTAGGGATGATAGACTACTCATATTAATAATGAATTCCTTCTTTTCCGGGAGCCCATTAGGATAGAACTCCAAAGTTAAGCGTGCTCAGCTTGGAGTAGTGTCAGGATGGGTGACCGACTGGGAAGTTGCTCCCGAGTGCGCACGAGTGAGGACAAAGTGCGCAGAAAAGACTAGTATTGATCTGTGGGGCCAGTCTAGATCCCGCCAGAAGTAACGACCACCGGCGGGTGTGTCCGGGGTGTTACAAGTTGGTATCATAGCCGACCCTCGTGGTTACACGGATGTTTGCGGACAGGTGCGCGGTCATGTTGTGCATGACATTTGTGACCCGTCGTGGCACACGACATGGCACATGTGCCGAACTGGATGCACAGACGTATGTGCCAAGAGGGAATGTTCCCGTGGCCCGACGAGGACGTCGGTTCTTCTGAGTGGGGGTGTATGTGATAGCCTGGCTTATTAGGGATGATAGACTACTCATATCAATAAGGAATTCCTTCTTTTCTGGGAGCCCATTAGGATAGAACTCCAAAGTTAAGCGTGCTCAGCTTGGAGTAGTGTCAGGATGGGTGATCGACCGGGAAGTTGCTCCCGGGCGCGCACGAGTGAGGACAAAGTGCGCAGAAAAGACTAGTATTGATCTGTGGGGCCAGTCTAGATCCCGCCAGAAGTAACGACCACCGGCGGGTGTGTCTGGGGTGTTACAACCGGTCTCCACTGATGAATAAGATTGCAAATGGTGAGTTGCCACCGGTGCAGTTTGTAGCAAATGGCCGTACATACAACTATGGATATTATCTAGCGGATGGCATCTATCCAAAGTGGCAAACCTTCGTGAAGCTGTTGAAAAAGCCGGAGGTAAGAAAAATCTTGATTTCCACAATGCTCAGGCAGCGGCTAGAAAAGATGTGGAGAGAGCTTTTGGGATTTTGCAAGCCCAATTTGCTATTGTGAGAGGACCGGCTAGATTTTGGGATCAAAAAATGCTTCGGTACATCATGCACGCTTGTGTGATCATGCACAACATGATCATCGAGAATGACCGTGGCCAAGATTTAGACTACCCACAGTATGAGCTCTTGGGACATCCCGTGCAAGTGGAGGAGGGCTGAAAGGGTGGCCCGTTTTGTTGCCTCCTATCATTCCATTCGGCGTCCCGCAGCGCACAATGATCTTCAGAAGGATCTCATTGAGGAGTGGTGGGCATGGCATGGACGACAAAGAGCATGATTTGTGCGTTCAACATTGTATTGTTCATGAACTATTTGTTGTGATTATTGCACTATTTGTTGTACTGAACGATAAACTATTTGTTTGGGTTGTAATAACGAAATTGAACTATTTATTGTTGATTTATTTTGTTATAGTTTGATCATTTTTGCTTCTATTTGAAATGCATATGTTGTTTGTGCGAGTCGCGCGCGCTGCATTTTTTGCGCACTGTTGGAGCTGCGAGCGCACTGCATTTTAGCGCGGCTGCTGGAGCCAGCGCTGCCCGCCGTGCCAAATCAGGAGATGGGCGCGCGACAAAGTAGGTTTTAGCGCGCGGCGCGTTCGGCGGCTGTTGGAGATGCTCTTACAAAGCATCACTAGCAAATCCTTAAAACCGCATCACAACCAATTTCTTTTTTAACATCAGTACAGATGCAAGCGCTTATACATACACACATACACTCATCCCTATGAACGTACACACGCTCATTTAAGTGATATACTATCAAATGATTTACTTTTTTTAGAACTATGAAATTATTTACCATACCACAAAAGATATGGCAGAAGCAACATAATTTAAACATAGAGTTCACAATATTATAACTCGACATACTAGATAAACCTAATCTAAACTACTCTAGTCCTTGACATGAAGATAATACTCGACACGGAGTAGGAGAGAGTGAAGGCGAGATGGTACTCCTCCTTGGCTGCCTCAAGCCACACATCGGTGCCTTTTTCTTCGTTTGCGACCGCCTCCTTTGCCTCGATGAGCTCGAGCTCCACCTCGTGAAAACGCTTGGTGGTCAGCCAAAGGACGTCCCCAATGCGGTCGAACTCCCTCTAGGCCCTCTAGCCACCGCTGCGAGAGAGGGCGCGCTCCCTCGCCTGCAGACATTCTCTCTTTCCTCATTTAATTATGTGTCACATCATCATAAAAGCTTAGTTGATATGCATGATACCACTTATGATACTCCCATTACACGCGGTCTTAGATCATCTCCAACGCGGAACCAAGAACCATCTGCAACCGTCCGGACCATGTGGTTCAGACATGTTTTGCCATCCAACGCGAGTCTGTATCGTTCGCAGGCCTGTCCAGACGTGTTTTTCCCCGCACTGGAGACAAAGTGGGGGTCTTTACAGGCGTCCGGACCGCTGTCACGCCCACGTGTGATTAAGTTGGCCCACCAAAAACCCCACCCACCTCTCCCGCGCTTTCCATCAAACGCCCGCGCCGATTGCGGCGCCGCATTCATGCCGGCCCAAAGCATGCAATGCCCGATATTGATGTCGTGTGACGTGACCGGACCTGAGGGCGACGTTGATGGGCGCGACCACTAGGGCATCGCCACTTCAATGCGAACGTCGCATCCCGAGAAACAAACTTCGGCCCATGCGCCGCATTGAAGCGGGTTGGCCGCCCCTTCGGCTGGCTGTGGCCACAGATATTTAAACTGTGCGCTGGCGATGCACATCCACACTATTGATTATCCTGATTGTTTAGGAAATATATGTTAGATTAGGATTTGTTCTAACTTACCTTGTACTCAAAGATGGCCATGTACTCCTATATATACACCCACGAGGCTCAAGCAATACATCATCAATTTCATCAATGTCCCTCTCTATCCCTCTTACATGGTATCAGCGCCAAGAAGTCTTGAGTTCAAGACTCGTTTGAAGCAATTTAAAATAAAAGAATTGTAGCCCACTTTAGGTCCATGTTTAGGCCCGAGGGAGCTAGACGTGAGACAGAGATTGATGGAATTGTTGATGTATTGCTTGAGCCTCATGGGTGTATATATAGGAGTCCATGACCATCTTGGAGTACAAGATAAGCTAGAATAAATAAACAATCATGATACTCAATATCCCCCGCAGTCACAACGGTAGTGATGCAGACGGTGAGACTGGAGAAGAATCCGAAGGCTGTAATCTGACACACATTGGATGTTGAGTATAATGATTGTATAGGAAACATATGATATACTAGGATTTGTTCTAGCATGTATTGTACTTCAAGATGATCATGTACTCCTATATATACGCCCATGAGGCTCAAGCAATACATCAACAATTTCATCAATCTCCCTCTCTATTCCTCTTGCACACACCTCCTCATCTCTGAGACACTCCTCTTCGCCATGCCCCTTGATGTTGTGACGCCCCCGATTCAATCGTACACTAATCATACACGCAAACGTGTACGATCAACATCAGGAACTCACGGGAAGATATCACAACACAACTCTAGAAATAAAATAATCCATACAAGCATCATATTACAAGCCAGGGGCCTCGAGGGCTCGAATACAAGAGCTCGGTCATAGACAAGTCAGCGGAAGCAACAATATCTGAGTACAGACATAAGTTAAACAAGTTGCCATAAGATGGCTAGCACAAACTGGGATACAGATCGAAAGAGGCGTAGGTCTCCTGCCTGGGATCCTCCTAAACTACTCCTGGTCGTCGTCGGCGGCCTGCACGTAGTAGTAGGCACCTCCTGTGTAGTAGGAGTCTTCGTCGACGGTGTCGTCTGGCTCCCGGGCTCCAACATCTGGTCGCAACAACCAGGTATAGAAAGGGGAAAAGGGGGAGCAAAGCAACCGTGAGTACTCATCCAAAGTACTCGCAAACAAGGAACTACACAACATATGCATTGGTATCAAATGAAAGGGGTAGTATATGTGGACTGAACTGCAGAATGCCAGAATAAGAGGGGGATAGCGTCCTATCGAAGACTACGCTTCTGGCAACCTCCATCTTGAAGCAGTAGAAGAGGGTAGATGGTAAGTTAACCAAGTATCATCGCATAGCATAATCCTACCCGGCGATCCTCTCCTCGTCGCCTTGTGAGAGAGCGATCACCGAGTTGTATCTGGCACTTGAAAGGGTGGGTTTTATTAAGTATCCGGTTCTAGTTGTCGTAAGGTAAAGTTACAACTCCGGGTCGTCCTTTTACCGAAGGGCACGGCTATTCGAATAGATAAACTTTCCTGCAGGGGTGCACCACATTTCCCAACACGCTCGATCCCTCTGGCCGGACACACTTTCCTGGGTCATGCTCGACCTCGGAAGATCAACACGTCACATCCCTACCTAGGCACAATAGAGAGGTCAGCACGCCGGTCTAAATCCTAAGCACGTAGGGGTCTGGGCCCATCGCCCATTGCACACATGCAGGTTGCGTACACGGCCGGTGAGCAGACCTAGCAACCTCCATTACAAAGGAAGTTGCGTTACACGGTCCAACCCGGCGCGCGCCGCTCAGTCGCTGATGTCAAGAAGGCTTCGACTGATACCACGACGTTGAGTGCCCATAATTGTTCCCTCCTAGTTGGTTAGTGCGTATAGGCCAGTGGCTAGACTCGGATCAAATACCAAGATCTTGTTAAGTGTGTTAATTGATGTAATCGCGAACGCCGACCAGGGCCAGGCCCACCTCTCTCCTAGGTGGTCTCAAACTATCCTGTCGCTCCGCCACAAAGTATCAGTCGGGGGCCATCGGGAACTGTCGTGGAATTGTCACGGCAGATGTCCTAGCGAAAGGACTTAGTCGCAGGGCCATCGCAACTAGGAAGCTTAAAGGGGTTGATCGGGACAAAGGACACGAGAGGTTTTATACCAGTTCGGCCCCTTACGTTGAAGGTAAAAGCCTATGTCTAGTTGTGTTGGTAATGCTGGGGTTTCGATCACCAAGAGGCTTAACTCGCCGGCTTGGTTATCGATTTCTTGTTTCTTGCCCTAAGCCGCCACCGGGTCGTCCCCTTATATACACGGGTTGACGCCTGGTGGCCCACAGAGTCCCGGCCGGCTCATAATCGTGTCCAGCTCGGTGACTTCCTTTACATGCCTTTCTTTACAAGTCTTTCCTTACATACGGCGGTTTGCAATATTGGGCCTTAAGCCGCCTCTAGGCCTTTGGGCCTTCTATAAGATTTTATAAACTATCATCTTAATGTTTACTGGGCTTCTTGTGTAACCCGCCATTGGGACTGACCCGGCCCCTCCTGGGCGGGTCATAACTGATAGCTATATCCCCAACATTAGGCCCCAGGTTGACTTTGAACTTCGTTCTTTGTCAATCTTCAACACTTAGACAAAATCCATCTTCTTATCCTCACAGAAGTTTTTGTAACCTGCCATGGCGTCATCTCTTGAAAACGCAAAAAAACTTTTATGACGTCATCTCCCAACAGATCTTCACCTTTAATGTCTTCCGAGAATTGAGGCGTCTGTGTAGTTGGATAACCATTATTTGGCTCTTCCTCGATTTTCGCGCCCGCCTGTTCACATTTTTCCTTATAAATAGGCACGCCTCGGCCTTCCTCATTCTTCTCTCTCTCTCCGTCTTCTTCCTCTCGCAACCCTCCTGCTGCTCGAGCCTCACCGCCGTCGCGCTTCTCCTCCATCTCCGTCGACCTTGGCCGCTGCATCAACCGGAATCGGTCCAGAGAACGGCGGCGACCTCCGGAGAAGATCCGTGGTCGTAAGTGTTCTCCTTTTCGCTTCTCAGATCCGCATTAGGGTTTCCAGACTTCTTCATGTTCTTCATAGTTCATCGCAGTTCTTCGTAGTTCTTCCACTGCAGGCCTCTTCTTGATCCAAAAAGATATATATGCTTGTGCGGTAGTGTTTTTGCGCCTACTCTTGATGCCCATAGATCCCTTTCTTTGGTTCAAAGATCTCATTAGAACTTCACAGATTTATCTGCGCTAAACTTTTTAGGTCTAGAATTTTTCCCATTTTGAATAGCCATTTGATCTGGAATAATACCAAGAAGTTAGGAAACTTGTTTGTCTCAACACTTAGCTGAATTTTGCTTTCTCAAATATCTGTAGTCATGGCGGCTTACTGTGCCGGCTTACTTTTCCTTCTATGACATTAGCCCTTAATTAAGCCGCCATTACTTCCCTGTATTATCATCATTTAACTGTTTAATTTCACCATTGAATTGAACCGGCATGTTACCTTTCTTTCAGTTTGTTTTTGAACATCATGCCGTCCAAAGCACCAACCATCTGCAACTGGGTTCCCTCAACCATAACCGAGGAACGTTTGAAGGAGTTCTTTTCCATAGGATTTTTGCCAGGAAAAGCCGTCATGTCTTACCGTGCCCCTAACCCGGACGAAGAAACGACCCAATCCAAGAGACGGCAAAGTAATTGTTTTTACTGACCATATGAACCGTGGCTTTTCACCGCCCGGCTCAAAGTTCTTCAGAGATGTCCTCCACTTTTTCAAACTCCACCCTCAAGATATTGGGCCCAATTCCATATCTAATATCTGCAACTTCCAAGTGCTCTGCGAAGTGTACCTTCAGGAAGAGCCGACCGTGGACCTCTTTAGAGAATATTTTTATCTGAACCGGCAAAACGAGTGCACCAACGGCCTTAGCTTGGAGCTTGGAGGCATCTCAATTCAGCGTCGGCAGGGCATTGTCTTCCCCCTCATAGTCTTGCCAAGTCATCCCAAAGACTGGAATCAGACTTGGTTTTATTGTCAAGATACCTCACCAGCAAACGAACATCCCCTGCCGGGTTATCGCTCAGAGCGTCTTGACTCCAAATTTGCACTTCCTGACAAACTCACTGCTGCTAAACGCAAGAAGTTGATACCATCCATCAAAAGGATTAATGCTTTGTTGGGGAATGGGTTAACCGGAGTTGATCTGACCCGCTGCTGGATCTCATGGCGGGTTATCCCTCTAAGCCGTCGATAAAAATTGATGTACGAGTATGGTGGAGGCCCAGATGACTCTCTTCGTCATAGCTCCGTTCAGTTAACGGAAGAAGATATTGTCTCAATGTCAACCCTTCTGGTGAACGGAAAATACGAAGACTGTAGTATCATCGGGTTAAACCCCTTCTGCAAGCTTAACCCGTCGCCAGAAGTAAGGACACTCTGATCTCTCCTTTGTATTTTTCCAAGCCGTATTGTTTAATACTTGTCTGACCTTTCATCTTGTTTTTACCTGTCTGCATGCCAGATCTGATTTTTGGAAAGTTAAATATGACCACGAAGCTGCCAAGAAAGCAAGAGCCGCCGCCATAAATGCCAAGAAAACGACCCGGAGATCCAAAAAGAAGAAGAAGAGCACCGCTGAAGATATGATGAAACTCGATGATACTTCTGAGTCGGAGGTAGCCCTTGACTCCCTTGGCCAACTTTTTAATAATCTTATTAACACTGATCATTACCAGGACGACACTGGGGCCAGTCAGGCCGTGGAAGAAGAGGTAACTATTTCCTCTGACTCAGCCCATTTGCCAAGACAGAAACTTCGAGTCATAACCCGGAAAGTAAGGTTTTCACACCCTTTGGCTTATCTAGACCCTCACTTTCTTTTGAAAAAGCAGCAACATGGGAGCCGCCGTCAAGCACGGACCGAAGACGAACCAGCTGTTGTTCTTCAACAAACTCCCCAAAAACGCCAGAATGAGGTTTATTTCTTTGTCTTCGACTTTCTTTTAATGGATGTCCTTTCTCTGTATTACTTACTTTGTCTTATCTTTGCAGGAGGTATCTCGCTCTTCTGGCGACTCGTCTCAAACCCAGTTTCCAGCCTTCAAGATTGCCCCTGGGTAAGAAAAAAAATCCTTTGTCTTCCGTGTTTTTCAAATTGTCTCTTTATACTAACAGTCCTATAATCTTTCACTTAGTGGCCAAGCTAAGTCTAAGAAGGCCAAGGTGACCAAACCGGCGGAAGACCCGCCAGTCCTTGCTCCTGAACCGGCAAGGCCACCTTCTCCTCCATCATTTGAAACTCCAGAAGACCCGCATGTCAATGCAGAAGCAAATCCTCCTGAGCCGTCGTTTGATGACACCACCGTGAATCCTCCCGCAACTCGACCATCAAGTTCAGCCAACCAGCCATTACCGTCTGCGCAAGACGTTTTGATCACCGGGAGCCGCTTTATTGAGCCGGGGAATCCAACCGTGTTGGCTCGCCACACGGCGAAACAAGAGGCATTGGAGAGACAGAAAGTGCGCTTTGATGTCGCACATTATGATCATCTGAATGCCAATGATATTTTATCCCGCTATCTCAGCCATGTGCACTCCAGTCGCGACTCAGAGATCGAAATGGTCAAACAGTTGCAGCTGAAATACGAGGTATGTTCTTCCGGCTTATCTATATTCCGCCAGCCTCCAAGTCTTCAGATTATAAGAGAACCGGAAAAATCTGTAGACTTTATAATATAGGCCAAGACATTTACCTTTGAAACTTTTCTTCAGTTCAATAAAATAGAACAAAGCTTCACCTGTAGTCCCCAAGGGCCGGTTCATTTTGATCATAAATGAGCCGGTACTTTAAATTGACTTGTACCGTATTCAGAGAACTTCATAATCCGGCTTGACCTTGAGAAACTTGCTGAATAGCATGCATTAGCCCCCAAGTGCCAAGTGTTGTTACTTTGTAAAGTACCTGGGACTTAAGGTATGTCTTTAGAGTCATAAGAAATTGTTTTGGCATACATTAGCCCCCAAGTGTCACGTGGTTTTTTGTAAAGTACTTGAGACTTGAATCTTGATTTTTGAACCTTAAGCGAAATCTTGACTCATCTGAGTACGTTTTTTTGCAGAATGCCTTATCTGAACTAAACTCGCAATTGACTAATGCGAAGACCCGGCTAGCAGGTCAGGAGGCAAAAATCAAGTCTGCTAACTCCAAATTGCAAATAAGTCTCTCTGAGATGGAAAATTTAAAGACCAGCTTCACTGCCAAGAAGAAAACCTGGGCAGAGGAAAAAACGCTTCTGACACAATGCGCCGAGAAGGCTGAAGCAGCCCTTGAAGAGGTTTCAGCAGAGCTAAACGGTTTAAAGGGCTGGGTGTCTCAAATGGTGGCCGCCATCTTTGGTAAGCCATCTGTCTTAGATCTTGTGTACTTTTTACTGATCCGGAATATAAGCCGCCAGCTGACTTTGTTTATAAAATATGTGCAGGCCCACGAAGCAAGAATCTGAGCCAAGATCATGTGATGAAACTAAAGGTAGTGTATACCTTAGTGGAGCAACTGTATATTGGCGCACAACGGGCACTTGCCGCCATCTCTCCTGCCAATCAAGGACCCAACCAGCTCAGCGACGTCTTAAAGAAACTGTCAATCCTACCCGCCAGGTTTCAAGAAGTGAAGCGCTCCTGTGCGAGAGCCGGAGCTTTGACTGCCCTGAGCCGCTCCAAGGCTTGGGTGCCAGATCTAGACCCGGCAGACGTGGCCAGAGGATATCCTACCGTGAAAGAAGACGGATCTCCCTTTAAGCAAGATGACTTCATGGCTTGCGTGCGCGGAGTCCGGCCTCAGGCGACTATTCTTGGAGATGAAACCAACATCGACAAGTATCAGCCGGGTTTTGATGTTGAAAATAAGAAGATGGCAACTCCCTCGTACAAGGTGACAGATTTAATCCCGCCTGTTCATGAAAATACATTTGCCCCAGAAGTTGACCCGGCCGACCTGATTGACGAAGAAGCAGAATTTGTCGCCGTGAATGGTTTTGACTGGTCAAAACCCAGCTTCCAGTCAATAGAGGGCGGTGAACTGGCGAGGGAGGAGCAATAACCATCTTCATGGGTTTATAAAAGCCTTGTAATAGTTTAGCTGTGAAAACACTGCATGCTTTGCTTATGCCATCGCGCATAAAACACTTGTATGTGATTCTGTGTTTCCTGATGTCAATATATGCATCATATTTATGGTTGTCCCTGTAACACTTCAGCTCTGTTCCTGTAAATACAAGAGAAAAACCTGGCTTGGCGGCTTAGTACCGAACGGGTTAAAACACCCGGCTTATAGCCAATATGTTTACCATAATAGAAAACAGAAACCGATATAAAAAGAGAACAAGGCTGAAACTAACCCTTTGGTTAATGCAGCAGGCAATTGCATATAAACAATAGCCATACTTATACCTTTGGTCCTTAGATCACTGGTTTAAATAACCCGGGTAATGAAGTTGATAACTCAATCTTTTTGAGAAGTCAATGCTTCTGAATACTTAATGATCATCATACCTTGGTGGCTTTGTTGTCAAATAGTCCAGCCGTCTAAGAAGATCATGCTAATTATTTGTGAAATTGAGACAACAACAAAAAACTAAAAGGCAAATAACATGTAATAAGCATGATTTAACCTTGTATTTAAAGGTTGGGAGTTTCTGATTCGAATACGATCAGTAAACCGGACCAAAGGGGTTAAGCTAAGGTTCAAATACGACCATATAGCCCCCAGTGGCTTTGGCGTTGCGCTGATCAAGAGGGTACCGACAACTATGTTCTCTTTGGTTCGAATACGACCTATGTTTGAACAGGAAGCCCCCAAATGACATTGAGAGGTTTTTAACGACCCTGATTCGAATACGATCCAAGTCGGACCCAGAAGGGGTTAAGCTATGATTCAGATACGATCGAGAAGCCCCCTAGTGAGTTTGGCCTTGAGCCGATCAAGAGGGTTACGACAGCTATGTTCTCTTTGGTTCGAATACGACCTATGTTTGAACAGGAAGCCCCCAAATGACATTGAGAGGTTTTTAACGACCCTGATTCGAATACGATCCAAGTCGGACCCAAAAGGGGTTAAGCTTGATTCAAATATGATCAGATCCTTAATAGTCATTTGAAAATAAGAAATAACAAAGATGTGTAATCTTTGAAAAGAAAAGAGACCGATGGTCCTGCTTTATTACTTATCATGGTATATACAATGTTAAAGTATGTACATGATGAGAGCCGGTGGCTCAGGTGTAGTATGGCCGAAGTTGAGAAATGTTCCCTGGCCGGCGAGTCTCCTCCTCTGACTTATGTGAGTCTTTGTGCTCTCGAACGTCAATGAGGTAATATGACCCGTTGTTTAAGTTCTTGCTGACCACAAAGGGTCCTTCCCAAGGTGGGGATAACTTGTGTGCATCTGACAGATCCTGGATGAGCCGGAGCACCAGGTTGCCTTCCTGAAAAGTCCTGGACTTAACCTGATGGCTGTGATAACGGCGCAGGTCTTGTTGATAAATTGCTGATCGAGCCGCTACTAAATCTCTTTCTTCATCTAATAAGTCGAGTGCATCCTGTTTGGCTTGTTCATTATTAGCTTCAACATAAGCCGCCACACGGGGCGAGTCATGACGGATGTCACTAGGCAACACTGCTTCTGCTCCATACACCATGAAGAAAGGTGTGTAACCTGTAGACTTGTTAGGTGTGGTGTTGATACTCCACAACACCGAGGGTAATTCCTCTACCCAACAACCCAATGTTCGCTGTAAGGGAACCATACGCCGGGGCTTGAGACCTTTTAAAATTTCTTGATTTGCTCTCTCAGCTTGACCATTAGATTGAGGATGAGCTACGGAAGAAACATCAAGCCGAATATGCTCACGTTGACAAAACTCCTCCATAGCCCCTTGGGATAGATTAGTGCCATTGTCAGTGATAATGCTGCATGGAAAACTAAAACGGAAGATCACCTTTTTCATGAACTGAACCGTCGTGGCCGCATCACACTTACTCACCGGCTCTGCCTCAACCCACTTTGTGAATTTATCAACTGCTACTAAAAGATGTGTCTTTTTATCCTTAGACCTTTTGAAAGGTCCCACCATGTCAAGCCCCCAGACCGCAAACGACCAAGTGATTGGAATCATCCAGAGCTCTTGAGCCGGCACATGTGCTCGTCGTGCAAACTTTTTACATCCATCACATCGGCTGACCAGATCCTCTGCATCAGCGTGAGCCGTCAACCAGTAAAAACCGTGACGAAAAGCCTTGGCCACCAGAGATTTTGACCCAACGTGATGACCACAATCGCCTTCATGGATCTCACGAAGTATTTCTTGGCCTTCTTCAGGGGAAACACACTGCTGAAACGCTCCAAAGACGCTTCGATGGTATAGTTCTCCATCAGAAATTGTCATTGACTTAGACCGCCGGGTTATCTGTCGAGCCAGGGTCTCATCCGCTGGCAACTCTCCCCAGGTCATGTAAGCCAAGAACGGCACTGTCCAATCTGGGATGACATGAAGAGCCGCCACCAACTGCGCCTCTGGGTCAGGAACGGCTAGATCTTCTTCCATGGGTAACTTGACAGACGAGTTATGCAAAACATCCAAAAAGGTGTTAGGTGGCACCGACTTACGCTGAGACCCCAACCGGCTTAAAGCATCAGCCGCTTCGTTCTTCCTACGGTCAATGTGCTCCACCTGATAACCTTTAAAATGCCCTGCAACAGCATCAACTTCCCGGCGATAAGCCGCCATGAGAGGATCTTTGGAATCCCACTTACCTGAGACTTGTTGAGCCACTAAATCTGAGTCGCCAAGACACCGGACCCGGCTCAGGCTCATCTCTTTGGCCACTCGAAGACCATGGAGCAAAGCTTCATATTCCGCCGCGTTGTTAGTACACGGAAACATCAGCCGCAACACATAACAAAAATTTTCACCTCGAGGGGAGGTTAAAACAACTCCAGCCCCCGAGCCTTCCAGTTGTCTGGACCCATCAAAGTGAATAGTCCAATATGTGTTGTCTGGTTTCTCTTCCGGCATCTGCATCTCTATCCAGTCATTAATAAAATCAACCAGTGCTTGAGACTTGATCGCAGTACGTGGTACATACTTCAACCCATGAGACCCAAGCTCAATGGCCCACTTGGCGACTCATCCAGTGGCTTCTCTGTTTTGAATGATGTCTCCCAAAGGAGTAGAGCTAACCATAGTGATCGGGTGACCCTGAAAATAATGTTTAAGCTTCTGGCTCGCCATGAACACCCCATATACAAGCTTCTGCCAATGTGGATATCGTTGTTTGGATTCAATTAACACCTCACTAACATAGTAAACTAGCCGTTGAACCGGATGCTCCTTGCCAACCTCCTTGCTCTCCACCACAATCGCCACACTAACAGCTTGTGAGTTGGCAGCTACGCATAACAACAACGGCTCTTTCTCAACTGGAGCAGCAAGGACCGGCGGCTCAGCAAGCTGTGTCTTCAGATCTTCAAAAGCAGAGTTTGCAGCATCGCTCCAAACAAAATCATCTGTTTTCTTCATCATCTGATACAAAGACATTGCCTTCTCCCCTAACCGGCTTATGAACCGACTCAAAGCAGCAACACGACCCGCGAGCCATTGAACGTCATTGATGCATGTTGGTTTGGCCAGGGATGTAATTGCCTTGATTTTCTCCGGGCTAGCTTCAATACCTCGGTTGGACACCAAAAAACCCAAGAGCTTGCCGTCCGGGACTCCAAAAACACACTTAGCTGGGTTAAGCATCATTTTGTAGACCTGGAGATTATCGAAGGTCTCTTTCAGATCTGCGACCAAGGTTTCCTCTTTCCTAGATTTTACCACTATATCATCCACGTAAGCATGAACATTACGCCCAATCTGATCATGAAGACAATTCTGCACACACCGTTGGTAAGTCGTCTGGGCACTCTTAAGCCCAAAAGGCATAGACACATAGCAGAAAGCTCCAAAAGGAGTGATAAAAGCCATCTTCTCCTGATCTTTGACTACCTTCTTGATCTGATGATAACCTGAATAAGCATCCAAGAAACTCAAACATGCGCAACCCGCCGTAGCATCGATGATCTGATCAATACGGGGGAGAGCAAAAGGGTCAGCCGGACAAGCCTTGTTTAAATTGGTGTAATCCACACACATACACCAGGTGCCGTTCTTTTTGAGTACAAGCACCGGGTTGGCTAACCACTCTGGGTGAAAGACTTCTACAATGAACCCGGCTGCCAAGAGCCGGGCCACCTCTTCTCCAATGGCCTTGCGCCTTTCTTCATTGAACCGTCGGAGAAACTGTCTAACAGGTTTAAACTTTGGATCAATATTGAGAGTGTGCTCAGCGAGTTCCCTCGGGACACCCGGCATGTCGAAAGGTTTCCATGCAAAGATGTCCCGGTTCTCACGGATGAACTCGATGAGCACGCTTTCCTATTTTGGATCCAAGTTTGCACTGATGATGAACTGCTTGGATGAGTCGCCAAGCACAAAGTCAGCCATCTTGGTGTCATCAGCTGATTTGAATTTCAACACCGGCTCATGCTCTGTTGTTGGTTTCTTTAATGACGTCATGTCTGCCGGGTCAATGTGATCCTTGTAAAACTTTAACTCCTCTGTTGCACAAACAGACTCAGCATAGGCAGCATCACCTTCTTCACACTCCAAGGCTATTTTCTGGCTCCCATGTACTGTAATGGTGCCCTTATAACCCGACATCTTGAGCTGCAAATATACATAACACAGCCGAGCCATGAACTTGGCATAAGCCGGCCGTCCAAACAGAGCATGATATGGGCTTTTGATCTTAACCACCTCAAAGGTTAATTTTTCTGCTCTGGAGTCATACTCATCTCCAAAGGCTACTTCCAGTTCAATCTTACCAACTGGGTATGCCGACTTTCCAGGTACCACACCGTGAAAAACAGTGTTGGATTGTTTAAGACTTTTATCAGTCAACCCCATCCGGTGGAACGTCTCATAGTAGAGGATGTTGATGCTGCTGCCTCCATCCATGAGAACCTTAGTGAATTTATATCCACCAACCAGAGGCGCCACTACCAAGGCCAGGTGACCCGGATTATCAACCCGGGGTGGGTGATCCTCTCTGCTCCACACAATGGGCTGCTTTGACCAACGTAAGTAACGTGGAATCGTCAGCTCAACGGCATTGACGTCCCTCTTGTGAAGCTTCTGGTCCCTCTTACATAAACTAGTGGTGAACACATGGTATTGCCCACTATTCAGCTGTTTTGGGTTGCTCTGATATCCGGACTGTTGCTGCTGATTACCTTGGCCGGGTTGTGGATTATATCCTCCTTGGTTACCAGGATGGCCCTGACCTTGAAATCCTCCTCCACCTGAACCGGCTCCTGGGCTATGGAAACCGCCTCCACCTGAACCGCCACCTGGGCCATGGCCTCCATCAAATGCGTTTGAATTTTTAAATGCCTTCATGATTGTACAATCTTTCCACAGGTGGGTGGCTGGCTTCTCCCGGGTGTCGTGCCTTGGACAAGGCTCATTCAATAGTTGCTCAAGGGTGGGACCTGACCCACCCAACCGAGGGGGTTGCCTGCCCTTGTGCTGTTGATTTCCGCCGTGCGCATTGGTGTTAGCAACAAACTCATCGGCCTTACGTTTGATACCTCCTTGATTTGCCGGGTTATGCTGGTGACCCTTGCCGTTGCCGTTCTTCTTTCCCTTCGCTGTCTTTTCTTCGTCAGACACCGGGTCTTTGGTACTATCAGAATCAGCATACTTGACAAGAGCCGCCATCAGCTGGCCCATGTCATTGCAGTCACGCTTGAGCCGCCCCAACTTCTGCTTTAGAGGTTCAAAACGGCAATTTTTCTCCAACATCAAGACCGCTGAGCCGGCATCCATCTTATCAGACGAATGTATTATCTCCTTGACTCGGCGCACCCAATGGGTTGTAGACTCACCGTCCTCTTGCTTACAATTAGTCAGGTCCACAATCGACATAGGTTGCTTACACGTGTCTTTGAAGTTCTGGATGAACCGGGCCTTCAACTCCGCCCATGAGCCGATAGAATTGGGAGGCAACCCCTTCAACCAAGTACGAGCTATTCCATCCAACATCATAGTGAAATACTTGGCCATTGCCGCATCGCTGACCTCCAACAACTCCATAGCCATCTCATAACTCTCAATCCAAGCCCTAGGCTATAAGTCGGCCGTGTAATTAGGCACCTTACGAGGCCCCTTGAAGTCTTTTGGCAAACGCTCATTACGTATGGCCGGCACCAGGCAAGGGACACCTCGGTTCTTGTGGCCACCCCTGCCTCAACTGAGGTTGCTGGATAAGCCGGAAAGGTCTGATGAGCCGCCTGCTCTGCTACCAGTTGAACCGCTCGCTCCGCCTCTTGTCGGATCCTCTCCTGATCCGCCAAGTTAATGCCTCTAGCCTGCACTGACTCATACCTGTGCGGCCGGTTGTGGCGTTGAGCATTGCTTGACATGTCAGCTGAATCCATGTGCCTACTATAGCTTGGGCTCCGACTCGGGCGAGGAGTTGAATGGATCCTGTCCCGACTATAGGAGTATGCATCCTGCTATGCCAGAGCTGTTTGAAGAAGTTCTCTCACCCTTCGTGTTTTGACTGCCGCTGGTGAGTCACCTTCCATCGGGAGAGTCGCCAAATGAGCCAACACTGCAATGAGGTTTTCCAAGGGGTTGGAGAAGTGACCCGGCGGCGTTGGTATGTAATGAGGTGGAGCGGTAATTACACGAGGTGGTTCCATGGCACGCGGTTGGACCAGCACGCCCGGTGTCGTGATCCGGTTTGCCTCCGGCGGGTTGCTTCCCCCAGCTCCGGGTGTATGAAAAAGGTTCCTAGGATCGAGCGTCAGATGTAGATGTGACTGAGTTTTCTGATGCCTTCTCCTCATGACCTCGTTTGACTCGTTCAGATCCACCGAGAGCCGGAAGGTCTCCGCTTGAAGCTGTTGAGCACGAACGTCCAAAGCCGCCCGCTCCGCTGCCATCCTGACCTCCTCTGCGGCCAGATTTTCTTTAGCTTGCACCATCTCTTCACGTATGCGTGCCACCTCTGCGTCATGCTGGGCTTTGTCCCCCCGCTCTACCATGGCAGTCAACAGACTCGTCAGTTTATCCATGAGGTCCATTAGAATCTGAGCCGAGGGGCGCGCGGGGTCTCCTGACCCGGCTGTAGCCGACCCGGTAGCTGTTGCCGCTGCTTCTGTGGAGTTCTGCCCGGGCTGTGTCCCTGCCATGAAGACTCTGGCCCAATTCACCCCAACTTTGGAATACTGCTGCCATCAGAACAGCCCCCAAGCATGCCATCCTGAAGCTGGTACAAAGAGTCCGTCTCGCCCGTTGATGATGCAGTGTCAGAACAGACGGCCATCTCACCGCCCTCCACCGATCCTTCAGAGTATTCACCGGCGTGGACGTAGCCTATGAAGGCATGCTTCATGACAGATTGAACACGGGTGGTCCTCGCGCGCCGAGCCGTTTCGACGGGGTTGGTGTGGACGTCCGGCTCAGGGCCTGACTCGCCGATCTGGCCGATGAAGACGTGAATTCCGCCGAAGGGGACCCGGTACCCGTTGAGGGAGTCCTGGATTAGGGGGTGTCCGGATGGCTAGACTATACCTTCAGCCGGACTCCTGGACTATGAAGATACAAGATTGAAGACTCCGTCCCGTGTCCGGAAGGGACTTTCCTTGGTGTGGAAGGCAAGCTTGGCGATACGGATATGTAGATCTCCAACCATTGTAACCGACTCTATGTAACCCTAACCCTACCCAGTGTCTATATAAACCGGGGGGTTTTAGTCCGTAGGACAACGTACACATCAACAATCATACCATAGGCTAGCTTCTAGGGTTTAGCCTCCTCGATCTCGTGGTAGATCTACTCTTGTACTACCCATATCATCAATATTAATCAAGCAGGACGTAGGGTTTTACCTCCATCGAGAGGGCCCGAACCTGGGTAAAACTTCGTGTCCCTTGTCTCCTGTTACCATCCGGCCTAGACGCACAGTTCGGGACCCCCTACCCGAGATCCGCCGGTTTTGACACCGACATTGGTGCTTTCATTGAGAGTTCCTCTGTGTCATCGCCGTCAGGCTCGATGGCTCCTACGATCATCGATAGCGATGCAGTCCAGGGTGAGACCTTCCTCCCCGGACAGATCTTCGTCTTCGGCGACTTCGCACTGCGGGCCAATTCGCTTGGCCGTCTGGAGCAGATCGAAAGCTACGGCCCTGGCCGTCAGGTTAGATTTGGAAATTTAAACTACACGGCTGACATCCGCGGGGACTTGATATTCGATGGATTCGAGCCACTGCCGAGCGCGCCACACTGTCACGACGAGCATGATCTAGCTCTGCCGCCAAACAGTGCCCTGGAGGCCGCACCCGCATCGGCTCCGACCCTTAATTCGGAGCCAACTGCGCCGATCGAGGATGGGCGGTTGGACGCCACCTCGAGGGCTGCGACCCCAACGGCGATTGAGCCAAGCACCAGCCCCGTACTCTACGAGACTCGTGACTCCAAGGAGCCGGACTCCTCTCCGAACTCCGAACCCTCCGTGCCCCTACCGATCGAATCCGATTGGGCGCCGATCATGGAGTTCACTGCCGCGGACATCTTTCAGCACTCGCCTTTCGGCGATATCCTGAAGTCACTGAAGTCTCTCTCTTTATCAGGAGAGCCCTGGCCGGACTACGGTCAGCAAGGTTGGGGTACGGACGATGAAGAAATTCAAAGCCCACCCACCACCCACTTTGTAGCCACTGTCGACGACTTAACCGACATGCTCGACTTCGACTCCGAAGATATCGACGGTATGGACGCCGATGAAGGAGATGATGAAGAACCAGCGCCTACTAGGCCCTGGAAAGCCACCTCGTCATATGACATATACATGGTGGACACCCCAAAAGAGGGAGATGGCGATGGAACAGCGGAGGATGACCCCTCCAAGAAACAGCCTAAGCGCCGGCGTCAGCAGCGCCGCTCAAAATCCCGCCAAAACAAACAAGGTGATTCCAGCACGGGAGATAATAATACTCCGGAAAGCGCCAAAGAAAACCCCCTCCAGCAAGATTTAGCACAGGAGGATGGAGAAACCAGCCCTCATGAGAGAGCGGCAGACAGAGAGGTCGAGGACGATAATTATATGCCTCCCTCCGAAGACGAGGTAAGCCTCGACGACGACGAATTCGTCGTGCCAGAGGATCCCGTCGAGCAAAAGCGTTTTCAACGCAGGCTTATGGCCACGGCAAGAAGCCTCAAGAAAAAACAGCAACAGCTTAGAGCTGATCAAGATTTGCTAGTCGACAGATGGACTGAAGTCCTCGCGGCCGAAGAGCATAAACTCGAACGCCCCTCCAAGAGCTACCCAAAGCGCAGGTTGCTACCCTGATTATAGGAGGAAGCACTTGATGCGGCCGACCGGCCACCTCGTGGTCGCGACAGAGAGGCCTCTCGGCCCTCCACTCAAGCCGCACCCCGTACCAAGGCACGGGAATATGCGCCGGACTTACGAGATTTGTTGGAGGACAAGGCAAGGCAAACAAGATCGATCTACGGATCGCGTGGGCCCCCCACGGCTCGAGATGGTAACCGTCACGCCAGCCACAAATTCGGCGGGGCCGAACACAGTAGACAAGGCTCATTGGAGCTACGTCATGATATAGCCCAGTACAGAGGCGCCGCACACCCACTCTGCTTTACAGACGAAATAATGGATCATCAAATCCCCGAGGGTTTCAAACCCGTAAACATCGAATCATATGATGGCACAACAGATCCTGCGGTATGGATCGAGGATTATCTCCTTCATATCCACATGGCCCGCGGCGATGATTTCCACGCCATCAAATACCTCCCACTCAAGCTTAAAGGACCAGCTCGGCATTGGCTTAACAGCTTGCCAACAGGATCAACCAGTTGTTGGGAGGACCTGGAAGCCGCTTTCCTCAACAATTTCCAGGGCACTTATGTGCGACCCCCAGACGCCGATGACCTAAGTCACGTAATTCAGCAGCCAGAGGAATCGGCCAGGCAATTCTGGACACGGTTCCTAACAAAGAAAAATCAAATAGTCGACTGTCCGGACGCTGAGGCCCTAGCAGCCTTCAAACACAATATCCGTGACGAGTGGCTGGCCCGACACCTTGGACAGGAAAAGCCGAAATCTATGGTAGCACTCACGACACTCATGACCCGCTTTTGCGCGGGAGAAGACAGTTGGCTTGCTCGTAGCAACAATATGACCAAGAACCCTGGTAATTCGGACACCAGGGACAGTAGTGGCAGGTCGCGTCGCAACAAGCAAAAGCGCCGCATTAACGGCGACAATGCTGAGGATACGACAGTTAATGCCGGATTCAGAGGCTCTAAATCCGGTCAGCGGAAAAAGCCATTCAAAAGGAATCCTAGGGGCCCGTCCAGTTTGGACCGAATACTCGACCGCTCGTGCCAGATACATGGCACCCCCGAAAAGCCAGCCAATCACACCAACAGGGATTGTTGGGTGTTCAAGAAGGCAGGCAAGTTAAACACCGAAAATGAAGACAAGGGGCTGCATAGCGATGACGACGAGGAGCCCCGGCCGCCAACAACAGTGGACAGAAGGGTTTTCCCCCACAAGTGCGGACGGTGAACATGATATACGCAACCCATGTCCCCAAAAGGGAGCGGAAGCGTGCGTTAAGGGACGTATACGCGGTAGAGCCAGTCGCCCCAAAGTTCAACCCATGGTCCTCCTGCCCGATCACCTTTGATCGAAGGGACCCGGTTGAGCTGGGTCGAGCACCTCAGTGGAGAAAGCTAAAACTGATTGTCATGATGAAGCGAGAGCTGGTCGCTGTTCGAGAGGTTTTTTCGAGTCCCTAAAGACTTATGCCGCTTAGGGCGAGGAGCCGGCTCTGTCCGGCCAAGGCGTGGATAGCGCCCCGAACTTGGTCTTCCGAATACTAGGGGCTTCGTCGAAATTTAAAATTATAGAATTCTATGGCTAAGTGAGAGTGTTCACGCATTATAGCCCAATTGCCTTGTTCGTTGGGCTGAGCGCCTCCCTCGAAGGACCCAAACATGGGAAAAAGAGCGCTCAGGTTTATCCCCGAACACCCCAGCACTAGCGGCACGGGGGCAGAAGCCGACAACTCGCCATCTCTCAGAATTGATAAACAACCGCACAGAAGGTAATATTTTAAATTCCAACAGCATTTCTTAGCGCATATAAACAAGTTTTCAGCGCACAGGACAAAACGAGCAAGTTTCACTCAAAAATTACATCCCTAGAACATTCATCCGCCACAAGGCGGGCACCCTTCAGAACATCCTTATAGTAATTCTCGGGCTTGCGATGCTCTTTCCCCGGCGGTGGCCCGTCCTTCACAAGCTTCTCAGCATCCAGCTTGCCCCAGTGCACCTTAGCACGGGCAAGGGCCCTACGGGCACCCTCAATGCAGACGGAGCGCTTGATGACTTCGAGCCTTGGACAGGCCTCCACCAGCCGCCGCACCAGCCCGAAATAGCTCCCAGGCAGAGCCCCTCCAGGCCACAGCCGAACAATAAGGCCCTTCATGGCCTGTTCGGCCGCCTTGTGGAGCTCGACCAGTTGCTTCAGCTGGTCGCTCAGGGGCACGGGGTGTCCGGCCTCAGCGTACTGAGACCAGAACACCTTCTCCGTCGAGCTGCCTTCCTCGGCTCGATAGAATGCGGCGGCATCGGACACACTCCAGGGAAGATCTGCGAACGCTCCTGGAGAACTCCGGATTCGGGTAAGTAACAAGTAACTCACGTTTATGTGTTTGCTTTGCATAAAGAATGCCTTACCCGCCGCTATCTTCTTCACCTCATCCAACTCCTGGAGGGTCTTCTGGGATTCGGCCTTGGCAGATTTGGCATTCTCAATAGCCACCGCGAGCTCGGACGCTTGCGTCTTCGAGTCAAGCTCCAAACTCTCATGTTTTTCCATGAGAGCCTGGAGCTCTTGCCGCACCTTGCCAACCTCGGCCTCATATTTCTCCCGCTCGGTGCGCTCCGAGGCCGCACTCTTCTTGGCCTCGACCAGTGCTTTCTTAAGGGTCGCCACTTCAGACATGGCCCCTATAATAGCCACGATAATCCTGTCATTCTTTGCAATTGCACCTTTTTATATATATTTAACAAGGTATTTCTTACCTTCATTATCCTCGAGCTGCTTCTTGGAACGCTCGAGCTCTTGCTCGGACCGCTCGAGGTTCTGCTTTAGCGTGTCCACTTCCGCAGTCAGTGCGGTGGACGCAAGCAGGGTAGCCTGCATACGCATATTGACTCATTTTTGTTACTCCCGCGCATTCTATTTGATCCTCTATTCGGCTTTTCTTCCTGAACGCCAAACAGAGCATCAGGGGCTACTGTCTATGCGGTAATATTATTTACACATTCTTTACTTACCTCAAAGCCTGTCAAAAGGCTAGTACAAGCTCCAGTCAGTCCGCTCTTGGCGGACTGAACCTTCTGGACCACCGCACTCATAATGGCATGGTGCTCCTCGTCGATGGTGGCGCCTTGGAGTGCCTCCAACATATTGTCCGGCGCCTCCGGTTGGACGGGGGCCACCAGCACAGTGGGCTGGCTCCTCTTGGAAGGTGGTCGCCCGCTGGACTCTGGAACCTTTGAAGGTTCTGGAGTAGTGTCCGGCCTAGAGCCGGACTTGGAGCCCCGGGGGGTTTCATCCCCTTTACTCCTGGAGTCCGGGAGGTCGCCTTGCGGCGCCTCCAGGACCACCTCCTCCCGGCTTGGAACCTGTTGGGACAACACTTCGGTGTCGTCCGTAGGACGGGGGGAGGAAGCCGTCGGAAGCGAGTTCACACCCGACGAGTCCAGTGAGCCACTCGACGACGCGTCGAGCCGGTCTTTGGGTGGGCTGCATAAACATATTCGACATGAGGGAAAGATGTGCAATAAACGAATACTATGAATCACTCTGGTATCCGGATACTTACAATTTGGCCAGGGGCTTGGCCCTAGGCGCCCACTCCTCTCCGCCACCGTCGGCGTCGGTGGACCAGTCCGGAGGAAGGGTTTTCCCCTTCTTGGACCCTTCGGCCTCCCCAGTTGGGGCGGCCTTCCTTTTCTTCCCTTCCCCCGCTGGAGGGGGAGGGGTCTCTTCTTCCTCCTCCTCGTCTTCGTGGGAGGAGTGCGTCTTGGATTCGTTGGATGATGAATCCGACACCTCCAGGCGTCGGGCACTCTTTAGAGTCCCCGTGGCCTTCTTCTTGACCTTCTTCTCCGGCACCACATAGGGTGCCGGAACCAGCAGCCTCGCCAAGCGAGCGTCCGCTGGGCCTTCGGGCAAAGGGGCCGAACAGTTGATCTGTCTGGACGTCACCTGCCAATCCTGTCAAAGGAAAGGGAGCTTAGATCCCGCATAGAGTCAAACTATGAAAAACTGATACCCTATAAAAGGAAAAAACAGCTTACCGCGAGAGCGTGACGCTGCGCACTGAATCCGCGATCCTCTATAGCGGATGCGGGAGCCTCGGCACCCTTGAAAAGCACCTTCCAGGCATCTTCGTACGTCGTGTCGAAGAGCCTGCTCAGAGTTTGGTGCCACGCCGGGTCGAACTCCCACAGGTTGAAAGCCCGTTGTTGGCACGGGAGGATCAAGCGGATGAGCATAACCTGGACTACGTTGACAAGCTTGAGCTTCTTGTCCACCAGGGTTTTGACGCATGTTTGGAGTCCGGTCAGCTCTCCTTTTTTACCCCACAACAGGCCTGTCTCTTTCCAGGATGTGAGCCGTGTTGGGGGTCCGGACCGGAACTCGAGGGGTGCGACCCATTCGGCGTCGCGCGGCTCGGTGATGTAAAACCACCTCGATTGCCACCCCTTCAGGGTCTCCACAAAGGAGCCCTCGATCCATAGGACGTTGGACATCTTGCCCACCATGGAGCCTCCACACTCTGCTTGGCTGCCGCGCACCACCTTTGGCTTGACGTTGAAAGTCTTGAGCCATAGGCCGAAATGGGGGCGGATGCGGAGGAAGGCCTCGCACACGACGATAAACGTCGAGATGTTGAGGACGAAGTTCAGGGCCAGATCATGGAAATCTAGGCCGTAGTAGAACATGAGCCCCCAGAAAAATGGGTGGAGAGGGAAGCCCAGTCCGCGGAGGAAATGGGGGAGAAACATCACCCTCTCATGGGGCCTAGGGGTGGGGATGAGCTGCCCCTTCTCGGGGAGCCGGTACGCGATGTCGTTAGACAGGTATCTGGCCTTCCTCAACTTTTTGATATGTCCCTCCATAACGGAGGAGACCATCCACTTGCCTCCTGCTCCGGACATGGCTGGAGAAGGTTGAGGTGGGGAGTGCGTACTTGGGTGCTGGAGCTCGAGTGCGCAAGAATGGATAGGCGAAGGAGGAAGAAGGCGTAGGTGAAAGGGTGGATCCTTATCCCCTTATATGGGTGGACGCAACTACATGTCCCCACCAGCCTGGTAAAACTCGCTTATCTCCCAAGCGCCGTAATCAATGGCGCAGTTGGGTTACCCACGCCCGTGTTGATGAGAATCCCGGAATAAGGGGACACGATCTCTGCTTTAACAAGACGTGCCAAGGAAACCGCCTCGCATAACGTGCTGAGATGGGATAGTAAAACGGTTCGAATAAAAGCTTGGCCGTGGTGTGATGTCACACTATGCAATACGTCAGCAGATTAGATTTGTGTAAATATTATTCTCTCTATGGCAATATGTGGAAATTTATTTTGCAGAGTCGGACACTATCTTTGTGTTCAAAATATTCTATGAAGTACTTGGAGGAGGAACCCACCTTGCAATGCTGAAGACAATCTGCGCGCCGGACTCGTCGTCATTGAAGCCTGGTTCAGGGGCTACTGAGGGAGTCCTGGATTAGGGGGTGTCCAGATGGCCGGACTATACCTTCAGCCGGACTCCTGGACTATGAAGATACAAGATTGAAGACTCCGTCCCGTGTCCGGAAGGGACTTTCCTTGGCGTGGAAGGCAAGCTTGGTGATACGGATATGTAGATCTCCTACCATTGTAACCGACTCTATGTAACCCTAACCCTACCCGGTGTCTATATAAACCGGGGGGTTTTAGTCCGTAGGACAATGTACACATCAACAATCATACCATAGGCTAGCTTCTAGGGTTTAGCCTCCTCGATCTCGTGGTAGATCTACTCTTGTACTACCCATATCATCAATATTAATCAAGCAGGACGTAGGGTTTTACCTCCATCGAGAGGGCCCGAACCTGGGTAAAACTTCATGTCCCTTGTCTCCTGTTACCATCCGGCCTAGACGCACAGTTCGGGACCCCCTACCCGAGATCCGCCGGTTTTGACACCGACACCCGTACTCAATTGAGCCGGCCTCGGGGCCCCAGCCTTCGTCGTCGATGTAGAGCTTGCTGCGACGACTCTTGGTCATCCGTCACACAGCGTATCCCTTGAGCCCTTCGAGTTTGCCCTTCAAGAACTCAAATCCACCGTGTGCTGGCCCCATGGTGGGCGCCAACTGTCGTGGAATTGTCACGGCAGATGTCCTAGCGAAAGGACTTAGTCATAGGACATCACAACTAGGAAGCTTAAAGGGGTTGATCGGGACAAAGGACATGAGAGGTTGTGTTGGTATTGCTGGGGTTTTGATCACCAAGAGGCTTAACTCGCCGGCTTGGTTATCGATTTCTTGTTTCTTGCCCTAAGCCGCTACCGAGTCGTCCCCTTATATACACGGGTTGACGCCTGGTGGCCTACAGAGTCCCGGCCGGCTCATAATCGTGTCTGGCTCGGTGACTTCCTTTACATGCCTTTCTTTACAAGTCTTTCCTTACATACGGTGGTTTGCAATATTGGGCCTTAAGCCACCTCTAGTCCTTTGGGCCTTCTATAAGATTTGATAAACTATCATCTTAATGTTTACTGGGCTTCTTGTGTAACCCGCCATTGGGGCTGACCCGACCCCTCCTGGGCGGGTCATAACTGATAGCTATATCCGCAACAGGAACCCAGGCCCACCACTACCTGGATGGAACCACCTGCCCCTTCAGCCCCCCACATCAGAATCACTTGCGGGTACTCTACGAGCCGACCCAACTTTGGTCACCAAGTATCACATATTATGTATGTAAGTATATACCTGTGATCACCTCCTGAGTGATCACGGCCTGATAGTATAGCATGGCAGACGGACAAGAATGTAGGGCCACTGATGGAATACTAGCATCCTATACTAAGCATTTAGGATTGCAGGTAAAGATAACAACAGTAGTAGCAAAGACAGGCTATGCATCAGGATAGGATTAACGGAAAGTAGTAACATGCTACATTACTCTAATGCAAGTAGTAGAGAGAAGAATAGGCGATATCTGGTGATCAAGGGGGGGGCTTGCATGGTTGCTCTGGCAAGAAGGAGGTGTCATTAACACCGTAGTCATACTAGGTAGCAGCGGCGTCGGTCTCGGTGTCTAACGAGAGAAGAGGGGGAAGAAACAACAATGCAAACAGATGCATAAATGCATGTCATGACAAGTAACGGTGCCAGGTGTGCCCTAACGCACGAGAAGGTGATACCGGCGGAGGGGGAAAACAACCGAGAAAGTATCCCCAGAGTTTCGCGTTTTTGAACAGATGAACCAGAGGGGAAAGTTTCATGTTCACTATGCTAGAGATGTGTGGCGGGCGAACGGGCTGCGTATTCGGATTCACCTCATCGTTCTGAGCAACTTTCATATATAAATTATTTTCATCCGAGTTACGAATTATTTTATATTATCAAAGTTTTAATTCATTTTTAGGAATTAACAGATTAATTTAATTGAAAAACATTTATGATGTCATCATGACGTCAGAGGTCAAAGTTGACCATTGACCGGTCAAACAGACGGGTGGGGCCCGTTTGTCATTGTCTATTCCTAAGTAAACAATGATTAGGATTAATTAACAGGTTAATTAACTTTAATTAGTTAACTAAATAGAATTGATTAAGTTAATTAATTAATTATTTAATTAATTAGTTTTCATTTTTATCTTCTTTTTTTAACAGGGACTGGCCCCACGTGTCTGTGACTCATCTGGCCAATCGAGGAGGCCAACGGGCGTGCAGGTTTCGCCCGAACGGCGAGCGGTGCGGGGCTAGCGGCAGGAAGGCAGCGACAAGCAGCGGTGGAGGCGGGGCGGCAGCAACGGCCAAAGGGAGTGGCGGGCGCTGGCGGCCGTAGCAGGAGCGGCAAGCTGCGCGGGGCTCGAGGTCGGCCGGAGCTCAACGAGAGCTGGGCAAGCGGAAGGCCGCAGGCGGAGCGGGGCAAGGCACCCCCCGGGCGCACGCGGGCGTGCGGGGAAGCGCGACGGGGCGCGGCCACACAGAGGCGGCGAGGTGAGGTGAGGCGCGCGGCGACGGAGAAGGAACAACAGGGGCAGGGAGCGCCGCGGGGCGACGCGCAGCGGGCGCCGGGCGCAGGCGCGTGAGGCAGAGGAGGCGCGTGCGGGCGCGCACTACACACAGCGGGGCGGCGAGCTGCTGCGTGTACGTGAGTGAGGCTACAGATGCACTTGGGAGTCGGCGGCTGCTGGAGAGCACGCACGGCGGCAGTAGCAGGTACGGCAGAAGGCACGAGTGAAGTGGCAGCGGGCGGGACCAGCAGAGGACAACTTTGAGGGAGGGAGAAGAGGCCGGGGCGCGGTGAGCGCGGTGTTGGCGCACGTACGGGGCGGAGGTCAAGGGCGCGCGAGTGCAAGCGGGAGCAGAGCTCCGGGCACATGGTGGAACAGCGGTGTACGACAAGGAATTCGAAGAGGGGCAAGCTGGGGGATAGAGGAAGAGCTCACTTTGAGCCTGTAGATAAACAAGGTGGGCTCAGCGAGGCTCCGACGAGGCGAATCTTAGACGAGCGCGGCGGTGCCCGAGGATGATGACTACGGCGATCCAGTGATGCGACGGGGATGGGCTCGATCTGGTCCTTGTAGACGAATGAGCGAGCAACGGAGGTTCTTCTGGGCATGCTAAGTCGACGTGGGGTCGAGGTTGGTCATGGCTGTGAGGTGCTCCATGGCCACGGTGGCGTTCAAGCCCGATCCCGATTGGATCGGGGGAGAGGGAGAGTGGGGGCGCGAGTGGGGGGAATGGGGTGTCGGTGACTAGGGTTTCGGTACCAGGGGGTTAAGGGAGTGGGGATGGGTCGTCCTGGCATGTGGCTGGGCCAAGGCCCGATGGGAGGGGGGCCTTTTGGTTTTATTTTATTTTATTTTATTTTCCTTTTCCTTTTCTGTTTTCTTTTATTCCTTAATAGTTTATAGTTTTACAAAAAGAAAATTCCATAACTAAAATAGAGTTACAATTCCAACTACTGCCACAAAAAGTTTTACCCATGAACAAAATAGTTTAGTATTTTATAAAATCCAAAATGCATCTATTTTATTGCTTTACCTACTGTTTTAATTACTTAAGTGCATCTAAATCTTTTATAAAATGTGGTTTCTCCAACATAATTACCTATGCATTACTTGGCACAACATGAACAATTTAGTTTAAATATTTGAAAACTTTTGTTGTTAGCCTTTGTTTTAAATTTGTATTTGAATCGGTTTCGAATCAACGCGAGTTTAATTACAGTAACCGAGATTATGTGGCATCATTAAGAGAGGATCACCGTAGCTTAATTATCTGGGTGTTTCAATTCTCCTCCACTACAAGAAATCTCATCCTGAGATTTAAGAGGGGAAGTACGGGGGAAAGTTCTGGTTACGAAATCCTAACGAGCCTTCTGAGTCTTGGTTGCTCTTCTCGAAGAGGTCGATCCATTACGTTGATGTCTTCATTTCTCTTCTTCAGGTCATCGTAATGAAGTTGGCGTCCTTTCTTCGGGAACTCCATCGTACTTACGAAAGAATAAAGGGTGGGTATTCCAGAAGAACGGACCTCTGCAAGGTTGATTATCTGGTTGATAACATCGGGGAAGGTGGCAGAAAGTAACTCTTGAATTGAAACTTAAGAAAATATCGAGAGCAAAGTAAGGAGGTATCATGGGAAGTTTCAAGCAGGTAGGCAATCGTTCGTTGCCTGAAACAAAGTGTGAAAGGGGTCCAGAGCAACGAGAATAAGTATTGTGCCTGATACCAGAATAGATCATCTGTAGGACGGTGACTCGTGAATTACATACGAAGTTAAGTGCAAAGGATACTTCAGAATCAAGGATGTACAAGAGAGTCAGGTTTCGATCATGTGGAACTATGGGTTATGGGACCACCATGTGGGTTAAAAGTAGGAGGAGTGGTGACATCTTGGATGGTCATGATAGCAAGGCAGGTCAGAGGGTAGCCCGTCGATTATGTCGGCAACAACATCGGTACCAAGGGCGAGGGACGAAGAGAACCATTTTCCTTCTCGTTGAACGAGGCGGACCAATAGGCAAAGTTCTCGTCCATCGATGGCTACCGGAGTGTCAACAACAATGGTAACAGGGTCTTGCTGACAGAGTTGTACACCGAGGTGTTTACATAAGCAGGAGAATATTACTGCTTAGATCATATAGATCACAAGAAACATTAAATCAACCAATGGAAAGGAAAATATGATTATCAGATTAAACAGAACAATGGAAAGGAAAATGTGTCTAAACACATATTTTAAGGGTATATGCTTCCCAAGGACAAGCGGAGCATGATATCCATGACAAGATATAATGTAGAAAACTCTTTAGGTAGGGGAGAGAAATTTCATGACATTACCCATACAACGGTGTTTGGATATTTGAGCAGGAATCATTTAGCATTGGGCTTCAAATGTTCTTGTTGAAAATCGAAGTACCATAGACATGCTTCGAGATAGCATTGACATGGTCATCATGTGAAGATTAGACTTTGGAAACACAAAGGATCCATCAGGAATAACTTGTAGAATAAGTCTTACAATTTACTCATGGAAGAATGGATAACCTTGCTAAAGAGGATACTATAACAATAGGTCATCCGACCAGGTGTGCTAGGAATGACATCACCTTACTGGGCCATATAAAGACCAACATTTATAACTCCTGGAAATATGTTCGAACCATCATATCTGACCGAGATTCAGATCTGATTGGTGTCAGGATACCTCGGACTCAGGATGCCTGAGAAGAAAAATGTGCATCACAACACCAAATGGTCGATGGTAGGCATAAGAAACATTCACAACACCAAATAAAATGAAGTGTCTAAACACATGGGACAAGTGTAAGACAATCCAAGCATAATGTGCATGGGGTGTAGTGAATATCGTGTGGCACTCAATACAATGGAAAGATCAACTGTTCATCATGTGTGAGGAAATCAAGGCAAGCATGTAGCAATCAATGGGACATGACATATGTGAAGTGATGACATTGTTGCAACCAAACATATCAGGGAAGCAAGTAATCCAAGAATTGGATGCAACACACAAGGCATATATATCATGATGCATGGAATGGTGGAAATGACAACTCGAAGCAAGATCTCTAACATGTGAGCAATCAAGTGGTCCAATATGAACAAGAAGTCTCATGGTGCAAGCAACACAAGTAGTATGATCCGCAATATCCATGCTCAAGAAAGATGTTACCTTGAAGGCGTGTCGTTGTGCATTCTTCACAATGCCGAAGTGGTAGGAAAGGTGTTGGAGAAGCGATTCATGGTCGAATGTATGAGGCTCGCTCTCAAGAGCTCGAATGGTCAACTCATGTGAAGCGAAAGTCGACACAAGGTCCAAGTATCCTACACATGCACACAAGAAAGCAAAGAATGTATGCGCATGGTAGATAAACACATCATCCATCATGATGGTTCTCTTCTCTTGCACATAACCATTAGAGGCACAAGTGCATGAATAATATGATGCAACAATGGCTATATTCATGGCACTGGGTATATGGTGCAAAGAGGTAAGACAAGCATGCTTCAAAAGAAATATGTCAAAATCTCCAAATATATGTGAGAATTCTATGGGGGCAATCTCATGAGCTTAGAATCATTGTTGCACTCAATACATGGAAAATTGTCTAACATGAGAGAGGCAACACATGGAGATATATGACAAGAAGCGATAACAATCATGTCATGCAAAGCATGTAGGTGGTTGTCATCAACCGCATGAAGCGAGCAAGTGTGAATCATCAGTGATGCAACAAGGCAAGCAATCATAGTAAAATCATAGGCATGGGGCACAAAGAAAACATGGCAATAACAAGTGATATCTCCACCAAGCTTGCAAATACACATACAAGTATTAGAGTCAATCATCATGTGTAATGCAAAGCATGGGTCACAAATGCATGGCAAAGGCATAGTAATGAGCATATCATGCAAAGTGAACATGGCAAGATGGGCAAAGGATATAAAATGGACAACAACCCATAGCCAAGTGAGGGCCATGTAGAAGAAATGCGCGAAGTCTTTGCACGAAGAGAGCAGTGGGAAGGACAATCCATGGGATCCCAAGTCATCATTGCTCTCTAGAGCTCGTTTTTTCAATTCGTGGGATTGCGAGGTTGACAAGTATTCATGGGTACCTACACAAAAGAAACACAAACGAAAGAAATTGTGTGTGTGGTAAATGTACACATCATCCATCATGATGTGTATATGCACGTGAGAGTTAGCACAAGATAAGCATCGCTCAAAGAAATTTGATGCATGGTATAGGAACATGTCATCCATCATGAAAGAATAGTTATTGTGTATAACACGATGGGGATGCAAATTGAGCATACAAGTATATGGCACATCAATAGCATGTTTATTCATGGGAAGCATATGGTGCACACAAGTATTGGGATCATGCAATGAATGGGATGGATCAAAATCTCCTAAAATGTATGAGGAAACTATGGGGGTCTCCTCATGAGCAATATTGGAAACATCATATGGAGAAAATGGACAACATCCAAAACAATGCATATCCGAAGCTAGGTGGTCATGGCATGGCATATGAGATAAATGATGCAAAGGGAGCATATCAATATCATCACAAGAAAAACAAATGCCAATAACCATGGGCTTGTCATCTATGCCATAAGTGCAAATTGGGTTAATTTTAATAGCATATGCATAGTCATTAAGAAGAGATTGCAAATATGACATATGATTGATCTCATGCATAGCATATGACAAGTTAAGCGGATGTGCAAACATGATATGACCGAGAGAATTATCACAAGAAATCCTATGTAACATGGCATCACAACTAATAGACTCCACATGGAAATCATCATACTCATCATAAATGGGTAAATCATTGCATGGAGATGTCACACTAGCATGAAGCATAGTAATAGGTTGATCAACATCATGAAAGCAATCAATGTCAAGAATGTCCACTAGTGGGACTAGAACATCACCTTCACCTATGTTACCTTTGGCATTCCACTCATGTGGTGTAGGTGAGGTGGGAAAGACCAAATGGTGGTTATCTTCATCTTGATGGAACCATGTGGGGGGTGCATCATATTCCACCATGGCCATCGTCTTGTCCAAAGGGAGGATGAAGTCATCGCGAATCGGCACGTCATCATAGATGGGACCTAGCACCAAATGAGAAGACGCAATAGAGGTAGAGGTCAAGTTGTTAGTGTTGAAAGTGGCCTCACATGACCTATCAACTATCTCACTCTCTCTATGTGGTGGTTCACTCACTCCCTCAAAATAGGTGCACTCAATCTCATGTATGGTGGAGTCACTCATCTCGATCAAGTGGTGGGGGTTGTGGCTCTCCTCACATGGGAATTGGGGGAACTCATCATATATGGGGCTAGTGGTGAAGTCACTCTCACTCTCAATATGGTGGCTGAAGTCACTCAAGTCATCACATATCGCCGTGGTCGAAGGGAAAATCCCATGCTCAACCGTCTCATTGTCGTCACCGTGTATGAAGGCCGAAGGTGGCACATCATCACTCTCGCCTCCTAAGATGGAAGCATCATCCTTGCTTGTCACCAGGTCGCTCGCCTCCAAAGCACGTTCCTTGATTGGCTCCATAGTCGTAGTTGTTGCCACACTGTCTTGAAAAAGAGTCGAAGTAGACTCGGCACCATCAATGCCACAAAGAGGGATGGCGGTGAAGTCGAACTTGGGAGCATCGTCTTGGAGCTCGTCGGGCTTGGACATCTTGATGGTACTATCCTCATGCTCGTTGTCGTAGAGCTTGGTCACCGTGAAGTGTGCTTGGGGTGGAGAAGCCTTGGCCTTCATGAGTTCTTGTTCCGCCTTGAGAGCACCAATGTAGTTGTCGTTGAGGGACTTGTAGTTCTCGAGGTAGACAGTCTTGGAGATGTCGTTGTTCAATACCATCATGAAGTAGAACTTCATCGAAATGGGGTCATCCACGCCGGCTCGTTGCAAGGCATTCTTAATCTCCTTGAAGTACACGTCGATGGACTTGGATCCTTGGGTGTTCTCCAATTGGCATAGAAGTTGTTCCGTGTAGGTTGGAGGCATGAACTCTCGCCACAAAGCTTTCTTTGTCTTGGGCCAACTCATGTCATAGGTCTTTGAAGGTGTGTGAAGCCACCATGTGGATGCGTAGTCATGGAAGTTCCTTGTGGTGCACTTCACTTGATCTTCGGGAGGGACTTGATGTAGCTTGAGGTAGTCATCCATTAGGCACTCCCACTCGAGATACTCCTCGGGTTCTTGAGTCCCATAGAAAGGAATCGCGTGGTCAGTGTCGAGGTCGTAGTAGCTTGTGGAAGTCACATACTTGAGCTTGTGGAGCTTCTTTTGAAGTGCTTGTGGGCGAAGATGCCATATGTCCATAGGCGAAGATGCCTTGAAGTCGGTTGGCGAAGATGCCAAGGGAGATGGTGATGTCGTTGAGCGGTTGTTGGTGTTGAGCTCTTGATGTTCACATTCTTTTTGGTGATGGTGTCGATGCTGATGTGATCTTGCTAGAGATGGTAGCTCGGAGGCATGTGCTCTTGAGCGTCTTCTCGAAGATGAGGAAGACCGCTTGTAGGACTTGATGAGGGCTTTGGTCTCCTCCATTTGAGCTTGCATCTTGGCGGCGTTGGAGTTGTTCTTGGCATCGAACTCGACGTTGTTGGTGTAGATCAAAGGTGAAATGCCTTGCCTATCCATCACAAGACTGGAGCAAATATGAGTGGGAGAAAGGAGAGAACTATACCAAATGTACCTTGACCGATGTTGAAAATGGATCAATGATCACTCAATGATGTAACAAGGAAATAGCACAATTGGTACCGATCTTGTTGATTTCTCACACCTACACAACTAAGGCTTATGGTAGAGCTCGTTGAGGATAGTGGCACAAAAATTTAATGCAAAATGTTAGCAAGAGTCAATAAAGTTGAAAGAGATTCACAAATTTGCAAGTGAAACAAGTAGACCAATAGCAATATGTGGTACACGGAAACACACACACGGATAGATAAATGGGGCCGTGCAACCAAGGAGTGAGCACAAAATGTGGAATCCACGGAAAACGCTCGTGTTGCACAACTCAAGAGAGACGCTAGCACGATTGCTCAATAGGCGGATACGACACTTGTGCACAACCTATGATATGCAAAATGTATCAACTTCTATCCCAAGTATGCTATGTATGTATGATGTTCTGCCATTGTTGAGGAAATCGTTAACTGGTAGCTGCTCGGTCGGTTGGTGAGTACGGGATTAATAGGCTAATCGGCAAGTTAATCGGCCATTTAATCGATTAATCGGACAATTTATCGGGTTATCGGCTACTCGGGGACCCTATGAGTAGGGATTAATCGGCAAGTTAACTGGTTAATCGGATGAATTCTTGAACAGGGTGTTCTGGTGGTGTGATCCAAGATGATCAGATATGACAATCTTATATGCAATTTGGTATGATGCTATGGCTATTGCTTACAAGCTTCTTTGCTCTTTCTCTTTTGCTTAAAAGCTTATTCTTTTTTTGATATGGCCACAATGCACAAACCAAGATAGTAATAATGTATATGCGGGAACAATCTTGTGACACAAGGGATGATATGATACCAATATGATATGGTATGTATGTAATGTGTGGTGTAGATCACTAATGTGCACAAGTAATGTTGCCGGCAATACTCAAATGGCTAGTCTCGATAGGCAAGTGACGCAAAATAGTCTAGAGGTTAACAATGCAATGGCAAGGGAATATACAATGGAGGGATACCACGATACCAAGATGATATGGAGGTTACCATCCGCGGTGATGATGAGTGGCAGTGTTCTTGATGTAGATACCAAGATGATGGAGACTCGTCCCTAAGTAGCCAAAACACCTTAGGAAACAGAAAAACTGCGAACTCAAAATCTCAAAATGTCAAATGGTGGTAGCGGGAGCTCAATGGGGTTGCGGAAATGTAATGATGGGTTTTGCGAGTAGGCAATGCGGAAATGGAGGGTAAGGTGTTGGACTATACACGCTTTCGGAGTTGGAAGCACGGTACCTAAGTAGTCGAAACACCTTAGGAGACACAACTCACAACACAAACAAAATTGGGTTAAGTTGGGGTGGTGGAAGTGTATCATGGGTAAGCCTATGCGGAAGTGGTGGTGGTGGTGGTTGATGATGAAGCAGCCACGTCCTTAAGTAGCCGAAACACCTTAGGAGACTCGAATCACTACTTAAGCAACCACATATGCAATGGGGAACAAAATTGGTTAGGTTGCAGAAGTCGGTGGTGGTGTAGCGGATGATGTGGTGGAAGCCCTAGGCAAAGATGCCAAAGTTCCAAACATTTGATGGGGTCAAAAGGTGGTGAAACCAAGGTGAGGTCCTCGGGCTCATCGATAGCTTCAAAACGAGCCAAAGAATACTCAAATCGGAGTTTGGAGCGAAAAGTTGTGATGAAAACGGTGAAGGAGGGTGATGCTAAAATTCTATGTAATGTCTCGGGTTAGGCCGAAAGTTCCGGGCCTAGGGCCGGAAGTTCCGGGCTCCAGAAGTTCCGGGGGGTGGCTGGAAGTTCCGGGGGTTGCGGAAAAAGTGCGGGGAGTCTGGGGATTTTTGGGGTAAACTTTCTGTTTAGGCCGGAAGTTCCGGGATTAGGACGGAAGTTCCGGGGGACAGAAGTTCCGGTGAAGTCCGGAAGTTCCAGGGGTCGTGGAATTTCTTTCGGGATGAACCCTAAATTCTAGATCTAAGAATGGCGGCGGAAAAAAAATCGATTTTCAAGGTCAAAATGGACGAGATTTCGTGGATGGAAAGTGGGGAAACTTGGGGAAATGCTAGATCCACTTGAAACCAAGCAAATCGATGGATCAAATCCAACAAAACTTCATAAATCCAACAAGTCACAACAAATTTTGGGGCTATTTTTGGTGATTATTTTTGAATTTAGGGAAGAAACAACAAAATTAGGCTAGAAAACGAAGATGGGAGGCTCCGAAATCGTGATCAACGTGGCTCATGATACCAAGATGATGTAGGGTGGAACCCTAGATGGCCGATATTTCACGAAAGGAGCGGATCCCAACGAGGAACACGAAGGAAAACACGAGGGAAAACACGAGAGAAAACGTGAGAGAATCAATCAAACCAACAAGATACGGTCACACATATGCTAGATCCTCGAAACACAAAGAGATACACGATCCAAATCCAACAAAGGACGATACATAGGGTAACCGGTTCTTCTCCATAAGGAGGTCTTGAATCCACGAGGGATCTTCCCGTGAGGGGTCTTGAATCCAAGATGGATCTTCTCCGAAGAGGGGTCACTCTCTCTTGTGGAGTAGATCCGTAATGGATGAGCAAAGCTCTATCTCTAATGAGCTACTACTTTGCTGACCCTAGAATGGAGGAGGGGATGAGTATATATAGTCTAGGTCCACAAAGGGGTAAGTGAGTGGCGAAAGGGTACATGGGCTTTGGCCCGAGTGTCTGCGCGCAGGCAAGACTGGAAGTTCCGGGTAGGGCCGGAAGTTCCGGGCGCCAGAAGTTCTGGGCAGGTTCCGGCCAGGCTCTGGCCTATCTAGAGAGTTGGCGAGCTCGGGCCTGGTGTGGACTCCGGGGGCCGGAGGTTCCGGGTAGGCCAGAAGGTCCGGGGGCTGGAAGTTCCGGGCTTTCCAGAAGCTTGTCCGCGCTTCTTCTTCCTTCTCTTCCATCCTTCCCTCGCGGATGGTGTAGTTGTTCCTTGACGCTTGCATTCCTCCTCGCCGTCCATGAAGCTCCGATAATACCTATGCATGCACACGGGAGAAATGTCAAGTAGTATACCATCCTCGAAGGGGTCAAGTGAGCATGTGTAAAGGAGATGATTCACCTTTATGTATGTGAAGTATATGTGGCACGTGTCACTTGCCGTATGAACTCTTGACATGGTGATGTCCATAGGATGATCTGCATCAGTTGGAGTGTGATCTAGATATCAAAGAATATGCTTCACAGCCTTATGGTGTGATTCCTTCGGTGTAGCTTGATAGCGGGCACACATGCAAACACTAAGCATAATATCTGGCCTAGATGCACATAAATATAATAAAGAGCCAATCATGGAGCGGTATACTTTTCATCAAAGTCAATACCATTTTCATCAATGCATAGATGGCCATTTGTGGCCATAGGGATTTTGACGCCTTTGCAATCTTGCATGCCGAATTTCCTCAACACATCCTTGAGGTATTTCTCCTAAGATATGAAGATGCCGTTTTGTTGTTGACGAATCTGAAGACCTAAGAAGAATTTCAATTCTCCCATCGTAGACATTTGATATTCTTCACTCATAATGTAGGCAAATTCATCACTGTAACATTGGTCAGTATAGCCAAAGATGATATCATAAACATATATTTGGCATACGAATAATTCATCATCATCATAAGCTTTGGTGAAAAGAGTTGGGTCAAGTGAACCGGGTTTGAAGTCTTTCTTCATGAGGAATTCCTTTAAAGTATCATACCACGCCCGAGGGGCCTGCTTGAGGCTATAGAGGGCCTTATTGAGTCTGAAGACTTTGTCAGGATGCTTTGGATTCTCAAAACCCGGGGGTTGAGCAACATATACTTCCTCCTCAAGCTTACCATTGAGGAATGCACTTTTTCACATCCATTTGATATAAGATGATATTATGATGGTTAGCATAAGCAAGTAATATGCGAATAGCCTCAAGTCTAGCAACAGGTGCAAAAGTTTCATCGAAATCAATTCCTTCAACCTGTGTGTAGCCTTGAGCTACAAGCCATGCCTTATTCCTCACCACAAGGCCATTTTCATCTTGCTTGTTGCGGTAGATCCATTTGGTGTCGATGATATTGTGCTTGCGAGGGTCTGGTCGCTTGACAAGTTCCCACACATTGTTGAGCTCGAACGATGTAATTCTTCTTGCATAGCTTGAGCTTTTGAGCGTGTGAGAGGAACTGGTGCTTTGATGTTGTTGATGATTCTCTAAATCCGCACTTCATTTGCAACGCGAGGATGAGCTGGTTGACGACGAGGAATTTTCTCAGCATTTTCTTCAGAGCCATTTTCTTCAGGTGCTCCAGCATGATGTTCTCCACGTTCTGGAATGACTTCTTCAGCAGATTCTTCGGTAGGAATGACATCCTTAGTAGCCTTGAACTTAATGGATTCCTCAGGTGGTATTTTATCAGCACAGGAGGTAGGTGCTCTCTTTGCGAGCCATTAGTCTCATCGAACCGCACATCAGTTTCAACAACCTTGTGGTGATAGGTGTTGAAGACGCTGTAGGTGTGCGAGTCCTTTCCATAACCAAGCATAAAACCTTTAGGTGCTTTAGGTGCAAATTTAGAATTGTGATGAGGATCTCTAATCCAAAATTTAGCACCGAAGACTTTGAAATAACTCACATTGGGCTTCTTGTCCATGAGGAGTTCATATGAGGTCTTTCTAAAGAATTTGTGAAGATATACCCTGTTGATGATGTGGCACACAGTATCAATTGCCTCAGGCCAGAAGCGAGGAGGCGTCTTGTACTCATCAAGCATAGTGCGAGCCATCTCAACAAGAGTCCTATTCTTGCACTCCACGACGCCATTCTGCTGAGGAGTATAAGGAGCAGATAACTCATGAGTAATACCAAGTTCATCAAGATAATCATCAAGACCGGTATTCTTAAACTCAGTTCCATTGTCACTTCTGATGTGCTTGATCTTCACACCAAAGTTGGTTGAATCCCTCGAGGAAAATCATTTGAAGACTTCCTGCACTTCAGTTTTGTAAGTGATGATATGCACCCATGTATAACGAGAGTAGTCATCAACAATGACAAAGCCATATAAAGATGCATCATTAGTAAATGTGGCATAATGAGTAGGGCCAAAGAGATCCATGTGAAGCAATTCAAATGGACGAGTGGTAGCCATGATGGTATTTGAGGGATGCTTGGCCTTGGTCATCTTTCCAGCTTCACAAGCTCCGCACTGATGATCCTTGAGGAATTTGACACCCTCGATGCCAATGACATGCTTCTTCTTTGCGAGTGTGTGCAAGTTCCTCATGCCAGCATGACCAAGTCGTCGATGCCATAGCCAGCCTTCTAAAGCTTTTGCTAGTAAGCATGTAGTAGGTTGTGGTCCTGTAGAGAAATCAACAATATACAAATCTCCTCTCCTAAAGCCTTCGAAGACTTTGGAATTGTCAGCTTCCATGATCACAACACAACGATACTTTCCAAAGACAACAACCATATCAAGATCAAAAGCATTGAGACAGACATGCGGTTGAACCCTAAGGACTTGACAAGCCTGACTTTGTCCATGCGTCGATCCTTTGAGATCGCAACCTTACCTAGACCCAATACCTTGCTTTTGCCTTTTTCAGCGTAGGTGATATGCTACAGATGCGATGGAGATAACGCAGTGTCCATTAATAAGCTCCTGTCACCAGTCATGTGATTTGTACATCCACTGTCGAGGACCCACTCAGTGGCTTTGGGTTGATCATCCTGCAGATGAATTAGTGCAACTTACGAACTCATATACTTCATTAGTGAAGAATATGACATCAAATTCATCAGATCAATTTCATCAAGCAAGAGAACAAGTAAAGCAGTATGAGGAAGTGAGAAATGAGAAACATTTCTTCATGATTAGCTTGCGTCCTTTCAAGCATTTTTAGGTCTCCAGTAAATTCCTCAGACGTTTAGGTTCGTCTAGAGACCCGACTCTACATAAGAGATTAGTTCTTTTTCTTCACCACCCACAACTGGAGGGGTGGCAAAGAGTTCGTCATTCTGCGAGCTCATAAGAGAACGGTGGCATTGAAGCCAATCCACTTCGTTTCACATAAGAGGGGTTAGGGTAAGCATATGAATAAGCAGAGAAATTCTTCGAGGACTTATGAACATAATGATTTGAAGAATAATGCACATATTGATAACCCTTAGACTTTCCCTGCGAAGCAAAAGTGTGAGCACGATGATGTTCATATGAGGACTTTGATCCATATGAGGAATGAGGTCCATATGAGGACTTGGATCCATATGAAGACTTTGGTCCATATGAAGAATTTGATCTGGGGTTCCTATTTTTCACAGGTGGTGTCATGATGACATTCACCTGAAGACTTTCAAGGCACCTTTTGTGAACCCAGATTCTCTTCATAGGAGGACCGTTCCTACAGTTAGTGCCAACATATAGCAAATACTTCACCATTCTGATTTTTTAACAGCTTATAGTTGGAGTCAAATGACTCATCAGAAGAATATGAAGATTCACATGAAAAGCCAGATAAAGTAGATGGATCCACCGAAGGTCCCTTTGCAGCAACCCATGAGGTTTTGGGATACTACTCAGGCTTCCAGTAGGCCCCATCAGCAATGAGTTTCCTCTCAAAGGCAATACCCTCTTTTCTAGGGTTCCTGTTGAGGATATGCTTTTTAAGCACATCACAAAGTTCCTGACGCCCTTTGAGGATTTTGTACATGCCTGTCACATACAATTCCTTCAGCCCTGCATGGTCAGTGATACTAGCAGCATCCTCAGATGAGGAATTAGTGACAGTAGAGACAATTGAAGATATTGCAGCAATAGAAGCATTTGAACTTTCAGGTGAAGAATTAGCAGATTCACGTTCAATGCACATCAAACATGAAGGATTAAATTCTTCCCGAGCAGCACTGATTTGTTGAGCAAGTAATGAATCATGCTCCTTCTGAAGATCTTCATAACTCCCCCTTGGCTGCTCAAGGTCTTGCTTTCTTTGAAGAAATTCATAAGAAAGCTTCTCATGATCAGATAAGAGAGTGTTATGATGACTCTGAAGATTATCAAACTTAGTCTGAAGTCTTTGAAGATTTTCAGTCAAAGTTTTAGTGTGATCCATTTCTTCACCCAACATATCATTGCTTTTGTCTAGCATATTTTGAACCTTTTCAAGAGCCTTTTGTTGTTTCACAACAATCTTAGCAAGTTTATAATAGCCAGGCTTGAGGTTTTCATCAGATTCATCCTCACTTGATTCAGAGGAGGGATATTTGGGTACCTTTGCACCTTTTGCCATGAAGCAATAGGTGGGAGCGTAGTCATCATCACCGTCGTCAGTAGTGTTGGGGAGGTCATTTTCTTCAGAGTTGAAGATGGACTTGCTGACTAACGCAGTAGCGAGGGCTAGGCTCGCCACACCAGAGTCTGACTCCTCAGATGCCTCCTCTTCCTCATTTTACTCAGATTCAGCCTCAGAGTCCATTTCCTTGCCAATGAATTCCGGAGACTTCTTGGAGCTGCTCTTCTTGTGAGATGAAGATCTCGAAGGTTTTGATGAAGAGGACTTTGAAGATTTCTTCTTCTTCTTTGAATCATCAGAACTGTAGTCCTTGTACTTCTTCTTCTTTGATTCCTTTTCCCACTGAGGACAATCTTGAATGTAGTGACTAGGTTTCTTGCATTTGTGGCAAAGTCTCTTCTTGTAATCACTGGATGAGGAATCTGATCTTATGTCATCACTTCTTGAAGATTTTCCAAAGCGACCATGTCTTAAGAACTTCTGGAATCTCCTCACGAGCATTGCTAGCTCCTGGCTCAGTACTTCAGGATCACCAAGGCTGCTACCAGAATCCTCACCTTTAGATTCAGACATTGCCTTGGCCTTCAGAGCACGTGATCTGCCATACCTCGGTCCATAGAGATCTCTCTTCTCAACAAGCTGGAACTCATGAGTGTTTAGCCTCTTGAGGATATCAGCGGGATCAAGTGACTTTTGATCTCCATGTTCTTGTATCATAAGTGCAAGGGTGTCAAATGAGGAATCAAGCGATCGAAGAAATTTCTTCACCACCTCGTGGTCGGTGATGTCGGTGGCACCAAGTGCTTGAAACTCATTTGAAATGTTAGTGAGGCGATCGAAAGTTTGCTGAACATTTTCATTGTCGAGTCTTTTGAAGCAGTTGAAGAGATTGCGAAGAACGTCGACTTGGGAGTCACGCTGTGTTGAGATGAAGGAAATATGCACTAGAGGAAATAATAAAGTTATTATTTATTTCCTTATATCATGATAAATTTTTATTATTCATGCTAGAATTGTATTAACCGGAAACATGATACATGTGTGAATACATAGACAAACAGAGTGTCACTAGTATGCCTCTACTTGACTAGCTCGTTGATCAAAGATGGTTATGTTTCCTAACCATAGACATGAGTTGTCATTTGATAAATGGGATCACATCATTAGGAGAATGATGTGATTGACTTGACCCATTCCATTAGCTTAGAACTTGATCGTTTAGTTTACTCCTATTGCTTTCTTCATGACTTATACATGTTCCTATGACTATGAGATTATGCAACTCCTGAATACCGGAGGGACACTTTGTGTGCTTCCAAACATCACAACATAACTGGGTGATTATAAAGGTGCTCTACAGGTGTCTCCGATGGTACTTGTTGAGTTGGCAAAGATCGAGATTAGGATTTGTCACTCCGATTGTCGGAGAGGTATCTCTGGGCCCTCTTGGTAATGCACATCACTATAAGCCTTGCAAGCAATGTAACTAATGAGTTAGTTGCGGGATGATGCATTATGGAACGAGTAAAGAGACTTGCCGATAACGAGATTGAACTAGGTATTGAGATACTAATGATCGAATCTCGGGCAAGTAACATACTGATGACAAAGGGAACAACGCATGTTGTTATGCGGTTCAACCGATAAAGATCTTCATAGAATATGTAGGAGCCAATATGGGCATCCAGGTTCCGCTATTGGTTATTGACTAGAGAAGTGTCTCGGTCATGTCTACATAGTTCTCGAACCCGTAGGGTCCGCACGCTTAACGTTCGTTCACGACGAATGTTGTTCGGAGTTCCAGATAAGATCACGGACATGACAAGGAACTCTGGAATGGTCCGGAGATAAAGTTTGATATATGGGATAATAGTGTTTGGTCTCCGGAAGGGTTCCGGAATTCATCGGAAGGGGTTCCAGAAGTTTCCCGAAATGTTTGGGTATGAGAACACTTTATTTGGGCCAAAGGGGAAAGCCCACAAGGTTTTTGGAAAGCGCAAAAGGAAGTTTTGCGGAGTCCAGGGGCCAGACACCAGGGTCCATGGCGTCTGGGTCCAGACGCCGGGAACCCTGGCGTCTGGCCCTGGAGTCCGAGAAGGACTCTTGCCTATTGGATGAAACCAACTTTGTGGAGGCTTTTACTCCAAGTTACGACCCCAAGGCTCAACATATAAATAGAGGGGTAGGGCTAGCACCCAAGACCCATCAAGAAACACCAAGCCATGTGCCGGCAACCCCATCCCCTCTAGTTTATCCTTCGTAATAGTTTTCGTAGTGCTTAGGCGAAGCCCTGCGAAGATTGTTCTTCATCAACACCGTCACCACGCCGTCATGCTGCCGGTACTCATCTACTACTTCGCCCCTCTTGCTGTATCAAGAAGGCGAGGACGCCATCGAGCTGAACGTGTGCTGAACGCGGAGGTGCCGTATGTTCGGTAGTTGATCGGGACAGATCGTGAAGGTGTACGACTACATCAACCGCGTTGATAAACGCTTCCGCTTTCGGTCTACAAGGGTACGTAGACATACTCTCCCCTCTCGTTGCTATGCATCACCATGATCTTGCGTGTGCGTAGGAAAATTTCGAAATGACTACGTTCCCCAACAGTGGTATCCGAGCCAGGTTTATGCGTAGATGTTATATGCACGAGTAGAACACAAGTGAGTTGTGGGCGATACAAGTCATACTGCTTACGAGCATGTCATACTTTGGTTCGGCGGTATTGTTGGATGAAGCGGCCCGGACCGACATTACGCGTACGCTTACGCGAGACTAGTTCTACCGACGTGCTTTGCACACAGGTGGCTGGCGGGTGTCAGTTTCTCCAACTTTAGTTGAACCGAGTGTGGCTACGCCCGGTCCTTGAGAAGGTTAAAACAACACTAACTTGACAAACTATCGTTGTGGTTTTGATGCGTAGGTAAGAACGGTTCTTGCTCAGCCCATAGCAGCCACGTAAAACTTGCAACAACAAAGTAGAGGATGTCTAACTTGTTTTTGCAGGGCATGTTGTGATGTGATATGGTCAAGACATGATGCTATATTTTGTTGTATGAGATGTTCATGTTTTGTAACCGAGTTATCGGCAACTAGCAGGAGCCATATGGTTGTCGCTTTATTGTATGCAATGCAATCGCCCTGTAATTGCTTTACTTTATCACTAAGCGTTAGCGATAGTCGTAGAAGCAATAGTTGGCGAGACGACAACGATGCTACGATTGAGATCAAGGTGTCGCGCCGGTGACGATGGTGATCATGACGGTGCTTCGGAGATGGAGATCACAAGCACAAGATGATGCTGGCCATATCATATCACTTATATTGATTGCATGTGATGTTTATCTTTTATGCATCTTATTTTTCTTAGATCGATGGTAGCATTATAAGATGATCTCTCACTAAATTTCAAGGTACAAGTGTTCTCCTTGAGTATGCACCATTGCGAAAGTTCGTCGTGCCGAGACACCACGTGATGATCGGGTGTGATAAGCTCTACGTTCACATACAACGGGTGCAAGCCAGTTTTGCACATGCAGAATACTCGGGTTAAACTTGATGAGCCTAGCATATGCAGATATGGCCTCGGAACACTAGAGACCGAAAGTTTGAGCGTGAATCATATAGAAGATATAATCAACATATTGATGTTCACCATTGAAAACTACTCCATCTCACATGATGATCGGACATGATTTAGTTGATATGGATCACACGATCACTTAGATGATTAGAGGGATGTCTATCTAAGTGGGAGTTCTTTAATAATTTGATTAACTGAACCTTAATTTATCATGAACTTAGTACCTGATAGTATTTTGCATGTCTATGTTGTTGTAGATAGATGGTCCGTGCTATTGTTCCGTTGAAGTTTAATGCGTTCCTTGAGAAAGCAAAGTTGAAAGATGATGGTAGCAATTACATGGACTGGGTCCGTAACTTCATGATCATCCTCATTGCTACACAGAAGAATTACGTCCTGGAAGCACCGCTAAGTGCCAAACCTACTGCAGGAGCAACACCAGATGTTATGAATGTCTGGTAGAGCAAAGCTGATGACTACTCGATAGTTCAGTGTGCCATGCTTTACGGCTTAGAACCGGGACTTCAACGATGTTTTGAACATCATGGAGCATATGAGATGTTCTAGGAGTTGAAGTTAATATTTCAAGCAAATGCCCAGATTGAGAGATACGAAGTCTCCAATAAGTTCTATAGCTACGAGATGGAGGAGAATAGTTCTGTCAGTGAACATATACTCAGAATGTCTGGATACCATAACCACTTGACTCAACTGGCCGTTAATCTTCCTGTTGATAGTGTCATTGACAGAGTTCTTCAATCACTGCCACCAAGCTATAAGAGCTTCGTGATGAACTATAACATGAAGGGATGAATAAAACAATTCCCGAGCTCTTCGCAATGCTAAAGGCTGCGGAGGTAGAAATCAAGAAGGAGCATCAAGTGTTGATGGTTAACAAAACCACCAGTTTCAAGAAAAAGGGTAAAGGGAAGAAGAAAGGGAACTTCAAGAAGAACGGCAAACAAGTTGCTGCTCAAGAGAAGAAACCTAAGTCTGGACCTAAGCCTGAGACTAAGTGCTTCTACTGCAAACAGACTGGTCACTTGAAGCGGGACTGCCCCAAGTATTTGGGGGATAAGAAGGATGGCAAGGTGAACAAAGGTATATGTGATATACATGTTATTGATGTGTACCTTACTAATTCTCGTAGTAGTGCCTGGGTATTTGATACTGGTTCTGTTGCTAATATTTGCAACTCGAAAGAGGGACTACAGATTAAGCGAAGATTAGCAAAGGACGAGGTGATGATGCGCGTGGGAAATGGTTCCAAAGTCGATGTGATCGCAGTCAGCACGCTACCTCTACATCTACCTTTATAATTGTTATTTGGTGCCAACGTTAATCATGAACATTATATCTGGATCTTGTTTGATGCAAGACAGTTATTCATTTAAATCAGAGAATAATGGTTGTTCTATTTATATGAGTAATATCTTTTATGGTCATGCACCCTTAAAGAGTTGTCTATTCTTTTTGAATCTCGATAGTGGTGATACACATATTCATAGTATTGAGGCTAAAAGATGCAGAGTTGATAATGATAGTGCAACTTATTTGTGGCACTGCCGTTTAGGTCATATTGGTATAAATCACATGAAGAAACTCCATTCTAATGGACTTTTGGAATCACTTGATTATGAATCACTTGTTACTTGCGAACCGTGCCTCATGGGCAAGATGACTAAAACACCTTCTCCGGAACTATGGAGCGAGCAACAGATTTGTTGGAAATCATACATACTGATGTATGTGGTTCGATGTAGCAACCAGACCTCAAACGGTCTGATCTCTATGCTCCGGTGTCATCCCTGGATCAGTAATGCTGACACCACACAGTACTCAGAGGATTTATAGAAGAGTAGCAATCACACACTTATTACATCGAGTGTCTCCATAGAGAACTTATTACAATAAATATGGCTTAAGGCCATCTAATAACGATAACAGCGGAAGGCTTGGAAGATAAGTGAGTCCATCAACTCCAACGGCATCACTGAGTATAGAACCACAACCTAAAAACTCCTTAATCTTCGTCTAAAAAGTCTGCAACATTAACGTTGCAGCCCGAAACGGGTCAGCACATGGAATATGCTGGCAATGTAACACATAGAGAGTAATGGAATGAAACAACTATACTATATGCATATTTGGCTGGTGGAAAGCTCTATGGTTACAGTTTTGCGTAAAGCCAATTTTTCCCTACTTCAAAGAAATAAATTTATTTAACTATCATGGTAGTTGCTAAACATTGAGAATGGTTGACAGCATTCTCAATCCCAATTAAGCATCAACATTAAAACCCAACAATATTAATTTAGAGTAACATGTTGAGATTCACATGAAAATCCAAGTACTAGATACTCAAGATGTCCATAACCGGGGACACGGCTAACCATGATTAGTTTATTACACTCTGCAGAGGTTTGCACACTTTTCCCCACAAGACTCGATCGCCTCTGTTTGGTTTCTCGCACTTCCTCGTGTTTGAGAAGACGGATGACCGAGACATAGTCTTTCAGAAGCGCTAGCACCTTACGATCGGGTAGACCGTACCACCTACATCCCCTACATCTGCTAGTCTACAACTGTAAGTGTTCGCACGACTTAGTCAACTATGCTAGAGCCCATAATAGCTTGTGGCTGCACACAGAAGTTTCTAGTATGAATAGTCTTATGATCCCTTTGAGCCTGGGTGGCGGTCCAAAAGAAAACAGGCAAGTCCTGGAATACCCAGGTGCCTCAATCCACCCAGATGTGAGTTTAAGTTGCCACCTTAAATAAACCATTAATTAACGATCTCACATCTGTCATGGATATCACTCACCCAATCCACGTCTACTAGCATAGCATGGCATAATAAGCAAACGTAGAAGTAACTCCCAAAGGTTTGATAATAAACAGGTATTAGGTACTACCTCAACTACTTCCCATCCCACAATTTAATTAGATCCTAATCATGAAATGTGTGAGGATTGATCTAATGCAATAAAACTGGGTAGTAGAAAAGGTATGATCAAAGTGTTATTTGCCTTGCTGATGATCCGCGAAACCTAGAGATTCGAAGTAACAAGCGGCGCACTCCGGGTATTCTATCGCAGACAAACAAACAAGCATACAATAAATACTCATCTAATGCACAGGTAAAACTCAGATAAGAGATCTAACCAAAAGGTTCAACTTAAGAACTCCGGTTGGCAAAAAGAATCGAATCGAACGAAGCAACGAAAGTCAAACGGCGAAAGAAAACAACTTCGTTCTAGTAATCTGGATCTAGGGCAAATTTTACAGTAGCAAAATCTTGTTTAAGTTGGTTAAACAGATAGAGGGTTTCGAGACGAAACTCTAGGCGCTTGAATCGCCTGATTCTGATAAACGAGCGAAAAGTTAGACTAAAACGAAAATCGGATCAGGAATCGCGATCAGAAAAATCGCGGATTTAATGCGAGAAAAAGAAAAACGACGAACGCTCGCTAGAACGAACGAACGGACGAACGCTCGCTATTTAAATAAACCGGAAAAACCGATCTATTTAAAAAAACCGAAACTAAAAAAATCAACGAAAACCGATCTTTTTTCTAAACAATGGCACGGAAGTCGAGGCGGCGGCGAACCTCGGCGGCGGAAACCGGCGGGCGGTGGCGGCGAGGCGGCGCGGCGGCGGCGGCGCGGGTGGCGGCTGGGGCGGGGTCGGGCGGCTGGGCTAGGGTTTCCCCCGGGTGGGCTACCCCGGCTTATATACCCTAGTCGGGCCGGAGTCCTAGTCGGACACGGCCCGTTAGGTCGGTTCGTTTTTTTAAATAATTCCGCTCGGAAGAAAAATAAAAATAAATACTAAACGGACTCCAAAAATTCCGAAATAAATTTTCACGGGCTTCTAAAATCAAGCCGCACAAGGTGAACATTTATTTGGGACCTAAATGCAATTTTGAAAAACGCACATTTTTCCTAAATTCAAATAAAACACCGAAAAACTCCGAAATAAAATCTTATTTGATTTTATTATTAAATCCTCAATATTTCTTTATTTTGGGAAAGTCATTTTATTCCCTCTCTCATATTTTTGTAATAGAAATAATTGATGATAAAATAAATAAAATCAAATGATCTTATTCTCAAAATTTGAGAAAACTCAAATATGAAAATAACGAAATCCCCAACTCTCTCCGTGGGTCATTGAGTTGCGTAGAATTTCTAGGATCAACCAAAATGCAAAATAAAATATGATATGCATTGATGATCTAATGTATAACATTCCAAATTGAAAATTTGGGATGTTACAAACCTACCCCCCTTAAGATGAATCTCGCCCTCGAGATTCGGGTTGGCTAGAAAATAGGTGAGGGTGGTCTTTGAGCAAGTCTTCCTCTCGCTCCCAGGTGGCTTCATCCTCTGTGTGGTGGCTCCACTAAACTTTGCAAAACTTGATAACCTTGCTATGGGTAACTCGGCTGGCAAATTCATGAATCTTAACTGGTTTCTCCTCGTAGGTCAAGTCGTTATCCAACTGAATAGTTTCCAATGGCACTGTGTCTCTCAAAGGTATGTCATCCATCTCCGTGTGACACTTCTTTAACTGAGAAACGTGGAACACATCCTGAACTCCTGACAATCCTTCTGGAAATTCCAACTTGTAGGCCACTTCTCACATACGTTCCAAAACTCGACATGGTCCTACAAATCGTGGCGCTAACTTCCCTTTAACTCCAAAACACTTTGTTCCTCGAAGTGGAGATACTCGAAGATAAGCTCTACCTCCAACTTTGTAAACTGTCTCCTTACGTTTAGAATCTGCATAACTCTTCTGTCTGGACTGGGCTACCTTGAGCCTATCGCGAATCAACTTCACCTTCTATTCAGACTCTTTAATCAAGTCAGGTCCAAACAACTGGCGGTCTCCAACTTCGTCCCACGACAACGGTGTCCTGCACCTCCTTCCGTACAAGGCTTCGAAAGGGGCCATCTTTAAACTGGTTTGGTAACTGTTGTTGTAAGAGAACTCTGCATATGGCAAATTATCGTCCCAACTAGATCCGTAATCTAGCACACAAGCTCTCAGCATAACCTCCAAAATCTGATTGACTCTCTCGGTCTGTCCATCTGTCTGTGGATGAAAAGTTGTACTGAAGTCTAGCCTGGTACCCAAAGTTTCGTTTAACTGCTTCCAGAACTTTGAGGTAAACTGGGTTCCTCTATCTGATATGATACTCCTTGGAACTCCATGCAAACATACGATCCTGGTCATGTATATCTTTGCCAACTTAGCACTGGTGTAAGTGGTCTTTACCGGGATGAAATGAGCTACTTTCGTCAATCGATCGACTACAACCCAAATCGAGTCATAGCCTGAACGAGTCCTGGGCAATCCCGTGATAAAATCCATACCTAACTTATCCCACTTCCATTTGGGTATCGGCAATGGTTATAACAATCTTGCTGGCTTCTGATGCTCTGCCTTTACTCTCTGACATACATCACAAACTGCTACATACTCCGCAATATCCTTCTTCATTCCGGTCCACCAGAAAATATCCTTCAAATCCAAATACATCTTGGTATTTCCTGGGTGAATTGAATACGGTGAATCATGTGCCTCTTGCAAAATCAACTTCCTGATCTCCGGGTCATTGGGCACGTAAAAATGGTCTTCAAACCATAGGGTGTCATGCTCATCCTCACGAAATCCTTTAGCTTTTCTTTTGCACAGTTTCTCCTTTATAGCGGCAATCTCTTTGTCAGTTTTCTAAGCTTCCCTGATTTTATCCATCAAAGTTGACTGAATCTCCAATGCTGCTACATAGCCTCTCGGAACTATTTCCAAACACAGTTCACGAAGATTTTCTGCTAACTCCTTGGGTATTTCTCCCGTCATTAACGTATTGACATGGATCTTATGGCTTAATGCGTCAGCTACTACATTAGCCTTTCCGGGGTGATAATGCAATTTCATGTCATAATCCTTGATAAGCTCCAACCATCTCCTTTGTCTGAGATTCAACTCCTTCTGGGTGAAAATGTACTTCAAACTCTTATGATCCGTGTACACCTCACAATGATTCCAATGAGAAAATGTCTCCATGTTTTCAAAGCATGCACTACGACTGCTAACTCCAAATCATGCGTAGCATAATTCAACTCATGAGGTTTCAGTTGTCTTGAGGCATATGAATCAACTCTCCCTTCCTGCATAAGCACTGCTCCAAGTCCTCGACATGAAGCGTCGCAATACACCTCATAATCTTCGGTCTGGTCTGGCAAAATCAATACTGGTGAGGTAACCAAACGTTTCTTCAACTCTTGGAAACTAGCCTCACATTCCTCTGTCCATATGAACTTGGTATCTTTCTTCAGCAACTCCGTCATAGGCTTCGCAATCTTTGAGAAATTCTCAATAAATCTCCGGTAGTATCCTGCGAGTCCAAGAAAACTCCGGATCTCTCCAACTGTTGTTGGGGCTTCCCACTTGGTCACAGTATCAACTTTAGTGGGATCTACTGCTATACCTTCTCCAGATATAACGTGTCCGAGGAATCCTACTTCCTTCAACCAAAACTCACATTTGCTGAACTTGGCATATAATTGATGTTCTCTGAGCTTTCCAAGTACCAAACGCAAATGCTCCTTATGCTCCTCTTCATTCTTCGAATACACCAGGATATCATCAATGAACACTACGACGAACTTATCCAAAAATTCCATAAATACTTTGTTCATCATGTTCATAAAATAGGCAGGTGCGTTAGTTAGACCAAATGACATAACGGTATACTCGTACAGCCCGTACCTGGTGGTAAAAGCTGTCTTCGGAATATCCTGTTCTTGAATCTTCAACTGGTGGTATCCTGATTGCAGATCGATCTTGGAAAATACCTTAGCTCCTTGCAATCGATCAAACAGATCGTTGATCATTGGTAGTGGGTACTTGTTCTTGATCGTTACTTCATTCAATCCTCGATAATCAACAACCATCCTTAACGATCCATACTTCTTCTCCACTAGTAGTACTAGCGATCCCCAAGGCGAAGAACTTGGGCGAATATATCCCTTATCCAGTAACTCCTTAATCTGCTTCTTAATTTCCACCAAATCCTTTGTTGGCATCCTATATGGTCTCTTTGATATTGGACCTGTGCCTGGCAATAGCTCAATCAAAAACTCAATATCTCTATCCGGTGGCATGCCTGGCAACTCTTCTGGAAATACATCAGGGAAATCCCTTACCACTGGTACTTCCTCCTGCACAACTCATGTTAAGCAATTTACTTGAGTCCTCTTTGGCACATGCCGGGATACATACTTGATCCTTCTCCCTTCTGGGGTGGTAAGCAAAATCGACTTACTAGCACATTCTATATTCCCTTCATACTTTGATAACCAATCCACGCCTAATATCACATCCAATCCTTGGGATTCCAATACTATTAGGTCTGAGGGAAAAACATAGTTACCAATCCTTAATGGTAACCGATCACACCATAGACTAGCCACATACTCTGATCCGGGCGAGGTTACTAACATGGGTGACCTAAGGGCTTGGGTTGGTAGGTTATACTTATCCACAAATCCCCTTGAGATGTATGAATGCGATGCACCAGTATCAAAAAGAACGAGTGCAGTAAATGACTTAACCAAAGACTTACCTATTACTGCATTGGGCTGAGCTTCAACCTCCTCCACGCTAACGTGGTTCACCTGTCCCCTGTTGAAAGGGTTCGGCTTCTTCCCAGAACTTCCATTGCCATTTTGGCCTTTAGGACATTCATTGGCATAATGTCCGGTCTTCTGACACTTAAAACAAGTGACTTGGCTTAGGTCCTTCTTGGCTGGGGTTGATGGGTTGGTGCGGTTCTGGCCGTTGCTTCCTCCATTGCCATTACCATTCTTGGTGCCATTGTGATTGTGCGAGCTAACTCCTCCATGGGTATGCTGAAAATGTCCTCCCGGTCTAGGGGTAAAACGTGGCTTCTGCTGAGCTCCTGAATTGTACTTTCCTTGTCCATACTTCCTCTTGCGGTTCTCAATCTGCTGTTGCTTCCCTTCAATCATAAGAGCATGATCTACCAACTCCTGGTAGTTGTTGAAGGTTGCTACCATCAACTACATGCCCAACTCATCATTCAGTCCTTCCAGAAATTTCTCCTGCTTAGCTGCATCCGTAGTGACGTCATCTGGGGCATAACGTGCTATCTTACTAAATTCCTCCACATACTGGCCAACTGTCCGTCCTCCTTGGCGCAAGTTGCGAAACTCACGCTTCTTCATGGCCATAGCTCCTGCTGAAACATGGGCAGTACGAAAAGCCTGCTGAAACTGGTCCCATGTGACAGTGTCAACTGGGAAAGTGGCTGTGAAATTCTCCCACCATGATGATGCGGGTCCTTCTAGCTGATGTGCGGCAAACTTCACCTTCTCCGCATTTGTGCATCCTGCTGTGGTCAACTCCCTAGCTGTCTTGCGGAGCCAATCATCTGCTACTATCGGCTCGGTGCTACTGGAAAACACTGGCGGATTCAGCCTAAGAAAACGGGCTAAGTGGTCAACAGGTGGTGGTGGTGGGTTGTTGTTGTTGTTCCCTTGATTCTGATTCTGGACTAGCAACTGCATCAATGTGTTTTGCCGCTGGATCAACTGGGTGAGCTCCGGTGGAAAGGCAAATCCGGGGTCACGTCTCGGAGGCATCTGAGGGTTTAGAAAAGATGAGATATAAGAATAGAGGGGGACTAAAGAGAAAACACTACCCATATTCACATGAGGCAAAAGCAAACAATTCACTTCATTCAATCAAACAAAGGCATCCAATCGATCTAACTATCGCAAAAGTGCTCGGACTACTATATTTACATGGTGGACTACTACTACTAATGGGGTGGTCTACTAGAAATATTCTTTGGTTGTAGACTCCATGATATCTGCTCCAGCTTCATCAACATAGTCATCATCGCTACTATCTGGTTCCGAGTCGGTGCCGTCGATGATGATGTAGTCTTCCGGGCTAATTTCCTTGGGTTCTTCATCTTCATCTACTGGCGTAGGGCCTCCCATAAATATTCCAATCTTCTTGATCAGGTCGTCATTCTTCTCCACCAATACTTCAATTTCCTCTTCATAATCTTCACGTGTAGCCTTGAGTTCTTCCTCCAGTTCCTTGATTCTTGTCTTAGCCTTCTTCAGATCTATCATGTCGACGCACATCTGGTTCTCCTGTCGTCGAATGTGCTGATTTAACTCCTAGATAAAAGCTGCGATTGACCTATCCTTCCTGGTGCTGATCATATCCCAGTGCTCATCTCGGCGTCCACAAATCTGGTAGATAGTATCCTTGAGATCCTTGCGGTAGACTTCTCCAATGCGTCCCATGGCGATGTGAGCTGCCATGCTCTTTCCTAGACTCCAAGTTGGTGCATCAAAAGAAAACTCTATGGGCTCAGTGACTGGCATGAACGTCCTTCCTAGAACTTGAACTTGAATCATCCAGCGCTCTTCTTCAGGTAAAGTGGCGTTGTAGGTTCCCGTGAAGTTTGGTACTCCTATGTTCAGGTATCTAGTGACTTCCTTCAAGTGTCGTCCAAAGGGTGTATCTTCATCCGGTTGTGTGAACTTGTTCCTTGCATCCGCCATCCTAAAGAGTAGAAAAGATGAGAAGTCAGAAGAGAAGAGAGTGAGTAGTGATCTAGGTCTTTTGCTTAGGGGTCATGTCCTACAGTCAGCGTGTGCTCTGATACCATCTCTGTAGCGACCAGACCTCAAACGGTCTGATCTCTATGCTCCGGTGTCATCCCTGGATCAGTAATGCTGACACCACACAGTACTCGGAGGATTTATAGCAGAGTAGCAATCACACACTTATTACATCGAGTGTCTCCATAGAGAACTTATTACAATAAATATGGCTTAAGGCCATCTAATAACGATAACAGCGGAAGGCTTGGAAGATAAGTGAGTCCATCAACTCCAACGGCATCACTGAGTATAGAACCACGACCTAAAAACTCCTTAATCGTCGTCTGAAGAGTCTGCAACATTAACGTTGCAGCCCGAAACGGGTCAGCACATGGAATATGCTAGCAATGTAACACATAGAGAGTAATGGAATGAAACAGCTATACTATATGCATATTTGGCTGGTGGAAAGCTCTATGGTTACAGTTTTGCGTAAAGCCAATTTTTCCCCACTTCAAAGAAATAAATTTATTTAACTATCATGGTAGTTGCTAAACATTGAGAATGGTTGACAGCATTTGAATCCCAATTAAGCATCAACATTAAAACCCAACAATATTAATTTAGAGTAACATGTTGAGATTCACATGAAAATCCAAGTACTAGATACTCAAGATGTCCATAACCGGGGACACGGCTAACCATGATTAGTTTATTACACTCTGCAGAGGTTTGCGCACTTTTCCCCACAAGACTCGATCGCCTCCGTTTGGTTTCTCGCACTTCCTGGTGTTTGAGAAGACGGATGACCGAGACATAGTCTTTCAGAAGCGCTAGCACCTTACGATCGGGTAGACCGTACCACCTACATCCCCTACATCTGCTAGTCTACCACTGTAAGTGTTCGCACGACTTAGTCAACTATGCTAGAGCCCATAATAGCTTGTGGCTGCACACAGAAGTTTCTAGTATGAATAGTCTTATGATCCCTTTGAGCCTGGGTGGCGGTCCAAAAGAAAACAGGCAAGTCCTGGAATACCCAGGTGCCTCAATCCACCCAGATGTGTGTTTAAGTTGCCACCTTAGATAAACCATTAATTAACAATCTCACATCTATCATGGATATCACTCACCCAATCCACGTCTACTAGCATAGCATGGCATAATAAGCAAACGTAGAAGTAACTCCCAAAGGTTTGATAATAAACAGGTATTAGGTACTACCTCAACTACTTCCCATCCCACAATTTAATTAGATCCTAATCATGCAATGTGTGAGGATTGATCTAATGCAATAAAACTGGGTAGTAGAAAAGGTATGATCAAAGTGTTATTTGCCTTGCTGATGATCCGCGAAACCTAGAGATTCGAAGTAACAAGCGGCGCACTCCGGGTATTCTATCACAGACAAACAAACAAGCATACAATAAGTACTCATTTAATGCACAGGTAAAACTCAGATAAGAGATCTAACCAGAAGGTTCAACTTAAGAACTCCGGTTGGCAAAAAGAATCAAATCGAACGAAGCAACGAAAGTCAAACGGCGAAAGAAAACAACTTCATTATAGTAATCTGGATCTAGGGAAAATTTTACAGTAGCAAAAACATATTTAAGTTGGTTAAACGGATAGAGGGTTTCGAGACGAAACTCCAGGCGCTTGAATCGCTTGATTCCGATAAACGAGCGAAAAGTTAGACTAAAACGAAAATCGGATCAGGAATCGCGATCAAAAAAATCGCGGATTTAATCCGAGAAAAAGAAAAACGACGAGCGCTCGCTAGAACGAACGAACGGACGAACGCTCGCTATTTAAATAAACCGGAAAAACCGATCTATTTAAAAAACCGAAACTAAAAAAAATGACGAAAACCGATCTTTTTTTCTAAACGATGGCACGGAAGTCGAGGCGGCGGCGAACCTCGGCGGCGAAAACTGGCGGGCGGCGGCGGCGGCGCGAGTGGCGGCTGGGGCGGGGTCGGGCGGCTGGGCTAGGGTTTCCCCCGGGTGGGCTACCCCGGCTTATATACCCTAGTCGGGCCGGAGTCCTAGTCGGACACGGCCCGTTAGGTCGGTTCGTTTTTTTTAATTAATTCCGCTTGGAAGAAAAACAAAAAGAAATACTAAACGGACTCCAAAAATTCCAAAATAAATTTTCACAGGCTTCTAAAATCAAGCCGCACAAGGTGAACATTTATTTGGGACCTAAATGCAATTTTGAAAAACGCACATTTTTCCTAAATTCAAATAAAACACCGAAAAACTCCGAAATAAAATCTTATTTGATTTTATTATTAAATCCTCAATATTTCTTTATTTTGGGAAAGTCATTTTATTCCCTCTCTCATATTTTTGTAATAGAAATAATTGATGATAAAATAAATAAAATCAAATGATCCTTTTCTCAAAATTTGAGAAAACTCAAATATGAAAATAACGAAATCCCCAACTCTCTCCGTGGGTCATTGAGTTGCGTAGAATTTCTAGGATCAATCAAAATGCAAAATAAAATATGATATGCATTGATGATCTAATGTATAACATTCCAAATTGAAAATTTGGGATGTTACATCCGATGAATATTGAGGCTCGCGGCGGGTATCGTTATTTTCTCACCTTCACAGATGATTTGAGCAGATATGGGTAATCTACTTGATGAAACATAAGTCTGAAACATTTGAAAAGTTCAAAGAATTTTGGAGTGAAGTAGAAAATCATCGTAACAAGAAAATAAAGTTTCTACGATCTGATCGTGGAGAAGAATATTTGAGTTACGAGTTTAGTCTTCATTTGAAACAATGTGGAATTTTTGGCAACTCACGCCACCTGGAACACCACAGCGTAATGGTGTGTCCGAACGTCGTAATCGTACTTTACTAGATATGGTGCGATCTATAATGTCTCTTACAGATTTACCGCTATCGTTTTGGGGTTATGCTTTAGAGACGGCTGCATTCACGTTAAATAGGGCACCATCTAAATCCATTGAGACGACTCCTTATGAACTGTGGTTTGGCAACAAACCAAAGTTATCGTTTCTTAAAGTTTGGGGTTGCGATGCTTATGTGAAAAAACATCAACCTGATAAGCTCGAACCCAAATCGGAGAAATGTGTATTCATAGGATACCCAAAAGAGACAGTTGGGTACACCTTCTATCACAGATCCGAAGGAAGACTTTTGTTGCTAAGAATGGATCCTTTCTAGAGAAGGAGTTTCTCTCGAAAGAAGTGAGTGGGAGGAAAGTAGAACTTGATGAGGTAACTGTACCTGCTCCCTTATTGGAAAGTAGTTCATCACAGAAACCAGTTCCTATGACATCTACACCAATTAGTGAGGAAGCTAATGATGATGATCATGAAACTTCAGATCAATTTACTACCGAACCTCATAGGTCAACCAGAGTAAGATCCGCACCAGAGTGGTATGGTAATCCTGTTCTGGAGGTCATGTTACTAGACCATGACGAACCTACGAACTACGAGGAAGTGATGATGATCCCAGATTCCGCAAAATGGCTTGAGGCCATGAAATCTGAGATGGGATCCATGTATGAGAACAAAGTATGGACTTTGGTTGACTTGCTTGATGATCGGCAAGCCATCGAGAATAAATGGATCTTCAAGAAGAAGACAGACGCTGATGGTAATGTTAATTTCTACAAAGCTCGACTTGTTGCGAAAGGTTTTCGACAAGTTCAAGGAGTTGACTACGATGAGACCTTCTCACCCGTAGCGATGCTTAAGTCCGTCCGAATCATGTTAGCTATTGCCGCATTTTATGATTATGAAATTTGGCAAATGGATGTAAAGACTACATTCCTGAATGGATTTCTGGAAGAAGAGTTGTATATGATGCAACTTGAAGGTTTTATCGATCCAAAGGGTGCTAACAAAGTGTGCAAGCTCCAACGATCCATTTATGGACTGGTGCAAGCCTCTCGGAGTTGGAATAAACGTTTTGATAGTGTGATCAAAGCATATGGTTTTATACAGACTTTTGGAGAAGCCTGTATTTACAAGAAAGTGAGTGGGAGCTCTGTAGCATTTCTAATATTATATGTGGATGACATATTGTTGATTGGAAATGATATAGAATTTCTGGATAGCATAAAAGGATACTTGAATAAGAGTTTTTCAATGAAAGACCTAGGCGAAGCTGCTTACATATTGGGCATCAAGATCTATAGAGATAGATGAAGACGCTTAATTGGACTTTCACAAAGCACATACCTTGACAAAGTTTTAAAGAAGTTCAAAATGGATCAGGCAAAGAAAGGGTTCTTGCCTGTGTTACAAGGTGTGAAGTTGAGTAAGACTCAATGCCCGACCACTTCAGAAGATAGAGAGAAAATGAAAGATGTTCCCTATGCTTCAACCATAGGCTCTATCCTGTATGCAATGCTGTGTACCAGACCTGATGTGTGCCTTGCTATTAGTTTAGCAGGGAGGTACCAAAGTAATCCAGGAGTGGATCACTGGACAGTAGTCAAGAACATCCTGAAATACCTGAAAAGGACTAAGGATATGTTTCTCGTTTATGGAGGTGACAAAGAGCTTGTTGTAAATGGTTACGTCGATGCAAGCTTTGACACTGATTTGGACGATTCTAAATCGCAAACCGGATATGTGTTTATATTGAACGATGGAGCTGTCAGTTGGAGCAGTTCTAAACAAAGCATCGTGGCTTGATCTATGTGTGAAGCGGAATACATAGCTGCTTCGGAAGCAGCAAATGAAGGAGTCTGGAGGAAGGAGTTCATATCCGATCTAGGTGTCATACCTAGTGCATCGGGTCTAATGAAAATCTTTTGTGACAATACTGGTGCAATTGCCTTGGCAAAGGAATCTAGATTTCACAAGAGAACCAAGCACATCAAGAGACGCTTCAACTCCATCCGGGATCAAGTCCAGGTGGGAGACATAGAGATTTGCAAGATACATACGGATCTGAATGTTGCAGACCCGTTGACTAAGCCTCTTCCACGAGCAAAACATGATCAGCACCAAGACTCCATGGGTGTTAGAATCATTACTGTGTAATCTAGATTATTGACTCTAGTGCAAGTGGGAGACTGAAGGAAATATGCCCTAGAGGAAATAATAAAGTCATTATTTATTTCCTTATATCATGATAAATGTTCATTATTCATGCTAGAATTATATTAACCGGAAACATGATACATGTGTGAATACATAGACAAACAAAGTGTCACTAGTATGCCTCTACTTTACTAGCTCGTTGATGAAAGATGGTTTTGTTTCCTAACCATAGACATGAGTTGTCATTTGATAAACGGGATCACATCATTAGGAGAATGATGTGATTGACTTGACCCATTCCGTTAGCTTAGCCCTTGATCGTTTAGTTTACTACTTTTGCTTTCTTCATGACTTATACATGTTCCTATGACTATGAGATTATGCAACTCCCGAATATCGGAGGAACACTTTGTGTGCTACCAAACGTCACAACATAACTGGGTGATTATAAAGGTGCTCTACGGGTGTCTCCGATGGTACTTGTTGATTTGGCATAAATCGAGATTAGGATTTGTCACTCTGATTGTCGGAGAGGTATCTCTGGGCCCTCTCGCTAATGCACATCACTATAAGCCTTGCAAGCAATGTAACTAATGAGTTAGTTGCGGGATGATGCATTACGGAACAAGTAAAAGAGACTTATCGGTAACGAGATTGAACTAGGTATTGAGATACCGACGATCGAACCTTGGGCAAGTAACATACCGATGACAAAGGGAACAACGTATGTTGTTATGCGGTTCGACCGATAAAGATCTTCGTACAATATGTAGGAGCCAATATGGGCATCCAGGTTCCGCTATTGGTTATTGACCAGAGAAGTGTCTCGGTCATATCTACATAGTTCTTGAACCCGTAGGGTCCGCACGCTTAATGTTCGTTGACGATATAGTATTTATGAGTTATGTATGTTGGTAACCGAATGTTGTTCGGAGTTCTAGATAAGATCACGGACATGACGAGGAACTCCGGAATGGTCCGGAGATAAAGTTTGATATATGGGATAATAGTGTTTGGTCTCCGGAAGGTTTCCAGAATTCACTGGAAGGGGTTTCGGATGTTTCCCGAAATGTTTCGGTACGAGAATACTTTATTTGGGCCAAAGGGGAAAGCCCACAAGGTTTTTGGACAACGCAAAAGGAAATTTTGCGGAGTCCAGGGGCCAGACGCCAGGGTCCCTAGCGTCTGGGTCCAGACGCCGGGAACCCTGGCATCTGGCCCTGGAGTCCGAGAAGGACTCTTGCCTTTCGAGTGAAACCGACTTTGTGGAGGCTTTTACTCCAAGTTTCGACCCCAAGGCTCAACATATAAATAGAGGGGTAGGGCTAGCACCCAAGACACATCAAGAAACACCAAGCCGTGTGCCGGCAACCCCATCCCCTCTAGTTTATCCTCCGTAATAGTTTTCGTAGTGCTTAGGCAAAGCCCTGCGAAGATTGTTCTTCACCAACACCGTCACCACGCCATCGTGCTGCCGGTACTCATCTACTACTTGCCCCTCTTGCTGGATCAAGAAGGCGAGGACGTCATCGAGATAAACGTGTGTTGAACGCGGAGGTGCCGTACGTTCGGTACTTGATCGGGACGTATCGTGAAGGTGTACGACTACATCAAACCGCGTTGATAAACGCTTCCGCTTTCGGTCTACAAGGGTACGTAGACATACTCTCCCCTTTCGTTGCTATGAATCACCATGATCTTGCGTGTGCATAGGAAAATTTTGAAATTACTACGTTCCCCAACATGAGACTCCTTCATTGAAATTGGAAAACATATCCCAGATATGCTTTGCTGTCTCCAAAGCACTCACTCTGCAATACTGCCCTTTGCTCAGATGGCCACATATGATGTTCTTCGCTTGAGAGTCGAGTTGCTTGAATCTCTTCACGTCAGCAACGTTGATGGTAGGAGTGACAGAGGGAACACCATTTTCCACAAGGTACCAAAGATCGTTGTCAATTGCCTCAAGATGCATTCACATCTTATTCTTCCAGTAGGGGTAGTCCGTCCCATCAAAGGTAGGACACCCAGCAGAGACCTTGATCATACCTACAGTTGACATAACTAAAACTCCAGGTGGTTAAACCAAAATCACATAGAACAAGGGAGTACCTTGCTCTAATACCAATTGAAAGTGCATTAAGTCGACTAGAGGAGGGGGGTGAATAGGCGATTTTTATGAATTCTTCACTAAGGAATTTCAGAGTGAGGAAATTCCTTAGCGAAGAACTACTTGCAGCGGAATAAGTACTCAGGTGTAGACATAACGGAGTAGTAGCACAGTCAACATGATGAAATGAAAACAAGCACAGAGTACAGAAAGCGTAAACACATTATAAGCAGGCTGAAGACAAACTGACTGAAGAAATTGTGCTGAGGAAATTGAGAAAGTCAAAGTCAAAGTCTTCAAACAGTAACGATCAGGTACAATAACACACATAATGAGGAAATGAAAGGGTTGAGGAAATAGAACCAGTTAGCTCGGTGAAGACAATGATTTGGTAGACCAGTTCCAACTGCTGTGACAGTTGTACGTCTGGTTGGAGTGGCTAGGTATTCAAACCTGAGGACACACAGTCCTCACCGTATTCTCCTTGAACTAAGGTCACACAGACCTCGTCCAATCACTTGTGGTAAGTCTTCAGGTGACTTCCAAATCTTCACAGACTCGGTCACTCGGCGATCCACAATTTCCTCTTGGATGCTCTAGACCATGACGCCTAACCGTCTGGAGGATGCACAGTCCTCAAAGGTAACAAGCGTCGGTTCCACACAGGAACAATCTCTTCAGTGATGCTCAATCACTTTGGGTTTGTAGGTGTTTGGTTTGGGGTTGTGCCAGGTGTGCCCTAACACAGTAGGAGGTGATACCGGCGGAGGGGGAAAACAACCGGGAAAGTATCCCCGGGTTTCGCATTTTCGGACAGATGAACCGGAGGGGGAAAGTTGCGTGTTTGCTATGCTAGGGATGTGTGGCGGGCGAACGGGGTGCATATTTGGATTCGTCTCGTCGTTCTGAGCAACTTTAATATATAAATTATTCTCATCCGAGTTACGGAGTATTTTATATTAAATTTCAAAGTTTTGATTCATTTTCAGGAATTAACAGATTAATTTAATTGAAAATCATTTATGACGCCATCATGACGTCAGCAGTCAAAGTTGACCATTGACCGGTCAAACTGACGGGTGGGGCCCGTTTGTCATTGTCAGTTCCTAGTTGAACGATGATTAGGATTAATTAACAGGTTAATTAACTTTAATTAGTTAACTAAATAGAATTAATTAAGTTAATTAATTATTCAACTAATTAGTTTTTGTTTTTATCTTCTTTTTTAATAGGGGCTGGGCCCCATGTGTCTGTGACTCATCTGGCCAATCGGGGCGGCCAACGGGCGCGCGGGCGTGCAGGTTTTGCCCGAACGACGAGCGGTGTGGGGCTAGCGGCAGGGAGGCGGTGACGAGCAGCGGTGGAGGCGGGGCGGCGCGGCAGCAACATCCAGAGGGAGTGGCGGGCACCGCGGCCGCAGCAGGAGCGGCAAGCTGCGCGGGGCTCGAGGTCGGCCGGAGCTCAACGAGAGCTGGGCAAGCGGAAGGCCACGGGCGGAGCGGGGCAAGGCGCGCACTGGGCGTGCGCGGGCGTGCGGGGAAGCGCGACGGGGCGCGGCCACGCAGAGGCGGCGAGGTGAGGTGAGGCGTGCGGCGATGGAGAAGGAACAATAGGGGCGGGGAGCGCCGCGGGGCGACGCGCGGCGGGTGCCGGGCGCAGGCGCGTGAGGCACAGGAGGTGCGTGCGGGCGCGCACTACACGCGGCAGGGCGGCGAGCTGCTGCGTGTGCGCGGGCGAGGCTGCAAACGCGCTCGGGAGTCGACGGCTGCCGGAAGGCACGCTCCACGGCGGTAGCAGGTACGGCAGCAGGCAGCAGTGAAGTGGCAGCGGGCGGGGCTAGTAGAGGACGGCATCGAGGGAGGGAGAAGAGGTCGGGGCACGGTGAGCGCGGTGTTGGCGCACGTACGTGGCGGAGGTCAGGGGCGCGCGAGCGCAAGCAGGGGCAAAGCTCCGGGCACATGTTGGAACAACGGTGTACGACAACGAATTCGAAGAGGGGCAAGGAAGGGGATAGAGGGGGAGCTCACTTTGAGCCTCTAGATGAACAAGGTGGGCTCAGCGAGGCTCCGGCAAGGCGAATCATAGACAAGCGCGGAGGTGCCCGAGGATGATGACGACGGCGATCCAGCGATGCGACGGGGATGGGCTCGATCTGGTCCTTGTAGACGAAGCAGCAAGCAGCGGAGGTTCTTCTGGGCGTGCTAAGTCGACGTGGGGTCGAGGTTGGTCATGGCTGCGAGGTGCTCCATCCCACGGTGGCGTTCAAGCCCGATCCCGATTGGATCAGGGAGAGGGAGAGTGGGGGCGCGAGTGGGGGGAGTGGGGGGAGTGGGGGTGTCGGTGACTAGGGTTTCAGCACCAAGGGGTTAAGGGAGTGGGGATGGACCGTCCTGGCATGTGGCTGGGCCGAGGCCCGGTGGGAGGGGGGCCTTTTGGCTTTTATTTATTTTATTTTTATTTTACTTTTCCTTTTCTATTTTCTTTTATTCCTTAATAGTTTATAGTTTTACAAAAAGAAAATCCCATAACTAAAATAGAGTTACAATTCCAACTACTGCCACAAAAAGTTTTACCCCTAAACAAAATAGTTTAGTATTTTATAAAATCCAAAAGGCATTTATTTGATTGCTTTACCTACTGTTTTAATTATTTAAGTGCATTTAAATCTTCTATAAAAATGTGGTTTCTCCAACATAATTACCTATGCATTACTTGGCACAACACGAACAATTTAGTTTAAATATTTGAAAACTTTTGTTGTTAGCCTTTGTTTTAAATTTGAATTTGAATCGGTTTTGAATCAACGCGAGTTTAATTATAGTAACCAAGGTTACGTGGCATCATTAAGAGAGGATCACTGTATCTTAATTATCCGGGCATTACAGATGCAGAGCATCCTTCCATCATCCCCATGGACTCTACAACAACACATCAAGCACCACGTGGACATATGACACGAGATCGAGAACGCGCAATGGAAACCGAGGTGAACTCCTTCCTACTTGAAATGCATCTGGATACAAGTGGAACTTGGTTGCTACCTCACCAAAATGCTCTATGTATCATTAGGTACGAAGAAGAACACTCACAAGCAGCTAAGGAGCACTACCAAGGAGGAGGGGAAGCACCACAAGTCACCAAGGAGGAAGGAGGGGGCCAAAGGCAGCAAGATTGCAAGTCACAAGCGACCCCGTGTGCACGGGCCCCCGAGACCACGTGCCCACAGGCTACACATGGAGCTACGGCTGTAGCACCCTGTGCGCACAGGCGTGTACCATGTGCACGGGACCCCCTGATACGTCCATTTTACATCATGTTTTCTTACTATTGTTTATAATGTTTTTATCCACAATAATGCTTTTGGAGTAATTCTAATGCCTTTTCTCACATAATTCGCAAGGAACACACCAATAGGAAGAATTCCGGCAGCTGGAAATCTGGACCTGAAAAAGCTACGTCAGGCCACCTATTTTGCACAACTCCAAATAAGCTGAAACTTCACGGGGAATTTTTATGGAATATTTAAGAAATACTGAAGCCAATAATCACCAGAGGGGGCCACCATGTGGGCACAACCCACCTGGGCGCGCCAAGCCCCCCAGGCACGCCCTGGTGGGTTGTGGCCTCCTCGGCCCACCTCCGATGCCCATCTTCTGGTATATAAGTGATTTTGACCTAGAAAAAAAATAAGGAGAGTACTTTCGGGATGAAGCGCCGCCGCCTCGAGGTGGAACTTGGGCAGGAGCACTTTTGCCCGCCGGCAGAGTGATTCCGCTAGGAGAACTGCCCTCCCGGAAGGGGAAATCATCATCATCATCATCACCAACAACTCTCCCTTCTTGGGGAGGGCAATCTCCATCAGCATCTTCAACAACACCATCTCCTCTTAAATCCTAGTTCATCTCTTGTGTTCAATCTTGTTACCGGAACTATAGATTGGTACTTGTGGGTGACTAGTAGTGTTGATTACATCTTGTAGTTGATTACTATATGGTTTATTTGGTGGAAGATTATATGTTCAGATCCATTATGCTATTTAATAACCCTCTGATCTTGAGCATGATTATTATTTCTGAGTAGTTACCTTTGTTCTTGAGGTCACGGGAGAAATCATGTTGCAAGTAATCATCTGAATTTGATATGTGTTTGATATTTTGATAGTATGTATTTTGTTATTCCCTTAGTGGTGTCATCTGAACGTCGACTACATGACACTTCACCACATTTGGGCCTAAGGGAATGCATTGTGGAGTAGCAATTAGATGGTGGGTTGGGAGAGTGACATAAGCTTAAACCCCAGTTTATGCGCTATTCCGTAAGGGACCGATTGTTGGGGAACGCAGTAATTTGAAAAAAAATCCTAAGCACACGCAAGATCATGGTGATGCACAACAACGAGAGGGGAGAGTGTCGTCCATGTACCCTCGTAGACCGTAAGCGGAAGCGTTATGAGAATGCGGTTGATGTAGTCGTACGTCTTCACGATCTGACCGATCCAAGTACCGAACATACGACACCTCTGAGTTTAGCACACGTTCAGCTCGGTGGTGTCCCATGAACTCCGATCCAGCAGAGCTTCGAGGGAGAGTTCCGTCAGCACGACGGCGTGATGACGGTGATGATGATGCTACTGACACAGGGCTTCGCCTAAGCACCTCTACGATATGACCGAGGTGGATTATGGTGGAGGGGGGCACCACACACGGCTAAAAGATCAACTGATCAACTTGTGTGTCTATGGGGTGCCCCCTCCCCGTATATAAAGGAGTGTAGGAGGGGGAGAGGCCGGACCTCCTAGGCGCGCCCCAAGGGGAGTCCTACTCCCACCGGGAGTAGGACTCCAACCCTTCCAAGAGTAGGAGTAGGAGAGAGGGAAGGAGGATAGAGGGGGAAGGAAAGGGGGGCGCCGCCCCCTCCTTGTCCAATTTGGACTAGAGGGAGAGGGGCACGCGACCTTCCCTGGCCTCCCCTCCTCTTCTCCACTAAGGCCGAACAGGCCCATTACAGTCCCCGGGGGTTCCGGTAACCTCCCGGTACTCCGGTATTTGTCTGAACTTGCCCGGAACCTTTCCGAAGTCCAAACATAGTCATCCAATATATCGATCTTTATGTCTTGACCATTTCGAGACTCCTCGTCATGTTTGTGATCATATCGGGGACTCCGAACTACCTTCGGTACATCAAAACACATAAACTCATAATATCGATCGTCACCGAATGTTAAGCGTGCGGACCCTACGGGTTCGAGAACTATGTAGACATGACCGGAGACTCGTCTCCGGTCAATAACCAATAGCGGAACCTGGATGCTCATATTGGCTCCTACATATTCTACGAAGATCTTTATCGGTCAAACCGCATAACAACATACGTTGTTCCCTTTGTCATCGGTAAGTTACTTACCCGAGATTCGATCGTCGGTATCCTCTTACCTAGTTCAATCTCGTTACCGGCAAGTCTCTTTACTCGTTTCGTGATGCTACATCCCATAACTAACTCATTAGCTACATTGCTTGCAAGGCTTATTGTGATGTGCATTACCGAGAGGGCCCAGAGATACCTCTCCGACAATCAGAGTGACAAATCCTAATCTCGATCTATGCCAACTCAACAAGTACCATCGGAGACACCTGTAGAGCACCTTTATAATCACCCGGTTACATTGTGACGTTTGGTAGCACACAAAGTGTTCCTCCGGTACTCGGGAGTTGCATAATCTCATAGTCATAGGAACATGTACAAGTCATAAAGAAAGAAATAGCAACAAACTAAATGATTAACATGCTAAGCTAACGGATGGGTCAAGTCAATCACATCATCCTCTAATAATGTGATCCCGTTAATCAAATGACAGCTCATGTCTATGGTTAGGAAACATAACCATCATTGATTTAACGAGCTAGTCATGTAGAGGCAAACTAGTGACACTCTGTTTGTCTATGTAGTCACACATATACTAAGTTTCTGGTTAATACAATTCTAGCATGAATAATAAACATATGTCATGATATAAGGAAATATAAATAGGTACTTTATTATTGCCTCTAGGGCATATTTACTTCAGTCTCCCACTTGCACTAGAGTCAATAATCTAGATTACACAGAAAGATTCTAACACCAATGGAGTCTTGGTGCTGATCATGTTTTGCTCGTGAGAGAGGCTTAGTCAACGGGTGTGTAACATTCAGATCCGTATGTATCTTGCAAATCTCTATGTCTCCCTCCTTGACTTGATCGCAGATGGAATTGAAGCGTCTCTTGATGTGCTTGGTTCTTTTGTGAAATCTGGATTCCTTTGCCAAGGCAATTGCACCAGTATTGTCACAAAAGATTTTCATTGGACCCGATGCACTAGGTATGACACCTAGATCGGATATGAACTCCTTCATCCAGACTCCTTCATTTGCTACTTCTGAAGCAGCTATGTACTCCGCTTCACACGTAGATCCCGCCACGATGCTTTGCTTAGAACTGCACCAACTTATAGCTCCACCGTTCAATAAAAACACGTATCCGGTTTGTGACTTAGAGTCATCCGGATCAGTGTCAAAGCTTGCATCGACGTAACCATTTACGACGAGCTCTTTGTCACCTCCATAAACGAGAAACATATCCTTAGTCCTTTTCAGGTATTTCAGGATGTTCTTGACTGCTGTCCAGTGATCCACTCCTGGATTACTTTGGTACCTCCCTGCTAAACTAATAGCAAGGCACGCATCAGGTCTGGTACACAACATTGCATACATGATAGAGCCTATGGCTGAAGCATAGGGAACATCTTTCATTTTCTCTCTATCTTCTGCAGTGATCGGGCATTGAATCTGACTCAACTTCACACCTTGTAACACATGCAAGAACCCTTTCTTTGCTAGATCCATTTTGAACTTCTTCAAAACTTTATCAAGGTATGTGCTTTGTGAAAGTCCAATTAAGCGTCTTGATCTATCTCTATAGATCTTGATGCCCAATATATAAGCAGCTTCACCGAGGTCTTTCATTGAAAAACTCTTATTCAAGTATCCTTTTATGCTATCCAGAAATTCTATATCATTTCCAATCAACAATATGTCATCCACATATAATATTAGAAATGCTACAGAGCTCCCACTCACTTTCTTGTAAATACAAGCTTCTCCAAAAGTCTGTATAAAACCATATGCTTTGATCACACTATCAAAATGTTTATTCCAACTCCGAGATGATTGCACCAGTCCATAGATGGATCGCTGGAGCTTGGACACTTTGTTAGCTCTCTTTGGATTGATAAAACCTTCGAGTTGCATCATATACAACTCTTCTTCCAGAAATCCATTCAGGAATGCAGTCTTTACATCCATTTGCCAAATTTCATAATCATAAAATGTGGCAATTGCTAACATGATTCCGACAGACTTAAGCATCGCTACGGGTGAGAAAGTCTCATCGTAGTCAACTCCATGAACTTGTCGAAAACCTTTCGCAACAAGTCGAGCTTTGTAGACAGCAACATTACCGCCAGCGTCAGTCTTCTTCTTGAAGATCATCGGGCAAGTCAACCAAAGTCCACACTTTGTTCTCATACATGGATCCCATCTCAGATTTCATGGCCTCAAGCCATTTTGCGGAATCTGGGGTCATCATCGCTTCCTCATAGTTCGTAGGTTCGTCATGGACAAGTAACATGACTTCCAGAACAGGATTACCGTACCACTCTGGTGCGGATCTTACTCTGGTTGACCTACGAGGTTCGGTAGTAACTTGATTTGAAGTTACATGATGTTCATCATTAGCTTCCTCACTAATTGGTGTAGGAGTCACAGGAACAGATTTTTGTGATGAACTACTTTCCAATAAGGGAGCAGGTACAGTTACCTCATCAAGTTCTACTTTCCTCCCACTCACTTCTTTCGAGAGAAACTCCTTCTCTAGAAAGGATCCATTCTTAGCAATGAATGTCTTGCCTTCGGATCTGTGATAGAAGGTGTACCCAATAGTCTCCTTTGGGTATCCTATGAAGACACATTTCTCTGATTTGGGTTCGAGCTTATCAGGTTGAAGCTTTTTCACATAAGCATCACAGCCCCAAACTTTAAGAACGACAACTTTGGTTTCTTGCCAAACCACAGTTCATAAGGCGTCATCTTAACAGATTTAGATGGTGCCCTATTTAACGTGAATGCAGCTGTCTCTAAAGCATAACCCCAAAACGATAGCGGTAAATCAGTAAGAGACATCACAGATCGTACCATATCTAGTAAAGTACGATTACGATGTTCGGACACACCATTACGTTGTGGTGTTCCGGGTGGCGTGAGTTGTGAAACTATTCCGCATTGTTTCAAATGAAGACCAAACTCTTAACTCAAATATTCTCCTCCACGATCAGATCGTAGAAACTTTATTTTCTTGTTACGATGATTTTCCACTTTACTCTGAAATTCTTTGAACTTTTCAAATGTTTCAGACTTATGTTTCATTAAGTAGATATACCCATATCTGCTCAAATCATCTGTGAAGGTGAGAAAATAACGATACCCGCCGCGAGCCTCAACATTCATCGGACCACACACATCAGTATGTATGATTTCCAACAAATCTGTTGCCTGCTCCATAGTTCTGGAGAACGGCTTTTTAGTCATCTTGCTCATGAGGCATGGTTCCCAAGTACCAAGTGATTCATAATCAAGTGATTCCAAAAGTCCATCAGAATGGAGTTTCTTCATGCGCTTTACACCAATATGACCTAAACGGCAGTGCCATAAATAAGTTGCACTATCATTATTAACTCTGCATCTTTTAGCTTCAATATTATGAATATGTGTATCACTACTATCGAGATTCATCAAAAATAGACCACTCTTCAAGGGTGCATGACCATAAAAGATATTACTCATATAAATAGAACAACCATTATTCTCAGATTTAAATGAATAACCGTCTTGCATCAAACAAGATCCAGATATAATGTTCATGCTCAACGCTGGCACCAAATAACAATTATTTAGGTCTAAAACTAATCCCGAAGGTAGATGTAGAGGTAGCGTGCCGACCGCGATCACATCGACTTTGAACCATTTCCCACACACATCGTCACCTCATCCTTAGCCAATCTTCGCTTAATCCGTAGTCCTATTTCGAGTTGCAAATGTTAGCAACTGAACCAGTATCAAATACCCAGGCACTACTACGAGCATTAGTAAGGTACACATCAATAACATGTATATCACATATACCTTTGTTCACCTTGCCATCCTTCTTATCCGCCAAATACTTGGGGCAATTCCGCTTCGAGTGACCAGTCCCTTTCCAGTAAAGCACTCAGTCTCAGGCTTAGGTCCAGACTTGGGTATCTTCACTTGAGCAGCAACTGGCTTGCGGTTCTTCTTGAAGTTCCCCTTCTTTCCTTTACGCTTTTCCTTGAAATCGATGGTCTTGTTGACCATCAACACTTGATGCTCCTTCTTGATTTCTACCTCCGCGGCCTTTAGCATTGCGAAGAGCTCGGGAATAGTCTTATCCATCCCTTGCATATTATAGTTCATCACGAAGCTCTTGTAGCTTGGTGGCAGTGATTGAAGAACTCTGTCAATGACACTATCATCAGGAAGATTAACTCCCAGGTGAGTCAAGTGGTTGTGGTACCCAGACATTCTGAGTATATGTTCACTTACAGAACTATTCTCCTCCATCTTGCAGCTATAGAACTTATTGGAGACTTCATATCTCTCAATCCGGGCATTTGCTTGAAATATTATCTTCAACTCCTAGAACATCTCATATGCTCCATGACGTTCAAAACGTCGCTGAAGTCCCGGTTCTAAGCCGTAAAGCATGGCACACTGAACTATCGAGTAGTCATCAGCTTTGCTCTACCAGACATTCAGAACATCTGGCGTTGCTCCTGCAGCGGGTTTGGCATCCAGCGGTGCTTCCAGGACGTAATTCTTCTATGCAGCAATGAGGATAATCCTCAAGTTACGGACCCAGTCCGTGTAATTGCTACCATCATCTTTCAACTTTGCTTTCTCAAGGAACGCATTAAAATTCAACGGAACAACAGCACGGGCCATCTATCTACAACAACATAGACATGCAAAATACTGTCAGGTACTAAGTTCATGATAAATTAAAGTTCAATTAATCATATTACTTAAGAACTCCCACTTAGATAGACATCTCTCTAATCATCTAAGTGATCACGTGATCCATGTCAACTAAACCATGTCTGATCATCATGTGAGATGGAGTAGTTTTGAACGGTGAACATCACTATGTTGATCATATCTACTATATGATTCACGCTCGACCTTTCGGTCTCAATGTTCCGAGGCCATATCTGCATATGCTAGGCTCGTCAAGTTTAACCCGAGTATTGTGTGTGTGCAAAACTAGCTTGCACCCGTTGTATGTGAACGTAGAGCTTATCACACCCGATCATCACGTGGTGTCTCGGCATGACGAACTTTCGCAACGGTGCATACTCAGGGAGAACACTTATACCTTGAAATTTAGTGAGAGATCATCTTATAATGCTATCTTCGATCTAAGCAAAATAAGATGCATAAAAGATAAACATCACATGCAATCAATATAAGTGATATGATATGGCCATCATCATCTTGTGCCTTTGATCTCCATCTCTAAAGCACTGTCATGATCACCATCGTCACCGGCTTGACACCTTGATCTCCATCGAAGCATCGTTGTCGTCACGCTAACTATTGCCTCCATGACTATCGCTACCGCTTAGTGATAAAGTAAAGCAATTACATGGCGATTGCATTTCATACAATAAAGCGACAACTATATGGCTCATGCCAGTTGCCGATATCTGTGTTACAAAACATGATCATCTCATACAATAAAATTTAGCATCATGTCTTGACCATATCACATCACAACATGCCCTGCAAAAACAAGTTAGACATCCTCTACTTTGTTGTTGCAAGTTTTACGTGGCTGCTACGGGCTGAGCAAGAACTGCTCTTACCTACGCATCAAAAACCACAACGCGGTATAGTGATTGCTTTTTGATCTTCAGAAAGAACCCTGTTCATTGAATCCAATTCAACTAAAGCTGGAGAAACAGACACCCACTAGCCACCTATGTGCGAAGCACGTCGGTAGACCAGTCTCGCGTAAGTGTACGCGTAATGTCGGTGTGGGCCGCTTGATCCAACAATGCCGCTGAATCAAGAATCTACTAGTGACAACAAGCAATATGCATATACCCATGCCCACAACTCCTTTATGTTCTACTCGTGCATATGACATCTACGCATAAACCTGGCTCTGATACCACTGTTGGGGAACGCGGTAATTTCAAAGAAATTCCTACGCACACGCAAGATCATGGTGATGCACAGCAACGAGAGGGGAGAGTGTCGTCCACGTACCCTCGTAGATCATAAGCGGAAGCGTTATGAGAACACGGTTGATGTAGTCGTACGTCTTCATGATCCGATCGATCCAAGTGCCGAACGTACGACACCTCCGAGTTCAGCACACGTTCAGCTCGGTGACATCCCATGAACTCCGATCCAGCAGAGCTTCGAGGGAGAGTTCCATCAGCACGACGGCGTGAAGACGGTGATGACGATGCTACCAACGCGGGGCTTCGCCTAAGCACCACTACGATATGACCGAGGTGGATTATGGTGGAGGGGGGCACCGCACACGGCTAAAAGATCAACTGATCAACTTGTGTGTTTATGGGGTGCCCCCTCCCCCGTATATAAAGGAGTGGAGGAGGGGGAGAGGCCGGCCCTCCTAGGCGTGCCCCAAGGGGAGTCCTACTCCCACCGGGAGTAGGACTCCAACCCTTCCAAGAGTATGAGTAGGAGAGAGGGAAGGAGGAGAGAGGGGGAAGGAAAGGGGGGGCGCCGCCCCCTCTTGTCCAATTAGGACTAGAGGGAGAGGGGGCGCGCGGCCTGCCCTAGCCGCCCCTCCTCTTCTCCACTAAGGCCCAACAGGCCCATTACACTCCCCGGGGGGTTCCGGTAACCTCCCGGTACTCCGATATTTGTCCAAACTTGCCCGGAACCTTTCCAAAGTCCAAACATAGTCATCCAATATATAGATCTTTATGTCTCTACCATTTCGAGACTCCTCGTCATGTCTGTGATCATATCCGGGACTCCGAACTACCTTCGGTACATCAAAACACATAAACTCATAATACCGATCGTCACCGAACGTTAAGCGTGCGGACCCTACGGGTTCGAGAACTATGTAGACATGACCGAGACTCGTCTTCGGTCAATAACCAATAGAGGAACCTGCATGCTCATATTGGCTCCTACATATTCTACGAAGATCTTTATCGGTCAAACCGCATAACAACATACATTGTTCCCTTTGTCATCGGTATGTTACTTGCCCGAGATTCCATCGTTGGTATCCTCATACCTAGTTCAATCTCATTACCGGCAAGTCTCTTTACTCATTCCATAATGCTACATCCCAAAACTAACTCATTAGCTACATTGCTTGCAAGGCTTATTGGATGTGCATTACCGAGAGGGCCTAGAGATACCTCTCCGACAATCGGAGTGACAAATCCTAATCCCGATCTACGCCAACTCAACAAGTACCATCGGAGACACCTGTAGAGCACCTTTATAATCGCCCAGTTACGTTGTGACATTTGGTAGCACACAAAGTGTTCCTCCGATACTCGGGAGTTGCATAATCTCATAGTCATAGGAATATGTATAAGTCATGAAGAAAGCAATAGCAACAAACTAAACGATCATCGTGCTAAGCTAACGGATGGGTCAAGTCAATGACATCGTCCTCTAATGATGTGATTCCGTTAATCAAATGACAACTCATGTCTATGGTTAGGAAACATAACCATCATTGATTTAACGAGCTAGTCAAGTAGAGGCAAACTAGTGACACTCTGTTTGTCTATGTATTCGCACATGTACTAAGTTTCCGGTTAATACAATTCTAGCATGAATAATAAACATTTATCATGATATAAGGAAATACAAATAACAACTTTATTATTGCCTCTAGGGCATATTTCCTTCACTGATTGGATCCAAAAGTTTAATGCTATGGTTAGAATTTATTCTTATTCTCGTAGTTGCGGATGCTTTCAGGAGGGTTAATCATAAGTAGGAGGTTTGTTCAAGTAATAACAACACCTAAGCACCGGTCCACCCACATATCAGATTATCAAACGAACACAAATCGAACTAACATGATGAAAGTGACTAGATGAAATTCCCGTGTACCCTCAAGAACGCTTTGCTTATCATAAGAGACCGTTTTGGCCTGTCCTTTGCCTCAAAAGGATTGGGCTACCTTGCTGCACTTTTGTTACTATTATCGTTACTTGCTCATTACACATTATCTTGCTATGAAACTACTTCGCTACTTACATTTTCAGCACTTGCAGACAATACCTTACCAGAAACTACTTGTCATTTCCTTCTGGTCCTCATTGGGTTCGACACTCTTACTTATCAAAAAGAGCTACAATTGATCCCCTATACTTGTGTGTCATCAAGGCTATTTTTTGGCGCCATTGTCGGGGAGTGAAGCACCGTTGGTAAGTGGAATTTGGTAAGGAAACATTTATATAGTGTCCTGAAATTTATTTCACTTGGTACTATGGAAAACAATGCTTTGAGGGGTTTGTTCAGGGTATCTTCACCTCATCTGGAACCACAATTAGTTACCCCTCAACCTACTACACCTACTGAAAATATTGAATATGAAATTCCTTCGGGTATGATAGAACAACTGCTAGCTAATCCTTATGCAGGAGATGGAACCGAACATCCTGATATGCACTTGATATATGTGAAACAAATTTGTGGATTGTTTAAGCTTGCAGGTTTACCTAGGGATGAAGTGGTGAAAAAGGTTTTCCCTTTATCTTTGATGGGAAAATCATTATCATGGTATAGGCTATGTGATGATATTGTACCATGGAATTGGAATCATTTGAAATTGGAGTTCCACCAAAAAATTTATTCTATGCATCGAGTTCATCGTGATCAGAATTATATATATAATTTTGGCCTCGTGTAGAAGAAAGTATCGCTCTAGCTTGGGGGAGGCTTAAGTCGGTGTTATATTCATGCCCCAATCATGAGCTCTCAAGAGAAATTATTATTCAGAATTTTTATGCTCGGCTTTCTCGTAATGATCAAACCATGCTTGATACTTCTTGTGTTGGTTCATTTATGAAGAAGACTATTGAATTCCAGTGATCTTTTGGAAAGTATTAAATGCAACTCTGAAGATTGGGAACTCGACAAAGGTAAAGAGTCAGGTATTAAACTTGAGTATGATTGTGTTAAATCTTTTATGGATACCTATGCTTTTCAAAAGTTTAGCACTAAATATGGACTTGACTCTGAGATAGTAGCCTCCTTTTGTGAATCATTTGCTACTCATGTTGAACTCCCTAAAGAGAAGTGGAATATCACCCACCTATTAAAGATGGAATTAAAGAACTGATACCAGTTAAAGAAGAAACTATATTTTATAATGTTGATCCAGTTGTTCCCTCTGCTTATATTGAGAAACCACCTTTCCCTGTTAGGATAAAGTCACATTGTATACAACTGTGGTTAACAAAAGCTATATTAGAACACCTAAACCTGATGAACAAAAGTAGAACCTAGCATTGTTATGGTTAAGGACCTCTTAGAAGAAGAAATGGATGGGCATGTTATTTACTTCTGTGAAGAAGCTGCTAGAATTGTTAAACCTGATGGGAAAGATAAACATAGACCTGTTGTTGGCATGCCTGTTATTTCAGTTAAAATAGGAGATCACTGTTATCATGGTTTATGTGACATGGGTACTAGTGTGAGTGATATTCCTTACACTTTATATGAAGAAATCATGAAATACATAGCACCTGCCGAGATAGAAGAAATAGATGTTACTATTAAACTTGCTAATAGAGACACCGGGATTATTAGAGATGTTGAAGTCTTGTGCGGGAAAATAAAATATCCTACTGATTTTCTTATTCTTGGTTCCCCACAAGATGACTTTTGTCCCATTATCTTTGGTAGACCTTTATTGAACACAACTAATGCTAAGATAGATTGTAAGAAACAAATTGTTGGTGTTTGCTTTGGTGATGAGTCTCATGAGTTTAATTTTTCCAAGTTTAGTAGAAATCATCATGAAAAAGAATTGCTTAGTAAGGATGAATTAATTTTTCTTGCTTCTGTTGCTGTTCCACCTACTCATCCTTTAGAACAATATTTGCTACACCATGAAAATGATTTACATATGCATGAAAGAAATGAAATGGATAATTTTTTCTTTGAACAACGTCCTCTACTTAAGCACAATTTGCCTATTGAAACTCCAGGAGGTCCTCCTCCACCTAAAGGTGATCCTGTGTTTGAATTAAAACAATTGCCAGATACTTTGAAATATGCTTATCTTGATGAAAAGAAGATATATCCTGTTATTATAAGGGCTAACCTTTCAGAACATGAAGAAGAAAGATTATTGAAAGTTCAAAGGAAGCACCAGGCTGCTATTGGATATACTCTCGATGATTTAAAGGGCATTAGTCCCACTCTATGTCAGCAGAAAATTAATATGGAACCTGATGCTAAACCGTTGTTGATCACCAACGTCGGTTAAATCTGAAGATGAAAGAAGTGGTAAGAACGGAAATATTAAAGCTTTTGGAAGCAAGTATAATCTATCCCATAGTTGATAGTAGATGGGTAAGTCCTGATCATTGTGTTCCTAAGAAAGGAGGTATTACTGTTGTTCCTAATGATAAGAATGAGCTTATTCCACAAAGAATTGTTACAGGCTATAGAATGGCAATTGATTATAGAAAATTAAACAAAGCAACTAGAAAAGATCATTACCCTTTGCCTTTTATTGATCAAATGCTTGAAAGATTATCTAAGCACACACACTTTTGCTTCCTTGATGGATATTCTGGCTTTTCACAAGTACCTGTATCTCAACCTGATCAAGAAAAGACCACTTTTACTTATCCCTTTGGAACTTATGCTTATAGACTTATGCCTTTTGGTTTATGTAATGCACCTGCTACTTTCAAAGATGTATGACTGCTATATTCTCTGATTTTTGTGAAAAGATTGTTGAGGTTTTCATGGATGACTTTTCTGTTTATGGGAAGTCTTTTGATCATTGTTTAAGCAATCTTGAGCGAGTTTTGTAGAGATGTGAACAAAAAAATCTTGTCTTGAATTGGGAGAAGTGCCACTTTATGGTTAATGAAGGCATTGTCTTGGGTCATAAAATTTCTGAAAGAGGTATTGAAGTGGACCAAGCTAAGGTTGATGCCATTGAGAAAATGCCATGTCCTACGGACATCAAATGTATTCGTAGTTTCCTAGGTCATGCTGGTTTCTATAGGAGATTTATCAAAGACTTTTCTAAAATTTCTAGGCCTCTTACTAATCTTTTGCAAAAGGATATTCCTTTTGTTTTTGATGATGATTGTCTTGAAGCCTTTGAAACACTCAAGAAAGCCTTAATATCTGCACATATTGTTCAAACCACCTGATTGGAACTTGCCTTTTCAAATTATGTGTGATGCTAGTGATTAAGCTGTTGGTGTTGTTCTAGGACAAAGAGTTGATAAGAAACTTAATGTTATTCATTATGCTAGTAAAACTCTATACAGTGCTCAAAGAAATTATGCTACTACTGAAAAAGAATTATTAGCAGTGGTGTTTGATTGTGATAAATTTAGACCTTATATTGTTGATTCCAAAGTAACTGTCCACAAAGACCATGCTACTATGAAATATCTTATGGAAAAGAAAGATGTTAAACCTAAACTTATTCGTTGGGTTCTCTTGTTACAAGAATTTGATTTACATATCATCGATAGAAAAGGAGCTGAGAACCCAGTAGCTGATAACTTGTCTAGGCTTGAAAATGTGCTTGATGACCCACTACCTATTGATGATAGTTTTCCTGATGAGTAGTTAGCTGCAATAAATGTTGCTAATAGTACTCCTTGGTATGCTGACTATGCAAATTACATTGTTGCTAAATATTTACCACTTAGCTTTACATATCAACAAAAGAAAAAATTCTTCTATGATTTAAGACATTACTTTTGGGATGACCCACATCTTTATAAAGAAGGAGTATATAGTATTATTAGACATTGTGTACCTGAGCATGAATAGGGACAAATCCTACGGAAATGTCACTCCGAAGCTTATGGAGGGCATCATGCTGGAGATAGAACTGCTCACAAGGTATTGCAATCTGGATTTTATTGGCCTACTCTCTTCAAGGATGCCTGATGTAGGGTGGAACCCTATACGGACGATCTTTCACGAAAGGAGCGGATCCCACGATGAACACGAAGACCACAAGGAGAAAACATGAAGGGAAACACAAGAGAATCACTCAAACCAATGAGATTAGGTCACACATATGCTAGATCCTCGAAACACAAAGAGATACACGATCCAAATCCAACAAAGGACGATACATAGGGGTAACCGGTTCTTCTCCGTGAGGAGGCCTTGAATCCGCGAGGATCTTCCCGTGAGGGGTCTTGTATCCAAGGTGGATCTTCTCCGAAGAGGCCGCGGTCTCTCTCGGTGGAGTAGATCCGGATGGATGAGCAAAGCTCTATCTCAAATGAGCTAAACCAATGCTAACCCTAACTAGGAGGTGGGAGAGGTCTATTTATAGTCATAGTACAAGTTGGGGATGAAGTGAAGGGGTACATGGGCCAGTGGCCCGTTACACTGCGCACAGGGTTGGCCGGATGTCCGGGCGCCGGGGCGGCTGTCCGGGGCTTCGCGACAGGCCGGATGTCCGTGCTGGGAGGCCGGATGTCCAGGCTGGCCTGGGTCGCTTCCAAATGCATTCGGTGATGGAGGGCCAGAATTCCGGGACACGGGCTGGATGTCCGGGCATGGGCCGGATGTCCGGCCGCTATAGCGCTGGCTCTTCTTCCTTCTCCTTCCTTCACTTCTGCGTGCACTTGGCCTTTATCTTTGGGCTCTCCATGGTCTCCTCAGCCCTCGGGTGTACCTGAGTATGCACAAGGTCCGCGCTTGAAGTAGCATCCATGTCTTACATGTGGAAAGGGAAGATTCAGAAAGGAAAGAGTTCACCTTAGGTCCAATGGCGTATGCTCGAGTGTACACGGGGATGATCGTAGGATGCTTCGCATCATCTCCCCTCCCTTGGGAAAGATCCGACCTCGGATCGAAAACCTCATCACCATGGAAACAATTGTCGTGGAAGGAATTTTAGTTGGACGAAGTGGAAGACATGGCGCAATCCAAGTACTCCATGGCGTCTCCAGAGTGGTACACACGCAAAAATAGCAAACACAAATGACACTTGGAAATACATTAGTTAGCGCATAAAAGGTGTCCATCAAGTAAATATGAGTCCGTTCGACAAGATTGTTTGTGACAAAGCGCATGAAGCTTAGTAAGATGATATAGAATGATATGCAAAGCATTCATGGGAGCAAAAGCATTCATTGTGCACACAAATGTGTTGTGAATATGATCAATGCAACCCCGGTGCAAAATGATGTCATAGTGAGACGGTTTATCGATAGCATGAATATGGAAATGGATGCCCAATATGAATAAGTTAGCATGTAATTGATGGTAGGCAATATGATCATGATGTATGAATATGCCATCAGGAAAGATCACAACAAATTTGCTAAGGAAGTGCACAAGCTCATATATCATGGATGACATAGAAATACAAGATGCAACAAGGCAATCATAATGTGAGTCAATCCATGCATAAGATGCAAATTTGTTATGGGTGGTGTTGTACCATAGCTCAATGTTGTGGTAGAAATGGTGGTCCGGTGGTGAATCCACGAAGTCCGAGCACTCCTCAACGTGAAGGTCCATAGGGTCCATCTCCAATGTCGGTCCTCCATCCAATAGATGATCATGAAGACAACAAGAAAGAGACAACAATGAAAGACAACAATGTGAGGATGGCTCGTAGGGAATGAGTTCACCTTTATGAGGATGTCGAAAATGTTGGTGTTGCACATCATATACGCCTTCACATAACCAATATATCTCGTGATGGAAATGCCTTGAGAATCCTTCAAGATGAAAGAACATGACAAACACTCGGAAAAACAAATGAGGTTAGCAGAAGTGCAAAACCTATCATTCGTGTGTTAAGATACCAAACAAGTGTATGCATCATGCTCATCATAAGAAAGGACAAGGGAGCATTTCATAGTATGGAGGCATATGATGCGAGAACAACCAAATACAATAGGCTCAATCAAACAAGCATGCATCACAGGGAATATGTCCAAGCCTCCATGATCAATAAGCATAAAAAGTTGGCACTCAATACAAGGGGGTATGAGAGGTGCCACTAATGGAGACAAGAGACAATGATCAAGATAAATCATGTGAGACGCAAGAGCATATATGTCATCAACCCAAGAAAGCGGGTAATAGTGGAACATGGGTGATGCGACAAAGCAAGCAATCATAGTGATTAAGTCAAGCAAGCTAGTAGTGCGAAGATGAAACGTACTAGAAGGGACCATGGCAAGCATGTCATGGGTGAAAATAGTGTGCATGAATAATTCACATGACATAGCACAAGCATGAAAGGAAGATATGAGCAAAGTAGGTTCATGGTGGGTCATGGGTAAATGCGCACAAGGGTCACAATTGCATGGAAAAGACATAGAAATAGGCATAAAATGCAAAGTGAACACGATATAATGGGCATAAGGTGACAAATGGTAAATATCCCAAAGCCGTGTGAGAGCCAAGTAAAAGGAATGCGCGAAGTTCTTGCGCGAAGGGAACAGTGGTAAGATTAATCCGCGGGATCCCAAATCATCATTGCTCTCAAGAGCTCGTTTTGTCGACTCATGGGATTGTGAAGTTGACAAGTATTCTTGAGTACCTGCACAAAACAAAGGCAAAAGGAAAATTGTGTGTGCATGGTATATGTACACATCATCCATCATGACGCATACGTGCATGTGTTGGTTAGCACAAAATATCCAATGCTCAAAGAAATGAGATGCGTGATATAGAAACATGTCATCCATTATGAGAGGTTTGTTATTATGTATAGCATAATGGAGACCCAAATTGTGTAATGCATGATGAGAAATATGTAGAGCATTGTTATTCATGGAATGCATATGGTGCACACAATTATGGGAATCATGCAAAGTATGGAATGTATCAAAATCTCCTAATATGTATGAGGAAACTATGGGGGTCTCCTCATGAGTATTAATGGAAACATCACATGGAGAATATTGACAACGTTCAAAACAAAGCATATTTGGAACAATGTTCATGGCATGGCATAGTAGATGAATTGCGCAAATCATGTAAAGGTAGCATAGCAATATCATCACATGAAAAACAAAAGCCAATGACCATCAACTTGTCATCTATGACATAAGTGCACATGGGATTTATTTTAATGGGGCATGCATAGTTACTATGTTGAGATTGAAATGATGCAATATGGGAGATCTCACTCATAGCATATGACAAGTTTAATGGATTGTCAAACATAATGTGACCAATAGAATTTTCACATGATATCCTATGAAGCATAGCATCACAACTAGGCAATTCAACATGCTCATCATCATATTCATCGAAAATGGGTGGCATATGGTATGTGATGAATCCATAAGGTGGTCATCATCATGCAAGCAGTCATGTGTAAGATAGTCCACTAGTGGGACAAGAGAAGTACTATCACCTAGGTTACCTTTGGAGCATCGCTCATGTGTTGTAGGTGAGGTGTCGATGATCCACTCATTGTCATCTTCATCTTGATGGAACCATGTGGGGGGTGCATCTTTGTCCACCATGGCCATCATCGTCGTTAGAGGTATGGACTCGTCGAGGGTAGGCATGTCGTCATGTAGGAGACATAGCACCAAAGAAGAAAACACACTCGGAGTAGAGGGTTAAGTCGTTAGAAATCATAATGGCCTCACATGCCGTGTCAACTACCTCACTGACTAAGTGTTGTGGCTCACTCACTCCCTCTTGGATGCTCTCACTCGCATGGTTGGTGGAGTCACTCAAATGGCTCTCAACCTCACATAGGATGTGTGGCATGCTCTCAAGTGTGGGGCTAGTGGTGGTCACACTCATCCTCTCATAGGAAATGCACTCAATGTCATATATGGTGGAGTCACTCATGTCACTCATGGGGTGGTAGCTCTCCTCACATAGCAATTGGGGCATCTCATCATATGTGGGTGTTGGAGAGATGTAGGTGCAAATGTCTCCATGCTCAACTCCTATCGCCGCCTTGGTTGAAGGGGTAGTCCCATGCTCAACCTCCTCATCCATGACGCCTCCAAAGATGAATGCCGTAGGATGTGGCAAAATATCACTCTCCTCCAAGATCAAAGAGAAGGTATCATGTGCGCTCGCGTAGCTTGACTCGGAGTATGAGTCCAATATAGGCGTCGTCTTGATGTTGTTGAAGAGGTCCATGCTCGTCGCCGTGGTCGAAGGGGATGGCCCTTGCTCGACCTTCTTGTCACCATCTTGTTGTTGGAGGCCCATATGATGTGGCACCTCATAGCTTGTCTCCATGACCGAAGGGAATTTTCCATGCTCAGCCATCTTCCTTGAGGGGCTTCCGAAGATGGAATTGTCGCCCTCGCTTGTAGGTGGTTGCCTTGTTGTTGGAGATGTCGATGTAGGCGAACTCATGGGAAGTAAGTGAAGATGTCGTACGTCCAAAGGCGAAGTGATAGAGGCGAAGGTGTCCCGATGTTTCGATGAGATGGTGGCTATCATTTTCTGTGGGAGTCGACCTTGACGATCCGACTAGAACGTGCGAGACGTCGCGCCTTAGCAATCGCTAAACCAACTTCTGAGGGGTTATTGACCACGCTGGAGCACGATCAACCTGACCACGAGGGTCTATTTCCTGCAAGCAAACGAAGAACAAGCAAGAAACTGAGATTGCAATCTGGATATTGCGAATATAAGATGAAAGCTTTATTGATCAAGGTGGGGTTCTATGACGCCTTGGTCCGGTCGTTGAACACAAACGAAGTACGCGAAGTTGCAGCAATGCCGAACTTTTAATCTAAACAAAACCCAAAGTCTAAACTATGCCCTAAGGGATGTATATATGGAGGAGAGAGGGGGGAATTTCGTGGCCCTTGGAGGAGGGGTCCGAAACCAACCCTAACTCTTATTTCCCCACACATACGGACTCTAAAAACAGCCTATAATCAAGTATTTCGAAATTACATGGGCCTGGCCCAAAAATAAGGTGATGCAGCACCTAGAATAGCCTCTGGACGAAATTTATAAAGTGGCATATTGTATATTTCGTCCAAGGCTTCATGCACTCATTATGGTGGCTTCAAAGTCCTGGAATCATCACTTGTAACTCCGTTCTTATTCCCCTTGCGCATGCCATCATCTCCATGCTTGAACTTGCTCCAAGGTTCATCTTTCTTGTCCAAGCTAGGCCCTTCATTTGTAAGCAAAACAAATGTATCCAATTTAGGCAACATCATATTCTCATGAACATTAGAATCGTTACCAAGAAACGAAAGTACCTGATAATTCAATTGGCGTGCGCGAGTTCTAGTAATTGGTCCAGTATGTATAGCAGCAGGGGCTGTGGGTGTAACAATGGTATTGATGTCCTCATCATCCTCCCCTTCTTGCAATGAAGTTGTCCTCGACGAAAGCTCATCTTCCTCACCCAAATAAGGCTTCAAATCTGCAATGTTAAAAGTGGGACTAACCCCAAAATCTGCAGGCAGCTCAAGTTTATATGCATTATCATTTATTTTCTCTAACACCTTAAAAGGACCATCAGCACGTGGCATTAGCTTTGATTTGCACAAATTAGGAAATCTATCCTTACGCAAATGTAACAAAACGCTCAACATCCCATCTCATCTTTGGCCAAAAGAAATGTGTAGCAAGTATGTCCTCCGTCTTCTTCACGCCAAAGTGTCCCATTAATCCTCCTCCATGCGCCTCCTGCAACAACAAAAGACGAACGGAGCTAGCTGGAATGCATAGCTTGTTAGCACGAAACACAAATCCATCATTAAGAACGAACTTGTTCCAAGTTCTCCCTTCCTTACAATTCTGCAATACATCTTTAAATTCAGCATCATGCACATATTGATCTTTGATGGTCTCCAAACCAAATATTTTAAAATCAAGTTGTGAAAGCATAGTATAACGATGAGACAATGCATCAGCAATAACAATTTCTTTACCCTTCTTGTGTTTAATGACATAAGGGAAAGTCTCAATGAATTCAACCAATTTAGCATGTCTACGGTTCAGTTTTGCTTGACTTTTAATGTGTTTCAAAGATTCATGGTCAGAATGTATAACAAATTCCTTGGGCCATAAATAATGTTGCCATGTTTCTAAGGTCTGAACAAGAGCATATAATTCTTTATCATAAGTAGAATAGTTTAGACTAGGCCCCCTTAATTTTTCAGAAAAGTATGCAACAGGTTTGCCATCTTGTAATAACACACCTCCTAATCCAATTCCACTAGCATCACATTCAAGCTCAAAAGTCTTATTAAAGTCAGGAAGTTGGAGTAAAGGAGCATATATCAACTTATCTTTCAATACCGTGAAGGCTTCTTCCTGTGCGGTACCGCAAACAAAAGGCACACCTTCTTTGTAAGCTCGTTGAGAGGTGCAGCAATGGTGCTAAAATCTCTCACAAAACGCCTATAGAAACCAGCGAGGCCAAGGAAACTCCTCACTTGTGTGACCATTTTGGGCTGCGGCCAACTCTCAATAGCTTCAATCTTGGCTTTATCAACTTCAATTTCCTGTGGAGTAACAACATAGCCAAGAAAAGATACTCGGTCGGTGCAAAAGGTGCACTTCCCAAGGTTACCAAACAAACATGCATCACATAGAGCAATAAAAACAACACGTAAATGTTCCAAATGTTCCTCCAAAGATTTGATATAAATCAATATGTCATCAAAGTAAACTACCACAAATCGTCCAATGAAAGCACGTAAAACTTCGTTCATTAATCTCATGAAAGTACTAGGTGCATTAGTTAACCCAATAGGCATGACTAACCACTCATATAATCCAAACTTAGTTTTAAATGTTGTTTTCCATTCATCTCCCAATTTCATACGAATTTGATGGTATCCACTATGCAAATCAACTTTGGAGAATATTGTAGAGCCACTCAATTCATCAAAGCATATCAGCTAGCCTAGGAATAGGATGATGATAACAAATAGGAATATTATTAATGCCTCTACAATCAGCGCACATACGCGACGTAGCATCCTTTTTCGGCACTAAAATGATAGGAACAACACAAGGACTAAGGGATTCGCGTATATAACCTTTGTCGAGCAGTTCTTGTACTTGACACATAATCTCCTTCGTCTCCTTTGGATTGGTACGGTATGGTGCACAGTTGGGTAATCAGACACCGGGAATTAAGTCAATTTGATGCTCAATCCCTCGAATAGGTGGTAATACCGGTGGCACGTCTTGTGGAAAGGCGTCAGCGAACTCCTGCAAAAGCTTAGTGACAGCAGGAGGCAAAGAGGAAGGCACATCCTCGAATGAAAATAATGCCTCTTTGCACACAAAAGCATAGCAAACAGATTTGCTAAAATCTAGATCATCAATATCAGATTTGGAGGCAAGTAAACATGCACTTTTCAATTTAATTTCAGGAGCAGCACTAGATGGTTTATTATTAGGCTTCATTTGTTGCTCAAATTCTTTTGCCACAATCTGATTTTCACTCTTATTTTTCTCCTATTTTGCTTTATTAGCTCTATTAATATCATCTTTCAAAATGGAATCAGGAGTCATAGGAAGCAAAGTAATATTTTTAACCTTATGAACAAGAGTATACTAATTGTTTCTACCATGGTGTACATAATTTTTATCAAATTGCCATGGTCTACCAAGTAATAAGGAACATGCTTGCAAGATTCAGCAAGGCAGCATTAATTTCACAAGATTCAGCATCGGTAAGAGGAGCAATCAGAGTGCTAATAAAATCATTGTTGTTGGTATTGGTAAAGTCAGACAATTTAGTGTTATCTTGAGCCATCATGACAAGCAAGCAATCCAACACACAAGAAAACAAGAAACATGCAAAAAGAGGAAAATAGAGAAAGAGAGGGAGGATAGAGAGAGAGGGCGAATAAAACGGCAAGGGTGAAGTGGGGGAGAGGAAAACGAGAGGCAAATGGCAAATAATGTAATGCGGGAGATAAGGGTTTGTGATGGGTACTTGGTACGTTGACTTTTGCGTAGACCTCCCCGGCAACGGCGCCAGAAATCCTTCTTGCTACCTCTTGAGCACTTGTGTTGGTTTTCCCTTGAAGAGGAAAGGGTGGTGCAGAAAAGTAGCGTAAGTATTTCCCTTAGTTTTGGAGAACCAAGGTATTAATCCAGTAGGAGGCTACGCGCGAGTCCCTCGCACCTACACAAAACAAATAAATCCTCGCAACCAACGCGATAAGGGGTTATCAATCCCTACGCGGTCACTTACGAGAGCGAGATCTGATAGATATGATAAGATAATATTTTTGGTATTTTTATGATAAAGATGCAAAGTAAAATAAAAGGCAATGAAAACAACTAAGTATTGGAAGATTAATATGATGAAGATAGACCCGGGGGCCATAGGTTTCACTAGTGGCTTCTCTCAAGAGCATAAGTATTTTACGGTGGGTGAACAAATTACTGTTGAGCAATTGACAGAATTGAGCATAGTTATGAGAATATCTAGGTATGATCATGTATATAGGCATCACGTCCTAGACAAGTAGACCGACTCCTACCTGCATCTACTACTATTACTCCACACATCAACCGCTATCCAGCATGCATCTAGAGTATTAAGTTCAAGAGAATAGAGTAACGCTTTAAGCAAGATGACATGATGTAGAGGGATAAACTCATGCAATATGATGAAAACCCCATCTTGTTATCCTCGATGGCAACAATACAATACTTGCCTTGTTGCCCCTACTGTCACTGGGAAAGGACACCGCAAGATTGAACCCAAAGCTAAGCACTTCTCCCATTGCAAGAAAGATCAATCTAGTAGGCCAAACCAAACTGATAATTCGAAGAGACTTGCAAAGATAACCAATCATACATAAAAGAATTCAGAGAAGATTCAAATATTCTTCATAGATAAACTTGATCATAAACCCACAAATCATCGGTCTCAACAAACACACCGCAAAACAAGATTACATTGAATAGATCTCCACAAGAGAGGGGGAGAACTTTGTATTGAGATCCAAAAAGAGAGAAGAAGCCATCTAGCTAATAACTATGGAACCGAAGGTTTGAGGTAAACTACTCACACTTCATCGGAAGGGCTATGGTGTTGATGTAGAAGCCCTCCGTGATCGATGCCCCCTTTGGCGGAGCTCCGGAACAGGCCCCAAGATGGGATCTCATGGATACAGAAAGTTACGGCGGTGGAATTAGGCTTTTGGCTCCGTATCTGATCGTTTGGGGGTACGTAGGTATACATAGGAGGAAGGAGTACGTCGGTGGAGCAACAAGGGGCCCACGAGGGTGGAGGGCGCGCCTGGGGGCGGAGGGGGGGGGGGGGTAGGCGCGCTCCCCTACCTCGTGGCCTCATTGTTGGTTGCTTGAAGTAGGGTCCAAGTCTCCTGGATCTTGTTCGTTCCAAAAATCACGTTCCCGAAGGTTTCATTCCGTTTGGACTCCGTTTGATATTCCTTTTCTTCAAAACCCTAAAATAGGCAAAAAAACAGCAATTCTGGGCTGGGCCTCAGGTTAATAGGTTAGTCCCAAAAATAATATAAAAGTGGATAATAAATCCCAATAATGTCCAAAACAGTAGATAATATAGCATGGGGCAATCAAAAATTATAGGTACATTGGAGATGTATCAAGCATCCCCAAGCTTAATTCCTGCTCGTCCTCGAGTAGGTAAATGATAAAAACAGAATTTTTGATGTGGAATGCTACTAGGCATATTTTCAATGTAATTCTTCTTAATTGTGGTATGAATATTCAGATCCGAAAGATTCAAGACAAAAAGTTCAATATTGACATAGAAATAGTAATACTTCAAGCATACTAACTAAGCAATTATGTATTCTCAAAATAACATGGCCAAAGAAATTTATCCCTACAAAATCATATAGTCCGGTTATGCTCTATCTTAACCACACAAAGTATTTAAATCATGCACAACCCCGATGACAAGCCAAGCAATTGTTTCATACATTTGACATTCTCAAAACTTTTTCAATCTTCATGCAATACATGAGCGTGAGCCATGGATATAGCACTATAGGTGGAATAGAATGGTGGTTGTGGAGGAGACAAGAAAGGAGAAGATAGTCTCACATCGACTAGGCGTATCAACGGGCTATGGAGATGCCCATCAATAGGTATCAATGTGAGTGAGTAGGGATTGCCATGCAACGGATGCACTAGAGCTATAAGTATATGAAAGCTCAAAAAGAAACTAAGTGGGTGTGCATCCAACTTGCTTGCTCACGAAGACCTAGGGCATTTTGAGGAAGCCCATCATTGGAATATACAACCAAGTTCTATAATGAAAATTTCCCACTAGTATATGAAGGTGATAACAAAGGAGACTCTCTACTATGAAGATCATGATGCTACTTTGAAGCACAAGTGTGGTAAAAGGATAGTAGCATTGTCCCTTCTCTCTTTTTCTCCCATATTTGTTTTTATTTGGGCCTTCTCTCTTTTTTATGGCCTCTTTTTTATTATTATTTTCGTCCGGAGTCTCATCCCGACTTGTGGGGGAATCATGGTCTCCATCATCCTTGCCTCACTTGGGACAATGCTCTAATAATGATGATCATCACACTTTTATTTTCTTACAACTCAAGAATTACAACTCGATACTTAGAACAAGTGACTCTATATGAATGCCTCCGGTGGTGTACTGAGATATGCAATGACTCATGAGTGACATGTATGAAAGAATTATGAATGGTGGCTTTGCCACAAATACAATGTCAACTACATGATCATGCAAAGCAATATGACAATGATGGAGCGTGTCATAGTAAACGGAATGTTGGAAAGTTGCATGGCAATATATCTCGGAATGGCTATGGAAATGCCATGATAGGTAGGTATGGTGGCTGTTTTGAGGAAGGTATATGGTGGGTGTATGATACCGGCGAAAGGTGCGCGGTATTAGAGAGGCTAGCAATGGTGGAAGGGTGAGAGTGCGTATGATCCATGGACTCAACATTAGTCATAAAGAACTCATATACTTATTGAAAAAATCTACAAGTTATCAAAGCAAAGTATTACGCGCATGCTCCTAGGGGGATAGATTCGTAGGAAAAGACCATCGCTCGTCCCCGACCGCCACTCATAAGAAAGACAATCAATAAATAAATCATGCTCCGACTTCATCACATAATGGTTCACCATACGTGCATGCTACGGGAATCACAAACTTTAACATAAGTATTTCTGAAATTCACAACTACTCAACTAGCATGACTCTAATATCACCATCTCCATATCTCAAAACAATTATCAAGCGTCAAACTTCTCTTAGTATTCAACACACTCATAAGAGAATTTTATTATTAATCTTTTATACCTAGCATATTAGGATTATTTAAGCAAATTACCATGCTATTTAGGACTCTCAAAATAATCTAAGTGAAGCATGAGAGATCAATAGTTTCTATAAAACAAATCGACCACCGTGCTCTAAAAGATATAAGTGAAGCACTAGAGCAAAACTATATAACTCAAAAGATATAAGTGAAGCACATAGAGTATTCTAATAATTTCCGAATCATGAGTGCCTCTCTCAAAAGGTGTTTACAGCAAGGATGATTGTGGTAAACTAAAAAGAAAAGACTCAAATCATACAAGACGCTCCAAGCAAAACACATATCATGTGGTGAATAAAAATATACCTCCAAGTAAAGTTACCGATAGAAGTAGACGAAAGAGGGGATGCAATCCGGGGCATCCCCAAGCTTTGGCTTTTAGGTGTCCTTAGATTATCTTGGGGGTTCAATGGGCATCCCCAAGCTTAGGCTCTTGCCACTCCTTGTTCCATAATCCATCAAATCTTTACCCAAAACTTGAAAACTTCACAACACAAAACTTAAAGTAGAAAATCTCGTGAGCTCCGTTAGCGAAAGAAAACAAAAGACCACTTCAAGGTACTGTAATGAACTCATTCTTTATTTATATTGGTGTTAAACCTATTTTATTCCAACTTCTCTATGGTTTATAAACTATTTTACTAGCCATAGATTCATCAAAATAAGCAAACAACACACGGAAAACAGAATCTGTCAAAAACAGAATAGTCTGTAGTAATATGTAGCTAGCGCAAGATCTGGGACCCCAAAAATTCTAAAATAAATTTGTGGAAGTGAGGAATTTATCTATTAATCATCTTCAAAAACAATTAACTAAATATCACTTTCCAAATAAAAATGGCAGCAGTTCTCGTGAGCGCTAAAGTTTCTGTTTTTTACAGTAAGATTAACAAGACTTTCCCCAAGTCTTCCCAACGGTTCTACTTGGCACAAACATTAATTAAACACAAAAAACACAACCAAAACAGAGGCTAGATAATTTATTTATTACTAAACATGAGAAAAAATTAAGGAATAAAAATAAAATTGGGTGGCCTCCCAACAAGCGCTATCGTGTAACGCCGCTAGCTAGGCATAAAAAGCAAAGACAGATCTAGGTATTGCCATCTTTGGTAGGCAACCCATAAGTGGCTCTCATAATATATTAATAAGGTAATTTAATTTTCTTTCTAGGAAAGTGTTCCATGCCTTTCTTTAATGGAAATTGGAATCTAATATTTCCTTCCTTCATATCAAGAATTGCACCAATCGTTCTAAGGAAAGGTCTACCAAGAATAATAGGACATGAAGGATTGCAATCTATATCAAGAACGATAATATCTACGGGCACATAATTACTATTTGCAACAATAAGAACATCATTAATTTTTCCCATAGGTTTCTTAATAGTGGAATCCGCAAGGTGCAAGTTTAGAGAGCAATCATCAAAATCACGGAAACCTAACAAATCACACAAAGTCTTTGGAATCGTGGAAACACTAGCACCCAAATCACACAAAGCATATCATTCATGATATTTAATTTTAATTTTAATAGTAGGTTCCCAATCATCATAAAGTTTTCTAGGGATAGAAACTTCCAACTCAAGCTTTTCTTCATAAGATTGCATCAAAGCATCAACAATATGTTTGGTAAAAGCTTTATTTTGGCTATAAGCATGAGGAGAATTTAGCACGGATTGTAACAAGGAAATACAATCTATCAAAGAGCATCTATTATAATTAAATTCCTTGAAATCCAAAATAGTAGGTTCATTAACATCTAGAGTTTTAATCTTTTCAATCCCACTTTTATCAAATTTAACATCAAGATCTAAAAACTCCGAATTTTTGGAATGCCTTCTAGGTAAAGGTGGATCATATTCAGTCCCATAATTATCAAGATTCATATTGCAAAACAAAGATTTAATAGGGTACACATCAATAACTTTTAGATCTTCATCTTTATTTTCATGGAAACTAGAAGAACACGCTTTTATAAAGCAATCATTCTTAGCACGCATCCTAGCGGTTCTTTCTTTGCACTCATCAATGGAAATTCTCGTGGCTTTGAGAGACTCATTGATATCATGCTTAGGTGGAAAAGATCTAAGTTTCAAACAATCAACATCAAGAGAAATTATATCAACGTTCCTAGCCAACTCATCAATCTTAAGCATTTTTTCTTCAATCAAAGCATTGAAATTCTTTTGCGAAATAATAAATTCTTTAATATTAGATTCAAAATCAGAGGGCATCTTATTATAATTTCCATAAGAATTGTTGTAGGAATTACCATAATTATTAGAGGAATTACTAGGATAAGGCCTAGGATTAAAGTTTCCTCTATACGCGTTGTTACCAAAATTATTCCTACCAACAAGATTCACATCAATAGATTCATTATTATTCTCAATCAAAGTGGACAAAGACATATCACTAGGATCAGAAGAAACACTTTTATTAGCAAATAATTTCATAAGTTCATCCATCTTTCCACTCAAAACATTAATTTCTTCTATCGCATGCACTTTCTTATTAGTAGATCTTTCAGTGTGCCATTGAGAATAATCAACCATAATATTATCTAGGAGTTTAGTAGCTTGTCCTAAAGTGATTTCCATAAAAGTGCCTCCTGCGGGCGAATCTAATAGATTTCTAGAAGCAAAATTCAATCCGGCATACAAATTTTGTATAATCATTCACAAATTCAAACCATGTGTTGGGCAATTACGTATCATTAATTTCATCCTCTCCCAAGATTGTGCAACATGTTCATGATCAAGTTGCTTAAAATTCATAATATCGTTTCTAAGAGAGATGATCTTAGCGGGAGGAAAATACTTAGAGATAAAAGCATCTTTTCACTTACTCCAAGAATCAATACTATTTTTAGGCAAAGACGAAAACCAAGCTTTAGCATGATCTATAAGCGAAAAAGGAAATAACTTCAATTTAACAATATCATTGTCCACATCTTTCTTCTTTTGCATATCACACAAACAACGAAGCTATTTAGATGGGTAGCGGCATCTTCACTAGGAAGGCCGGAAAACGGATCTTTCATGACAAGATTCAGCAAGGCATCATTAATTTCACAAGATTCAGCATCGGTAAGAGGAGCAATCGGAGTGCTAATAAAATCATTGTTGTTGGTATTGGTAAAGTCAAACAATTTAGTGTTATCTTGAGCCATCGTGACAAGTAAGCAATCCAACACACAAGCAAACAAGAAATGGGCAAAAATAGGCAAATAGAGAAAGAGAGGGAAGATAGAGAGAGAGGGCGAATAAAACGACAAGGGTGAAGTGGGGGAGAGGAAAACAAGAGGCAAATGGCAAATAATGTAATGCGGGAGATAAGGGTTTGTGATGGGTACTTGGTATGTTGACTTTTGCGTAGACCTCCCCGGTAACGGCGCCAGAAATCTTCTTGCTACCTCTTGAGCACTTGCGTTGGTTTTCCCTTGAAGAGGAAAGGGTGGTGCGGCAAAGTAGCGTAAGTATTTCCCTCAGTTTTTGAGAACCAATGTATCAATCCAGTAGGAGGCTACGCGCGAGTCCCTCGCACCTACACAAAACAAATAAATCCTTGCAACCAACGCGATAAGGGGTTGTCAATCCCTACACGGTCACTTATGAGAGTGAGATCTGATAGATATGATAAGATAATATTTTTGGTATTTTTATGATAAAGATGCAAAGTAAAATAAAAGGCAATGAAAACAACTAAGTATTGGAAGATTAATATGATGAAGATAGACCCGGGGGGCATAGGTTTCACTAGTGGCTTCTCTCAAGAGCATAAGTATTTTACGGTGGGTGAACAAATTACTGTTGAGAAATTCACAGAATTGAGCATAGTTATGAGAATATCTAGGTATGATCATGTATATAGGCATCACATCCAAGACAAGTAGACCGACTCATGTCTGCATCTACTACTATTACTCCACACATCGACCGCTATCCAGCATGCAACTAGAGTATTAAGTTCAAGAGAATAGAGTAACGCTTTAAGCAAGATGACATGATGTAGAGGGATAAACTTATTCAATATGATGAAAACCCCATCTTATTATCCTCGATGGCAACAATACAATACGTGCCTTGCTGCCCCTACTGTCACTGGGAAAGGACACCGCAAGATTGAACCCAAAGCTAAGAACTTCTCCCATTGCAAGAAAGATCAATCTAGTAGGCCAAACCAAACTGATAATTCGACGAGACTTGCAAAGATAACCAATCATACATAAAAGAATTCAGAGAAGATTCAAATATTGTTCATAGATAAACTTGATCATAAACCCACAATTCATCAGTCTCAACAAACACACCGTAAAAGAAGATTACATCGAATAGATCTCCACAAGAGAGGGGGAGAACTTTGTATTGAGATCCAAAAAGAGAGAAGAAGCCATCTAGCTAATAACTATGGACCTGAAGGTCTGAGGTAAACTACTCACACTTCATCGGAAGGGCTATGGTGTTGATGTAGAAGCCCTCCGTGATCGATGCCCCCTCCAGCGGAGCTCCGGAACAGGCCCCAAGAAGGGATCTCGTGGATACAGAAAGTTACGGCAGTGGAATTAGGGTTTTGGCTCCGTATCTGATCGTTTGGGGGTACGTAGGTATATATAGGAGGAAGGAGAACGTCGGAGGAGCAACAGGGGCCCCATGAGGGTGGAGGGCGCGCCTGGGGGGGGGGGGGTAGGCGCGCCCCCTACCTCGTGGCCTCCCCGTTGGTTGCTTGACGTAGGGTCCAAGTCTCCTGGATATTGTTCGTTCCAAAAATCACATTCCCGAAGGTTTCTTTTCGTTTGGACTCCGTTTGATATTCCTTTTCTTTGAAACCCTAAAATAGGCAAAAAAGAGCAATTCTGGGCTGGGCCCCCAGTTAATAGGTTAGTCCCAAAAATAATATAAAAGTGTATAATAAAGCCCAATAATGTCCAAAATAGTAGATAATATAGCATGGAGCAATCAAAAATTATAGATACGTTGGAGACGTATCAACCACGAAGGTCTATTCCTGCAAGCAATCGAAGAATGAGCAAGAATATGATAAAGCAATCTGAATATTGCGTATATATATATATATATATATATATATGAAGTATTGATAATGGTGGGGATCCGTAAGCGGTCTTGGTCTGGTCGTTGGACACAAACGAAGTACACGAAGTTGCGATGGCTAACTTTTAACTAAACAAGTCCCCCGAAAAAAGCTACTAGATGGATCTACTTATATAGGAGCAAGGGGTGGCGGCCAAGGATGTGGGAGGACGTCCCAAGGCAGCCTAAAACTAACTCTAGGTCGTACAAGGCTCATGGGACCAAGTGGAGGTGATGCAACACCTTTGGGCTTGTAGTTTGACTCGGATTCTGCTGCAACATCATATTGTTTCGTCCATACTCAATGCTTCGGATGAATTTGAAGGTGAATCCAATTGTGTTAGAAAGAGCACGAAATCTACTTTCAAACGAAAAAAAGAATCACCCAATTCGGAGTCCATATGAAAACGTTGTTGGTGTTTTAAGTCAGGTATGTCTGTGCAGTCCGAATCTGAATCCAGAACGTGAGAGACTTGGAATCTATCTTCTCTTGGCCCAAAAGTGACGTGAGAGGACTTTTTGAACAACACCTAAACTTCTCTTTTTCCCTTATCTTCATATGTGGATTGTACAAATGTCCCATACACCTACAATTAGACATGACACAAAAGTTTGTGAAGTATTTTAGTCCTGGATGACAAAAATAAATTATTGCATAGTTTGCATTAGAAATCACCTCACAAATATACATGTATGCAATATTTTTGGTCGTATCCGAGGTAGTCATGTCCTCATCATCCTCCCCTTCTTGAAAACAAAGCCGTCCTCGGCGTTGCTTAATCTGAAGTGTGGCTAACGAAAGAGACAAGGTGTACATGTTGTATATGTATATGTCATCCATTTTTACTTCCCTTGGTTTTTGCACAAATGACACATGTATACATGAGTAATTTTCATAGTTCAAAAAATCTGAAGCCGAAATATTATCACAAGAAGTAGAAGGCATGAAAATATTGCAACTCGGTTTGCACATATAAGTGAAGCTCTTATTCATATCAAAGGATTGACAATGTTCATCATTAAACCATCCCAACATTGGTGAATAAACCTTACTTGCATCAAATTTACATGCTACAACATGCTTAAATAAGAAAACATACAATAAGTCATTTGACACAGAATCATCACCAAGATTAGAGGTCATATCAAAATGATTAAACATTGGTTTCTTTTGCATCAACATTTAATTCAATGGGTGCACTGAAAATTGTTGGTATTTCAGTTGTTTGATCACATGACACATTCATGACAGTAACAAGATTCTCTAAAATAGGTGGTGTGCTCAAATCAAGAGGTAACTCAACACATGATGCATTCAAGTTAACTAGGTATGCATCATTCTCATGTGAAGTTATATCATCAATACCTTTACTGTTACCTTGTCGCAAAGACGTAGCTGATGTAGGTACGGACGCTGACAATGTACCATACTCTTGAGATGATGATGTCGCGCTCACAATCCGAGGTGGGGCTGCTCTAGTAGGTGCAATGGTGGAGGAACCAACCGGCGATGGTGAGCATGACCTGGAATAGTAGTAGTTGTAGTCACCAAATGCATCCTCCTGTATCTGTCTCTCAAAGGTACAAGAACGAACATACATACCAGTAATGCAACCAGGAATATACTGAAATCTTGCCTAAATATCATGGTTCAAACCACCAAAAAAATCTATTCATCGTATCATCCTCAGATTCTTCTATGACACAATGATGCATATAAGATTTGAACTCTTGGTAGTAAGCATGAACAGTGTTGTTGCCTTGTTTAAAATGTTCAAATTTGTGAAGCAATTCACGACAATAGTAAGGAGGGAAAAATTGTTGTCTCATTACATATTTCAAACCTTTCCAAGTTGTGGGTTGGTTATCAATGTTTTTCTTACAATGCACACTCCACCAAACAAAAGCAAAACCACTAAATGCTCTAGTGGCAGCTCACACTCGCTCAAGTTCAGAAAAGTCATGGTGACTAGAAACTTGTTCTATTTCAAGCTCCCAACCTAGATAAATAGCAGGATTAAATCTACCCTCAAATGACGGTAAAAAGATAACCTGACCATGTGCTTGTGTGTGTTGTCCCAACTCTCATGATGGTGAAGATGTGCCCGTCGTCCAAGAACTTCTATCTCCGGAACCTGTCATGATTAGTAGAAACAAGAAACAAAATTCAAGAATAATGTTCCTATGAACTACTAGGATGTGGTTGTAAAGTGCTCACAGTAAAGCAAATATCAATATCTTACAAGTTCTTATCATGCGGCAGGTGGTGACACGCAACCAACGGTGTCAAGTAACTCCAAAGATTGTGTAAAGTGATTGCCAGGGGAACATACGTATACACGGTGTAGAAATATGTGGAGCTGGGTTGGATATATATGGTAGCAAAAGATTAGCAATAATCAATTCAGAGATGCAATGTTGAATAAACGCTCAATGACGGTACTGTGCTGGTCCTAGGCTAGACCAGACTAGAGATGCGAGCTTAGAACACTAATAAGGTCACGCCTTAGCACAAGTAGCATCAATAAAGGATATGAAGTAGCTCTGGACAACAAAATATAAGTGAAGATCACAATAGCCGTAAAGATAATGATGTGAAACAACAGCCAAGCAGGATATATCAATAACTTTCTCTCCAACTTTCCTTTGGAAAAAATTGTGCCAATTTTTTGATAATTTTTTTCAAGAATGGTATTGACTCAAGCTTTCAAACACAAAAGGAATCACTCAATTCCGAGTTGATATGAGGAGTCAAAAAAATTCTAAAACTACCTGAAAAACTAGAATAAGCTGTGTTTGTGAACTTTGGAGGGCAAAAATACCTATTTAGAAGCCAATTTTGAGGTGCCAAATATTGAACAAGCTTCTGCAACTATTTAGACGCGGCTCGTCTCTAGCTTTCATTTGAGTACTTGCGGAGCCAAAACGGACTTCGTATGAGGAAGTTATGCCGGTTTTACCGAACAGTGCACAAAAACAGATTCCAATCCGAATTCAATTACGAGATTGAGTCTAGATAGATCTGATTTTTTTCTCTTATTTTTTCCTCAATTTTTTTTTCTTTTTCTTTCTCTGACTTTTTTCTCTCGTTTTTTCTCTTTCCCTCTTTCCAAAACAAACTAGATAAGATGCAGATTGGATCAAGCGAAGATGTGAATGATCTCAACTATGATTATGACAATGAACGGTGGGTAGCATGTGGTGGAAATTGATGGATGGGTGGTGGACAGCGGAAGGGATAATGTTGCAACGGCGGCGTGACTAATGGGAACAGAACTCGAAACTCTAAGCGAACTAGACACTAAGACCAGCAACTCGACACGATGATGCAACCGATAATTCAACTATGCAAGCAATGAAAAGAAAATTGCAAAGGCTCAAACTGGCTTGGACAAAGGATGAATAGATCTAACTTTTTGTGGCTTTTTCTTGGACAATAGGTAAGAAAATAAATGTAATCTAGGAAAAACTGGAAATTCTCACCGAGCAACCTGAAAACTGATACCACTTGATAGAGGTGAGGGTGTCCCGATCTTTCGATGAGATGATAACTATCCATTTGGTGGAGACGACTTTGACGATCCGACTACAAACGTGCACGACGTTGCACCTTAGCAATTGCTAAACCAATCTCCTGAGTTTACTGACGATGCCGGAAGCACGGTCAGCCTGACCATGAAGGTCTATTCCTGCAAGCAATCGAAGAAAGAGCAATAATATGATAAAGCAATCTGAATATTGCGAATATATATGAAGTATTGATAATGGTGGGGATCCGTAAGCGGTCTTGGTCTGGTCGTTGGACACAAACGAAGTACACGAAGTTGCAATGGCTAACTTTTAACTAAACAAATCCCCCGGAAAAAACTACTAGATGGATCTACTTATATAGGAGCAAGGGGTGGCGGCCAAGGAGGTGGGAGGACGTCCCAAGGCAGCCTAAAACTAACTCTAGGTCGTACAAGGCTCATGGGACCAAGTGGAGGTGATGCAACACCTTTGGGCTTGTAGTTTGACTCGGATTCTGCTACAACGCCAGATTGTTTTGTCCATAACTCAACGCTTCGGATGAATTTGAAGGTGAATCCAATTGTGTTGGAAAGAGCACAAAATCTACTTTCAAACAAAAAAAGAATCACCCAATTCGGAGTCCATATGAAAATGTTGTTGGTGTTTTGAGTCAGGTATGTCTGTGCAGTCCGAATCTGAATCCAGAGCGTGAGAGACTTGGACTTTATCTTCTCTTGGCCCAAAAGTGACGTGAGAGGACTTTTTGAACAACACCTAAACTTCTCTTTTTCCCTTATCTTCATATGTGGATTGTACAAATGTCCCATACACCTACAATTAGACATGACACAAAAGTTTGTGAAGTATTTTTGTCCTGGATGACATAAATAAATCATTGCATAGTTTGCATTAGAAATCACCTCACGGATATACATGTATGCAATTTTTTGGTCGTATACAAGGTAGTCATATCCTCATCAGCTTGGGTGCTCCGAAGATGATCGGCTTGCTCGCCATTGCCTTGAGGATGATGAAGGGGAAGAACTGTTGACCAACAAGGTCCGAATCTCCTCCATCCTTGCATCATTCCCTAGTTTGTGGTCGTCGAGCTTGTGGTTGAAGAGTCGCAAGTCGGTGGCGAGGTTGTCGATGCGCTCTCACAATCTTGATTGTGCGCCTTGCATTTGTCATTATAAATCTAAGATTGACGATTTGGTGATGTAGTTGTTCGCACCGTCGTTGTTGTCGAAGACCGAAGATGAAATGCCTTGCCTATCCATCACAAGACTCGGGCAAATATGAGTGGGAGAAAGAAGAGAACTATACCAAATGTACCTTGACCGATGTTGAAAATGGATCAATGATCACTCAATGATGTAACAAGGAAATAGCACAATTGGTACCGATCTCGTCAATTTCTCACCTACACAAATAAGGCTTATGGTGGAGCTCGGTGAGGACAGTGGCACAAAAATTTGATGCAAAATGTTAGCAAGAGTCAATAATGTTGAAAGAGATTCACAAATTCGCAAGTGAAACAAGTAGACCAATAGCAATGAATGGCACACGGAAACGCACACATGGATAAATAAATGGGGTCGTGCAACCAAGGAATGAGCTCAAAATGTGGAATCCATGGAAAATGCTCTTATTGCACAACTCTAGAGAGACGCTAGCACGATTGCTCAATAGGCGGATACGACACTTGTGCACAACCTATAGGAGACAAAAATGCAACGACTTCTATCCCAAGTACGATATGTCCGTATGGTTCCCGATGTTCCTCTCAAGATGATCTAAGATGATCGGATATGACAATCTTATGTGCAATGTGGTATGATGCTATGGCTATTGCTTACAAGCTCTTTGCTCTCTTTTTCTTTGCTTAAAAGCTTATTCTTTTTTATATGGCCACAATACGAAATGCACAAACCAAGATAGCAATTGGGTATATACGGGAACAATCTTGTGACACAAGGGATGATATGATACCAATATGATATGGTATGTATGCAATGGATGGTGTAGATCACTAATGTGCACAAGTAATGTTGCTGGCAATACTCAAATGCCTAGTCTCGTTGGGCAAGTGACGCAAAATGGGCTAGGGGTTATCAATGCAATTTCAAGGGGAATATACAATAGTGTCATCGAGGTTACCGTCCTTATGTACGATGGCGACCTCGTGTTGATGATGAGTGGCGGTGTTCTCGATGTCGAACTGTTCCTAGTTAGCCGAAACACCCTAGGAAACAGAAAAACCACGAACTCAAAATCTCAAAGGCAGATGTCAAAATGGTGGTAGCCGGAATGCGGTAGTGGTTGCGGGAGTATTGGTGGAAACCCGGTCAAAATGGATTATGGTGGAGTGGTATGATGGGCTATAGGGTTGATGGCACGGTCCCTAAGTAGCCTAAACACCTTAGGAGACACAAACCACAACTCAAACAAGCTCACAAAATTGGGTTAAGTTGGGGTGGCAGAAGTGTATGGTGGGCAAGGTTATGCGGAAGTTATGATAGTGGTTGATGAAGAAACAATCGTCCCTAAGTAGCCGACACTACTAGGAAAAGGGCTATAGCTAATATGGACATTAATGGCGCACCACATATGTGGTGCGCCACTGCTATATAGCAGTGGCGCACCATGTGTAGGTACGCCATTAATGTCCATATCACCAATGGCGCACCACACCCACGGTGCGCCACTACTAACAATTTTTTTTCCAAAACTAGTAATGGCGCACCAGGGCATACTGTGCGCCACTACTAACATTTTTGTACTTTTTTTTTCAAAACTAGTAATGGCGCACTAGTGTATAGTGCGCCATTACTAGTTCAAACTAGTAATGGCGCACCACAACCACGGTGCGCCACTTCTAACATTTTTTTTGCAAAACTAGTAATGGCGCACCACGTAACGGGTGCGCCATTAGTAACCAGGGTTACTAATGGCGCATTGTTAGGTGGTGCGCCATTACTAACTTCCTTTGCACACCCCCCGGTGGACTGCCTTTTCAGTTTTAGAAAAAATAAAAGAAAATGATGGAAATGTCAAAAAAATAAAAGAAAATAAGTTTCCCATGTGATATGTGGTATAGTTGTTGGGAAAATTTACAAATATGAATTTTGACTTTATTTGCAAAATGTCTCTGGAATTTAGTAAAATGGGCATAACTTTTGCATACGAACTCAGATTAAAAAGTTTTTTATATGAAAAATCATCTACTCGAAAAGTTACACCCGAATTCAACCGGGGGAACCCCGTTGAAGATTTTCAGAATCCCAAAAAACTAACAGACCGAAAGATACATGGCTTTTAAGATCTAGAGGGGGGAATGGAAAAAAATCAAACTTAGTAATGGCGCACCATTTGCTAGGTGCGCCATTAGTAACAGAAAAAAAATGTTCAAAATATGATACGTAATATGACCGGGAAGTTTGAAATATTTTTTCAAAATTTCATCACACTCATGAACATGAACAAAGTCATAGACATCAACAAGGTTTAATAGGATTGATATGATAGATATATCAACAAGTGCCTGTTAAGTGAGCTGGTGCTGGGGTTGGATAAAACTACGAAGTTAAGCGTGCTCGGCCCATGTACCCCTTCACTTCATCAAACCCAACAAATCACAAAAAAATTTGGGGCTATTTTTGGTGGGGATTTTCGAGATTGGGGAAGAACACAACAAAATTAGGCTAGAAAATGAAGAGGGGAGGCTCCGAAATCGTGATCAACGTGGCTCATGATACCAAGATGATGTAGGGTGGAACTCTATATGGCCGATCTTTCACGAAAGGATCGGATCCCACGATGAACACGAAGAACACAAGGGGAAAACACGAAAGGAAACACAAGAGAATCACTCAAACCAACGAGATTAGGTCACACATATGCTAGATTCTCGAAACACAAAGAGCTACACGATCCAAATCCAACAAAGGACGATACATAGGGTAACCGGTTCTTCTCCATGAGGAGGCCTTGAATCCGTCAGGATCTTCCTGCGAGGGGTCTTGTATCCAAGGTGGATCTTCTCCGAAGAGGCCGCAGTCTCTCTCGGTGGAGTAGATCCGGATGGATGAGAAAAGCTCTATCTCAAATGAGCTAAACCAATGCTAACCCTAACTAGGAGGTGGGAAAGGTCTATTTATAGTCGTAGTACAAGTTGGGACGAAGTGAAGGGGTACATGGGCCGGTGGCCCGTTACACTATGCGCAGGGTTGGCCGGATGTCCGGGCATCGGTACGGATGTCCGGGCTGGCCTGGGTCGCTTCCATATGCATTCGGTGATGGAGGGCTGGATTTCTGGGGACACGGAACGGATGTCCGGGCTTAGGCCAGATGTCCGGCCGCTGTAGCAGTTGGCTCTTCGTCCTTCTCCTTCCTTCACTTCTGCGCGCACTTGGCCTTGATCCTTGGGCTCTCCATGGTCACCTCGGGTGTACCTGAGTATGCACAAGGTCCGCGCTTGAAGTAGCATCCATGTCTTACATACGGAAAGGGAGGATTCAGAAAGGAAAGAGTTCACCTTAGGTCCAACGGCGTATGCTCAAGGGTACATGGGGATGATCGTAGGATGCTCTGCATCAATGCCTGTAAGTACGTCTCATCTTGTGATGAATGTCAAATAATAGGTAAGATCGGTAAGCGTCAAGAAATGTCTATGAATTATTCACTTGCTGTTGAACCATTTGATGTTTGGGGATTTGATTACATGTGACATTTTCCTTCCTCTAATGGGTATACACATATTTTGGTTGATGTTGATTATGTTACTAAATGGGTAGAAGCTATTCCAACCAGTAGTGCTGATCACAACACCTCTATTAAAATGATTAAGGAAGTTATTTTCCCAAGGTTTGGAGTCCCTAGATATTTAATGACTGATGGTGGTTCACACTTTATTCATGGTGCTTTCCGTAAAATGTTTGCCAAGTATGATGTTAACCATAGAATTGCATCACCCTATCATCCCCAGTCTAGTGGTCAAGTTGAACTTAGCAATAGAGAAATAAAATTAATTTTGCAAAAGACTGTCAATAGGTCCATGAAGAATTGGTCTAAGAAATTAGATGATGCACTTTGGGCTTATAGAATAGCATATAAAAATCCTATGGGTATGTGTCCTTATAAAATGGTTTATGGAAAAGCTTGTCATTTGCCTCTTGAGTTAGAACATAAAGCTTTTTGGGCAGTCAAAGAGCTCAACTATGATTTTAAACTTGCTGGTGAAAAGAGGTTATTTGATATTAGCTCTCTAGATGAATGGAGAATCCAAGCATATGAAAATGAAAAGTTATTCAAAGAAAAAGTTAAAAGATGGCATGCCAAAAGAATCCAAAAGCGTGAGTTTAAAGTTGGAGAATATGTTCTTTTGTACAACCCTTGTTTTAGATTTTTTGCAGGGAAGCTCCTCTCAAAATGAGAAGGCCCATATGTCATCGAGGAGGTTTACCGGTCTGGTGCCATCAAAATAAATAACTCTGAAGGTACTAACCCGAAGGTTGTCAATGGGCAACGAATAAAGCATTATATCTCAGGTACACCAATTAAAGTTGAAAGTAATATTATCCAAACTTTGACACCGGAAGAACACATAAAAGAGTCCTTCCGGAACACCCGAGAATCGTGAAAATAAGGAGGTACCTGATACGGTAAGTAAACAGACTCCAAAAAATCCGCAAAAATATTTTTGTCAGTTTTTGGAATATTTTAGAATTTTGGAAATAAAGAAACTCCCAGGAAGCGTCCCCTGGTGGGCTGTAGCTACCAGACCTCAAACAGTCTGATCTCTGTGCTCAGGTGTCATCCCTGGATCAGTAATGCTGACACCACACAGTACTTGAAGGATTTATAACAGAGTAGCAATCACACACTTATTACATCGAGTGTCTCAATAGAGATCTTATTACAATAAATATGGCTTAAGGTCATCCAATAACGATAACAACGGAAGGCTTGGAAGATAAGTGAGTTCATCAACTCCAACGGCATCACTGAGTATAGAACCACGACCTAAAAACTCCTTAATCATCGTCTGAAAAGTCTGCAACATTAACGTTGCAGCCCGAAACGGGTCAGCACATGGAATATGCTGGCAAGGTAACACATAGAGAGTAATGGAATGAAACAGGCTATTCTATATGCATATTTGGCTGGTGGAAAGCTCTATGGTTACAGTTTTGCGTAATGCCAATTTTTCCCTACTACAAAGGAATAAATTTTATTTAACTATCATGGTAGTTGTTAAACATTGAGAATGGTTGACAACATCCTCAATCCCAATTAAGCATCATCATTAAACGAAACCCAACAAAATTAACTTTTAGAGTAACATGTTGAGATTCACATGATAATCCAAGTACTAGATACTCAAGATGTCCATAACCGGGGACACGGCTAATCATGATTAGTTTATACACTCTGCAGAGGTTTGCGCACTTTTCCCCACAAGACTCGATCGCCTCTGTTTGGTTTCTCGCACTACATGGTGTTTGAGAAGACGGATGACCGAGACATAGTCTTTTAGAAGCGCTAGCACCTTACGATGGATAGACCGTTACACCTACTTTCCCCTACATCTGCTAGTCTACCCTATAAGAGTTCGCACGACTTAATCAACTATGCTAGAGCCCATAATAGCTTGTGGCTGTACACGGAAGTTTCTAGTATGAAAAATCTCATGATCCCTTTGGGCCTGGGTGGCGGTCCATAAAGAAAAATAGGCAATCTTGGAATACCCAGGTACCTCAATCCACCCAGATGTGTGTTTAAGTTGCCACCTTAGATAAACCATTAAATTAACAACTCACATCTGTCATGGATATCACTCACCCAATCCACGTCTACTAGCATAGCATAGCAATAGTAAGCAAACGTAGAAGTAACTCCCAAAGGTTTGATAATATAACAGGTAATAGGTAGTACCTCAACTACTTCCCATCCCACAATTTAATTAGATCCTAATCATGCAATGTTTTTGTATTGATCTAATGCAATAAAACTGGGTAGTAGGAGGTATGATCAAAGTGTTACTTGCCTTGCTGATGATCCGTGAAACCTAGAGATTCGAAGTAACAGGCAACGCACTCCGGGTATTCTATCGCAGACAAACAAACAAGCATACAATAAGCATTCATCCAATGCACAGGTAAAACTCAAATAAGAGATCTAACCAGAAGGTTAAACTTAAGAACTCCGGTTTGCAAAGAGAATCAAATCAAACAAAGCAACGAAAGTCAAACGGCAAAGGAAACAGGCTTCGTTTACTATTCTGGATCTAGGGCAATTTTTAAAGTGGAAAAAACTTGTTTAAGTTGGTTAAACGGATAGAGGGTTTCGAGACAAAACTCCAGGCGCTTGAATCGCCTGATTCCGATAAACGAGCGAAAAGTTATACTAAAACGAAAATCGGATCAAAAATCGCGATCAGAAAAATCGCGGATTTAATCCGAGAAAAAGAAAAATGACGAACGTTCGCTATTTAAATAAATTGGAAAAACCGATCTATTTAAAAAAACCGACACTAAAAAAAGAATGGACAAAACCGTCGGAAAAACCGAACGGTTTTTGAGGAAAAAAACCGGCGTCTAAAAAAAATTCTACCCGGCAACTCCGGCGAGAGATCCGGCGGCGGCGGCGGGGCTCCGGCGGCAGCGGCGGTCGGCGGCAGGGCGGCGGGGCGCTGGCGGGCGGCGGCGGCGGCGGGATCCGGCGGTGAGGCGGCGGGGCGGCGCGGCACGGGCGGCGGCAGGATCCGGCGCGGCGGCGGCGGCGCTAGGGATCGGGCGGCGGGGCGGCTCGGTGGGCTGCGGGGTCGGGCGCCCCGGCTTTAAAGGCCAGACGGGCCTGGTGTCCAGGTCGGACATGGCCCGTAGGTCGGTTTCGTTTTTTTAAATATTCCACGTAGAAAAAAAATAAAAGAAATACTAAAAGGACTCCAAAAATCCCGAAATAAATTTTCCCGGGCTTCTAAAATCAAGCCGCACAAGGTGAACATTTATTTGGGGCCTAAATGCAATTTTGAAAAACGCACATTTTTCCTAAATTCAAATAAAATAACGAAAAACTCCGAAATAAAATCTTATTTGATTTTATTATTACATCCTCAATATTTCTTTATTTTCGGAAAGTCATTTTATTCCCTCTCTCATATTTTTGTAATCGAAATAATTGATGATAAAATAATTAAAATCAAATGATCCTATTCTCAAAATTTGAGAAAACTCAAATATGAAAATAACGAAATCCCCAACTCTCTCCGTGGGTCCTTGAGTTGCGTAGAATTTCTAGGATCAAAACCAAAAGCAAATAAAATATGATATGCAATGATGATCTAATGTATAACATTCCAAATTGAAAATTTGGGATGTTACAAACCTACCCCCCTTAAGATGAATCTCGCCCTCGAGATTCGGGTTGGCTAGAAAATAGGTGAGGGTGGTCATTGAGCAAATCTTCCTCTCGCTCCCAGGTGGCTTCATCCTCCGTGTGGTGGCTCCACTGAACCTTGCAAAACTTGATAACCTTGCTGCGGGTGACTCGACTGGCATACTCTATAATCTTAACTGGTTTCTCCTCATAGGTCAAATCGTTATCCAACTGAATTGCTTCCAATGGCACTGTGTCTCTCAAGGGTATGTCAGCCATCTCCGCGTGGCACTTCTTCAACTGCGAAACGTGGAACACATCATGAACTCCCGACAATCCTGCGGGCAATTCCAACTTGTAGGCCACTTCTCCCATACGTTCCAATACTCGGTATGGTCCTACAAACCATGGCGCTAACTTTCCCTTAACACCAAAATGCTTTATTCCCCGAAGTGGCGATACTCGAAGATAAACTCTGTCTCCGACTTCGTAAACTGGCTCCTTGCGTTTAGAACCTGCATAACTCTTCTGCCTGGATTGAGCTACCTTGAGACTATCGTGAATCAATTTCACTTTCTGTTCAGACTCCTTAATCAGATCCGGTCCAAACAACTGGCGGTGTCCAACTTCATCACATGACAACGGTGTCCTGCACCTCCTTCCGTACAAGGCTTTGAAGGGGGCCATCTTTAAACTGGATTGATAGCTGTTGTTGTAAGAGAATTCTGCATATGGCAAATTATCATCCCAACTAGATCCATAATCTAGCGCACAAGCTCTCAGCATGTCCTCCAAAATCTGATTGACTCTCTCGGTCTGTCCATCTGTCTGTGGATGAAAAGCTGTGCTGAACTCTAGCCTGGTACCCAAAGTTCCGTGCAACTGATTCCAGAACTTTGAGGTAAAGTGGGTTCCTCTATCTGATACTATACTCCTCGGAACTCCATGTAAGCATACAATCCTGGTCATGTATATCTTTGCCAACTTAGCACTGGTGTAAGTGGTCTTTACCGGGATGAAATGAGCTACTTTCGTCAATCGATCGACTACAACCCAAATCGAGTCATAGCCTGTACGACTCCTGGGTAATCCCGTGATAAAATCCATGCCTAACTTATCCCACTTCCATTCGGGTATCGGCAATGGCTGTAGCAATCCTGCTGGCTTATGATGCTCTGCCTTCACTCTCTGACATACATCACATACTGCTACGTACTCCGCAATATCCTTCTTCATTCCGGTCCACCAAAAAATATCCTTCAAATCCAAATACATCTTGGTATTTCCTGGGTGAATCGAATATGGTGAATCGTGTGCCTCTTGCAGAATCAACTTCCCGATCCTCGGGTCATTGGGCACATAAACACGGTCTTCAAACCATAGGGTGTCGTGCTCATCCTCATGAAATCCTTTAGCCTTTCCTTCGCTCATTTTCTCCTTTATAGAGGCAATCTCCTTGTCAGTCTTCTGAGCTTCTCTAATTCTATCCATCAAAGTTGACTGAATCTCCAATGCTGCTACATAGCCTCTTGGGACTATTTCCAAACATAGCTCACGAAGATCCTCGGCTAACTCCTTTGGTATTTCTCCTGTCATTAGCGTATTGGCATGGCTTTTACGGCTCAATGCGTCAGCTACTACATTAGCCTTTCCGGTATGGTAATGCAATCTCATATCATAATCCTTGATGAGCTCCAACCATCTCCTTTGTCTGAGGTTTAACTCCTTCTGCATGAAAATGTATTTCAAACTCTTGTGATCCGTGTACACCTCACAATGATTTCCAATGAGGAAATGTCTCCATGTTTTCAATGCATGTACTACGGCTGCTAACTCCAAATCATGCGTGGCATAATTTAATTCGTGGGGTTTCAGTTGTCGTGAGGCATATGAAACAACTCTCCCTTCCTGCATCAGCACTGCTCCAAGTCCTCGTCATGAAGTGTCGCAATACACCTCATAATCCTTGGTCTGGTCTGGCAAAATCAACACTGGTGAAGTAACCAAGCATTTCTTTAACTCCTGGAAACTAGCCTCACACTCCTCAGTACATATGAACTTGGTGTCCTTCTTTAACAACTCCGTCATAGATTTTGCAATCTTGGAGAAATAAATCTCCGGTAGTATCCTGCGAGTCCAAGAAAACTCCGGATCTCTCCAACTGTTGTTGGCGCTTCCCACTTGTTCACGGTATCAACTTTAGTGGGATCTACTGCTATACCTTCTCCGGATATAACGTGTCCGAGGAATCCTACTTCCTTAAACCAAAACTCACATTTGCTAAACTTGGCATATAGTTGATGTTCTCTGAGCTTTCCAAGAACCAAACACAAATGTTCCTTGTGCTCCTCTTCATTCTTCGAGTAAACCAGGATATCATCAATGAACACCCCGACGAACTTATCCAAGAACTCCATAAACACTTTGTTCATCATGTTCATAAAATAAGCAGGTGCGGTAGTCAAGCCAAATGACATAACGGTATACTCGTACAGCCCATACCTGGTAGTAAAAGCTGTCTTAGGTATATCCTGTTCTCGAATCTTCAACTGGTGGTATCCTGATCGCAGATCAATCTTGGAAAATACCTTAGCTCCTTGCAATCAATCAAACAGATCATTGATCATTGGTAGTGGGTACTTGTTCTTGATCGTTACTTCATTCAACCCACGATAATCAACAACCATCCTTAACGATCCATCCTTTTTCTCCACTAGAAGTACTGGTGATCCCCAAGGCGACGAACTTGGGTGAATGTAACCTTTATCCAGTAACTCCTTAATCTGCTTCTTAATCTCCACCAAATCCTTTGCAGGCATCCTGTATGGTCCTTTTGATATTGGCCCTGTGCCTAGCAATAGCTCAATCAAAAACTCAATATCTCTATCCGGTGGCATGCCTGGCAACTCTTCTGGAAATACGTCAGGGAAATCCCTTACCACTGGTACTTCCTTCTGCACAACTCCTGTTAAACAATTTACTTGAGTCCCTTTTGGCACATGTCGGGATACATACTTGATCCTTCTCCCATCTGGGGTGCTAAGAAAAAATTGTCTTACTGGCGCAATCGATGTTTCCTCCATACATCGACAGCCAATCCATACCTAGAATTACATCCAATCCTGGTGATTCCAAAATGATTAAATCCGAGGGAAACACATGCCTACCTATACTCAATGGCACTTGAAAACATCATTGACTGGCCATATACTCCGCTCCTGGTGAGCTTACTAGCATAGGTGTTCTAAGAACCTTAGTGGGCAGGTTATACTTATCCACAAATCCCCTTGATATGTATGAATGCGATGCACCAGTATCAAAAAGAACGAGTGCAGTAAATGACTTAACCAAAAACTTACCGATTACTGCATCCGGCTGCTCTTCAACCTCCTCCACATTAACGTGGTTGACATGTCCCCTATTGAAAGGGTTCGGCTTCTTCCCAGAGCTTCCATTGCCATTCTGGCCTTCAGGACATTCATTGGCATAATGTCTGGTCTTCTGACACTTAAAGCAAGTGACCTTGCTCAGGTTTTTCCTGGCTGGGGTTGATGGGTTGGTACGGTTCTGGCCGTTGCTTCCTCCATTACCATTACCATTCTTGGTGTCGTTGTGATTGTGCGAGCTACCTCCTCCATGGGTATGCTGAAAATGTCCTCCCGATCTAGGGGTAAATCGTGGTTTCTGCTAAGCTCCAGAATTGTACTTTCCTTGTGCATACTTCCTCTTGCGATTTTCAATTTGCTGCTGCTTGCCTTCAACCATAAGAGCATGGTCTACCAACTCCTGGTAGTTGTTGAAGGTTGCTATCATCAACTGCATGCTCAACTCATCATTCAGTCCTTCCATAAACTTCTCCTACTTAGCTGCATCTGTAGCAATGTCATCTGGGGCATAACGTGCTAATTTACTAAAGTCCTCCACATACTGGCCAACTGTCCATCCTCCTTGGCGCAAGTTGCGAAACTCTCGCTTCTTCATGGCCATAGCACCTGCTGAAACATGGGCAGTTCGAAAAGCCTGTTGAAACTGGTCCCATGTGACAGTGTCGATAGGGAAAGTGGCTGTGAAATTCTCCCACCATGATGCTGCGGGTCCTTCAAGCTGATGTGCGGCAAACTTCACCTTCTCCGCATCCGTGCATCCTACCGTGGTCAACTCTCTAGCTGTCTTGCGGAGCCAATCATCTGCTACTATTGGCTCGGTGCTACTGGAAAACACCGGCGGATTTAGCCTAAGAAAACAGACTAAGTGATCAACAGGTGGTGGTGGTGGTGGTGGGTTGTTGTTGTTGTTGTTGTTCCCCTGATTCTGATTCTGGACTAGCAACTACATCAATGTGTTCTGCTGCTGGATCAACTGGGTGAGCTCCGGTGGAAAGGTAAATCCGGGGTCACGTCTTGGAGGCATCTGAGGGTTTAGAAAAGAGGAGATTTAAGAATAGAGGGGGTCTAAAGAGAAAACACTACCCATATGCACATGAGGCAAAAGCAAACAATTCACTTCATTCAATCAAACAAGGGCATACAATCGATCTAACTATCGCAAGAGTGCTGGGACTACTGTATTTACATGGTGGACTACTACTACTGATGAGGTGGTCTACTAGAAATATTCTTCGGTTGCAGACTCCATGATATCTGCTCCGGCTTCATCAACATAGTCATCATCGCTATCATCTGGGTCCGAGTCGGTGTCGTCGATGATGATGTAGTCTTCCGGGCAAATCTCCTTGGGTTCTTCGTCTTCTTCTACTGGTGTAGGGTCTCCCATAAATATTCCGATCTTCTCGATCAGATCGTCATTCTTCTCCACCAATACTTCAATTTCTTCTTCATAATCTTCACGTGTAGCCTTGAGTTCTTCCTCCAGTTCCTTGATTCTAGTCCTTGCCTTCTTCAGATCTATCATGTCGGCGCACATCTGGTTCTCCTGTCGTCGAATGTGCTGGTTTAATTTCGTGGATAAAAGCTGCAATGGATCTATCCTTTCTGGTGCTGATCATCTCCCAGTGCTCATCTCGGCGCCCACAAATCTAGTAGATAGTATCCTTGAGATCATTGCGGTAGACTTCTCCAATGCGTCCCATGGCGATGTGAGCTGCCATGCTCTTCCCTAGACTCCAAGTTGGTGCATCAAAAGAAAACTCTATGCGCTCAGTGACTGGCATGAACGTCCTTCCTGGAATTTGAACTTGAATCATCCAGCGCTCTTCTTCAGGTAAAGTGGCGTTGTAGGTTCCGGTGAAGCTTGGTACTCCTATGTTCAGGTATCTAGTGACTTCCTTCAAGTGGCGTCCAAAGGGTGTATCTTCATCTAGTTGCGTGAACTTGTTCCTTGCATCCGCCATCCTAAAGAGTAGAAAACATGAGAGGTTAGAAGAGACGAGAGTGAATAGTGATCTAGGTCTTTTAGCTTATTGGTCGTGTCCTACAGTCAGCGTGTGCTCTGATACCATCTTTGTAGCGACCAGACCTCAAACAGTCTGATCTCTGTGCTCAGGTGTCATCCCTGGATCAGTAATGCTGACACCACACAGTACTTGAAGGATTTATAACAGAGTAACAATCACACACTTATTACATCGAGTGTCTCAATAGAGAACTTATTACAATAAATATGGCTTAAGGCCATCTAATAACGATAACAGCGAAATGCTTGGAAGATAAGTGAGTCCATCAACTCCAATGCCCATCACTGAGTATAGAACCACAACCTAAAAACTCCTTAATCATCATCTGAAAAGATTGCAACATTAACGTTGCATCCCGAAACGGGTCAGCACATGGAATATGCTGGCAAGGTAACACATAGAGAGTAATGGAATGAAACAGGCTATTCTATATGAATATTTGGCTGGTGGAAAGCTCTATGGTTACAGTTTTGCGTAAAGCCAATTTCTCCCTACTACAAAGGAATAAATTTTATTTAACTATCATGGTAGTTGTTAAACATTGAGAATGGTTGACAGCATCCTCAATCCCAATTAAGCATCATCATTAAACGAAACCCAACAAAATTAACTTTTAGAGTAACATGTTGAGATTCACATGATAATCCAAGTACTAGCTGCTCAAGATGTCCATAACCGGGGACACGGCTAATCATGATTAGTTTATACACTCTGCAGAGGTTTGCACACTTTTCCCCACAAGACTCGATCGCCTCCATTTGGTTTCTCGCACTACATGGTGTTTGAGAAGACAGATGACCGAGACATAGTCTTTCAGAAGCGCTAGCACCTTACGATGGATAGACCGTTACACCTACTTTCCCCTACATCTGCTAGTCTACCCTGTAAGAGTTCGCACGACTTAATCAACTATGCTAGAGCCCATAATAGCTTGTGGCTGTACACGGAAGTTTCTAGTATGAAAAATCTCATGATCCCTTTGGGCCTGGGTGGCGGTCCATAAAGAAAAACAGGCAATCCTGGAATACCCAGGTACCTCAATCCACCTAGATGTGTGTTTAAGTTGCCACCTTAGATAAACCATTAAATTAACAACTCACATCTGTCATGGATATCACTCACCCAATCCACATCTACTAGCATAGCATAGCAATAGTAAGCAAACGTAGAAGTAACTCCCAAAGGTTTGATAATATAACATGTAATAGGTAGTACCTCAACTACTTCCCATCCCACAATTTAATTAGATCCTAATCATGCAATGTTTGAGGATTGATCTAATGCAATAAAACTGGGTAGTAGGAGGTATGATCAAAGTGTTACTTGCCTTGCTGATGATCCGCGAAACCTAGAGATTCAAAGTAACAGGCGGCGCACTCCGGGTATTATATCGCAGACAAACAAACAAGCATACAATAAGCATTCATCTAATGCACAGGTAAAACTCAAATAATAGATCTAACCAGAAGGTTCAACTTAAGAACTCCGGTTTGCAAAGAGAATCAAATCAAACGAAGCAACGAAAGTCAAACGGCAAAGGAAACAGGCTTTGTTTACTATTCTGGATCTAGGGCAATTTTTACAGTGGGAAAAACTTGTTTAAGTTGGTTAAACGGATGGAGGGTTTCGAGACGAAACTCCAGGCTCTTGAATCGCCTGATTCCGATAAACGAGCGAAAAGTTATACTAAAACGAAAATCGGATCAGAAATCGCGATCAGAAAAATCGCGGATTTAATCCGAGAAAAAGGAAAACGACGAACGTTTGCTAGAACGAACGAACGCTCGCCCACCCCGAGTCCGGCTGCCGCCCAACCGCCGCCGCCATGACCGAGGGGGACTCCCCTCGGCTTGCCCCCTCTGCCAAGCCACCGTACCCCCTTCCCCTTTAAAGCCGCCTCCCCGTCCTCCTCACCAAGCCGCCGTTGCAGCCCCGCATCCCGCTGACGCCGCCCCGTCGTCGCCGCTGCTGCCACACGCCGCCTCCTGCCGATGCCAGAGCCGCGCCACGCCGACGCCCGTAGCCCCGCATCTCGCCGGAGTTCGCCGCCACCGCCGCCGTTTCCGATCCGCCACGGGTTTTCGTCGAAAACCGCCGAAACGGCAAAAACCAATCCGGTTCTTTAGTTTTTTTGTTTTTCTTTTAGATCTGTTTTATTTTTAGGGTTCGTTAAATAGCGAACGTTCACCCGATTTGTTTTATTAGCGAACGAATTCGTTCATTAGTCTCTATTAGTGGACGTTCGTTCGTTAGGTTTTTCTTTTTAGTTTTATTTTTTGGCTAGGGACCTATCCGTAATTACTTTTATCTCAGATTAGTCCCTGATCTTCAAACCCTCACTACTTTTTGCTCGGCTGTCCAAATCTAGTGAAACCAATGCCAAAATCTTCGTCTTGTTCCCCTCTGTCCAGATAATCAACTTGAACATGATTTTGGAAATTTAAAATTTGGTTTCAAGCATATTTGAATTCAAACTTCTTTTGGTCGTAGTTTGAGTTTCGTAACTCCGATTTGATTGATTCTTTTTGCAAATCGAAGCTCTTCACTTGAACTTTCAGTTTAGATCTTTGCTTTTGGTTTTACCTTTGCATATTATGATTGAGTGCTTATTTATGCTATTGTTTGTTCACGATAGAGTTTCCGAAGTGCGAGGCTTGCTACTACGAATCTCTAGGGTTTTTTCGAACGTCAGCAAGGCAAGTAACACTTTGATCATACTCCCTTTATTACCCAGTTTTATGCATTAGTTTCAACCCTCAAACATTGCATGAGTAGGATTTGATAATATGTGGGTATTGGGAAGTAGTTGATGAGGTAGGAACCTATTGTCTTATATTCAAACCTTGGGTGTTACTGCGTTATGATTGCACTACTTTGCTATGCTCGTAGACGTGGATTGGTTTGAGAGAATTCATGAAAGTTGTGAGAGTTATTATTAACTAAGGGAAACTTAAGGTGGCTATTTTAATAGACATCTGGGTGGATTGGTTGTGGGCACCTGGGGATATTCCAGTGTTTTCCTAGGAGATCCCGGGGAACCCGTGTGATCATCCTATGGTTCGCCACCCAGGCTCAAAGGGATCATAATGTTATTCATGCTAGAAACTTCCGTGTGCAGCCACAAGCCCTTATGGGCTCTGGCATAGTTGAGTAAGTTGTGGGAATCCTTTCCAAGATGGGCTAGCGGATGTCGGGGATTGTAGGTGTACCAGCCTATCTATCGGTTAAGGTGACCTCTTTGTAAAGATTGTGTCTCGATCATCCGTTTCCCAAACATCATGTAGTGCGAGAAAATCCAATGGAGGAGATAAATTCATGTGGGGAAAAGTGTGCAAACCTCCGCAGAGTGTACAATCTAATCTTGGTTAGCCGTGTCCCCGGTTATGGACATCTTGAGTATCTGGTACTTAAATTATTATGTTGATCTCATCACTTTACTTAATTAATTTGTCGGGTTATTAATTTTAATTTTTGGATTGAGTTTGGGTTACCTTCTCAATTATTTCAACAAACTTTGTAGATAAATAAAATGCATTCCTTTGTTGTAGGGAAAAACTTGCTTTATGCAAATGATAACCGTAGAGCCTCCACCAGCCAAATATGCATGTAGTGATAGTTATTTTTGTTCATTGCTCTATAGTGTCATCTTGCAGGCATATTCCATGTGCTGACCTACACGGCTGCAACGTATCATGTTGCAGAATTTTCAGACGAAGAGTAAGGTGCGCTAGGTCGTTGTCATGCACTCAGTTTTGCCGTGGAGTTGGATGGACTCATTTGTCTTGGATGCTTCCGTAGTTATCTTATTTTAGATGGCCTTCAGCCATATTATTGTAATAATTACTCTTTATGAGACACTCGATGTAAAAGGTGTGTGATTGAACTCTATTATAATTCCTCGAGTACGGTGTGTGTCAGCAATACCAATCCAGGGGTGACACTTAAGCACAGAGACTTGACCGTCTGAGGTCGGGTCGCTACAAGATGGTATCAAAGCACACGCTGACTGTAGGACACGACCACTAGGATAATCCATAAGATATGTGGAAGCCGAGATGAGCAATGGGAGAAGATTTGCACCAGGAAGGATAAATCCATTGCAGCCTACATACAGGAGTTAAATCAGCACATTCGTTGTTAGGAGAACCAAATGTGCGCCAATATGATAGACATGAAGAAGGTGATGACCCGAAACTTGGAGCTAGAAGAGGAACTCAAGTATGCACACGACGGATATGAAGAAGAAATTGTTGTACTACTGGAGAAGAATGAAGACCTAAAGAAGAAGCTAGGAATATTCATCCCGAACCTAAAGAGGACATCTTCTCTAAAGACTACATCATACTAGACGACACAGACTCCGACCCCGACAGTGATGATGATTATGAAGACGAAGCTATAGTAGATATCATGGAGTCTTCCACCGAACAAAATTTCTAGCCGACCACCATATTCTCATTTGTATACTTCCATGTATATAGCAATAGTTCGAGCATTTTGTAACGGTAGCTTAGATTGATTGTGTGATCTTATCTGAATTGAATGGTGTGAAGTGAATGTGTTTTTCTCATGTGCATATGGGTAGTGATTTCTCTTTAGACCTCACTCTATTCTGTTCTCACCCCTTTAAACCTATCAGATGCCTCCGAGACGTGACCTCGGATTTGTTTTCTCACCGGAGCTCACTCAGTTGATCCAACAACAGAATGCCTTGATGCAGTTGCTAGTACAGAACCAAGGCAACAACAACAACAACAAAAATAACAGCCCACCGCCACCACCTTAAGTGGACAACTTAGCCCGTTTTCTGAGGTTGAATACGCCGGTGTTCTCTAGTAGCACCGAGCCGATTGTTGCTGATGATTGGATCCTCAAGATTGGAAGGGATCTGACCACCGCAGGTTGCACAGATGCTGAGAAGGTGCGTTTCGCTGCACATCAACTGGATGGACCTGCAACCTCATGGTGGGAGAATTACACAGCCACTTTCCCCATGGCCAATGTCACTTGGGATCAGTTTCAGCAAGCATTCCGCATTGCACATGTCTCAGCTGGAGCCATGAGTATGAAGAAGCGTGAGTTTCGCAACTTACGCCAGGGAAACCGTACTGTGGCGCAGTACGTGGATGAGTTCAATAAGTTAGCACGCTACGCCCCAAATGATGTGGCCACATATGTCGCAAAGCAGGAGAAGTTTATGGAGGGGCTGAATGATGAGATGAGTATGCAGTTGATGGTGCCAACATTCGCCAACTACCAGGAGTTGGTAGATAGGGCTCTCATGATTGAAGGCAAGCAGGAGCAGATTGAGAATCGCAAACAAAAGTATGGACAGGGGAAGTACAACTCTGGAGCTCAACAGAAGCCTCATTTTACCCCGAACTCGGGAGGACACACCCATCATTACCATGGAGGCCATTATCACAATGGAGGAAGCTCACATAATCACAGTGGCCCTAAAAATGGGAATGGGAATGGAGGAAACAACAGTCAGAGTCGTTCCAGCTCAGCAACCCTCGCCAAAAAGGATCTGAGTCACGTTACCTGTCTCAAGTGCGGGAAGACTGGACACTACACTAATGAATGCCCTGAGATAAAGAATGGCAATGTGAATGGAAGCTCGGGAAAGAAGCCCAACCCTTTCACCCGAGGGCAGGTGAACCACGTCAACATGGAGGAAGCTGAAGAATAGCCTGATGCAGTCATTGGTAAGTTTTTGATTAAGTCATTTACTCCTATTGTCCTTTTCGACACTGGTGCATCGCATTCATACATATCAAGGGGAATTGTGGATAAGTTTAAGCTACCCACCGTAGCCCTTAAGACACCTATGTTAGTAAGCTCATTTGGAGCGGAGTATATGGATAGCAGAGGATGTTTTCAGTTGCCATTAACCATAGGTAGGCATGTTTTCCCCTTAGACCTAATAATTTTGGAGTCACAAGGATTGGATGTGATACTAGGCATGGATTGGCTATCGATGCATGGAGGAAATATCGATTGTGCTAGTAAGTCAATTCTCCTCACCACCCCAGAGGGTAAACGGATCAAGTATGTGTCTAGGCATGCGCCAAGGAGGACTCAAGTAAATTCACTCTCGGGAGTTGTTCAGGAGGAAGTGCCAGTTGTGAAGAATTATCCTGATGTATTTCCAGAGAAATTACCAGGCATGCCACCAGATCCGGACATAGAATTTTTGATAGACCTGTTACCAGGTACCGGACCAATATCGAAGAGACCGTATCGGATGCCCGCAAATGATCTGGAGGAAATTAAGAAGCGGATTAAGGAGTTATTGGAGAAAGGTTATATCCGACCAAGTTCATCACTTTGGGAGCTCCAGTGCTCTTAGTTGAGAAGAAGGATGGATCTTTGAGGATGGTTGTGGATTATCGTGCTCTGAATGAGGTGACGATCAAGAACAAGTACCCACTACCGATGATCAATGATTTGTTTGACCAGCTGCAGGGAGCTAAAGTATTCTCCAAGATCGATCTTCGATCAGGATACCACCAACTGAAGATCCGAGAACAGGATATACCTAAAACAGCTTTTACCACAAGGTATGGGCTATATGAGTACACGATCATGTCTTTTGGATTGACTAACGCCCCTGCTTATTTTATGAGTATGATGAATAAGGTGTTCATGGAGTTCTTGGATAAGTTTGTTGTGGTGTTCATTGATGATATATTGGTGTACTCGAATAATGAAGAAGAACACAAGGAGCATTTGCACTTAGTTCTCGAGAAGCTCAGGGAACATCAGTTATATGCCAAGTTTAGCAAATGTGAGTTTTGGTTGATAGAAGTTGGATTTCTCGGACATGTTATATCTGGAGAAGGTATAGCAGTAGACCCTACCAAGGTTCAGTCTGTCACAGAGTGGTTGGCACCCACCTTAGTTGGAGAGATACGTAGTTTTCTTGGACTCGCAGGATACTACCGGAGATTCATTGAATTTTTTTCCAAGATTGCGAAGCCCATGACAGAGTTATTAAAGAAGGACACCAAGTTCAAATGGACCGAAGAATGTGAGGCCAGTATTCAGGAGTTGAAGAAACGTTTAGTTACAGCCCCAGTGCTAATTCTTCCGGATATACGCAAGGATTTCCAAGTGTATTGCGACGCTTCTCGCCAGGGACATGGAGGTGTACTTATGTAAGACAGAAAAGTTGTTTCATATGCCTCACATCAGCTTCGACCTCATGAGTTGAATTATGCCACACATGATTTGGATTTAGCAGCCGTAGTGCATGCGCTCAAGACCCGGAGACATTTTCTTATAGAAACCGTTGTGATGTATACACGGATCATAAGAGTTTGAAGTATATATTCACGCAGAAGGAGTTGAATCTCAGGCAAAGGAGATGGTTGGAGCTCATAAAGGATTATGATATGAAGCTGCATTATCATCCGGGAAAGGCCAATGTTGTAGCAGACGCTTTGAGCCGCAAGAGTTATGTCAATACTCTCTTAACCGGAGGATTACCTCAGGAGTTAGCCAAAGATCTCATGGAACTTCATTTGGAGATAGTTCCGAGAGGTCTTGTTGCAGCATTGGAAGTTCAGTCCACGTTATTGGGAAAGATTTGAGAAGCCCAGAAGACTGATGAGGAAATTGCGGAGATAAAGGAGAAGATGAGCAAAGGAAAGGCCAAAGGTTTTCGTGAGGATGAACACGAAACTTTGTGGTTCGAGGATCGTATTTATGTTCCCAATGACACAGAGATCAGGAAGTTAATACTTCAGGAAGCCCATGACTCTCCATAGTCGATTCACCCCAGAAACACCAAGATGTATTTGGATTTCAAGGAACATTCCTAGTGGGTAGGTATGAAGAGGATATTGCCAAGTATGTAGCAGTATGTGACGTATGTCAGAGAGTTAAGGAAGAACACCAAATGCCAGTAGGATTACTTCAGCCTATGCCGATACTCGAATGGAAGTGGGATAAGCTTGGCATGGATTTCATCACCGGATTACCCAGGACACAATCAGGTTATGATTCCATATTGGTAGTAGTTGATCGCTTGACCAAAGTGGCTCACTTTATCCCCGTGAAAACCACTTATACGAGCGTGAAGTTGACCAAGATATATATGACCAGGGTCGTATGTCTGCATGGAGTTCCAAGGACCATCGTATCAGATAGAGGAACACAATTTACCTCGAAGTTTTGGAATTCGTTGCACCAGACTTTGGGTACCAGGCTAGAGTTCAGTACAGCCTTTCATCCGCAGACAGATGAACAAACCGAGAGAGTCAATTAGATCCTGGAGGACATGTTGAGAGCTTGTGCGCTAGATTATGGACCTAGTTGGGATGATAATTTGCCTTACGTAGAGTTCTCATATAACAATAGCTACCAGGCTAGTTTGAAGATGGCCCCTTTTGAAGCCTTGTATGGAAGGAGGTGTAGGACACCATTAATGTGGGATGAAGTTGGAGACCATCAGTTGTTCGGACCAGATTTGATCCAAGAGTCTGAAGAGAAGGTTAAGTTGATTCATGATAGACTGAAGGTAGTTCAGTCCAGGCAGAAGAGTTATGCTGATACTAAACGCAAGGAGGTAGCCTATGAAATTGGAGATAGAGCATATCTCTGTGTGTCACTGCTGCAAGGACTTAAATGATTTGGAGTAAAAGGAAAGTTAGCCCCAAGATTTGTAGGACCATACTGAGTTTTGGAACGTATGGGAGAAGTGTCCTACAAGTTGGAGTTGCCCGAAGGATGGTGAGGAGTTCATGATGTGTTTCACGTTTCCCAGTTGAAGAAGTGTCATGCAGAGATGGCCGATATTCCTTTGAGAGACACAGTGCCCTGGAAGAAATTCAGTTGGAGCGTGACCTAACCTACGAGGAGAACCTGTCAAGATTCTTGAGATTGCCAGCCGAGTTACACGCAACAAGGCCATCAAGTTTTACAAAGTATAGTGGAGCAACCATACCGAGGAAGAAGCCACCTGGGAGCGAGAAGAAGACATATGGAAAGACCATCCACACCTATTTTCTAGCCAACCTGATGAGGACATCAATAACATTGTTACACCCACAGCCCCCGCTGCTATACATACTGAACCAATTACTAGAGCTCGCGCACGCCAATTGAATTATCAGGTACTTTTGTTTCTTGGTAACAAATCTAATGTTCATGAGAATATGATGCTGCCTAAATTGGATACATTTGTTTTGCTTACAAATGAAGGGCCTAGTTTGGACAAGAAACATGAACCTTGGAGCAAGTTCAAGCATGGAGATGATGGCATGTGCAAGGGGATCAAGAACGGAGTTACAAGTGATGATTTCAGGACTTTGAAGCCACCATAAAGAGTGCATGAAGCCTTGAACGAAATATACAAGATGCCACTTCATAAATTTCGTCCACAGGCTATTCTCGGTGCTGCGTCACCTTATTATTGGGCCAGGCCCATGTATTTTCGAAATACTTAAGTATAGGCTATTTTTAGAGTCCATATGTGTGGGGAAACAAGAGTTAGGGTTGGTTTCGGACCCCTACTCCAAGGGCCACGAAATTCCCCCCTCTTCCTCCATATATACAGCCCTTAGGGTGTCGTTTAGACTTTGGTTTTTGTTTAGATTAAAGTTCTCCATAGCTGCAACTTCGCATACTTTGTTTGTGTTCAACGACCAGACAAAGGCGTCACAGAACCCCACCTTGATCAATAAAGCTTTCATCTTATATTCGCAATATCCAGATTGAAATCTTAGTTTCTTGCTTGTTCTTCATTTGCCTAGAGGAAATAGACTTCGTGGTCATGTTGATCGTGCTCCGGCGTGGTCAATAACCTCTCAGAGTTGGTTTAGCGATTGCTAAGGCGCGACGTCCTCGCACGTTCATAGTCAGATCGTCAAAGTCGACTTCCTCCAAAACGATAGCCATCATCACATAGAAGGACGGGACACCTTTACCTCTATCAAGTGGTATCAGATTTCCAGGTTGCTCGGTGAGATTTTACAGTTTTTCCTAGTTTAGATCGAGTCTGTTCTTCATACCTACAGTCCATGAAAAAGCCAGTTTTTTTAGGGTTAGTTCATCATATCTGAACCAATCTGAGCCTTTGCATAATCTTTTTAGGGTTTTGCATTGTTGAATTTGCGGTTGCATCGTCGTGTCTAGTTGCTGGCACTACAAAAAAAAGACACATCTGTGACATTTTGGGCCGAACGAATTTTTTTTCTGTCATACATATGACACTTCTATGACGATAATTGTGACAAAACCCGGTATCATCATAGATGTGGTGGGCTCCTACTTCTATGACAAAAAATCATGACAGAAAATGGGCTTTTCGTCCTGGGCGGGCCGGAGACGCTGCTGCATGACATTCTTTGGGCCGTCCATGACGGAAAAAACCATGGTAGAAGCGAGGGCGAGGAAAATTTCGGGGAGTTCCTGGTTACGGTGGGAGGTCGGGGGCCGAGCGATGCGCGTTTCTCTCATACACGTACGCGCATGTGTGCGAGGCATTGGCTCTAAATGAACCCGAGCGAGGCATTGGGCTCTAACTGAACCCGAGCGATTGCACTGCAGGCTACGCGTTACTGAACCTGAGCGATCGATCGATGAATGTTAACTGAACCCGATCGAGCGATTCCTTCGCTACTACTGCTAACTGAAGCCGATCGATTGAATGAACAGTGAGCGTTGCGGGGGGGGGGGGGGGGGGTTGGATGAACAGTGAGCGGTGGCGTTGCCTCTGGATGAACAGGACCCTCTGGTGTGGAGGGCTGGATGAATAGTAGACGGTGGAGGGGTGGTTGAACAGGACCCCGTGCTATGGAGGGCTGGATGAACAGTAGACGGTGGAGGGGTGGTTGAATAGTAGCCGGTGGAGTAGCGCGCGGTGGAGGCTGGATGAACAGGAGCCCGTGGAGGCTGGAGAAGGTCGGCGGTAGCCCGTGGAGGTTGGAGGAGGTCGACGGTGGAGATGAACAGTATCCCGTGGAGTCCCGTTTTGCGGCACGCCACACACCTCCCGATGAACAGGACCCCCGTTTCGACCGTAGGAGGTCCGTTTCGTCCGTTTTGCGATACGCCACACCCCTCCCGATCAACAGGACCCCCATTTCGACCGTAGGAGGTACGTTTCCTCTGTTTTGCGGTACGCCACACCCCTCCCGATCAACAGGACCCCCGTTTCGACCATAAGAGGTCTGTTTCCTCCGTTCTGCGGTACGCCAGGCCTCGTTTCCATCGCCTGTTCCGTCCAAGTCCTCCCGATGAACACGACCACACATTCTGTTCCGACCCGGCCGGTTGGCTCCCACGCGTTCCGTTGCCTCCCGATGAACACGACGCATTCCGTTGCCTGCCCATGAACACGATGCATTCCGTTGCCTCCCCATGAACACGACGCATTCCGTTGCCTCCCCATGAACACGACGCATTCCGTTGCCTCCCCATGAACACGACGATGATGATGTTTCTCCGTTCTGACCCAGCCATGTACACGAGCCCTGGCCGTATGTATGCGCGAGTAGGCGTTCGAGTCCCTGCCCGTATGTACACATATGTGGCCATATTTTCGTTCTTGCACCCTGTCCGCTGTATGTACATGTACATGCTACGTGCGCGCCTCTACTACGACACGTGCGCGCCTCTACTATGACACGTGCGTGCCTCTACATCGACCACTATGTACGTACACGTTCGTGACCAGAATGACAACGCTACGTACGCTTTGACCAGGTGGGTCCCGACTGTCAGGTACTTGCTTGCATGCGAAGATGTAGCTGGTGGGTCCCAGCAGTCAGGGGGCGAATCATTTTGTTTTTTTTGCCCGGACGCACTTCCTTGCATGCGAAGGTGTAGCTGCTGGGTCCCAGCTATCAGGGGGGCGAATCGTTTTTTTGCCCAGACGCACTTGCTTGCGTGCGAAGGTGTAGGTGGTGGGTCCCAGCAGTCGGGGGGCGAATCGTTTTTTTGTACGCACTTCCTTGCATGCGAAGATGTAGCTGGTGGGTCCTAGTAGTCAGGGGGGCGAATCGTTTTTTTCCCGGACACGCTTCCTTGCGTGCGAAGATATAGCTTGTGGGTCCCAGTAGTTAGGGGGCGAATCATTTTTTCACGAAATATGGTGGCCCGTCCGATGGGTCCCCGCTGTTAGGTGGAGGAATAATTATTTTGCGCGTAATAAGGAGGCACTTCCTTGCGGCTGCCGTGGACCAGCTGTCAGCCTCTCCACGTACAGTCCACATCCGATGGAAGTCGTTCCTTGACCACGTTGACCACGCCGCGCCGAGAGCACCAGGGTGGTGGACGATGGTGAGGCCTAGGAAGGGGACGACGTGGAGCCGGGGAAGACGCGGCAGTGGATGCACATGCGGAGAGGAGTACGAGGGTTCACTGGTTCGGCTGCGCTGCCGTCGCCGCAGAATAACAAGGGGTGTGGGTGAGTGGAGGGATGACCTGGCCAGCGGTGGGAGTAGTAGGGGCCGGTGAGGCCTCCGTGACAGCACAGCCGGCCACAGGAGGCAGGAGCAGGCGACACGACCGGCGCTGCTTTGGGCGGCTGGAGCAAGAAGACCAAAGGTTGAAGAAGCACGACGGCCGTTGGATGGACATCGTACGGTCACTTCAGCTAGAATCGTTTATATTGACTAAGTTGACAAAGCCCTTGGTACGTCAACTTAGTAGGCCCACAGGTCAGCTTCCGAAATGGTGCGCCCCAGATGTCAGGGGGAGGAATCATTTTTTGGGCGGGTGAAGCTAGAATATCCGAGATTGAAGAAGAAGCACGGCATCCGTTGGATGGACATCCAACGGCCACTGCTGCTAGAACCGTGCGTTGACTATAAGTTGACAAAGCCTTGCATACGCGTCAACTTAGTAAGGCCAGAAGTGTGTGGCAGAGAACTTATAGCCCATTTGAGATTTGTAAGAATGTGTAGCCCATTTTTGAATTCTAATGGAATTTACTACAGCCCATTTACAGTTTGTTAAAAGTACAACCCATTTCAACCAACCGTTCAAAACAGAATTCAATAAAAATTTCCCACATTTTGATGGGATCCGAAATATTTTTATCCCGAAATTTCTAGTGAGATTAAATACAATTTCAATATAAATTTATATTACGTAAAAATCCAACGAAACATTGCGCTCGCAACAATTAATGAAATTAAAATTTTCAATATCCAAAAATAATATTTTATAAAGTAATCACGTGTTTGGTGCATTTTTTTATAGTTACTGCCCAGTTTTTATAATTACGTCCCATTTATTATTTCTTAAAGCCCATTTTCTTGTTAAGCCTAATGCATCCCTCCTAGGAAAGATTTGCAGCCCAGCGGGGCGGAGAATAACAACTTGACCTTGCCTGGGTATTCCAAAAAAAGTATAGCTGGGCTAGCCATTTTCAGCTTGAAAAAAATTAATATTTAGGCTGGATATCTGGCCTGGGCTAGGCGGGCCACAGCCCGCCCAGTTAATACCTGCAGCGATGTTTTCGTTGTTGTTCAAAGGAGAAAAAATAATATCTGGGTTAAACATCAAAAAACTCTGCAGTGCTCACACCTCAAAAACACAAATACTGCTCGAGCTGCTTGGTCCCAGCTGTCGGCCGCTTCTTGTGCAATTCTCTCGTTTATTGACTACTACATAGGTTGACAATGGTGTGGGACCATGATGTCAGGAAACCACGAGGAAGCAAAATAAATTATAGTTATATATATAATAAGGAGACACTTGCGTATGTGAGGCTATGGACCTGGTGGGTCCCCATTGTCATCCTCTCCAAGTAAAGTCATCTCCTCGCCCGCGCGCGCTTTCTGCCCGAAACAGTCAGCGCCGCCCGCCCCGCTTCCCGGTGCAGGTGATTGCTCCGCCTTCAAACGACACAAGTGTCGTCCGTCCGTCCATCTGCCGCCCACATTAATGATACACGGTTGCCGAGGCGGCTACTCTGGCGCCACACGTCTGTCCCTCCACCCGCCCACCATTGCTATATAAACTGCTGCGCCGGCCATAGCCGCAGTCATCTGCATTCGTTCCCTTTCTCCTGTCCACACCACTACTGCTCACCATGGCTTCCTCACGCTCCAGCGCTCTTCGGGACGGGCGGACGATGGACTACAAGGAGACGGCAGCCATTGCTGCCGACCGGCTGGTCGGCAGGCAGCCAGAGGATGACGACGTCCCAATGGAGAACATGGTAGTCGATGATCCGGCGCCAACCCCCTCCTCCACGCCATCCTCGCCGGTGCATTGCACCATGACCATCGGTGAGGCCCGTGCCCAATATATGGACAGGGTGAGGCAGATGCGTGAGGAGCAGTTCCGGGAGGCGTAGGCCGACGCCGCCTACAACCACCATCTCCTCCAGGAGCACCTGCAGGCGGAGGAGCAGATCACCGCGGAGCGGGCGGAGCAGGAGGCGCTGCTCGACTCGTACCGCTCCGCCCGCAAGGGCCGCCTCGAGCGCTGGTGGTACCGCATGCAGGTGGCGGAGGCTGCGGCCGCCTAGAAAGAGGCTAGCAAAGAGGGCGATGAAGCGAGCGAGGCGTTGTTTGGTGAGACCAAGGACGAGGTAGAGGACAATGCCGGCTCCGACGAGTCCCCGCTCCACTGGCATCGACGAGGCCCTGCTCCGCCGAGGCCCCGCGGTGCCAACAACGAGGCAGAGGACACCGCCGGCTCCGCTGAGGCCTCGCCTTGCCAACAACGAGGCAGAGGACATCGCCGGCTCAGCCGAGGCCCCACCCTGCCGGCAACGTGGGGGAGGATTTCCACCGCTCCGCTGAGGCGCCGCCCGCCGGCAACGAGACAGAGGACATCGCCGGCTCCGCCGAGGCCCCGCCCCGCTACCAACAAGGTCGCACCACACAGAAAACGGGGAAGAGTAGAACATGGTAGGTCGCCGCCGCTTGGGTCCAAGTAAGGCCACCGCTGCTACCCTCCAGTTGAAGCTAAGCTAGGCGGGTTGACCATTGACGGCCAGTTAGCTTCTTGGCGGCGACGTGGAGTCGGAGAGCTGCGCTAGAGAAGAACGCTGCTTCTACTTAACTGCTGGTGCAGTTGGCTGACTGACACGTGGGCCCAACAGGCCACATGTCAGTTATGCAACTGCACCTGCAGTTAAGTCACTGATGCTTCTGTTTGACTCAGCGGGACACAGGTGGGTAGCTTCGTTTAATTAATTATACCTCCAGCGCACCCCTTTTTAGTTGAAGAATGTATGAAATGTAATGTAATCCGACATGTTTATATGAAATCCGACCGTGTATGAATGAATTTATTTTGATTAGTTCGAATTCCTGTATCACTGGCATTGGATGAACATGCAAAACAATACGTACTAGCATTATTCCCAGGGTGATCACCTCGTTTGCAGCAGTTTCACATGTAGTCCCTCCAGTCCTTTCTAGTCTGCATCAAGCTTCAAAATATCGGATATCGGGTCCGTACCAGTTTGGCTTTGACATATCGGATGTCGGATATCGGGAGATATATCGAGCGATATGTAGATATATCAGTGAACACATGTCTAGTTTTTTTCATTATTCTTGTTCAAAACATTTATTTTTAGTAATATCGGATGATGTCAATGCTTTAACATAACACTTTTAGATTCCTAGTTTATTAATTTGTTGATTAAGAAACTGTTAAGGAAAGATTCACAAAATCCTTGCTGTATGATTAAAAACAATATGATATATATACATTTTTGTATGATACATTGTGAATAACTTTGATAATATATAATGCAGTAGTAAATGCACAATCTTATTTCACTGCGATTTAATAAAGAATTGTTGTCATCTACGTATTGTTCTATATCGCTGGACATATCGGGCTAGATATTGGCCATATCGGTCGATATTTCGATCCATATCGGATGATATGTTGGAAAATGATATTTGCAAAATGATATGTTATGTTTAGATCGGTGGAGCCCCAAAAGTGATATATCGGCCTATATATTGGTTGTATCGGCCTATATTTAAAAGCTTGACACAAGTTTTGTCTGCAGTCAAAGTATCCCTACTTTGACCAATTTTATACAAAAAAGTATGCACTTTCACAATGTGCGGAGTAAAAAGGAACAGAAGGAGTACAAAGAGTTTGAGCAGCTTTTTAGCGTTTCTGTACATTACAATCAAACACACATGCCTGGCAATTCATAGAGAACATTCGAAACAATCGATGATTGTGCATCTCAGCGACTCACATGTCAGAGGCAATATTTACTTCACAACTAAAGAATAAAGAAAAAATTGATCGACGCTGCTGACAGCAAAGGGCGTCCCATTCGAAAATATCAAACACATGTCTTGCTAAAATCAATGAGCAAAATTTGACAAGGTTGTCCCATTCCAAAATATCAAATGCCTACAATTGTGGAATGGGTAGGGTTTGCCATCAGTTCAGACATTAACATGGCACCTCGTGCTAAATAAACCAGCTGTTCTTTTTGTGCAGTTCCACCAAAATCAACCAAATTCGCGTGTAGCTTGTATGATTTCGCCCTTATATGTTGCAACGCCTTGAACTTACCGTCACCTCCTTTCTTGTGGTGGAAATGAATGATTCGATGTATTCATGAATATTTTGTGCAGTTCCCATTGAAATCAAGCTGAGCACCCCTGTTTGCACAAATACAAAAAAGTGATTAGTATAAAGCAAATTGTACTATCAATTGACAGTTTCAACAGGCACATACATGGTCCACGTAGAGCACACTTTTAGAAAAATGGAACTCATAAAAAAGAATCCTAGAACAACATTGTACTCGCGCATCATAGCAAAAAAATGGAGATTTGTCAGTCCTTCTGAGCTGAAGTTAGTTTGGTCTTGTGGGGAGTAATGTAACCATCCTTCAACTGCTCCTTCTGATGAGAAGATAGACAAGGCTTCTTCATCCTGGCATAATCGGAACTAGTCACTTCACGTACTCCATATTCTTCTTCAGAGGAAGATTATCCTGTTGTGCAAAGACAAGAGGACTACTAAATTCTAGCATCCCTGTTTGCTCAAAAAAAGGAAAGGAAATATTTAAAACAACACAGATGAAGCACTTCTCAAGGACAATACCACTTTTTCATGACAGTATCTAAACAGTAGCACAACACCAATAGAGATGAAAAAGCTCAATCATATGGATGAAATTAGTGGGCGAGTACCAACCTTTGTCAGGAGACTTATTGTGTAGAGCATACAGATGAAGCACTTCTCCGGAACCATCTGTTGCTATCTACGGTGGTGTCCATGCTTACTATATACTCCTCGATTAGTTTAATGTTTCCAACATCTTCTTGTGCAGTTCCACTAAAATATATGGTATCTTCAAAGAAGATCCCTGTTTGCACAAGTAGAGATAACTACATATTACATTAAGAGTGGCAGCAAATCAGTGGCAAAACAATTGCTCGTTCCAGCCATAGCAATAAATTAAGATGCAAAAAAATATCATTACTTGTGTCATCACAGTTCCAGTGCTTCATTACAGCATCGGGAGTTGATTTTTTTTTCTTCCGCTTGTTCTTCCCCTTCATCACTTGGTTCAATAACAGACAAGCTTCGCCTTCAATGTAAGATCTGGCATGTCAATTAGGGAGCACAAGTATAGTACTAAACTTAATTTTCTGATGAAAGTGGCAAAATACAGGCCATCGGTTGTGAAATATCCTTATCTTACCTCAATGGGATATTACGGTGCACATACAGATTGGAAGTCTTGTCTCCATTTGTGCAGTTCACTAAAATCAAGCAACATTATCATACAAGTAGCAAAACATATGAAAGCACACTGTAGAATCATGTGAAAGAAGGCTAGTACTAACCTCTCATGATGCGGAATTCAAACAACTCACAAGAACAAGATCTGAACCAAATTCGCCTTAACGGATAGGAAGTAAGATCTCCTCTTATGCAGTTCCACTAAGATCAAGCAATCAAGCAACGTTGTCGGTGTGACATTTTGGTTGAACTGCACAAAACACTCTTAAAACAAAAGTGTTTTGTGCAGTGCAACAAAAGGTCACAATGGCAACGAGGTGAAGTAGATAACCCTGTTTACACGGAGGTGCAAAGGAAACAATTAGTGGTCAATAACAATGGATGACACAGAAGCCAACAAAAAGAAGCATCTACCTTATCTAGATGGGAAAGAAAGCAAGACAATAGCATTTCTCAAACGGTGGCATTGATTAATATTAACATAGAGATTATATTAACAATAAAATTCGTTAAACATGTAATTTGCTTTCCACTATGGCATTGCATCAATTTTCCAACGGCATTATTAGAGGGTGTTTGTTTATAGGGACATTTTGGTGTAGGGACTAAAAAAACTCCGTGTCAGTCCCATCTAAACCAAACAGGAGGGACTTTTAGGGACTAAAAGTGGGCATTTGGGACTAAAGAAAGAAGACCCCGAGGGAGTCTTTTTGGGACTTTTTCCAACAGTTGCCCCTGCCACGCATCGCACCTTGTCTCTATTAGTTCATTACTAGGGGTAACATGGTCTTTTAGCATGTCATTTAATAACCTCTAGTCCATGTTTAGTCCCTGGAACCAAGCAGGTAGGGACTAGGGAGTTTTTAACCAAACATGGCCTTAGATTAACAACAGCTAATGAGTTGCACGGGACAGTGGACGCACCAGCACCATGTGCATCTACCGATGTACTATGGTCATGCACAGTCTGTTGCACCAAAGAACAAACAACCAAGGAGCATATTTGTGTTGGTCCCAGTTTTGTAATCTTTACACACCTTTCCCTATGTGAGCGCAGCAAATCTAGTCCTGCTCAAACTCTACAGCCTTGTCCCTTCCTTTCCTTTTTGAACTAGTACTTTTGCCCCCTCCTTTCCTCTTTTAACCACGTCCTAGATTTATGCGATACAACTTTCCCCACTACATTCCCCCATTCCTTTCCTCTTTGAACCACGTCCTAGATTCATGCTATACAACTTTCCCCCTTCATTTCCTCTTTGAACCACGTCCTAGATTCATGCTATATACAACTTTTCCCACTACTTTCCCCCACTCCTTTGCTCTTTGAACCACGTCCTAGATTCATGGTATACATGCATCTAGAGCAATGCATGTGGAGTTCTTGGGGCGCGGTTTGGTGGGCGACGGGACGGCGGCGAAGAAGAAGGGGTCGGAGGCCCTCCCGCGCCGCCGCTGGGTGGAAAGTGAATAGCTGCGCCGGTAGTCCCTCGCCGACGGCGACAGCGTTAAGCCTCCTTCCCTTCTCGGCGGACGGATCCTGCCAGCTCTTTGAGCAGCAGTGAGGGGAGAGAGAGGCCAACGAAGTCTTGTTTAGATCTGGAGAGGGCAAGAGAGTGTGAAGAGAGAAACTACAAGCGCTGAGGCTCCAGCGGGAGAGGGCGAGAGAGTGTGAAGAGAGCAACTACAAGCGCTGAGGCTCCAGCGTGTATATATATACTGGAGAGAGAGTGTAAAGCATGCAAACCCTAGAAAACATTTTTACCAGTCAAAGAATCCTCTTGGCACAAATTATGCTCAAGTGTAGTTATCGAACCCGAGACCTCAAGTTTGATGAGCGAACAGGCTAACCAGCTACACAACCCTCCCGTTATGTTCAATGAGAGGGAAATAACCTTTTATACATTCCTGCATTCGTGTGACAAGCATGTCGTGTTTTTTGTGTGTGTGGGAGTCATTGGGATTTCAATCATAATCATGTCATGTGGCTTTGGTGGTAAGACTATCCAGAGTGGTGCAGAAATAATGCAGCCTTAGTCACCTTACCTCTCTCCACGTAGTACATTGGGTCCCACCAGTCAGAGGGTGAAACAAACAAATTAATAAGAAAAATTAAAAGCGCCAGCGGTGTTTCTTACCTCACACATCTCGCTACTGCTCGGGAACACTGTCCAATTGATCCCTCTGTTCGCTCACGTACTATTTTTAGTGAATCCTTATTATAACATGCACACAAATTTTGGGCACTTGTGTTCGACTTAAGTCAGTGTGCCACTGTATCTCGTATACTTACTACTCCCTCCGTCTAGGTGTAATAGGTCACGTTAGAAGGTGCAACGGGACCAAGGTGCGTGCGTGTGTGTGTGTGTGTGTGTTTAACAGCATGTGTGTGTTAGAGAGAGCGACAGATCAACCTACTCCTATAGAGAGATGTTGTGTAGTGTACGATTTTAGCCGCGAGAGTCGGTGCATCCTCTCATTTCCGGACGTGTCTGGTAGGGACATGCGGACAGCTGCCACGCCCGCTCCTGACCAGCCTAGCCCACCCAAAGCCCCTCCATCGCCCGCGCGCGCTTCCCGCCCAAAACGGTTAGCGCCGCTCCAAAGAATCGGTGCTGCATTCATGCCCAGGCAGAGCGGACGCGGCCTCTCACTGGCGCAAGAGTGATGGTTGCTTCGTTCGTCCAACTTACTGCTGGGTCTATGTGATTTGACGGCTCATTGGTCTTTATTACTAAGGTGGTAGGACTGCTGGATGTCCCACACTTTCGGCGAAAGGAGGTACTACTACTAGATTACAATTTTCTCCATTCTTACAGTGGAGGCGTGCAAGAGCAGTGAAAACATGCAGGCTCAGTGATTACATGGCCCACCTCACACTATCACCGTGCGACACCTAACTCTTTACATAGTACTCCCTTCGTTCCTAAATATTACTAGATGAGTCCCCGCACGTTGCCGCGGAACAGCGGTATATCTCTCTGCGTAAAATTATCCATTTCATAGAACTAAAAAAACTCTATAACCGCATGACAAATGTGGTAGCCAAACAAAATAAACTCTCATCATCATTTAGATCATCCCACGTAAGGAAAAAAGATCAGCCAACTCCTACTGCATAATGGGATTATATTTTTCTTTTTGACATGTTAATGGGACTTAAAAGCTCACTTACATGCATGCTACCGGTGCATGCTTGCATGCAAACATGTTGGTGTGATTTAAAACCCACTCACATGCATGTGCCACGGTATTTCTGCATGCTTGCACGTGGCTTGGTGCGGAGCCTCTCAACGTCTAGATCAGACGGCTATTATGGACTGATTTACTTCATCTAACGGCTACATCAATTTTGATGATGTGGCTCAAGGAGAGGATAGAGAATTCCTAGTAGTGGGGGCTAGCTATTACTGGTAGATAAGTCTTTGTAGAGATTCCACTACATACGGAACAAAATGAATGAATCTACACTTAAAATGCATCTATATACATCCGCATGTGGTTCATGGTGAAATCTCTACAAAGACTTATATTTAGGAATGGGGGAGACGACGTACTAAGCAAGCTTCTCCTCGTTCTGCGAGTTGACGGGACACATCAAAAGTACTCCGGTGTATAGAGCCTTGCCTCTAAGGTAGCCCCCACATGGTTTGCCTCTTTTTTAACATAACACGTCAAGTCGCAATTTGTTTGTTCACCCGTGGTAGACGATCCTCCCTCCACCAAGTGGACAACCAGTACACGTGCCAAATTACCACGTGGGCTGCCTTTTTCGTACAGAAATGAGCTCCACCGTGTACCCGCGCGGGTGTGGTTGGGAAAGAGACGGGAGTACGTGCGCTGTGCATGCACCTCCTCTCTTCGTGCATGTCCCCCACCTACGTGGGTGTGTGTGAGAGATACAAACTGCATTCGTGAGTGTTTTTTGTTTTGGGGTGGGGGTGGGGTGGGGGTTGATTTCATGAATTATTTGTGGGAATATGTGTCGATGACATCTCAAACAAAATTTTGCATGCAATGTGTGTGAAATGGAGGCCTATCCATATCATACATAGAGGGTCGGGCAATCCACGAGAAGAGATGGAGGGGTCATAGCTATCGATAGAGTCGAAGAGAGGATCAAGTGGGTGAGTGCGAGATCGATGAAGAGAGCCATCGAAATTGTGTGTGCAAGTCAAAGATATAGGGCAACTGGCCTACCGGAACGTTAGAGGGCACATGTCAAGTTTGTGTGTGGCAGGGAGACATGACTAGAGCACTCGATGTATCGGTGTGTGTGGGGGGGAGGGGGTGGGGGGAGGGGTAGGCAGAGGCCTAACTATAGAGGTAGAACGACTCGTATATGTGTTGAGAAGGAGAGACCCATCTATGTCTTGAGGGAGATCGGTCGACATCCATACGTAATTGAAGGACGGGAAATATGATGGGACAGAGAAGAGAGAGGAGAGAGAGAGAGGGGGGAGAGGGAGGGAGAGGGGTAGAGTGCTGGATGGGTGATGAAGTTGCTTCTCGAAGATGGTGGGAGAGGCCTACTAGACAAACTGAGGGTGGAACTACAATGTTATCAATAAGAGTGGGGATGTGTTTCTGTGTGTGCCTGTGCGTGATAGATCTGTCGGGACTCATCCATGGATGATGAAGGGGAACCATGTGTTTGGTAAGCAAACATAACTAGATCGGTAGATCAATTGTTGTTTGTCGGAGGAAGGGAGAGACACAACTAATGAGGTAGATCGATTGACGTGTGGGTAAAAATGAGTTATAAGGACCTAGCTAGCTATATGTATAGCGAGAGATCGGTCGGTGTATGTCCATTTGTTAGAGGCAAATAAGGCCCAGCGAGATGGATAGACAGAGAGAATGGAGCTAGGAGGTGGTGCGAGAGGCCCAACTACTAGCTAGATAGGGGGAGGAGTGTGCGGTTGTGAGATCGATGAAAAGAGGGGTGAGAGTTTACACGTGTGTCTGGCCGTATGAGAGACACGAGGCAAGCACACATAAAGGAGGAGATTGAAGGTGTGTGTGTATGTTGTAGGCAGGCATCGCTGGAGAGGTTTATCGATTGGTGTGTGTCGGAAAGGAGTTGTGGAGACTCCGAGAGAACGATCTAAAGAAAAAAATGAATGTGCCCGGTGGATAGAATGCCGAGGGAGGGGGTGGGCGAGGAGGGCGTGTGCATGCACGAGAGAAAGTTAGTGGTAGCTACAAAGGTTAGAGGATTGTGTGGGTGTAAGAGACTAACAAAGATCATAATTTGATATGAAAGCGGATTCATATATTTGAATAGGAGATCATAGTGTTTTAAACATTGCATGCATGAATATAGTGGTGATACACGTGTTGTGCACATGTTATACCATAATGTGATAATGCATGGCGTTTGCAACTCACAGCTAAATGCTGAACAATCTAAACCATACTATACATCAAACAATCTCACATTTTATTTGAATTTGTGATAATGTGTGGCGTTTGCAGCTTACAACTAAATATTGAACAATCTAAACAATACTATATATCAAACATTCTCACATTTTATTTGAATTTGTGGTAATATGTGGTGTTTGCAACTCACATCTAAATACTTGTAGGCATAGGGGGCGGGGCACCATACATAATGTGATAAACACATTATACATATGAGACATGGTTTAGATTATGAAGATCTAGCTAGAGCTAGAAATGTAATGTGATTTGAAATCAAAATAAAGTGGATTCAAAAAATCTAGTTCGAGTTCATATAGTACACATAGTTCATATGTAACTCGAGACTAATCATGTGGTGTGCTGTGAAGATAATACACAAACGATGGTTTAACTTGACAATAATGATGATTGTAGATCTTATTAAAACAGAGAAACGAATTCAAATGCTTTGACTTCACAACAATCATTATTGTAGATCTTATTCAAATAGAGAAACGAATTCAAATTTAGTTCATATTGAAGCGCTAGTATATACGTTTGGAATGCACTAAAACGCTCATTTGAGTAGTAGGTTGCATGCATTATACACGTAGCGAAATATTTTAATTGAACATAACATGAATTCAATGTTTTGAATGATATTTGTAGTGCACATTGATTTGGTACAATACACGTTAGGCTTGTCCAAAAATTTCAACCCGCGCCTTGTTAGCCCGAAATATTTAAGATATATCTTTGTCTCGTTGTGCTCCGACAACTCCCTCCATCTCAACCCGTGCCGTGCTATTCTGAAATTACAACGCGCGCGAAAACTCCCACCTCTTGTGAAATCCCGACACGCGAAATGCCTGTGGTACCCCTGAACCGAAAGAACCACCTCAAATCGGTGGGGGTACTTTCGTAACTTACCCCACATTTCGGACAAGCGCGTCTCTAAGCCATGGTTCCCCACTGCCATCCCATCCACCCACCCATTTGTACATCGAGGCCGTGAAAACCCGCGACGAAACCCCACACCCTGCTCCGTCCGCCACCCAGCCGGAGCCTCTTCCCTGACGACGTTGTCCACAGCAACACCTCGGCGTCCCTCATCCATCGTACCGGATGAGGATCCGTCATCGATCTCATCGTCCCGCTGGTTCAGCCACCCCGTCCTCCACCTCCAAGGAGCTTCCCTGACGTTCCCCTCGTCTTTCACGTCACCTCCATTCCCACACCACCGTCTTCACCTGCACCACCGGAAGAGCATCATCATCACTGTTTCCTCGGATGAAGATGCGGCCTAATCAACGCCACCAAAGAGGTTGTACACTAATCGCCGCATTTTCGTCTTGATTCGATCTCACTGTGCTGCCGGCGCTCGGTCCTGAGCCGACACGGCGCGGCTCCATCCACGGCGGCGTCGCCGGCCACTTCCTCCATGGCGTCGCTCCCTCGGCGGCGACGTCCACATCAGTAGGAGCTGCTGCTACTTTAGCTCTCGCTCGCGCTGCTGCTCTGCTCTTGCTCTCGGTCCCCTGCCTGGTCTGCTCTTGCTATTGCTCTTGCTCACGCTGCTGCTCTCACTCTTAATCTTGCTTGCGATGCTGCTCCGATTTAGCTACACTTCAGTCGACCGAATCGACTTTTGGGTCAGTCGATTTTCAGGGGGGGTCTCGCCGGGGGGGAGGAAGAACCAGCCGCAGCGGGGAGGGGGGCTCGCCGGAGAGGTACCCCACTATCTATCTTAGGGTTCAGGATGGGGGCGGTGGTCGCCGGCTGTGGCGGGGCGGTGGCGTGGGGATCGTCGGAGAAAAATCTCGGCACAGGGGGGACCTAGAGGGATGGCCGGGGCGGCAGCGGACCGGCGGTGGGGAGGGTTTTCGGGCGGGCGGGGCGGTGCACTGCCGGCCGCAGGCGGTGGGGGGTTGCTGTTTGGCCGGTGGTGGCTGGCGGCTCAGGGGGGTGGAGGTTGAAGATGAACCGTAGGCCCTTGATTTCATATCCAACGGCTGTAAAATCGACTGACCAGAGATGAAAAACTCAGTCGACCGACGTGTAGCCTCACCTTGCTAGTGCGTTCAGGTTCGACAGCAAAATTCAGTTTCGACAGCAAAATTCAGTTTCGACAGTTAAGTTCAGTTTCGACAGTTAAGTTCAGTTTCGACAGTTAAGTTCAGAGATGAGCGGCTGATGTATTTTACATCTAGCACTTTGTGGTTATGTATTTTATGTCATGTATTGGAGATGCTATTAGAATTCCACTCAGGTTAACGTTGTTCGTTGTCTCTCTTGTCCTGCTTCAGCCTCGGCGTCGTACAACTCACCGGAGGTGCTCCAACGACGAAACCCTCTATCACAGCGGCGCAGTACATCGGGCTCCATCTCCAGACGCCTAAGATCTTCTTCCCCTCCTCCAACAGCAAAGTCAGCCGGAGCATCCTCACCGGCCAACCCAATCACGCTGAGATCGACATGGCTTCGCCAAAGAGGTTGTACTCTTGTTGCATCTCTTTTTTACTCTACATGTTATATATATTGTCCACTGAGCACATGGATTTGTTCCTTTAGTGTCTCCTTGAAAGAAAAGACGTAGGAATTTTAATTTTCACTTGTCCTCCTTTTCAAATTCCTATTCATGGAGCACAAGACTAAGAGATAGTAGCATAATAGCATTATAACCGTACATTTTCTTGTGGTTTGACTTAATCTCACCATGCTTCTTTGCATCATGTGATCTTCCAATTGTTGTGAATCAAACACCCAGATTGGCAGAAATCCTGTGTTTTTAAATTCTCTGTTTTGCACGTGCATTCCTATCCTATTCCTGTCTATTTCCTATCCCTGCATTGTTGGAATCCTCCAATTCAAACGAGCCCTTACAGAATTACTTCTCTTACAGATAGTTGTCAAAGAAAACCTTGCGTGGTTTTTCCCGCTCCTGCTCCGCCGTCGTCCACCCCAGCTCAACTGCTCCAACGACAGAAGGGTCCAGCACAGCAGGGATCCGGCCTCCAGACTGTCTTTCGCTGCCTCAGATCTTCTTCCCCGCTGCTGGCAGCCATGAAAACTGCATTACCATCATCAACCGAGCAGCTGACCTCGAGGACTACACGGGTCCGCAAGAGAGGTCGCACTCTTTCGTGTCTGCTTACGTTATGCATCGCTTAATATTACATGCTACTTTATCGTCCTGTTCACTGATTAGACTCTGAGTCAGCTCCAAACTAATGGTCAAACTTGAGTTTTTAAATGGTTGTGGGGTACATATCAGGGCCGCTATCAATAGTATCTATCTACTATATGGTTAATCTTCGGTGTCTACTATGAGTTTCATGTTGGGTGGGAAACAAACAGTAAAGAAGCCATTATCTGTATTTTTTAACTGAAGCCATTATTTGCCTGCTATTATTGGTTTTGGGTCTATCCACAAGTTGCTACCATCACTCTGGATTTCTGCATGCACTCCTTACATAATCTCACTATGCTTTATTCCTATGCATGACAGTTATTGTAAACAATGGAACTGCACATGTAGAGCAAATGAGACGAGCCTTGCGTGGCAATAAAATTTCATGCAGACGTCGCTCCATGGTAGGCGCAAAGGCAGCCCCCCTCCACGCATTTCGGATTGTAATCGAGAGGAAGATATCTGTTCTGAGGGGGATTCAGAAGGAGAAGACAACTCCTATTTACCCCCTAAGGTCTTCGCTCTAACTTGGCATGCTGATGTTGGTTATATCATGCATATGGTGTCTTGCATTGCTTACCTTATACATCAAATATGTCATCTGCTTAGTTTAGACATCCTTTGTGCGAATGCCATCTATTTAGTTTATTCATCTTTTATGTGAATTATGCAACGCCATCTTGTTTAGCCAGGCATCATATATGTGAATTTTGCAATGCCATCCTGCTTAGACAATCATCTTATATGTAAATTATATCAGGCCATCCTTTTTTTGTTACATATTACATTTGTCAACAATGTTAGTACATTCAACTGCTCTTCGTGTGCATCAGCCATTTGACACGGTGATGGAAAATTCTGGAGTGAAAACAAGGTCTTCAGAGCAGACTATGCTATCTGACGAAGCGCATACCTTGCTGGTTACGGATAGCTCCTCAGAGGAGGATTCAGAGACATATGACCAGTCCTATCCCCCCCCCCCCCCCGAGGTGTATGCTCTAACTTGGCAGGGTTATGTTGCTCATATCGTGCATATGGTGTCTCGCATTGCTATGTCATTTGATTAGTTTAGACATGCTTTGTATGAATGCCACCTGTTCAGTGTCTAATTACCATATATGTGAATTATGCATTGCCATCTTGTTGCAAGACATTATATATGTGAATTATACAATGCTATCTTGTTGCAAAGGCATTATATATGTGAATTCTGCAATGCCATGCTGTTTAGCCAATCATCATGTATGTGAATTATATCATGCTATCATTGTTTTGTATTACGTGTTCCATTTGTCGACAACGCTTGTATATTCAACTACTCTTCCTGTGCATCAGCCATTTGAAGCGGTGATGGAAGTATCTGGAGTGAAAACAAGGTATTTAGAGCAGACAATGCTACCTGCTGAAGTAGACATCTTGCTGGTTACAGAGAGCTCCTCAGAGGAGGATTCAGAGACTGATGACCAGTCCTATTTCCCCCCTGAGGTCTATGCTCAAACTTGGCAGGGTTATATTACCCATGTCATGCATGTTGTCTTGCATTGCTTAGTTTTTACATCATATATGGATTGCCATCTGCTTACTATATAAATCATATATTTGAATTATATCATGCCATCATGTTTACATAGTACATACACATCATCTATCTGAATTATGGCATGGCAACCCATTTAATAAAGACATATATATAGTTATATCATCTCATCATGTTTAGTGTTTACAGTCATCATATTTTGAATTACGGCATTCTATCCGTGAATGTATGTGAATTATGGCATGCCAACCTATTTAATAAACACATTATATAGTTATGTCATGTCATCCTGTTTACATAGTCTCATATTTTGAACTATGTCTTTCCATCTTTTTTAGTTAGCCATCATAATGTGAAATTGTGTCATGCTATCTTATTTAGTTAGCAATCATATATGTGAAATTGTGTCATGCTATCCTGTTTGGTTAGACAACATAAATATGAATTATTTCATGTCCTCTTTTATTCCCCACTATCCATTGCACCTGTCTATCATACAATGTCTATATTTTCAATTACTTTTCTTGTTTATCAGCCATTTGAATTGGAGAGCGTGATGGCAGTATCTAACGGAGTAACAACACGGTCTTCAAAAAATATAGTGCTACCAGTTGATGCAGATAGAACCACAGTTGTACTTGCCCAAGGACCAGATCCACCACACATAACCCAGACTCTCGCAGATTGTACCCCTACCCAGTTGGACAGAGAACCAGCTACACCCCTTCTAACCCCAACCCCGACAGATAGTAACCCAGTTCCAGTTGACACAACACCGTCTCCAGCATAGAGCACCCAAACACGAGCAGTTAGTAAGGGAACTGCAGTGCCCAAAGCACGAGGACCACCACTCCGAATCCCATCTCAACACTTAAAGGAGAAGAAGATTTGTTCTCAGGTCAGGTTCTGTAGCTATGGTTCATACTCCTTTGCTCTTGCATTACTGTATTTATTCATACCAACTATTTTCAAATTTGAAGGATGGAATTGAAACTCCAATGGCGTAACAGGTATGTTTTAAACCTGTTTCTTTAACTGGTTTGCTGTTGTAACCTGCTCTATGTTGATTTCAGTTTCAATTGAATAAACAGTTATGTTCTCATGTCATGCACATTACAAGTGTTGTTATTGCTCTATAGTTACCCACACTTATATTCTGTCTATTCTACTTTGTCTTGAACAAATATTATTTGAACTGTGTCTCTATCTTGATTTGGCAACAAAAACTAGAATGATATAGACCATAAAGTGACCATGGTACATAGATATATGTTTGTTTCATGTTGTTATCCTGTCCACTTTACTACTGAACTCATTTACCAAAATGAGTTTCATATACAACATGGTAAACATGTGATGTGTCTGCTTGTTTCTCTTTTAGAATGCAGACAAAATATTGGAGAACAGTACCGCGTTATCCAATGGTAAAGGAAGTAATGCAGATAAGGTTCAAGATAGTGAGACATCCCTGTTGGTCTCCAAGAAAGCTGATAAAAACTATCTTGACGACAGTGAGGGAACCCAAAAGTCCTGTCTTGATGTAGTGTTCGAGTTACTGGCTACTACTGCTGGCATAGGCTCTTCGAACTCGCTGCCTGAATCAGTTCGTCTTCTTGAGTCTCAATTTCAAGTTGAAAGACATCGATCAGATGTGTTGCGACAGGAAGCTGAAGGACTGAGGAAGTCCCTGCAGAATTCAGATGCATATTTTCTCGTGCAACAGCAAGCGTTGGAGGATTTAAGCGCCAAACAAGAGAAAGTTAATAAGCTTGCTAAGCCTCTTGCCAGCATTATGGGTACCCATGATATTGTTTCTTGAGATCTTCTGAAGTAGTTTCAGTTCTGGATTTGTTTTGCTGCGGGTTTATTTGCGCTGGTCGCCAACTTTGACAACCAGTGTATATGATATGTTGCTTTGTTCCCTATATTTGCACTGGTGGCGAACTTTGATGCCCAGTGGATGTAATATGTGTAATAGCCGTGAGCCTAGCGTTAGTTGCTTGCTTATTTATTTCCTTGTTGTCTTGTTTATTTGATTGCTTGTATTCATTGCAGTTCTTTTTCCGCGGTTAGCTAGTGGCTGCAATAACCTATTTTTTAAAACTAGGCCACAATAACCATGGGCTAATATTTACTGTAGTGACACTGGGCCTCCTACTGGCCGTAGAAACAGTGGGCCTTCTACGAGCCATTAAAAAATGGGCCTTCTACGGGCCGTAGAAACAATGGGCCTTCTGCGGGCCGTATCATCAATGGGCCTTATACGGGCCGTATGATCGATTGGCCAAACATGGGCCAAACAGACCGCATTATGGCCGTAAACGGGCTAGAGTTGAAATCGTCCGTTCATGAGCCGACCATAACGGGCCGTCGTTAATAGGCCGTATTTGATGACGCTATGAAAACGGCCCAACGTATTAATGGACCACAAACGGGCTGACTGTAACCACAGGCTGAATTTGGCCCACAAGCAGAAAATGACAATAACGGGTCGTAAGTAAACGAATGCTGGAAATGAGCCCAAGAATAAATGGGCTTTGAGAAGGCCGAAAGATAACATGGGCTGGAAATGGCCCAATGGAATAACGGGCCGTTAATGGGTATAAAGTGATACACTGTTCATTACGGGCCAGTTTCACCACGGGCCGTTAATGGGTGTAAAGTGATACATTGTTCATTACGGGCTAGTTTCACCACGGGCCGTTAATAGGCCAAGAGTTACATAGGGCCTCATATGGGACAAAAGATGTCATGGGCCATACATGCGCCAGAACTGAAAACGGACTGGAATCATATTGGATGGCCCAGATGACGCTACTGGGCCTAATTCGGATAGGGCGTAACGGGCCTTGGGTTAGCGGGATGTAAATGGGCTATATGCGAACAGGCCGTTAACAGGCTTTCCATGGGCCGGCCCACCACCTTTTGACCAAGTCAAATGGGCCGGCCTTTTCACAGGAATGGGCCTCTATTGGGCCGTGCCACATATCGACGTATCATAGGCGCCTTCCGTCCAATGAGTGGATGACATCTGTCCCAATGATGAGCCAACACGTGTTTCCTCCAGCCAATGATGATTTTACACGTGGAAAATCCCCATTGGCCGGGGCTGTTAACGGGTTATCAGATCCAAAACCCGACACGATAGCTTAACGGCGTTCCGTTATGGTGGATGCCACATGTCGGTCACCCTTGACGAAAGCACTTCTGTGACACTCGATTTATCGTCATGGAAGTGGACACTTCCGTGATGATAATTTTGGTAATGTCATGGAACACTTCTACGACAGCACAGGTATGACTATCTTGATTCTGTCATAAAATCGTCATTCATGTACATGCATGACAAAAAACGCGACCTACTGTGACAAACACGTATCATCACGGAAGTGTATTTTTTTGTAGTGTGGTCTTAACGTCTAGTTTCCTTTAGAGTTTCGAGTTCTGTTCACAAGTTGTCACGCCACCGCCGCACCATCGTCATCGTTCCTACCACATACCACCACCACCAACATATTCCTTACTGCTGCCATATAAATCCGCCTGTCCACCACCAATCCGAGTCCACATATACATCCGCCTGTCCACCACCAATTCGAGTCCACATATACATCTACCTGTCCACCACCAATCCGAGTCCACATATCCATCTGCCTGTCCACCACCAATCCGAGTTCTTTTCATATTAGGTTTGTTTTCGAGATCCATCTAGTTTTTGTTTTGTGTTTCCTTGCCTGAGTAGGTCTCGGAAAAAAAAGAGACTCGAGACCCCCGGCCAGTTTTTAGGCCAAAATTTCGGCGACCAAAAATATTTTTCCCTATCCTATTTTTAGGTCCCACGGAGCGTTTTGAGACACTCGCCATCATAGTGATTTTTTGTCGTCGCTGCCCTGATTTCCGAAAAAAGTCAAAAAAAATTTGTGCCCATCCTGTCAGTTTGACGAGGGAAGAGTTTTGAGACACTCGCCGTTATAGTGATTTTTCGCAAAAAAACAGCGAAAAAAAGTTCCAGAGTGTGCTTTTCCCTTGTTTACGTGCACCGCCGTGATTTTGTTAGTGTTCTAGGCTCGTGTCTCTAGCACGGTCTAGCCTAGGACCAACACAGTACCGTCGCTGAGCGTTTATTCAACTTTGCATCTCTGAATTGATTATTGCTGACCCTTTTGCTACCATATTATAAGCCTTCCTAGCTCCACATACATCTACGTCATGCGTTTGACTCTCCCTGGTAATCGCTCTATCCAAGCTTTGAGAGTTTTGACTACGACGGTTGCCGATCATCGCCTGCTGTTGGGTAAGAATTGGTAAGAATTTGAGATTTGCTTGACGGATTTGTGACACCCACCACCACCTCTTGTTAGTAGTCTGTAGGATCATATTCTTGTGTGTTTCTATTGCTGCTAACCATGGCAGGATCACAAGCCGACGAGACTGACTGGGAGAACATGACAAACAAAGAGTTACATGATAAGTTTCAGCAAATGATGAGTGGACAGGTGGAAGATGTGCTAAATAGATTTGAAGAGGCCATGGAGAAGATAGATGGCATTGAGAAGGCATTCGAAACAAAGCTCGATAACAAGTTTAATGAATTGCTCGTGCGTCTTTCACCACCCGCTGCACCTGTCGCACCTCTACAACAACAACAACAACATCGTCTTCCAAATCAAGTGGGACGAGCACAACGTGTTCCCACTGAGCCTGGTCAAACTTCTGGTGCTGTTGTACCTACTGTTGGTGCTTCTGTAGCTCCTGCTGCTACTGTAGAGGTGGAGGACCATTACGAGGATGAGGTTGATCACAATCAGAACTACGTGCAACCACCAACACCACCACTACCAGGTCGTCCTCATGCATATCGTCGCAACGGTAGGGCTGCACCACCACCATATGAGGTACGAGATCATGACCATCTTCCTAAACTGAAATTGAATATTCCACCATTTGAGGGTAGATATGTTCCTGATATATATCTTACTTGGGAGTTAGAAACTGAACAACATTTTACATGTTTACAATATCCTGAGGAGAGATGTGTTCCTGATGCTGTTTGTGCTTTCACTAGCTTCGCATGTGTTTGGTGGTCTGAACATTATAGATTATATCCTATTCCAGCTACTTGGGCTTCTTTAAAAACTGCTATGCGTACTCGTTGGGTTCCACCATATTGTCAACGTGAATTACTTCAAAAATTGCAGTGTTTAAGACAAGGAATTTTTTTTGTAGAAGAATATTATCAGGAATTACGAACTGGCATGATTAGATGTGGTATTCTTGAGGAGAATGAAGCTATGCTTGCACGTTTTATGGGTGGATTAAATAGAGAGATTCAGACCATTCTAGAGTATAAGGAGTATACTAATATCACTCATTCATTCCATCTTGCTTGTAAAGCTGAACGTGAAGTGCAGGCTCGACATGCATTGGCGTGAACTAACTTTTCTGCAGGTCGATCTTCATCATGGACACCACGTGTATCCTCTACTTCCACTACACCAGCATCTCCATCAGGTGCCACCTCCAGTCATGATACAAGAAAGCAGGTACAACCACCACTATCTGCCAAGAGCACACCTGCCGGGCCTGCGCAGAGCTCTTCTTCTTCCATGTCATCAACAGGGCACAAGTGATATTATTTGTTATCGTTGTAAGGGAAGAGGACATTTTGCGAGAGAATGCAAATCTCAGCGTGTGATGATTGCTACTGAGTATGGTGGGTATGAGTCTGCTAGAGACTATTATGAGGAGACTTTGGCTCTTATTACACATGAAGAACACAACGGAGACACAATACATGGTTGCTGAAGATGCTGACAGGTATGAATGTTTAGTTGCTCAACGTGTTTTGAGTGTGCAGGTTACACAAGCTGAGCAAAATCAGAGGCATAATTTGTTCCATACAAAGGGAGTTGTGAAGGAACGTTCTATTCGTGTCATCATAGATGGAGGGAGCTGCAACAACTTGGCTAGCATGGAGATGGTGGAGAAGCTTCTCTCACCACAAGACCGCATCCACATCCTTACTACATCCAATGGTTCAACAACAGCGGCAAGGTTAAGGTAACACGTACCGTTCGTGTGCATTTTAGTATCTCTACATATGTTGATTATGTTGATTGTGATGTGGTACCCATGCAAGCATGTTCCTTATTACTTGGTAGATCATGGCAATTTGATAAAAATTCTGTACACCATGGAAGAAACAATCAGTATACTCTTGTTCATAAGCATAGCCATATTACTTTGCTTCCTATGACTCCTGATTCCATTTTGAAAGATGATATTAATAGAGCTAATAAAGCAAAACAGGAGAAAAATAAGAGTGAAAATCAGATTGTGGCCAAAGAATTTGAGCAACAAATGAAGCCTAATACTAAACCATCTAGTGTTGCTTCTGAAATTAAATTGAAAAGTGCGTGTTTACTTGCCACAAAATCTGATATTGATGAGCTAGATTTCAGCAAATCTGTTTTCTATGCTTTTGTGTGCAAAGAGGCATTATTTTCATTCGAGGACGTGGCTTCCTCTTTGCCCCCTGCTGTCACTCACATTCTGCAGGAGTTCGCTGACGTCTTTCCACAAGACGTATGACCGGGATTACCACCTACTAGAGGGATTGAGCATCAAATTGACTTAATTCCCGGTGCATCGCTACCCAACCGTGCACCATATCGTACCAATCTAGAGGAGATGAAGGAGATTATGCGTCAAGTACAGGAGCTGCTCGACAAAGGTTATATACGTGAATCTCTTAGTCCTTGTGCTGTTTCGATTATACTAGTGCCGAAAAAGGATGGTACGCCACGTATGTGTGTTGATTGTAGAGGCATTAATAATATTACTATTCATTATCGTCATCCTATTCCTAGGCTAGATGATATGCTTGATGAATTGAGTGGCTCTACAATATTCTCCAAAGTTGATTTGCGTAGTGGATACCATCAAATTCGTATGAAATTGGGAGATAAATGGAAAACAACATTTAAAAGTAAGTTTGGATTATATGAATGGTTAGTCATGTCTTTTGGGTTAACTAATTCTCCTAGTACTTTCATGAGATTAATGAACGAAGTTTTACGTGCTTTCATTGTATGATTTGTGGTAGTCTATTTTGATGATATACTGATTTATAGTAGATATTTGGAGGAACATTTGAAACATTTACGTGTTGTTTTTATTGCTCTACGAGATGCACGTTTGTCTGGTACCCTTGGGAAGTGCACCTTTTGCACCGACCGAGTATCTTTTCTTGGCTATGTTGTTACTCCACAGGGAATTGAAGTTGATAAAGCCAAGATTAAAGCTATTGAGAGTTGGCCGCAGCCCAAAACGGTCACACAAGTGAGGAGTTTTCTTGGTCTCGCTAGATTCTATAGGCGTTTTGTGAGAGATTTCAGTACCATTGCTGCACCTCTCAACGATCTTACAAAGAAGGATGTGCCTTTTGTTTGGGGTACCGCACAGGAAGAAGCCTTCACGGTATTGAAAGATAAGTTGACACATGCTCCTTTACTCCAACTTCCTGATTTCAATAAGACTTTTGAGCTTGAATGTGATGCTAGTGGAATTGGATTAGGACGTGTGTTATTACAAGATGGCAAACCTGTTGCATACTTTTCTGAAAAATTGAGTGGGCCTAGTCTGAACTATTCTACTTATGATAAAGAATTATATGCTCTTGTTCAGACCTTAGAAACATGGCAACATTATTTATGGCCCAAGGAATTTGTTATACATTCTGATCATGAATCTTTGAAACACATTAAAAGTCAAGCAAAACTGAACCGTAGACATGCTAAATGGGTTGAATTCATTGAGACTTTCCCTTATGTCATTAAACACAAGAAGGGTAAAGAAAATGTTATTGCTGATGCATTGTCTCGTCGTTATACTATGCTTTCACAACTTGACTTTAAAATATTTGTTTTGGAGACCATCAAAGATCAATATGTTCATGATGCTGAATTTAAAGATGTATTGCAGAATTGTAAGGAAGGGAGAACTTAGAACAAGTTCGTTCTTAACGATGGATTAGTGTTTCGGGCTAACAAGCTATGCATTCCAGCTAGCTCCGTTCGTCTTTTGTTGTTGCAGGAGGCGCATGGAGGAGGATTAATGGGACACTTTGGCGTCAAGAAGACGGAGGATATACTTGCTACACATTTCTTTTGGCCAAAGATGAGACGGGATGTTGAGCGTTTTGTTGCTCGCTGCACTACATGTCAAAAAGCTAAGTCACGACTCAATCCTCATGGTTTATATATGCCTTTGCCTGTACCTAGTGTTCCTTGGGAGGATATATCTATGGACTTTGTTTTAGTTTTACCTCGAACAAAGAAGGGGAGGGATAGCATATTTGTTTTCGTGGATAGGTTCTCGAAAATGGCACACTTTATACCATGTCATAAAAGCGATGATGTTGTTAATGTTGTTGATTTGTTCTTTCGTGAAATTATTCGCTTGCATGGTGTGCCAAATACTATTGTTTCAGATTGTGATACTAAATTTCTTAGCCACTTTTGGAGATGTTTATGGGCTAAGTTGGGAACTAAACTGCTTTTTAGTATTACTTGTCACCCCCAAACTGATGGACAAACTGAAGTAGTCAATAGAACATTGTCTACTATGCTTAGGGCTGTTTTGAAAAATAATAAGAAAATGTGGGAAGAATGCTTGCCTCATATTGAATTTGCTTATAATCGTTCATTGCATTCTACTACTAAGATGTGCCCTTTTGAAATTGTGTATGGTTTCCTACCTCGTGCACCTATTGATTTGTTGCCTCTTCCATCTTCGGAGAAGGTTAATTTTGATGCTAAAGAACGTGCTGAATTGATTTTAAAAATGCATGAGTTAACTAAGGAAAACATTGAGCGTATGAATGCTAAATATAAACTTGCTGGAGATAAGGTTAGAAAACATGTTGTGTTTGCACATGTAGATCTTGTTTGGTTACATTTGCGTAAGGATAGATTTCCTATTTTGCGCAAATCAAAGCTAATGCCACGTGCTGCTAGTCCTTTTAAGGTGTTAGAGAAAATAAATGATAATGCATATAAACTTGAGATGCCTGCAGATTTTGGGGTTAGCCCCACTTTTAACATTGCAGATTTGAAGCCTTATTTGGGTGAGGAGGATGAGCTTTCGTCGAGGACGACTTCATTTCAAGAAGGGAAGGATGATGAGGACATCAATACCATTGTTACACCCACAGCCCTTGCTGCTATACATACTGGACCAATTACTAGAGCTCGCGCACGCCAATTGAATTATCAGGTACTTTCGTTTCTTGGTAACAATTCTAATGTTCATGAGAATATGATGCTGCCTAAATTGGATACATTTGTTTTGCTTACAAATGAAGGGCCTAGTTTGGACAAGAAACATGAACCTTGGAGCAAGTTCAAGCATGGAGATGCTGGCATGTGCAAGGGGATCAAGAACGGAGTTACAAGTGATGATTTCAGGACTTTGAAGCCACCATAAGGAGTGCATGAAGCCTTGGACAAAATATACAAGATGCCACTTCATAAATTTCGTCCAGAGGCTATTCTAGGTGCTGCGTCACCTTATTATTGGGCCAGGCCCATGTATTTTCGAAATACTTAAGTATAGGCTGTTTTTAGAGTTCGTATGTGTGGGGAAACAAGAGTTAGGGTTGGTTTCAGACCCCTCCTCCAAGGGCCACGAAATCCCCCCCCCCTCTTCCTCCATATATACAGCCCTTAGGGCGTCATTTAGACTTTGGGTTTTGTTTAGATTAAAGTTCGCCATAGCTGCAACTTGGCGTACTTCGTTTGTGTTCAACGACCAGACAAAGGCGTCACAGAACCCCACCTTGATCAATAAAGCTTTCATCTTATATTCGCAATATCCAGATTGCAATCTTAGTTTCTTGCTTGTTCTTTGTTTGCCTGCAGGAAACCGACCTTTGTGGTCCGGTTGATCGTGCTCCGGCGTGGTCAATAACCTCTCGGAGTTGGTTTAGCGATTGCTAAGGCCTCGCACGTTCGTAGTCGGATCGTCAAAGTCGACTTCCTCCAAAACGATAGCCACCATCGCATCGAAAGACGGGACACCTCTGCCTCTATCATAAGGGGGTAGGTTTGTAACATCCCAATTTTCAATTTGGATGTTAATCACTAGGTCATCATATGCATCCATGATTTTTGCATTTTTGCATTGGTTTTTTTGGACATGTTGATCCTAGAAACCTTAAGCAACTCAAGGACCATTTGAGAGAGTTGGAGGTTCTTATAAATTCCATTTTTGAATTTTCAAAATTGGTAAATAGGATCAAGGTGATTTTTATTTGAAATTATTTTTCCAATTATTTCAAAATAAATAAAATAATGAGAGAAGATAATATGATTTCTTCAAAACAAAGGAAGTAATGAAAATTTAATTTTAAATAAAAATATACTTTATTTGAATTTTATTTGAGATTTTATTCGGTTAAATTAGGAAAAAAATGCATTTTTAAAAATTGCATTTAGCCTAGAAAAATGTTCATGTTGTCCTAAATATTAGGAGAGGACCGTGAAAATTATTTTTGGGATTTAATTTTTATTTATTTTATTTTTTTGGATTTTCTTTTTCGGCAAAATTATTTAAAAAAAAAAATCTCTTCGAACGACTGGGCCGAAGCCCAGCCGGCCCAACCCTGCTGACCGCCTCGCCCACCCCGAGTCCGGCTGCCGCCCGGCCACCGCCGCCGTGACCGAGGGGGACTCCGGCTGCCGCCCCTCTGCCAAGCCGCCGCACCCCTGCCCCTTTAAAGCCGCCGCCCCGCCACCCCGTCCTCCTCACCAAGCCACCTCCGCAGCCCTGCATCCCGCTGACGCCGCCCCGCCGCCGCTTTGCGTCGCTGCTGCCGCACGCCGCACACGCTGCCTCCACCCGGCGCCGGAGCCGCGCCGACGCTCGCAGCCCCGCATCTTGCCGGAGTTCGCCGCCACCGCCGTCGTTTTGATCCGCCGCCAGTTTTAGCCAAATACCATCGAACCGGTAAAAACCGATCCGGTTTTTTAGTTTTTTTTTCGTTTTTTCTTTTAGATCGGTTTTATTTTTAGGGTTCGTTAAATAGCGAACGTTCACCCGATTTGTTTTATTAGCGAACAAATTCGTTCGTTAGTCTCTGTTCGCAGACGTTCGTTCGTTAGGTTTTTCTTTTTAGTTTTATTTTTTGGCCAGGGACCTATCCGTAATTACTTTTATCGCAGATTAGTCCCTGATATTCAAACCCTCACTACTTTTTGCTCGTTTGTCCAAATCCAGTGAAACCAACACCAAAATCTTCGTCTTGTTCCCCTCTATCCAGATAATCAACTTGAACATGATTTTGGCAATTTAAAATTTGGTTTCAAGTAGATTTGAATTCAAACTTCTTTTGATCATAGTTTGAGTTTCGTAACTCCTATTTGATTGATTCTTTTTGCAAATTGAAGCTCTTCACTTGAACTTTCAGTTTAGATCTTTTCTTTTGATTTTACCTTTGCATATTATGATTGAGTGCTTATGTATGCTATTGTCTGTTCATGATAGAGTTTTCGGAGTGCGAGGCTTGCTACTATGAATCTCTAGGGTTTTTTCGAACGTCAGTAAGGCAAGTAACACTTTGATCATACTCCCTTTATTACCCAGTTTTTATGCATTAGTTTCTTTCGGTGGGAAACGACACCTATGGGGTCAATGGGATCCCTTCTACAGTTGGCGGGTGCGGGGTTGTGCAAAGAGCGGGTCTAGCGGTCAGCACACAAATCGTTTACCCACGTTCGGGCCACGGAGATGCGTAAAATCCTAGTCCTGCTTTGATGTATATTTCGGTGTTCTTGTGTTCTTGAACTAGCTGCGGTGGCTCTCTAGTCCAAAAGATCTGAATTCCCCTCGAGTACGCCTCGAGCCTCCTTTTATAGACAAAAAGGGGTTGCCACAGTGGCACGCGGGAGGTGGAAAGGTGTATAGGGGCTGAGTCTATCCCCTGCCATCGTCGGACAAACGCATTTAGTGCGTTGTCAACGTGCCCCTCTTGCTTTATTGGGGACGGCAAAGAAGCTCGTCCCAGCTGTCGTCACCTCACCTGGCTCCGACGCGCGTCCAAGCTGACGAGGCATTGTAGCGCCATGTTGGCTGGCTGATGGGCTGGCGCGGTGGTGGAGCCTTCACGAAGATCTTCATGCCACCACGCAGGTGCTTGCTGAGTTGGTGTAGAGGCCACGCGCTGCCACGTAGATGCCTGCCCAGCTGGTCGAGCTGGAAGCTGTATGGGAGCGGAGGTGGAGTCTTGGCAGACGCAGGCCTGGCTGCGGCCCTGCAGGCGTCCTAGGCAAGGGTCTTGCCGAGGGCCCGGCAAGGGTCTCGCTGCGGCACCACGGTCGTCCCCGGCAAGGATCTTGCCGGGGGAGGGGGGGTCTTGTGGATTTCCTTGGCAAGGATCTCGCCAAGGATCGTCGCCTTCTGGTTCTCATCTGATATTGTGTATCTATGATCTCTACAAAGATCTGCATGCCACCACAGAGGTGCCTCCCAAGCGTTGGTTCCAATATGGTTGATGGTGTTGGAACCCCTTGGGCTCAAGGGTGACGCGCTCTGCTGGCGTTAGGCAAGTTGCCCCAGCAAGGATCTTGCCGAGGCTGCGGAAGCCACCCCGGTAAGGGTCTTACCGGGGGAGTCCACCTCACCCTCTTGCTCTCTTTGCGTCTCTGGTCTTGGCGTTGCTTTGGTCGTCCTGTGCTCCGGCTTCCCTCCTCTCCCTGCTTAGCATGGTCGTGGGCGCGGCTCTGACTGCCCATGCACAAGTAAAGGGGTGCAAAAGGAGAGCCCCTACTTTTGTACACCGACAGGAGCTCCCGGGCCTGGGCCACACATAAGCGCGACGCGTTGTTGGGCTAGGCCCAGGATGATGCGCGGGTAGGTGGGGAGGATTTTTGCCGCAGTAACTTCTCCGTCTGCTGCGCTTCCCCACGACCCGCGTTGAACGCGCGACATGGGGGGTCATGCATGACGTGGGGGTCATGCGTGGGGCGGTTTCCGCACGCATGTGTCACATCATGGTAGATGGAAAAAGAGGCGGCCCGCGCCTTCCCCGTAAAAAGGAATAACCGCGGGCGCGCTGCTCATTTACCCTCTGTGCCTTCTCCAACCTCGGAACCTCCTTCCCCTCCTTCTTCCTCCTCAAGCCCTTGCTCTCGCTCGCCACCACTGCGTTTTCGCTGCCTTTTCTCCTCCACCTCTCGCAGCCACCATGGCACCCAAAACCAGCAAAGGCAATGGAGTGGCCAAGGATGTCAGGGGGACGGAGCCGCCGGAGAGCGAGTCGGCGGCGCGGCGGACGCAGCTCGCCTACTTTCCCTCGACAGTCGACGCGGTCCACCTCTGGGACAACTTCAAGCCCCTTTGGGGGTGCAAGACGGGGGGAGAGTCGACGGGGCATCCGGCCATGCACGTCATCCCCGCTGATTGCGCCAAGGCCGCCCTGAATCGGTACCCATTCTTTGTCGACTACTTTTCTTGCGGCTTCTGCCCCCCTTTCTCTGATTTCTTCAACGACATCATGCACACCTATAGCTTCCACCTTCTGAATTTCACTCCAAATGTTGTGGCGTGCATGGCTCTTTTTGCCCATCTCTGTGAGGGCTTTGCCGGAGTGCTTCCCAGCACGGTGCTCTTCCGCCACTACTTTTATCCTCGGATCCAGAAGGGAGGCGCCATCTCTGGTTGTGTCACTTGGTTCCCAAGGCCCCTTGAGAAGGGGACATATCTGGAGGGCGCTTAGAAGGAGAGGTGGGAGGAGTGGCGGAGCCGGTGGTGCTGGATTGAGGAGAAGGACCCACAGGAATTTTGCCAAGTTCGCTAGACGATGCCGGTTTGCAGAGATGACTGGGGAGATGTTGACGCCCAGGATGGGAAGCTCATGGTCGCCACCACCAGGATCCACCGCCTCACCGCTGCCGGGCTCACCCTAGAGATGATTGGGGCGGATTTCATCCGCCGCCAAATCGCTCCACTTCACAACAAGGGGAGGCTGGCCTGGCTTTTTAGCAATGCGGCTGATATCATGAGACTTCGCCCCAGCCTGAACCACAACTTCACGGTGATGGGGCATGCCCATTTATGCCAGTGGCTATTTCAGCTCGACGTGAGTCGCGGCGGCAGGGCCGAGAGGGCCGGCAAGGCTGCGAAGGCTAGCAAGGTCGCCAAGGGGCCCTTGTTCTAGTTGCCGGTGGGGGTGCTCCCGCTGAGCAACAACTCTCGCAAGACCGACATCATCACCATGATGCTGGACTTCAATGCGCACGACCTTGACCTGAATTGGGCCGAGCCGGAGGAGGATCAAGTGCAGGAGTTATTTGACACCTTGGTGGAGAAGTACGCCCGCGAGGAGCCGCTGCTCATCCAGTACACTACCCATGCAGAGCTGGACTACATCGCCCCCAGGGCGGCGGAGGCGGAGCTCGCCAAGGAGGCCGGCAGCGCTGGCAGCGTGGAGGACGAGGCCGTGGCGGCCATGGAGGAGAAGGAGCTCGCCCAGTGGGCGGAATCTGCTGGGGAGACCAGCAGCACTGACACCGAGGCCCCTCAAATTGAAGATGAGGTCGATGAGTCGTCCGGGGAGGAGGCCGAGGCTGTCAAGCCCCCGGCCATGGGGAGAGGATGTGTCCTGCGGCGGGCCGTCTTTGGTGAGCCGGTCCTACCCGGAAGGACCGCACAACCGCAACAACCTCTGGAGGCGTCCATGCGTCAGACGAGGGCCGCGACGGCGGGGAAGGCAGTGAAGGTTGCGGTGGCGAAGAAGAAAGCAGTTGCCCCTTCTCCGTCCAAGCATCCCCGAACTCCACCTGCTTCTCCTCCCCCCGCAGGTGATTACATGGAGGTCTTCTTCGACCTTGGGTCTCTTAGCCCGAGGAGGAAGAAGAAGGCCGTGGAAGAAGAGGCGGAGGATGAGTAAGTGTCTCGTCTTTTGTCATCTTCGTCCCCTCGGACCGTGCCACTTTTCTTGACTTGTCATCATCTTCGCAGGGATAGGGAGACGCTGGCCCAGAGGGTTGCGAAGAGGGCCAAGGCCTCGACGGGCGGCCAGCCCCCAACGGGCACCTCGAGTACGCCGCTGGTGGTGGTGGAGAGCAGCCCCCGGCGTAGCCCCCAGCGTGCGTTCATCACTCGCTCCTCATCGACGTGTGCTGAGGCACAATTTCTCGGTGTTGACCTTGCCGTGGTTGCAGGACGAGAACAGCAGTAGGAGGAGCCACTGAGGGCCACTCTCGACACGCCGCCCCCATCAACCACGCCGCCCCTAGGGGCATCCCCGTCAAGGGCGCCAAGCACCGAGCCCATGGGCACGGAGGAGGAGGAGGCCCCGGGCGCTGGCGGCTCCGTCCCGGCACCAAATGTCGGTGGGGAGGGGGCCACTTCGTCCCATCTTGGCACAGGTGAGTTGTTTGCCTCCCGTTCCCGCTTGTTTTTCTTCTTTCAAATTTTGATCTTGACTTCGCCTCATTTTCCTTCTCGGTACCCAGATCCTTCCTCAGCAGACCGGGAGGACGTGGACACCGTCATCGGAGAGGTCGCCGGAGAGGCCGCGGCCGAGGCCGACGAGATCGCCGCTGAGGAGGCCGCGAAGGACGTTGCTGAGGATGCCGCTGAGGGGCCTGCCGGGGAGGCCGAGGAGGCCGCTGCCGAGGAGGCCGGCAAGGGGCTTGCCAGGGAGGCCAGCAAGGTCGCTGCCGAGGAGGAGGTGGTCGATGACCAGCCTTCCTCCTCCGCCGCTTCTTGCTCGGACAAATATCTGAATGTGGGCGATGACTTGTTCGTCCACCTCCCATGGACGACGAGCACCAGGGCGCCCGCCGAGGGGGAGGTGTTCGATGATGAGGTGCTTGCCGCTGCCAGGCTTGAGGCCATTGACGGACCGAACGTCGGTGGCGGCGGTTCACAGGAAGAGTGGCTCCTCCAGAGCATGAGCGCCAGCTTCCACAAGCTTCAGGCGCTTCACCGTGCCCGCATGGACAAGACCAAGTCCAGGATGGCAGCAGTGGACAAGGCGGAGGCGGACCTCGAAGGGCACGTCGCCGAGACGCACGCTTGGTTCCGCCAGGCCTGTGAGGAATTTAAGGTCGCCCAGGACCAGCTGGCCGAGCGCAAGCTGGAGCTTGTCATGAAGCAGGCCCATGTTGAGAAGGCCCAGGAGGCGGTGAGTCGACATGCCGCCAAGGAGGAGGCCGCTCGGTGTCAGCACCAGGCCGAGCTGAATTCCCAGGAGGAGGACCTCGCCGCTCGCGAGGAGAAACTCGTCGCGACGCTCCGCGGCAAGGATGAGGAGGTCAAGAAGCTTGTCGTGCAGCGGACCCGGGAGCTAGAGCAGAGGCACGAGGAGGCCCTCAATGCTCAAGCCCAGGCCCATGCCGGCAAGGTGAACGAGATGGAGGTGGAGCGGGACGAGCTGAAGAAGCAGGTCCTGGAGCTGATGGGGGAGAGGGACGCGGCCAAAGGCACTTTGGCTGACGCGCAAGCCACGTTCCTCGCCAAGGCCGAGCTGCTCTCCATGGCCAACGATTCCATCAAGGACCTAAAGCTGAAGCTGGAGGGCCTTGAGGGGACGCTCTCTGAGGTCAGGGCCCGGGAGGAGACCCTGACCAAGAATCTAGAGGAGGAGAGGCAGCTGCGAAGGAACGACGCTGTCAGCCATGCGGATTTCGTGGCGGGCGAGAAGCTCTGGATCAGCCGCCTCGCCGATGTCGCCGGCAGGATCACCACGCAGCTGGCTACCATGGGGATGCCAAATGTGAGGTACGTCCCGGAGCCGAACGTGAGTCCTAATGCCAGGATGAATCTGTTCTTCGAGGTGTTCTCGGGGCCCTGGAGCGGTTCCACTCCAACAGTGCGGCCTCTCTGGCCGAAGAGGCCCGGAGGCTTTGCCGGGGTGCCATGACCAAGGTCCTCACCAAGATGGCGTACTGGAACCCTGACCTCGACTTTGAAGCTTCGCTGGATAGCTTGCCGGATGACGTGGACCCCGTGCCGCTAGAGGAGCGCATCGAGCCCGTCATCGGCCGCATCGACGGAGTTCGGAGGGTACAAGGCTAGCGCCGGGACTAGGCACCCCGTTTCTTATCACCACTGCAGGTTCATGACCAAGACAATTTTTATCTTTAGTTAGAACCGTAGCAACAAATGATGTAATATAACCTTGCAGTACTTTCGAAACAATGCATGTTATTTTCCCGTTTGATCTCCCTTTGTATGGCCACCCTACGTTAATCGGGTAGGTTTGCCGGCACGGAAACCCAGGCGGCGCCTTCAGGACGGATCCTCAATGTCCTGCAGGGTCTGCTTGCTGTCGGGCAAACCACCTCACTGCTCTTGACGCGGCCGCTCGAGCTGTCGAGCGGACTCGAGACAGAACGAGAGTGTTGCTAATCACAGAAGGTCACCCTGCCGTTCTCGACACAGCCGCTCGAACTGTTGAGCGGACTCGAAACAGAACAAGGGCATTGCCAATAGTGGTAGGGCCCATTGCATGCAGGTTTTCCATACACAGGGCAAGATCGTCGAGGACGATAACCTTATATATAAAAAGGAATTACTCAAAGTTTTGCATGACTTAACTTTTCTGCCGCTGCGTGAGCGTTCACCGCGTCTACCGAGGACGCCATTTGTTCGACCGTCTTCTTGCTTGAAGTGACGACCACGATGAAGCTGTTGCTTCAACCAGACCGGATTTTCACAACTGTGCACCCCCTACTTGGCGCGCCAGAGATGTCGGTGGGAAACGACACCTATGGGGTCACTGGGATCCCTTCTACGGTTGGCGGGTGCGGGGTTGTGCAAAGAGCGGGTCTGGCGGTCAGCACACAAATCATTTACCCAGGTTCGGGCCGCGGAGATGCATAAAACCCTAGTCCTGCTTTGATGTATATTTTAGTGTTCTTGTGTTCTTGAACTAGCTGCGGTGGCTCTCTAGTCCAAAAGATCTGAATCCCCCTCCAGTACGCCTCGGGCCTCCTTTTATAGACAAAGATGGGTCGCCATAGTGGCACCCAGGAGGTGGAAAGGTGTATAGGGGCTGAGTCTATCCCCTGCCATCATCTGACAAATGCATTTAATGCGCTGCTGACGTGCCCCTCTTGCTTTATTGGGGAGGGCAAAGAAGCTCGTCCTAGCTCTCGTCGCCTCGCCTGGCTCCGACGTGCGTCCAAGCTGACGAGGGGTCTTGGCGTTGCTTTGGTCGTCTTGTTCTCCGGATTCCCCCCTCTGCCCTGCTTAGCGTGGCCGTGGGCGCGGCTTTGACTGCCCATGCACAAGTAAAGGGGTGAAAAGGAGATCCCCTACTTTTGTACACCGACAGTTTCAAACCTCGAACATTGCATGAGTAGGATTTGATAACATGTGGGTATTGGGAAGTAGTTGATGAGGTAGGAACCTATTGTCTTATATTCAAACCCTAGGTGTTACTGCGTTATGATTGTACTACTTTGCTATGCTCGTAGACATGGATTGGTTTGAGAGAATTCATGAAAGATGTGAGAGTTATTATTAACTAAGGGAAACTTAAGGTGGCTACTTTAATACACATCTGGGTTGATTGGTTGTGGGCACCTGGGGATATACCAGTGCTGTCCTAGGAGATCCCGGGGAACCTGTGTGATCATCATATGATTCGCCACCCAGGATCAAAGGGATCATAATGTTATTCATGCTAGAAACTTCCGTGTGCAGCGACAAGCCATTATGGGCTCTGGCATAGTTGAGTAAGTTGTGGGAATCCTTTCCATGATGGGCTAGCAGATGTAGGGGATTGTAGGTGTACCAGCCTATCTATCGGTTAAGGTGACCTCTTCGGAAAGACCGTGTCTCGATCATCCATTTCTCAAACATCATGTGGTGCGAGAAAATCCAATGGAGGAGATCGAGTCTTGTGGGGAAAAGTGCGCAAACCTCTGCAGAGTGTACAATCTAATCATGGTTAGCTGTGTCCCCGGTTATGGACATCTTGAGTATCTGGTACTTGAATTATTATGTTGATCTCATCACTTTACTTAATTAATTTGTCGGGTTATTAATTTTAATTTTGGGATTGAGTTGGGGTTACCTTCTCAATTATTTCAACAAACTTTGTAGATAAATAAAATATATTCCTTTGTTGTAGGGAAAAACTAGCTTTATGCAAATGATAACCGTAGAGCCTCCACCAGCCAAATATGCATGTAGTGATAGTTATTTTTGTTCATTGCTCTATAGTGTTATCTTGCTAGAATATTCCATGTGCTGACCTACACGGCTGCAACATATCATGTTGCAGAATTTTCAGACGAAAGTAAGGTGCGCTAGGTCATTGTCATGCACTAAGTTTTGCCGTGGAGTTGGATGGACTCATTTATCTTGGATGCTTCCATAGTTATCTTATTTTAGATGGCCTTCAGCCATATTAATCTAATAAGTACTCTTCGTGAGAAACTCGATGTAAAAAGTGTGTGATTGAACTCTGTTATAATTCCTCGAGTACTGTGTGTGTCAGCAATACCGATCCAGGGATGACACTTAAGCACAGAGGCTTGACCGTCTGAGGTCGGGTCGCTACACATATGTCCAGTTGAATATTGGTGGCATGAGTTATTATTGTTGACATCACCCTTGAGGTGAGTATGTTGGGAGGCAAAATCATAAGCCCTTATCTTTCTATGTGTCCGGTTGAAACGTTTTTCTCATGGGTACGAGGTGAGTGTTAGCAATCATAGAAGACTATATGATGGTTGAGTATGTGGACTTGCCTAAAGGCTCTGACACGTGACTCTTCCTGAAAAGATGATGAACTGTAGTTGCAAAGTTGACTGAGAACATAGTTTGTTGGTTTCTAATAGAGTTTTTGTTGTATACTTCGATTGTGTGATGAACTATTACTTATTCATGAGAAGTATATGATAAAAGTTCTATGATAAAAGTCCTATGTTTAATTTTGTTGCTGTTATAATAATCAACATGATGCTTCTATGTCCGTATTTTGTTTTTATCGACATCTCTCTCTCAAAGCATGTGGACATGTTTTTTGATTTCGGTTTTCGCTTGAGGACAAGTGAGGTCTAAGCTTGGGGGAGTTGATATGTCCATTCTTCATCATGTTTTCTTACTGTTATTTATCCATAATAATGCTTTTTGGAGTAATTCTAATGCCTTTTCTCTCATAATTTGCAAGGAACACACCAAGAGGGAGAATTCTGGCAGCTGGAAATATAAAGTAGCCCTATGTTCGGATCTGACAATACCATACCATAATCAAAAGGTACAACGGCCCAAGCGACCAGACTTAACATAAATGTAGCCACTGGACCTGAAAAAGCTACGCCGGGCCACCTATTCTCCACAACTCCAAATATGCTGAAACTTCACGGAGATTTTTCATGGAATATTTAAGAAATGCTGGAGCCAATAATCACTAGAGGGGGCCACCAGGTGGGCACAGCCCACCTGGGCGCGCTAGCTCCCCCAGGCATGCCCTGGTGGGTTGTGGCCTCCTCGGCCCACCTCTGGTGCCCATCTTCTGGTACGTAAGTGAATTTTACCTAGAAAAAAAATAAGAAGAGGACTTGCAGGACGAAGCGCCGCCGCCTCGAGGTGGAACTTGGGCAGAAGCACTTTTGCCCTCCCGCGGAGCGATTTCGTCGGGGGAACTTCCCTCCCGGAGGGGGAAATCATCGTCATCATCATCACCAACAACTCTCCCATCTTGGGGAGGGCAATCTCCATCAACATCTTCAGCAACACGATCTCCTATAAAACCCTAGTTCATCTCATGTGTTCAATCTTGTTACTGGAACCATAGATTGGTACTTGTGGGTGACTAGTAGTGCTGATTACATCTTGTAGATGATTACTATATGGTTTATTTGGTGGAATATTATATGTTCAGATCCATTATGCTATTTAATACCCCTTTGATCTTGAGCATGATTATTATTGTGGGTAGTTACCTTTGTTCTTGAGGTCACAGGAGAAATCATGTTGCAAGTAATCATGTGAATTTGATATGTGTTCGATATTTTGATATTATGTATTTGTTATTCCCTTAGTGGTGTCATGTGAACGTTGAATACATGACACTTCACCATATTTGGGCCTAAGGGAATGCATTGCAGAGTAGCAATTAGATGGTGGGTTGCGAGAGTGACATAAGCTTAAACCCCAGTTTATGTGCTATTCCGTAAGGGACCGATTGGATCCAAAAGTTTAATGTTATGGTTAGAATTTATTCTTAATACTTTTCTCATAGTTGCGGATGCTTGCGGGAGGGTTAACCAAAAGTAGGAGGTTTGTTCAAGTAATAACAGCACCTAAGCACTGGTCCACCCACATATCAAATTATCAAAGTAGCGAACACAAATCAAACCAACATGATGAAAGTGACTAGATGAAATTCCTGTGTACCCTCAAGAACTCTTTGATTATCAAAAGAGACCGTTTTGGCCTGTCCTTTGCCTCAAAAGGATTGGGCTACCTTGCTTCACTTTTGTTATTATTATCATTACTTGCTCGTTACATATTATCTTGCTATGAAACTACCCTGCTACTTACAATTTCAGCACTTGCAGACAATACCTTACCGGAAACTGCTTCTCATTTCCTTTTGCTCCTCATTGGGTTCGACACTCTTACTTATCGAAAAGAGCTACACTAGATCCCTATACTTGTGGGTCATCACCCCCATGCGCATGGGCCCAACTTACCCCGTGCGCACGGGACCCCTGTGCGCATGGGCCCAACTTACCCCGTGCGCACGGGCCCTACATGATGGCCGACTGAGATGGCTGTTGGGCCTCCACTTCATCCACTTCGTTCCCAAGCCTATATATTCCGTACCTAGGGTTATGTTTAGGGTTAGCAAAGACATATGTGAGATATTTGGGAGCTTTGCTCCTTCTACCACTCCATTGGAGATCTAGACCTCTTAGGAGAGGATCCACTTGTGGATTTCAAGACCTCCTCTTGGAGAAGACTATCATCAAGACCTCACCTCCTTAGGAGTGGGATGAACTTTACCTAGTGCTTGTTTCCTTTGATTGTGCTTGTAATCTTGTGGCTTTATGTGTTTTCTATTCTAGTGGATGTGTGATTGGGTTTGTTGGAGCGAATTCCTCTTTGTGTTCTTGGTGTCCATCCCTTTCCCCCCTCCAGGTGTGAAAAGATCCATCTTAGGGTTTCACCCTACAATATCTTGGTATCATGAGAAAGGTTGATTCACATATTGGAGTCCCTACCCCAATTTTCTAGCTTGATTTTGTTGTTTTTTGTCCTATTTCGAAAATCCCCACCAAAAATAGCCCCAAAAAATTTCTTGCAATTTGTTAGATCTTGTGAGATTTGGTTGATTTGATCCACAAATTTGGTGTTTGGCAAGTGGCTCTACCCCTTACTATCTTTCCCCAACCTCCCCACCATCGATTTTGGCTGGAACTTTGCAATAATCCACGGATCCGAGGTGTTCTTGAGTCTCCAGAACACCCCGTGCGCACGGGCCATCGGGACCCCGTGCACATGGGCACAACTTACCCCGTGCGCACGGACCACACATAACAGGTCGGCCATTCCCACCATTTTGCCTTCCACCACCACACTTGATCTTCCGCACTACTTCTCGTTGGTGTTTGAGCTTTTGGGTTGCGGTTTACACGTGTCCTAAGGTGTTTCCGCTACTTAGGCGTGATTTGACTTCATCACCGCTGCCACTTGTCATCGGCTCGGACTCCACTTCGATATCGACCACTCCATCTTCATACCAACCATAAGAAAGGACAGTAACCTCGACGACACCATAGTATTACCCCTGCCATTACCTTGATAGCCTCGAGCCTCTTTTGCATTACTTACCCATCGAGACTAGCAAGTTGAGAATGGCTGGGCCACGCCTTAGTGCACCTTCAGTGTTACGTCTCTCCCATTCATACACTACTTGTTTTCTCACATTGTGGGCTCGCATATCAAGCATTGTGGCATAGTTAAAAAAAGCTTTTAAGCAAAAGAAAAATAAGAGAAGCAAAGAGCTTGTAAGCAATAGCATCATGCCTCATAGCATAGTTACATCATCTTGGCCACCACATACATAAGCATACTTGGGATAGTAGACGTCCCATTTCCTCTTAGGTTGGTGCACTAGTGTATCTAGCCCACTAGAGCAATCGAGCTAGCGTCTCTCTAGTATCCATACAATAAGATCATTTCAGTGCCCCCTCTTAGAGCTCACCCCTTAGTTGTGCCGATCCCATCTATCTTTCATGTGTGTGTGTTCCTAGTGATATCCTTGGGTTTGATCTATTTTTCTTACTTGTGATTTGTGCATCTTTTCAACTTTTTCAATATCTTGAATAAAATTTGCTTTGAATTGTTTGTGCCACTTCCTAACCGAGATCCTCTATAAGCCTCTTCTAGGTGTGAGAAACAAAACTCGGTACCAATTCTACTATTATAGCATCATGTGGGATCATACTTGTTACATCCACAATCTTCGGAAAAGGTAACTTTGGTTTTGTTCTCTCAGTTTCCTACTCACCACCACTTCCTCATGATGGATAGGCCTATTTCTTCGGCAAACCCGCTCTTCGAGGATCAAGATGACGAACGCGACTATGTCACCAAGAATCACTTCTTCATCGCACAATGAGCTCAACATCAATAGAGTGAAGCTTTGGGTGATCGCATCGAGCAACTCACCATCGATCTCCATCAATCGGAAGCAAGACAATAGGACTACCTCGACACCAAGCTCTCCAAACAAATGGAAGAATTCCGCAACATGATCATGAGCCACGCGTCTTCCTCAACCTCTTCACCAAGACGGCGTCACTCAAGTTGCCACTCGTCGTCATATTATTATTTCAATGCGAGTCCTCCTCGACGTGACAACACTTAAGATCACCGCGCTCATGAAAATACGTTCCATGGCAATGGCCTACAAAACCGAGTTCGAGCACATTAGAAGGCGCGATGCCAAGAACGAGAAGCCATGGATCAAGAGAAACTACCAACACATCGTCCACGTCAAGTATACCTAGTCAAACCTCGGGCCAGGCCTAGCCAAGCCCGAGGCAAAAAACCTAGGCCCAGGCCCGGCCTGGCCCGGCCAACGGGCCTGTTTTTTGGGCCCAAGCCCGGCCCAAACGTGTAAAAGTCCGTCAGGCCTCGGGCCTCGGCCAGGCCCGTTCAGAAAAGCACAATAACGACGGGCCCAGGCTGGCCATCGGGCTCAAAATCTAGGACTGAGCCCGGCCCAGGAGTAGCGCCGGGCCTGCCGGGCTTCCCATGGCCAGGACTAACATCAAGCATCTCAAGATGGCAATGCAACCTGGCAAAAGCAACAAAGTCGTGAAGCTCAATGTCAAGCGGCTCTAGACGCACTCCGAGAGTCCACTCGAGCCATTGCTCAACACAACTGTCAAGTGCGTGAGCAAGAGGAAGCACTTCGTCAAGCACGACAAGAAGAAGCCGCACGTCGTGAAGAACAACAAGAAAGGCGAAACCGGGCACATATGCCTCGACCTCCTCTATGCTAGGAGCGCAACCATGATGATGATCCTCCTCCACGTCAGGAGCGACACCAAGCGGATCAAGTGCTTGAAGAACCTCTCCCGCGCCAAGAGAGACATCAACACCATCACTATGATGAAGAACTCCGCTACGACAAGCCCAAGTTCACCATGCCCAAGTTCTCCGGAAGCAATGACCCCGAGGAGTATCTCTCATGGTCATTCAAAGTCGACAAGATATTACATATTTACAACTATGACGAGGAAAAGAAGATCGCCATGGCATCCCTCGAGTTTCAAGACTACATCCTCATTTGGTGGGAGCAAGCGAGAAGGACGAGCCACCCATCATGACTTGGACACAAATGAAGGACGTCATGCGAGCTCGCTTCGTGCCTACATACTAAACCCGAGATCTCTTCAAGAAGTTGCAACTCCTCAAGATAGTCATGAAGACGGTGAAAGAATACTATCAAGAAATGGAAATTGCCATGATAAGAGCCAATGTCAAAGAAGAAGATGAGCAAAGAATGGCACACTTCTTGAATGGCCTCAACCACCCAGTACGGAAGATCGCCAATTTCCAACCCTACTCCAACCTTCTCTAGCTAGTTCATCAAGCGACCAAGGCGGAGCGACAAGTGCAAGAAGACTTCAAATTTTCCAAGTTCTCATCCAAGACTTATGGCTCGTACACTCAAGCTACATCTACTATGATTTCGGCACCTCCTACCTCGACTAGAGCATCACCAAGTACCGGTGACAAGTCAAGTTCCAAGCAAGCAACACCTTCCTTGACTCATCGTCCGGCAAGCAACTACAAGAACAAGACTCCTTCATCAGCACTGAGGGAGTCCTAGACTAAGGGGTTCTCGGGCGTCCGACCTATTAGACATGGGCCGGACTGATGGGCTGTGAAGATACAAATACCGAAGACTCTACCCGTGTCTAGATGGGACTCTCCTTGACGTGGAAGGCAAGCTTGGAGTCCGAATATGAAGATTTCTTTCCCTGTAACCAACCTTATGTAACCCTAGATCCCTCCGGTGTCTATATAAACTGGAGGGCTAGGTTCGTAGACAGATTCCTAATAATCATAGTCAGACAGGCTAGACTTTTAGGGTTTAGCCATTACGATCTCGTGGTAGATCAACTCTTGTAATACTCATATTAATCAAGATCAATCAAGCAGGAAGTAGGGTATTGCCTCCATAGATAGGGCATGAACCTGGGTAAACATTGTGTCCCCTGTCTCCTATTACCATCGACCCTAGATGCACAGTTCGAGACCCCCTACCCGAGATCCGCCGGTTTTGACATCGACATTGGTGCTTTCATTGAGAGTTCCACTATGATGTCATCAAAAGGTTTGATGGCTCCTTCAATCATCTACAACAACACTGTCCAAGGGGAAGTCTTCCTCCCCAGACAGATCTTCGTATTCGGCGGCTTCGCACCACGGGCCAACTCGCTTGGCCATCTGGAGCAGATCGAAAGCTATGCCCCTGGCCATCAGGTCAGATTTGGAAGCTTGAATTACGTTGCGGATATCCGCGGACACTTGATCTTCGACGGATTCGAGACCACGACAACTGCTCCCTGCCACCACGATGAACATGACGTAAATCTGTCATCGGACCATACCCAGGAGATAGTACCTGTAGCTGCTCTGGCCTCAGATCTGGAGCAGATCACGCCATCCGAGGACGGGAAGTTCAACCCCGCCGCGGAGGCCGCAGACTCAGCGGCGTTGGAGCTGCACACATACCTAAATTCAAGTGACATCTGTGTCACTGGAACCATGGACTCATCTCCAGCTACAGGTTCTGAACCTTGTGCATCCGCGTACGTCGAGCTTGATCGATCATCGATCGTCGAATTCAGCTCCGTGGACATCTTCCGGCACTCGCCTTTGGGCGACATGTTAAACTCGTTAAGATAACTATCCTTGGCGGGGGACTCTCAGCCGAATTATATCCGGTTAGAGCTGGAGGCTGATGACGGAGAATTTTGTTTCCCACCCACCGCCCACTTCATAGCCACTGTAAAGGACTTAACCGACACGCTCGATTACGGCTCCAAAGACATCGACGGTATGAACGACGATGCAGGAGAAGTGGAGGCCCAAAACCCGCCGTTCACCGGACGATGGACGGCCACCTACTCATATGACGTATACATGGTGGATGCACCAAAAGAAAATAGCGGCGATGACAAAGAGAATCCAGTCGAGGATGAACCTCCTAAGATAGAACCAAAGCGCCAGTGTCAGTGGCGCCGCTCTAAATCATGCTGCAGCAAAGACAGCAACACCGACACAGGAGACGATAACACTTCGGACGGTGCCGAAGAAAGAGAAGATCCTGATGAATGAACTGCCGAACAGGATGATTGGGAAAACGGGCAAGTTAGCCCTGACGAATAGGCCATAAACGACGACTCGGAGGACCGTAATTATCTTCCGCTCTCTGAGGACGAGGTGAGCCTTGGCATCGAGGAGTTTATCGTGCCTGAGGAACCTCGGGAACAGGAGCGCTTTAAGCGCCGGCTAATAGCCACTGCAAGGAGCCTGAAAAAGAAGCAACAACAACTTCAAGCTAACCAAGATCTGCTCAACGATAGATGGACTGATGTCCTAGCAGCCGAAGAATACGGCCTCAAGCGCCCAGCCAAAATTTACCCGAAGCGCAAATTGCTACCTCAGTTCGATGGAGGCGCCGGAGCCCATACCATCATCGCACAATGCGGCTAACCGACCACTACTCGGTCGGGACAAAGCGGCAACTCAAGCCGAACACTAGCCCGCCCCACCTCACCGTAAAGACAGAGATAATACAGCTCATGGTTACACATATGACCTTCGGCAGGACCTAGACAATAGAGCAAGACATACCAGATCGATCTACGGATCGCGAGGATGTTCCCCGACATGTGACGACGGCTATCTATTCAGACGTAACAAGCCTAGTCACACCCGGGCCAAAAACCGCAGACGGACTCCATCGGAGCTACGTCACAATGTGGCCCAATATAGAGGCGCCGCACACCCCCTGTGCTTCACAGATGAAGTAATGGAGCAGAAATTCCCAAAAGGGTTTAAACCCGTGAATATCGAATCATATGATGGAACAACTGATCCCGCGGTATGGATCGAGAATTTCCTTCTCCATATCCACATGGCCCGCGGAGATGACCTTCATGCCATTAAATACCTCCCACTAAAACTCAAAGGGCCAGCTTGGTACTGGCTAAACAGTCTGCCCGAAAACTCCATTGGCAGTTGGGAGGATTTGGAAGATGCCTTTCGCGACAACTTCCAAGGTACATATGTCCGGCCACTAGATGCCGATGACTTGAGTCACATTGTCCAGCAGCCTGGAGAGTCAGCCAGGAAGCTCTGGACTAGGTTCTTAGTTAAAAAGAACCAAATCATCGACTGTCCGGACGCGGAAGCCCTAGCGGCCTTCAAACACAGCGTCCGGGACGTGTGGCTCGCCCGCCACATCGGTTAAGAAAAACCAAAATCCATGTCAGCCCTTACCGCTCTGATGACCCGCTTTTGCGCGGGAGAAGACAGCTGGCTCGCTCGTAGAAGCAATAGCACCAGCAATCCGGGCACTTCCGAAGCCCGAGATGGCAATGGCAAACCACGACGCAGCAAACACAAACGTTGCAATGATAATGAAAGAACGCATGACACAGCGGTCAACGCCAGATTCAGCGGCCCGAAACCCGGTCAACGGAAGAAGCCATTCAAGGCAAACAGAGACGGACCATCCAATTTAGACAACATATTGGATCGGCCCTACCAGATTCATGGAAACCCCGATAAACCACCTAATCACACCAACAGAAGCTGTTGGGTCTTCAAGCAGGCCGGCAAGGTCAACGCCGAACACAAGGGGAAGAGGCCGCCCGGTGATAGCGATGACGAAGAGACTCACCAACCAAATACCGGGCATCAGAAGCAATTTCCCCCCGAAGTAAAAACAGTGAACATGGTATACGTGACACACACCTCTATAGGGGAGCATGAGAAGCACTCCCTCCGGACTGAGGATCATACTATGGTTACTTCAGTCGAAGAACAAAGTGGTCTTATTAAACCGCATGCCTTGTCGGCCATTAAGCCACCGGTCTCCATTCAGCAGGACCGACCAATTTTGGAGCGGGACTAGTAGTTCGGCTTCCGCCGTCCGCCTCATACACCCGCAAAATCTGTACCGCGCATACAGAACTATGCACTTAAAATACCATGGGCATCGGCGGAAGCACAATACGGACGGGCCTACAAGTACTCCCATAACCTCCTTCTTTTCTTTTCTAACTATTGTTTCCTTTTTCATTATCCTTTACCATAGGTGACTTGCAGGTCGGTCATCTCACTGACTCTATCGGAGTTCAGGTTTGTACATTCTCCCAAAGGCTACTCCTGTTAAGGAGCCGCTTCACTGAGGAAAGGCGGCGCAGATGTGCGACAGGAGGTCCAAAACAACTTTTTGTAGACCGCACTCTCTATTTTGCGAGCCTGTAAAGTGCCTTCTTCCTCAGCCGTCGACCCCTCGCATGTCAAATAGCCAAGGTCACGGCGTTATTATATAAAAACAACGATTGGCATATCACTCAAGTTCTAGTGAACATAACCTGTATCCAGTATTCACTTTTCTCTAAAGAACTGAATTTTGCTTCTTGTGTTATTTCACACACCCCGACAAAACTCGCCAGGGGCACGATATGGGAACAAAATAAATTGCCAACAAGTCCAAACAGCTTTATAGCATACTTTGGCGTCGTGAGTTTGGCCTTATATGCATCAGCTCCTAATCCTGTCTTGGGTCAATAGTTGGGTTGCCCAGCTCCTGTGCTTGCTACCTTACGTTACGATCTATCGGCTAAGGTAGTAAAGGGAGAACTACCGTGATTGTGTCTCCGGTTTATCTGGTCAAAGACCTCAGTAGAGAAAGCCAAAAACTGACTGTCATGATGTGGCGAGAGCTGGTCAACCACTCGATGACTTATCGGGATCTTTCGCGATTCCCTCTGTATTACACGAAGGACCTTTCTTCAGGTCATACATGTAACGCACCATATTGGGATAACCGCGTACATACCAGGGTCTATATAGTAGACCCACCATAAAACTCCTATGGCTAAGTGAAAGTGTTAACGCCCTATAGTCCGATTGCCTTGTTCACCACATTGACACCTCCTTCATGGACCAAGATGTTGGGTTAAGAGTGTTCAAGTGCTTTTCCGAACACCCCCGTATTTTCTACGAGGGGGCTGAACCTGACGACTGGAAAACTTTCAAATTATACAAAAACGGCCGCACAGGAGGAACCAAAGCTCTTAAGCGAATATCATAATATTGTCTTTTACAATTTCAACACATTTCATTCGAATATCATGTCTTTCGAGCACTGACCCTCTATCAAGCGGGCACCCTCTAAGATGTCCTTGAAATAATGATCTGGTGCGTGATGGTCCTTGCCCTTGGGGGGACTCCTCGCTGCAATGTCGGTGGCCTTCATCTTCGCCCAGTATGTCTTGACGCGGGCAAAGGCCATCCATGCACCTTCAATGCATGTTGAACGCTTAACGGCATCGATACGCAACACCACATCAACAAGCCGTTGCACCAAACCAAAATAACTATTCGGAATTGGCTCAGTAGGCCACAGCCGGACTATGACGTACTTCATGGCAGAACCGGATATCCTGTGGAGCTCAGCCCACTGGGCCATCTGTTCGTTCAGTAATAGCGGACGCTTTGGCGCACCGAATTGTGACCAAAAAAGCTTCTTCGTGGCACACCCTTCCTGCGCTTGGTAAAATTGCGCCGCATCGGAGGTGCTCTTCGGCAGGTCCAAGAATGCGTCTGGAGAGCTCCACATCTGATTAAGCGAGGAATACTTCGGATCACTGAATTTAGTCTGTAACAAGAAAGGCTTACCAGCCGCTATCTCCCCAGCTTGCCAGATCTCCTCCCGAGCCGCTCTAGACTCGGATCGTGCCTCTCTCGCCTCTTGTAAGGCCTTGTTGAGATCGACCGCTTTAGCTTTGTTATTCGTCTCGAGGAATTCGCACTGGACAGTGGTTTCCTTTAGCTTGCATGCCATGACAGAAATTCTCTCCTCACACTGGTGCTAAGCAGCCTGTTCGGTTTTTAATTCATCTTCTGCCTTATTGGCAGCCAAATTACTCATCCGGGCTTGCTCCTTGGCTAGAGCAAGTTCAGCCCGAAGGGCCTCCACCGCGGCAACACCATCTGCAGTTATGCGCGTCTCAGTATACAATTCTAGCTTCGTGCATATATTATCATACATACATATACTGGTTGCCCCAAAAACATACCTTGCGCCTCATCAAGCCGCCTGTTGATAAGCATGATGTCATCATCCGCCTCATCAATCTTCCGCTGCAGATCTGCAACCTCTGTAGATCAGGTAGTAGCTAGGGAGGTCACAGCCTGTGCTCCAAGTAGTTAGATTATTTCCTAGACATATATTTTTGATCCTCTGATCGCCTCCCTTGGGAGGGCAATCAGAGTCTCAGGGGATACTATCTATACACAGGAGTATTTTGTGAATAAAACACAATCAAAAGCTTTACAGTACAAACCTCGAAGCCTCTTAGCAGGCTCGTGAAGGCCTCATTCAATCCGCTTTTCATGGATAGGACCTTTTCAACCACCATACCCATCAAGGTACGATGGTCCTCGGAGACGGACGCTTGTCGCAGCATGTTCGTCCATATATCCGGCGCTTCTGGATCTCTGGAAGCTATTGTAGTAGCACGGCCTACCTTCGAAGGGATACGTTCATTCATCCCTAGAGTTGTCTCCGGCTATAAGCCGGACAGTCCGGGGCCTTTATTGTTGGCCCCCGGACCCTGGGCTACAGAAGTATCACCTTTGGTTAGTGTTTTCATCATCCCTCGCATCACTTGTTGATCAGGAGAGACCCTCCGGGACGACACCTCGAAGTCGTCCGCCCTATTGGGTGAGGAGACCGGTGGAGGCATCTCGCTTTCCATCATCTTCGGGAGAAGATCCCCCGAGGAAGAGGATTGTTGAAGAATACTGTGTGCCGAGCTGCAAAAACAGATATTCTAGATGTTACCCTGGTCACAGGAGAGGAACGGGATATGTTTAAAACACCCTTGTTCGCTTACAATTTAGGCTTGCCCTCGCCGGGGGACTGCGTGATGACGTCGTCCTCCAAGCCCGAGCCGCCCGATAGGGGCATCTTGCCTTGCTTAGGAGCCTTTTCCTCCCAATCTTCGAAGACGACCCTTTTCTTACCATGAGGAGAAGGGATGTTGGCTTCTCCTTTACCTTTGTCTCCAGGCGATGGGATTTCGATCTCCCCGTACACAGCGTCTAATATACCTTTGGGATGGAGGCCACCTTCGGTCCTCCCGCTCTCCGTCTTGTCCTCCTTCATAGGCATCTGGAACGGTGTCGGGGCCAGCATCCTCATTAATACGTGATCCGCTGAGTCTTCGGGAAGGGGGCCGAACACCTAATTCGCTCTGCTTTCTTTATCCAGCCCTGGAAGGAGATAGTGTGATCAGTATCGCACTACAGCACGCATAGCTAGAGATTGTTCGGGAGTTGAGCACTTACTGGGGTGTCTGGATGGTTGCGGTCGAGACTGATGTCCTCGGTGGTGTCCGGCCACTGTTTTTGTTTCCCAAAAAGCAACTTCCACATTCCTTTGTGCGTAATACCGAAGAAGTCTTAGAGGGTCCGTGGTCCTTCCAAATTAAACTCCCACATACGGAGAGGCCGTCGCTGGCACGGCAGAACCCGGCGGACCAGCATTACTTGAACCACGTTGATAAGACCAACGTCCTTCTCAAGGAGGCTCCGAATGTGGCTCTATAGAGTCTGCACTTCGTCAATTGATCCCCAGTCTAGCCCCTTATTAATCCATGATGCAAGCTGTAACGGAGAGCCAGATCGAAACGCAGGTATAGCCGCCCACTTGGTACCGCGGGGTTCAGTGACGTAAAACCACTCCTGCTGCCATAGGTTGGGAGTTTCGGTGAAAGAGCCTTTTAGCCAGGGAGCATTGGTAAGCTTGCTCACTGTAGCACCTCCACACTCCGCTTGTTCCCCGTCGACTACCTTCGGCTTCACACTAAAGGTCTTGAGCCATAAGCCGAAGTGTGGGGGAATACGGAGAAAGGCCTCACACGTGATAATGAACATCGAGATGTGAAGGAAAGAATCTGGGGCTAGATCGTGAAAATCTAGTCTGTAGTAAAACATGAGCCCCCGGACGAAGGGATGAAGAGCAAATCCTAGCCCTAGGAGGAAGTGGGAGATGAATACAACCCTCTCGCTGGATCTTGGAGTAGGAATAACCTATCCTCGAGCAGGAAGCCTGTGGGGGATCTCCGCGGTCAGGTATCTGGCCGCACGAAGCTTCATGATGTTCTCCTCTATAAACAAAGGAAGCCACCCATCGGCCCTGTGGGTTGGGTCCGGACATGATTGGGAATCTTGAAGCAATGAAGTCGAACCTTGGGCACTAGAACTCGAAGTTGGAAGGGCTGAGGAAAGGGTCGGCGTAAAATAAGACGGCCCTTGGCTCCTTTATAAAGGCAACGGATATTGAACGCCTCCTCCTAAGCCTGAAAACCTGCCTATTCCTAAGGAATAATACCAATGGAACGGTTGGGTTACCCACGCTCGTATTGATGAGAATCCCGCAATATGGGGACACGATCTCTGCTTCGACAAGACGTGCCAATAAAAACCGTGCCTCTAAACATGGAATGGCAGGACAAGAAACGGTTCGAAATAGTGACAGGGCAAACGTGATGTCACATTACAAAAATTTGTTAGCGGATTGGACTCGTGATATATTATACTCTCTGTGGTTGTGCGTGGTGCTTGTGTTGCAGATCCGGACACGTTCATTACGTCCAAAGACTATCTTGGAGTATTCGGAAAGGGGAACCCGCCTTGCAATGCCTAAGACAATTTGCGCGCCGGACACCTTGTCATTGAAGCCTGGTTCAGGGGCTACTGAGGGAGTCCTGGACTAAGGGGTCCTCGGGCGTCCGACCTATTAGACATGGGCCGGACTGATGGACTGTGAAGATACAAAGACCGAAGACTCTACCCGTGTCCGGATGGGACTCTCCTTGACGTGGAAGGCAAGCTTGGCACTCGAATATGAAGATTCCTTTCTCTGTAACCGACCTTATGTAACCCTAGATCCCTCCGGTGTCTATATAGACCGGAGAGCTAGGTCCGTAGACAGATTCCTAATAATCATAGTCAGACAGGCTAGACTTTTAGGGTTTAGCCATTACGATCTCATGGTAGATCAACTCTTGTAATACTCATATTCATCAAGATCAATCAAGCAGGAAGTAGGGTATTACCTCCATAGAGAGGGCCCGAACCTGGGTAAACATTGTGTCCCGTGTCTCCTGTTACCATCGACCCTAGACGCATAGTTCGGGACCCCCTACCCGAGATCCGCTGGTTTTGACACTGACAGACACCATATGTTGATCCCATCAAGACAAGTTCTCTAAAGTGCTTCACATGTGGTGGGCGTGGACACAAGTCTTTCCAATGCACCAACCGGCGCACCATGATTGCAAATGATGATGGCACGTATGCCCCCATGATTGAAGACGAGATGGAAGCTCTCGAGCGCGTCGTCATGCATCGTCAAGTGAATGAAGAAGAATATGCTCAAGTGTATTGCGACAATGATTCAAGTCCCGCTCTCATGATCTCCAAGGTCTTGACTTTGCAACACCACCAAGACAAAGACCAAAGGTGTCACATATTCCACACCAAGGCCGGCATCAACGGACGCTCCGTGAAAGTCATCATCAACGGAGGAAGTTGCCACAACATGGCAAGTGAAGAGTTATGTTCCAAGCTGCAATTGGTCAAGAAGAAGCATCCTCCCCCCTACAAGGTCCAATGTCTTAGCGACTCGGATCCATCCAAGTGGAGCACATCGTGCAAGTTTCGTTCAAGATCGGCGTCTATGAGGATACCTTGGAGTGTGATGTGGTTCCTATGTCCATGTGCCATCTTATCTTGGGAAGACCTTGGCAATTCGACCGTGGCATCATCCACAATGGAAGAACAAACCACTATAGCTTCAAGATGAAGGGAACGGAGTATGTGCTATGACCTATGTCACTAAGCCAAGTGATCACCAACAAGCAAGCATCCACCCATCATGGAGAGACTAGTGAGAGAGTGAACCAACACAAAGAGAGTGAGCGCCACAAGCCCAAATTGAGTGACTCTTCGCCAAGAGATAAAAACTTAATCCTCCTAGCAACCAAAAGAGAGATGAGAGAAGTGTGTGAGAACCCATTGATAACCCACAAGTATAGGGGATCACAACAGTTTTCGAGGGTAGAGTATTCAACCCAAATTTATTGATTCGACACAAGGGGAGCCAAAGAATATTTGCAAGTATTAGCATCTGAGTTGTCAATCCAACCACACCTGGAGATTAATTATCTGCAGCAAAGTGATCAGTAGCAAAGTAATATGATAGTTTGGATAGTAGTAGCAACTGCAATAGTAGCGGTAGTAGTGATAGCAATGATTTTGTAGCAAGTGCAATAGTAACAGCAGCAGTAGTAACTTAGCAGAAACAATATAAGAGAAATTTGTAGGCATTGAATCGGTTATTTTGTTGGATGACATTCAACATATAACAGTCATAACCTAGGGCGATACGGCTCTAGCTCCAATTCATAAATATAATGTAGGCATGTATTCTGTAATAGACATACGTGCTTATGGAAAGAACTTGCATGACATCTTTTGTCCTACCCTCCCGTGACGGCGGGGTCCTATTGGAAACTAAGGGATATTAAGGCCTCATTTTAATAGAGAATTGGAACAAAGCATTAAAACATAGTGAATACATGAACTCCTCAAACTACGATCATCACCGGGAAGTGTCCCGACTATTGTCACTCCGGGGTTGTCGGATCATAACACGTAGTATGTGACTCTAACTTGCAAGATCGGATCTAGAACATGGATATAATGGTGATAACATAAACGGTTCAGATCTGAAATCATTTATAATGTTTTAATGCATAATAATGCTTTTTGAAGTAATTCTAATGCCTTTTCTCTCATAATATGCAAGGTACACACAAAGAGGGAGAATTCCGGCAGCTGGAAATCTAGACCAGGAAAAGCTACATCAGGCCACCTATTTTGCACAACTCCAAATGAGCTGAAAGTTCACGAGGAATTTTTATGTAATAAATAAGAAATATTGGAGCAAATAACTACCAGATGGGGGGGCCTGGTGAGCACAAGACACCAGGGCATGCCTGCCCCCAGGCGCACCCTGGTGGGTTGTGCTCAGCCCAGCCCACCTCCGGTGCCGCTCTTCTGGTGTATAAGTAATTTTGACCTAGAAAAATTAAGGGGAGGACATTTGGGATGGAGTGCCGCCGTATCGAGGCGGAACTTGGGTAGGAGCACTTTTGCCCTTCGACGGAGTGATTCCGCCGGGGGAACATCCCTCCCGGAGGGGGAAATCATCGTCATCATCATCACCAACAACTCTCCCATCTTGGGGAGGGAAATCTCCATCAACATCTTCAATAGCACCATCTCATCTCAAACCCTAGTTCACCTCTTGTGTTCAATCTTTGTACCGGAACTATAGATTGGTGCTTGTGGGTCACTAGTAGTTTTGATTACATCTTGTAGTTGATTACTATATGGTTTATTTGGTGGAAGATTATATGTTTAGATCCAATATGTTATTTAATACCCCTCTAATCTTGAGCATGATTATCATCTGTGAATATTTACTTTTGTTCTTGAGGTCACGGGAGAAATCTTGTTGCAAGTAATCATTTGAATTTGATATGTGTTTGATATTTTGATAGTATGTATGTTGTGATTCCCTTAGTAGTGTCATGTGAACGTCGAATACATGACACTTCACCATATTTGGGCCTAAGGGAATGCATTATGGAGTAGTTATTAGATGATGGGTTGCGAGAGTGATAGAAGCTTAAACCCTAGTTTATGCGCTATTCCGTAAGGGACCGATTGGATCCAAATGTTTAATGCTATGGTTAGAATTTATTATTAATACTTTTCTCGTAGTTGCGGATGCTTGCGAGGGGGTTAATCATAAGTAGGAGGTTTGTTCAAGTAAGAACAACACCTAAGCACCGGTCCACCCACATATCAAATTATCAAAGTAGCGAACATGAATCAAACCACACATGATGAAAGTGACTAGATGAAATTTCCGTGTACCCTCAAGAATGTTTTGCTTATTATAAGAAACTGTTTTGGCCTGTCCTTTGCCTCAAAAGGATTGGGTTACCTTGCTACACTTTTGTTACTATTATCGTCACTTGCTCGTTACAAATTATCTTGCTATCAAACTACTCTGTTACTTACAATTTTAGCACTTGCAGACATTACCTTGCTGAAAAACACTTGTCATTTCCTTCTGCTCCTCGTTGGGTTCGACACTCTTACTTATCGAAAAGGCTACAATTGATCCCATATACTTATGGGTCATCAAGGCTATTTTTTGGCACCGTTGCCAGGGAGTGAAGCGCTCTTGGTAAGTGGAAATCGGTAAGAAAAAATTATTACTACGTGCTGAAATTTATTGTGACTTGTTACTATGGAGAAAAATCCTTTGAGGGGTTTATTTGGGGTATCTTCACCTCGATCGGAACCACAATTAGTTATCCCTCAACCTACTGCACCTACTGAAAATATTGAATATGAAATTCCTTCGGGTATGATAGAACAACTGCTAGCTAATCCTTATGTAGGAGATGGAACCGAACATCCTGATATGCACTTGATATATGTGGATGAAATTTGTGGATTGTTTAAGCTTGTAGGTTTACCCGGAGATGAAATTAAGAAGAAGTTTTTTCCTTTATCTTTGAAGGGAAAAGCATTGGCATGGTATAGGCTTTGTGATGATATTGGATCTTGGAATTGGAATCGATTGAAATTGGAGTTTCACCAAAAAAAAATATCCTATGCATCTAATTCATCGTGATCGGAATTATATATATAATTTTTGGCCTCGTGAAGGAGAAAGTATCGCTTTAGCTTGGGGGAGTCTTAAGTCAATGTTATATTCATGCCCATCATGATCTTTCAAGAGAAATCATTATTCAGAATTTTTATGCTCAGCTTTGTCATAATGATCGATCCATGCTTGATACTTCTTGTGCTGGTTCTTTTATGAAGAAGACTATTGAATTTCGGTGGGATCTCTTAGAAAGAATTAAACACAACTATGAAGATTGGGAACTCGACGAAGGTAAAGATTCAGGTATTAAGCTTGAGTTCGATTGTGTTAAATCTTTTATGAATATCGATGCTTTTCAAAAGTTTAGCACTAAATATGGACTTGACTCTAAGATAGTAGCCTCCTTTTGTGAATATTTTGCTACTCATGTTGATCTCTCTAAGGAGAAGTGGTTGAAATATCACCCACCTATCAAAGAAGAAATTAAAGAACCGGTAGTAGCTAAAGAAGAAACTATTATTTATAATGTTGATCCAGTTGTTCCTACTACTTATATTGAAAAACCACCTTTCCCTGTTAGGATGAACGAACATGCTAAAGATTCAACTATGGTCAACAAAAGTTATATTAGAACACCTAAACCAGCTGAACAAATCAAGGTAGAACCTAGTGTTGCTATGGTTAAAGATCTCTTGGAAGAAAATATAGATGGGCATGTTTATTTACTTCTGTGATGAAGCTGCTAGAATTGCCAAACTCGATAATAAAGATAAATATAGACCCATTGTTGGCATGCCTGTTGTCTCAGTTAAAATAGGAGATCACTGTTATCATGGTTTATGTGACATAGGTGCTAGCGTGAGTGCTATCCCCTTTACCTTATATCAAGAAATTATGAATCATATAGCACCGCTGAAATAGAAGACATAGATGTTACTACTAAACTTGCTAATAGAGACACCATCACACCACTTGGGGTAGTTAGAGATGTTGAGATTTTCTTGTTCTTGGCTCCCCACAAGATGACTTTTGTCCCATTATCCTTGGTAGACCTTTCTTGAACACCATTAATGCTAAAATAGATTGTGAGAAACAAACTGTCGATGTTAGTTTCGGTGATGAGTCTCATGAGTTTAATTTCTCCAAGTTTAGTAGAACACCTCATAAAAAGAATTGCCTAATAAGGATGAAATTATTGGTCTTGCTTCTATTGTTGTACCTCTTACTGGTCCTTTAGAACAATATCTGCTAGACCATGAAAATGATTTACATATGCATGAAAGAAATGAAATAGATAGGATTTTCTTTTAACAACGTCCTCTGCTGAAACACAAATTTTCCTATTGAAACTCTAGGAGGTCCTTGTTGCGGCTTGAAGCTACATCGGTATTTCCTCAAAGAGGAAGGGATGATGCAGCACAATGACGATAGGTATTTCCCTTAGATATGAAACCAAGGTTATCGAACCAGTAGGAGAACCAAGCAACAACACATAAACGACACCTGCACATAAATAACAAATACTCGCAACTCGACGTATTAAAGGAGTTGTTAATCCCTTTCGGGTAACGGCGCCAGAAATTGGCAAACAGACATGAATAAATTGTAGTAGATTGATAGATCGAACGCCAAATAAAATAAATAAGAATAAATTGTAGCAAGGTATTTTTGTATTTTTGGTTTAATAGATCTGAAAATAAAAGCAAAGGAAAATAGATCGCAAAGGCAAATAATATGAGAAAGAGAACCGGGGGCCGTAGGTTTCACTAGTGGCTTCTCTCGAGAAAAATAGCAAACAGTGGGTAAACGAATTACTGTTGGGCAGTTGATATAACTTCACATAATCATGATGATATCCAGGCAATGATCATTATATAGGCATCACGTCCAAGATTAGTAGACCGACTCCTGCCCGCATCTACTACTATTACTCCACACATCGACCGCTATCCAGCATGCATCTAGTGTATTAAGTTCATGGAGAAACGGAGTAATGCAATAAGAACGATGACATGATGTAGACAAGATCTAGTTATGTAGAAATAGACCCCATCGCTTTATCCTTAGTAGCAACAATACATACATGACGGTTCCCCTTCGGTCACTGGGATCAAGCACCGTAAGATCAAACCCACTACAAAGCACCTCTTCCGATTGCAAGATAGACAGATCAAGTTGACCAAACAAAACACAAATATCGGAGAAGAAATACGAGGCTATAAGCAAGCATGCATATAAGAGATCAAAGAAACTCAAATAACTTTCATGGATAAAAAGAGATAGATCTGATCATAAACTCAAAGTTCATCGGATCCCAACAAACACACCGCAAAAAGAGTTACGTCATATGGATCTCCAAGAGACCATTGTATTCATCATCAAACGAGAGAGAGAGAGGAAGCCATCTAGCTACTAACTACGGACCCGAAGGTCTACAAAGAACTACTCACACATCATCGGAGAGGCACCAATGGAAGTGGCAAACCCCTCCGTGATGGTGTCTAGATTGGATCTGGTGGTTCTCGACTCTGCTAGGGTTTCTAGAATATTGGGGTGTTTATAGAGTAAAGAGGCGGTCTGGGGGGCACCCGAGGATGGCACAACCCACCAGGGCGCGCCTGGGCCTCCAGGCACGCCCTGGTGGGTTGTGCTCCCCTCGGAGTAGCTCCCAGGTGCTTCTTCGGCCCATTGGTTGTCTTCTGGTCCAAAAAAATCCATAAGAAGTGTCCCTACGTTTGGACTCTGTTTTGTATTGATTATCTGCGATGTAAAAAACAGCAACTGGCACTTGGCACTATGTCAATAGGTTAGTACCAAAAAATGATATAAAATGACTATAAAATGGTTATAAAACATCCAAGATTGATAATATAACAGCATGGAACAATAAAAAATTATAGATACGTTGGAGACGTATCAGCATCCCCAAGCTTAATTCCTGCTCGTCCTCGAGTAGGTAAATGATAAAAACAGAATTTTTGATGTGGAATGCTGCCTAACATGTCATATCATATTGTTTTCTTTATAGCATGGACATTTGGACTTTTATATTGTTCAAAGCAATAGTCTAGTTTTGACATGATAACTTAAATACTCAAGCATATCAACAAGCAACCATGTCTTTCAAAATACCAATGGTAAAATAAGTTATCCCTAGCTCATCATGCTCAATAATTGATCCATTCATGAAACATACTTGCATATTAACTACACCCAATGCTCAAGTACGATCATAGTGCCTCCTAGTTGGTGCTTTTATCAGAGAAGATGGAGACTCAAATTCAATTTTTTTTGCATAAAGTAAAAGAAAGGCCCTTCGCAGAGGGAAGTAGGGATTTGTAGAGGTGCCAGATCTCAAAGAGAAAATTGAGAGATAAAAACATTTTGAGAGGCATACTTTTCCCACCAACGAAAACGACTTAGAGTTCCCAGCACTTTCCATGCTAGATATATCATAGGCGGTTCCCAAACAGAAATTAAAGTTTATTCCTTTTCCATGATAATTTCACTTTCCATGGCTACCTATATCCACGGGTGCCTTCCATACCAACACTTTCCAAAGAATTTATTATTTGACAACATAAAGTAAATTCATTTTCATTTCAGGACTGGGAATCCCTAATACCTTTGCCTTACTCTCATGCAATGACAAGTGAATAAACACTCATCGTGAGAATAACACATCTAGCATGGAAAATATTAGCCACCCCTCACCGCCTCGCGAGCAGTACGAGCACACAAAAGAGAAATTTATTTTGAATATTAGAGATGGCACATACAAATTTTCTTAGAACGGCAAACGAATACCGCATATAGGTAGGTATAGTGGACTCATGTGGCAAAACTGGTTTAAAGGATTTTGTATGCACGAGTAGTGATCATACTTAGTGCAAAATGAAGGCTAGCAAAAGATTAAGAAGCGACCAACCAAGAAACGAATAATCACATAAGAGAGCATTAAGCATAATTAACACCGAATAATGCACCACAAGTAGGATATAATTTCATTGCATGACTATTGACTTTCATGCTTTCTTAGGGAATCACAAACCTTAACACCAATATTCTTACTAAAGCATAATTACTCATCAAGATGACTCACATATCAGATCATCATATCTCAAAATTATTACTAAGAAACAAGTTTATTTTGTCCAATGATCTTCATGAAAGTTTTTATTATATCCTTCTTGGATATCTATCACTTTGGAACTAATTTTCTTGTGTTGCTTTTGATAAGCTCAAAAAAATATAAGTGAAGATCATGAGCATAAAATTTCTTTGACTCAAATTAATTTAAGTGAAGCAAGAGAGAATTTCTTGAAAATTTTACTAACTCTCAAATAAATCTAAGTGAAGAAAGAGAGCATTTCTTCAAAAATACTAAAGCACACCGTGCTCAAAAAGATATAAGTGAAGCACTAGAGCAAATCCATAGCTCATAAAAAAATTAAGTGAAGCATAGAGAGCAATTCTAACAAGTCATGGCATAATTTTGGCTCTCTCAAATAGGTGTGTCCAGCAAGGAATCAAGACCTAAAACACAAAATAAAAAAGCAAGGACTCATATCATACAAGATGCTCCAAGCAAAACACATAGTATGTGACGAATAAAAATATAGCTTCAAGTAAAATACCGATGGTCGTTAGAAGAAAGAGAGGATGCCACTCAGGGGCATCCCCAAGCTTAGTTGCTTGCTCTCTTTGGATAATAGCTTGGGATTCCGGGGCATCCCCAAGCTTAGGCCCTTCTTACTCCTCATTCCTTCATCCATCATAAGATAACCCAAAACTTGAAAACTTCAATCATACAAAACTCCAACAAAACATTCATGAGATCCGTTAGTATAAGAAAGCAAATCACTACTATAAGTGCTGTAGCAAACCAATTCATATTTTATTCTTGCATTATATCTACTGTATTCCAACTTTTATATGGAAAAAATCATCCAAAAAACCCATATAATCATCAAAACAAGCACACAACGCAAAGAAAATAGAATCTGTGAAAAAAGAACAGTCTGTAGCAATCTGACAATTTCGAATACTTTTGTAACTCAAACAATTCTAAACAAATTAGGATCACGTGAGAAATTTGTATATTAATCTTTTGCAAAAAGAATTGACATTTTATCACACTCTGGTTAAAATAAGGAATTTTTTTCGTGAGCGCAAAAATTTCTGTTTTTCAGCAAGATCAAACAACTATCACCCAAGAAGATCCTAAAGGCTTTACTTGGCACAAACACTAATTAAACACAAAAAACACAATCATAACAGTAGCATAATTGTGCTAACACTCAACAACATAAAGCAAAAAGCAAAAATAAATTTTATTCATTGGGTTGCCTCCCAACAAGCGTTATAGTGTTACGCCCTTAGCTAGGCATAAAGCAAGGATCTAAGTTTTGTCATCCTTCTTCTTAATTCCCTTAGAGGTGTTTTCATCATGGAGATTTGTATAAACAACATAAAGTATATTATCCATAAAAACCTTGGCATTATTAAGTTGGCCATTAGCATAACCACATTGATTTCCCACAACAATCCAAGAGTAATGTTGATTAACATTATTAAAAACTTGTTGAATTACATGTAGAATGGGGACTTCCTTTTTAGGATTCTCATCAAAGATTTTATTATCCCCAAGCAAATGTCTTAATGCATACTCACTATTTTAAATAATTTCATCTATCACGGGCTTTTCACGATTCGTACCATAAAAATCAAAGATTTCCCTAGCTTCCCGTATGATATAGTCAAACTCATTCATAAGAACACGAGTGGCCAACTTTTTGGCCTTATGATTCTTTATAACGGGGAGCTCAAAAAACAATCTTTGCAGAGTAGGATGGGTACGGATAAATTTGCTTTCAAGTTTCAGAACTAGTGCTGAAATAGCATCCGCATAAGATCTAGTAGTTCTAAGTATAGGAGCATCATCAAGACATAGATTTCCCACACAATTGAAAAATTGTTGGATACGTTCCTTTCCCATAACATTCCATTGCCCCAAGATAAAAGTTTTAGCATCCAGATTGCCCGTATGTCCAATTTTAGGAGTTAGGCCATCATATGTTGGTGCCAAACCGAAATCACTCATGGTTGCAAGCAAAGGATAGATCCGACGAGAAAACAGCGAACGAAAAAGAGGGCGAACAAAACAACAAATTTTCGTGAAGTGGGCAAGAGGAAAACAAGAGGCAAATGGCAAATAATGTAAATTGCGAGGAGATGTGATTTGTGATTAGGAACCTAGTATATGTTGAAGATCCTCCCCGGCAACGGCTTGAAGCTACGTCGGTATTTCCCCAAAGAGGAAGGGATGATGCAGCATAGCGACGGTAGGTATTTCCCTCAGATATGAAACCAAGGTTATTGAACCAGTAGGAGAACCAAGAAACAACATGTAAACGACACATACACACAAATAACAAATACTCGCAACCCGACATATTAAAGGGGTTGTCAATCCCTTTCGGGTAACGGCACCAGAAATTGGAAAATAGACGTGAATAAATTGTAGTAGATTGATAGATCGAACGCCAAATAAAATAAATAAGAATAAATTGCAGAAAGGTATTTTTGTCTTTTTGGTTTAATAGATCTTAAAATAAAAGCAAAGGAAAATAGATCGCAAAGGCAAATAATATGAGAAAGAGACCCGGGGGCCGTAGGTTTCACTAGTGGCTTCTCTCAAGAAAAATAGCAAATGGTGGGTAAACGAATTACTGTTGGGCAATTGATATAAGTTCAAATAATCATGACGATATCCAGACAATGGTCATTATATAGGCATCACGTCCAAGATTAGTAGACCGACTCCTGCCTGCATCTACTACTATTACTCCACACATCGACCACTATCCAGCATGCATCTAGTGTATTAAGTTCATGGAGAAACGAAGTAATGCAATAAGAACGATGACATGATGTAGAGAAGATCTATTTATGTAGAAATAGACCACATCATTTTATCCTTCGTAGCAACGATACATACGTGTCGGTTCCCCTTCTGTCACTGGGATCAAGCACCGTAAGATCAAACCCACTACAAAGCACCTCTTCCCATTGCAAGATACATAGATCAAGTTGGCTAAACAAAACCCAAATATCATAGAAGAAATATGAGGCTATAAGAAATAATGCATATAAGAGATCAAAGAAACTCAAATAACTTTCATGGATAAAAAGAGATAGATCTGATCATAATCACAAAGTTCATCGGATCCCAACAAACACACCGCAAAAAGAGTTACATCATATTGATCTCTAAGATAGTATTGTATTGAGAATCAAACGAGAGAGAGGAAGCCGTCTAGATACTAACTACGGACCCGAAGGTCTACAAAGAACTACTCATGCATCATCGGAGAGGCAGCAATGGAAGTGGTGAACCCCTCCGTGATGGTGTCTAGATTGGATCTGGTGGTTCTAGACTCCGCGGCGGCTGGAATTGATTTTTGTTGACTCCCCTAGGGTTTCTAGAATATTGGGGTATTTATAGAGTAAAGAGGCGATCCAGGGGCACCCGAGGTGGGCACAACCCACCAAGGCGCGCCTGGGCCTCCAGGCTCTCCCTGGTGGGTTGTGCTCCCCTCGGAGCAGCCCCCGGGTGCTTCTTCGGTCCATTGGTTGTATTCTGGTCCAAAAAAATCCACAAAAAGTTTCACTACGTTTGAACTCCGTTTGGTATTGATTATCTGCGATGTAAAGAACATGCAAAAACAGCAACTAGCACTTGGCACTATGTCAATAGGTTAGTACCAAAAAATGATATAAAATGACTATAAAATGGTTATAAAACATCCAAGATTGATAATATAACAGCATGGAACAATCAAAAATTATAGATCTATTGGAGACGTATCAGTCCTCCTCCACATAAAGGTGATCCTGTGTTTGACTTAAAACAATTGCCAGACACTTTGAAATATGCTTATCTTTATGAGAATAAGATATATCCATTTATAATTAGTGCTAACCTTTCAGAACATGAAGAAGAAGGATCATTAAAAGTTCTAAGGAAGCACTAAGCTGCTGTTGGGTATACTCTTGATGATCTTAAGGGCATTAGTCCCACTCTATGTCAGCACAAGATTAATATGGAACCTGATGCTAAACCCGTTGTTGATCACCAACGTCGGTTAAATCCGAAGATGAAAGAAGTGGTAAGAACGGAAATATTAAAACTTCTGGAAGTAGGTATAACCTATCCTATAGCTGATAGTAGATGGGTAAGTCATGTTCATTGTGTCCCTAGGAACGGAGGTATTACTGTTGTTCCTAATGATAAGAATGAATTTATTCCACAAAGAATTGTTACGGGCTATAGAATGGTAATTGATTTTAGAAAATTAAACAAAGCAACTAGAAAAGATCATTACCCTCTGCCTTTTATTGATCAAATGCTAGAAAGATTATCTAAGCACACACATTTTTGCTTCCTTGATGGATATTCTGGTTTTTTACAAATACTATTTATCAACTTGATCAAGAAAAGACCACTTTTACTTGTCCTTTTGGAACTTATGCTTATAGATGTATGCCTTTTGGTTTATGTAATGCACCTGCTACCTTTCAAATAAGTATGACTGCTATATTCTCTGACTTTTGTGAAAAGATTGTTGAGGTTTTCATGGATGACTTTTCTGTTTATGGGAAGTCTTTTGATGATTGTTTAAGCAATCTTGATTGAGTTTTGCAGAGATGTGAGCAAACAAATCTTGTCTTGAATTGGGAGAAGTGCCACTTTATGGTTAACGGAGGTATTGTTTTGGGCCATAAAAATTATGAAAGAGGTATTGAGGTGGACAAAGCTAACGTTCATGCAATTGAGAAAATGCCATGTCCTAAAGATATCAAAGGTATTCGTAGTTTCCTTGGTCATGCTGGTTTCTATAGGAGATTTATCGAAGACTTTTCTAAAATTTCTCGGCCTCTTAGAAATCTTTTGCAAAAGGATATTCCTTTTTTGATGATGATTGTTTAGAAGCCTTCGAAACACTCAAGAAAGCCTTAATTTCTGCACCTATTGTTCAACCACCTGATTGGAACTTGCCTTTTGAAATTATGTATGATGCTAGTGATTATGATGTTGGTGCTGTTCTAGGACAAAGAGTTGATAAAAAAACTAAATGTTATCCATTATGCTAGTAAAACTCTAGATAGTGCATGATGAAATTATGCTACTACGGAAAAAGAATTTCTAGCAGTGGTGTTTGCTTGTGATAAATTTATATCTTACATTGTTGATTCTAAAGTTATTGTTCACACCGATCATGCTGCTATAAAATATCTTATGGAAAAGAAAGACGCTAAAGCTAGACTCATTAGGTGGGTTCTCTTCCTACAATAATTTGATTTTCATATCACTGATAGAAAGGGAGCGGAGAACCCCGTAGCTGATAACTTGTCTAGGTTGGAGAATGTTCTTGATGGCCCACTACGTATTGATGATAGTTTTCCTGATGAGCAATTAGATGCAATAAATGTTTCTAATAGTACACCTTGGTATGTTGAGTATGCTAATTACATTGTTGCTAAATATTTACCACCTAGCTTTACATACCAACAAAAGAATTTTTTTCTTTGATTTAAGACATTACTTCTGGGATGACCCACATCTTTATAAAGAAGGAGTAGATGGTACTACTAGACGTTGTGTACCTGAGCATGAACATGGACAAATCCTACGGAAATGTCACTCCGAAGTTTATGGAGGACATCATGTGGGAGGCGAAACTTCTCACAAGGTATTGCAGTCTGGGTTTTATTGGCCTACTCTCTTCAATGATGCTTGTAAGTTTGTCTTATCTTGTGATGAATGTCAAGGAATAGGTAATATTGGTAAGCGTTAAGAAATTCCTATGAATTATTCACTTGTTGTTGAACCATTTGATGTTTGGAGATTTGATTACATGGGACCTTTTCCTTCCTCTAATGGGTATACTTATATTTTGGTTGCTGTTGATTATGTTACTAAGTGGGTAGAAGCTATTCCAACTAGTAGTGCTGATCACAACACCTCTATTAAAATGCTTAAGGAAGTTATTTTCCCAAGGATTGGAGTCCCTAGATATTTAATGACTGCTGGTGGTTCACACTTTATTCATGGTGGTTTCCGTAAAATGCTTGCTAAGTATGATGTTAACCATAAATTGCATCACCCTGTCATCCTCAGTATAGTGGTCAAGTTGAACTTAGCAATAGATAAATAAAATTAATTCTAGAAAAGACTGTCAATAGGTCCCGGAAGAATTGGTCTAAGAAATTAGATGATGCACTTTGGGCTTATTAGAACAACATATAAAAATCCTATGGGTATGTCTCCTTATAAAATGGTTTATGGAAAAGCTTGTCATTTGCCTCTTGAGTTAGAACATAAAGCTTATTGGTAAATTAAAGAACTCAACTATGATTTCAAACTTGTTGGTGAGAAGAGATCATTTGATATTAGCTCATTAGATGAATGGAGAACCCAAGCTTATGAAAATGCCAAGTTATTTAAAGAAAAAGTTAAAATATGGCATGATAAAAGAATCCAAAAGCGTGAGTTAAAAGTTGGAGAATATGTTATTTTGTACAACTCTCACTTCAGATTCTTTGCAGGAAAACTCCTCTACAAATGGGAAGGACCCTATCTTATCAAGGAGGTTTATCGATCTGGAGCTATCAAAATAAATAATGTCGAAGGTACTGACCCGAAGGTTGTTAATGGGCAACGAATAAAATTTTATATCTAATGTACGCACATCAATGTTGAAAGTAATATTATCCAAACTATGACACCAGAAGAACATATAAAAGAAACCTTTCGGGACACTCTAGAATCGTGAAAAAGAGGAGGTACGTGATATGGTAACTAAACAGACTCTGAAAAATCTACAAAAATATTTTCTGTCCATTTCAGAATATAACAAAAATTAGGAAAATAAGAAACTACCGATAAGGTGACCCAGGCGCCCAGGTGGGTTGTGCCCACATCAGGTACCTTCCGGACTCCGTTTTTCTTCCGTTTGCTTCTTTCCCAAGATAAAAAATCTTTATATACGCCCCGAACGTATTGACCATCACATCGCGGAGAAATCTTCTATTTCTTTTCTTGCTGTTTTCCTGTCAGATATGAAAATATGTCATCTCAAGATTCGAAGGGTGAGAGCTATATTGCTGATTATATCGCAAACCCCAAGGTTTATGGGGATATGGAGCATTATAGCTGGACTCCCGAAGAGGATGAAGATGAATCAGTTCCTCCTCATTTCAAAAACAAAAGTATGGAGGCATTATGCAAGAGGATAATAAAACTCGAGATGGAGAATGATGAGTTGAGGATAGACAATTTTACCCTCAACATAAGCTGGAAAAGAAGAAGGACAAACCCTCCATTTCATCACCACCACCTCCTTCTTCATCACCGAAAGAAAATTGAGTATCGGGTATGGGCACTCCCCTTGGCTTACGCCAAGCTTGGAGGAGGTGCCCCGGTATTGTATCACCTCCACTATATTTTGCCTTTACTTATCTTAGTTTGATCCATAGTTATCTTTTGCTTTAGATGAATAAAAGTTTAGTTCGATCCTTTGTTTTCGAGAGTTTTCTTAGTGACCTATCTTTGTAATCGTGTGCAAGATATATAATAAAGTTTAGTTTGAGTTTTGCTTTCTTTACTTTCATGTTTCAATAAAACGAAAGGAAATAAATGAAAAAGATCATATGCTAATCTTATGGTCAGTAATGACATCACATAAGGAAAAGTATAAGTAGAAAATTGATAGAGGCAAAGGTGTCCCATCTTTCGATGAGATGGTGGCTATCATTTTGGTGGAAGCCGACTTTGACGATCCGACTATGAATGTGCGAGGACGTTGCGCCTTAGCAATCGCTAAACCAACTCCAAGAGGTTATTGACCACGCCGGAGCATGATCAACCGGACCATGAAGGTCTGTTCCTGCAGGCAAACGAAGAACAAGCAAGAAACTAAGATTACAATCTGGATATTGTGAATATAAGAGGAAAGCTTTATTGATCAAGGTGGGGTTCTGTGACACCTTTGTTTGGTCGTTGAACACAAACGAAGTACGCGAAGTTGCAGCTATGGCGAACTTTAATCTAAACAAAACCCAAAGTCTAAACGACACCCTAAGGGCTATATATATGGAGGAAGAGGGGGGATTTCGTGGCCCCTGGAGGAGGGATCCGAAACCAACCCCAACTCTTGTTTCCCCACACATACGGACTCTAAAAACAGCCTATACTTAAGTACTTTGAAAATACATGGGCCTGGCCCAATAATAAGGTGGCACAACACCTAATATAGCCTCTGGACGAAATTTATGAAGTGGCATCTTGTATATTTCGTCCAAGGCTTCATGCACTCCTTATGGTGGCTTCAAAGTCCTGAAATCATCACTTGTAACTCCGTTTTTGATCCCCTTGCGCATGCCATCATCTCCATGCTTGGTCTTGCTCCAGTGTTCATCCCTCTTATCCATTCCAGGCCCTTCATTTGTAAGCAAAACAAATGTATCCAATTTAGGCAACATCATATTCTCATGAACATTAGAATCATTACCAAGAAACGGAAGTACCTGATAATTTAATTGGCGTGCGCGAGCTCTAGTAATTGGTCCAGTATGTATAGCAGCAGGGGCTGTGGGTATAACAATGGTATTGATGTCCTCATCATCCTCCCATTCTTGAAATGAAGTCGTCCTCGATGGAAGCTCATCTTCCTCACCCAAATATGGCTTCAAATCTGCAATGTTAAAAGTGAGACTAACCCCAAAATCTGAAGGCAGCTCAAGTTTATATGCATTATCATTTATTTTCTCTAACACCTTAAAATGACTATCAACACATGGCATTAGCTTTAATTTGCGCAAATTAGGAAATCTATCCTTACGCAAATGTAACCAAACAAGATCTCCAAGTGCAAGCACAACATGTTTTGTACCCTTATCTCCAGCAAGTTTATATTTAGCATTCATACGCTCAATATTTTCCTTAGTTAACTCATGCATTTTTAAAATCAATTCAGCACGTTCTTTAGCTTCAAAATTTACCTTCTCCGAAGATGGAAGAGGCAAGACATCAATAGGTGCACGAGGTAGGAAACCATACACAATTTCAAAAGGGCACATCTTAGTAGTAGAATGCAATGAACGATTATAAGAAAATTCAATATGAGGCAAGCATTCTTCCTGCATTTTCTTATTATTCTTCAAAACAGCCCTAAGCATAGTAGACAATGTTTTATTGACTACTTCAGTTTGTCCATCAGTTTGGGGGTGATAAGTAGTATAAAAAGCAGTTTAGTCCCCAACTTAGCCCATAAACATCTCCAAAAGTGGCTAAGAAATTTAGTATCACGATCTGAAACAATAGTATTTGGCACACCATGCAAGCGAATAATTTCACGAAATAACAAATCAACAACATTAACATCATCATCCCTTTTATGACATGGTATAATGTGTGCCATTTTCGAAAATCTATCCACGACAACAAATATGCTATCCCTCCCCTTCTTTGTTCGAGGTAAACCTAAAACAAAGTCCATAGATATATCCTCCCAAGGAACACTAGGTACAGGCAAAGGCATATGTAAACCATGAGGATTGAGTCATGACTTAGCTTTTTGACATGTAGTGCAGCGAGCAACAAAGCGCTTAACATCCCATCTCATCTTTGGCCAAAAGAAATGTGTAGCAAGTATATCCTCCGTCTTCTTGACGCCAAAATGTTCCATTAATCCTCCTCCATGTACCTCCTACAACAACAAAAGACGAACGGAGCTAGCTGGAATGCATAGCTTGTTAGCACGAAACACAAATCCATCGTTAAGAACGAACTTGTTCCAAGTTCTCCCTTCCTTACAATTCTGCAATACATCTTTAAATTCAGCATCATGCACATATTGATCTTTGATGGTCTCCAAACCAAATATTTTAATGTCAAGTTGTGAAAGTATAGTATAACGACGAGACAATGCATCAACAATAACATTTTCTTTACCCTTCTTGTGTTTAATGACATAAGGGAAAGTCTCAATGAATTCAACCCATTTAGCATGTCTACGGTTCGGTTTTGCTTGACTTTTAATGTGTTTCAAAGATTCATGATCAGAATGTATAATAAATTCCTTGGGCCATAAATAATGTTGCCATGTTTCTAAGGTCTGAACAAGAGCATATAATTCTTTATCATAAGTAGAATAGTTCAGACTAGGCCCACTCAATTTTTCAAAAAAGTATGCAACAGGTTTGCCATCTTGTAATAACACACCTCCTAATCCAATTCCACTAGCATCCCATTCAAGCTCAAAAATCTTACTAAAATTAGGAAGTTGGAGTAAAGGAGCATGTGTCAACTTATCTTTCAATACCGTGAAGGCTTCTTCTTGTGCGGTACCCCAAACAAAAGGCACATCCTTCTTTGTAAGCTCGTTGAGAGGTGCAGCAATAGTGCTGAAATCTCTCATAAAACGCCTATAGAAACCAGCGATGCCAAGGAAACTCCTCACTTGTGTGACCGTTTTGGGCTGCGGACAACTCTCAATAGCTTCAATCATGCTTTATCAACTTCAATTCCCTGTGGAGTAACAACATTGCCAAGAAAAGATACTCGGTCGGTGCAAAAGGTGCACTTCCCAAGGTTACCAAACATACGTGCATCACGTAGAGCAATAATATAGCACGTAAATGTTCCAAATGTCCCTCCAAAGATTTTCTATAAATCAATATGTCATCAAAGTAAACTACCACATATGACCCAATGAAGGCACGTAAAACTTCATTCATTAATCTCATGAAAGTACTAGGTGCATTAGTTAACCCAAAAGGCATGACTAACCATTCATATAGTCCAAACTTAGTTTTAAATGTTGTTGTCCATTCATCTCCCAATTTAATATGAATATGATGGTGTCCACTACGCAAATCAACTTTGGAGAATATTGTAGAGCCACTCAATTCATCAAGCATATCATCTAGCCTAGGAATAGGATGACGATAACGAATAGTAATATTATTAATGCCTCTACAATCAACGCACATACGCGACGTACCATCCTTTTTCGGCACTAAAATGATAGGAACAACACAAGGACTAAGGGATTCGCGTATATAACCTTTGTCGAGCAGCTCTTGTACTTGACGCATAATCTCCTTCGTCTCCTCTGGATTGGTGCGGTATGGTGCACGGTTGGGTAATGATGCACCGGGAATTAAGTCAATTTGATGCTCAATCCCTCGAATAGGTGGTAATCCTGGTGGCACGTCTTGTGGAAAGACGTCAACGAACTCCTGCAAAATATTAGTAATAGCAGGAGGCAAAGTGGAAGGCACGTCCTCGAATGAAAATAATGCCTCTTTGCACACAAAAGCATAGCAAACAGATTGCTAAAATCTAGATCATCAATATCAGATTTGGTGGCAAGTAAACATGCACTTTTCAATTTAATTTCAGAAGCAACACTAGATGGTTTATTATTAGGCTTCATTTGTTGCTCAAATTATTTTGCCACAATCTGATTTTCACTCTTATTTTCGCTCTTGTTTTACTTTATTAGCTCTATTAATATCATCTTCCAAAATGGAATCAGGAGTCATAGGAAGCAAAGTAATATTTTTGTCCTTATGAACAAGAGTATACTGATTGTTTCTACCATGGTGTACAGAATTTTTATCAGATTACCATGGTCTACCAAGTAATAAGGAACATGCTTGCATAGGTACCACATCACAATCAACATAATCAGCATATGTAGAGATACTAAAATGCACATGAACAGTACATGTTACCTTAACCTTGCCGCTGTTGTTGAACCATTGGATGTAGTAAGGATGTGGATGTGGTCTTGTGGTGAGAGATAGCTTCTCCACCATCTCCATGCTAGCCAACTTGTTGCAGCTCCCTCCATCTATGATGACGCGAACAGAACGTTCCTTCACAACTCCCTTTGTATGGAACAAATTATGCCTCTGATTTTGCTCATCTTGTGTAACCTGCACATTTAAAACACGTTGAGCAACTAAACATTCATACCTGTTAGCATCTTCAGTAGCCATGTATTGCGTCTCATGATCAGAATCATCTCCACCGTGTTCTTCATGTGTAATAAGAGCCAAAGTCTCCTCATCATAGTCACTAGCGGACTCATACCCACCATCCTCAGTAGCAATCATCACACGCTGAGATTTGCATTCTCTCGCAAAATGTCCTCTTCCCTTACAACAACGACAAATAATATCACTTGTGTGCCCTGTTGATGCCATGGAAGAAGAAGAGCTCTGCGCAGGCCCGACAGGTGTGCCCTTGGCAGATAGTGGTGGTTGTGCCTGCTTTCTTGTATCACAGCTGGAGGTGGCACCTAATGGAGGTGCTCGTGCAGTGGAAGTAGAGGATGCATGTGGTGTCCATGATGAAGATCGACCTACAGAAAAGTTAGTTCGCACCGATGCCTGTCGATCCTGCACTTCACGTTCAGCTTTACAAGCAAGATGGAATAAACGAGTGATATTATTATACTCCTTATACTCTAGAATGGTCTGAATCTCTCTATTTAATCCACCCATAAAACATGCAAGCATAGCTTCATTCTCCTCAACAATACCACATCTAATCATGCCAGTTTGTAATTCCTGATAATATTCTTCTACAGAATTTTTTCCTTGTCTTAAACGCTGTAATTTTTGAAGTAATTCACGTTTATAATATGGTGGAACCCAATGAGTACGCATAGCAGTTTTCAAAGCAACCCAAGTAAGATTTATATCAAGAACACGTCTCTCCTCGGGATATTGTAAACATGTAAAACTTTGTTCAGTTTCTTACTCCCAAGTAAGATATATATCAGGAACATATCTACCCTCAAATGGTGGAATATTCAATTTCAGTTTAGGGAGATGGTCATGATCTCGTACCTGAGGGGGAGCCCTACCATTGCCATTATTTGCATATGGATGACCTGATGGTTGTGGTGATGGTGGTTGCACGTAGTTCTGATTTTGATCAACCTCATCCTCGTAATCTCCCGCATAATCATCCTCCTCGTCATCAGCAGCAGGAGCCACAGAAGTATCAACAGCAGTGTAACGCCCCGAGACCGATGTGCCAGGTGTCTTCCAGCTATTCGCTGTTGTTGCCTTATCTTTTTCTTGCGTGTCATGCATTGCATATCATGTCATCATGTGCATTTCGTTTGCATACATGTTCATCTCATGCATCTGAGCATTTTTCCGGTTGTCCGTTTTGCAATCCGGCGCTTCTATGTCCTCCGGTGTCCCTTTCTACCTCTTTTCGTGTGCGGGTGTTAAACATTATCGGATTGGGCCGAGACTTGCCATGCAGCCTTGGTTTACTACCGGTAGACCGCCTGTCAAGTTTCGTGCCTTTTGGACTTCGTTTGATACTCCAACGGTTAACCGAGGGACTGAAAAGGCCTCGTGTGTGTTGCAGCCCAACACCCCTCCAAAGTGGCCCAAAACCCACCTAAACCCCCTCCATCATCTAGGTCGTTCGATCACGATCGCGTGGCCGCAAACCGCACCTCATTTGGACTCTCCTAGCTCCCTCTACCTATAAATAGGTGCCTCCCCCTCCATTTTGGTGGATGAACCCTAATTTTTCCCTCCCCGTGCCGCCGGACATGTCCGCCCGGCGGCCGGACACGTCCAACCACCCGCGGCAGTGAATCCGCGTTCGCCACCTGTCCGCCGCCGATGTTCCACCGCCGCCGGCCCGTGGAGCCCATCCGGCGCCCGCGCGGACCCAGAGCCGCGCCGCCTCCTGCATCGCGCGTCGCCTCCCGCACCAGGGCCGCGCTGCCCGCCGGCTCCCCGCCGCCACCGCGACGCCGCCGCTGTGCGCCGCCTCCACGGCCCGCCGCCTTCGCGTGTCGCCGGAGCGAGCTCGCCGCTACAGTCCGCCGTTGCTAGGCCGAACCGAGCTTCTCCCTGCCACCTCTTCATGCCGGAGCGAGCTCGCCGCCGCAGTCCGCCGTTGCCAGGCCGAACTGAGCTTCTCCCTGCCACCTCTTCACGTCGGCGCGCCCCGCTCCTCCCGCCGGAGTCCCCCCTCGTCGGAGCAAGCTCCCGCTCGCCGTAGCCCGAGCCGGCGCTCGCCGGAGCTG